>NW_027507785.1:309650845-310250845 GCF_037356315.1 Lithobates pipiens
GCATCGCAAGAGTCACATATTGATGTATTGCATGCTTGTCAATAAAGTTGGTAAAGTATTATTATATTTACATCTAAATCTTTATACAGCCAGTTGTTTACAGATCTCAAAAGCTCAAGGTATAATTTTAACACAGGACTTAACGTGATAATAAACCCTCATTTTTAACCACTTCAGCCCCCGAAGGTTTTACCCCCTTAACCACTTCAGCCGCAGACCATTTGGCTGGCCAAAGACCAGAGCACTTTTTGCGATTCGGCACTGCGTCGCTTTAACTGACAATTGCGTGGTCGTGCAACGGCATTCATAAGTAAATAGCTGTGGCCGGCGGCATTGATATGTAAATAAAGGCGGCATTCATATGTATATCATGCCCCCCCTGCAGTGAGGAGATGATGTGCTGTAACCTCTAGCAACCAACCAGTGAGCAGTATTACTGTACAGTAATCTCTAGCAACCAATTAACAAGCAGAAATAATTTGCTGTAACCTCTAGCAACTAATCAGTGACCCGTAATGTGTGCTATAACCTATAGCAACCAGTCAGTAAGCAGTAATGATATGCTGTAACCGCTGGCAACCAATCACATTTGCTGCCTGATCTGATATAGTAAACTGATTTTAAGTCTAGCTGCTATTTATTGTATGTCTCAGAGCAGGTGGAGAGTGAAATTGCATGGGAGGGGAGCAAGAAAATTTTTGCCCAGGGTCCAATTAATATTAAAGACGGCCCTGAACTCCCCCCTTATTGGACAGTTCAGTAAGAAGTATATAACAAGCAGAGCCAGAAAAGCAGGCACTGCCTGAGGCGCAGTCCCTTTAGCTAACCCACAGTGCAACCAGGATCCTTTATATTTTGGCTAAAAGTTTATATGTACACTAAAGATTTTTATAATGTCCAAAAAAATATTAAGCAACAGTTTAAAAAATGATACACCTAAAGACAGCTAAAATAAAGCAGACCCAAAACCATTATAGCTTCCTTCCAATCTCTATGCTCCGTCTGCTGCCTTCTGGTGCTAGTTGTCACTGATGTTGCTAATCTAGTATATATCTTTTGACAGGAGCCAACCACTAGAAGAAGCACAGTGATTTAAAGTATATATAAACCTAAAAGCAAAATGTAATTTATCGCAGCTTACCAGTCCCTTAGATGTGGTGGCTACATTCGTTTTGTTTATTTATTTTATTTTTTTAGTTTTGTTTATTCAAGCTTTTTTTCCTTTCTTTTACCTGGTGATCCTGCCAGTAAGGCTCCATTCACACAATGGCGTTCTGGATCGTGGGCGGATTCGCCGCGATTCTGCCCGCAATTCCAAGTCGGCCCACAAAACGCAGGACGGCGTTCCGATCCCCTTTAATTTCAAAGCCACCCAAATTGCGGCACGATTTTGCCACTGTTGGCGCCCCGACAAATCACGGCAAAATTGCGCAAACAGATTTGTGGTACGCCTGTTGCCCAAAAGAAGTCCCGGAACTTTTTTTGGGCGACAGGTGTCCCACGACTCTGTTTGTGCAATTTTACCATGATTCTTCGGGTGAAAATTGCGGCAAAATCGCAGCATGATATGAATGCCATTGAAAGTAACGGGGATCGCAAGTACATACCGCGTTTTGCGACTATTCACCCCTTATTGGACAGTTCAGTAAGAAGTATATAACAAGCAGAGCCAGAAAAGCAGGCACTGCCTGTGGCGCTGTCGCTTTAGCTAACCCACAGTGCAACCGGAATCCTTTATATTTTGGCAAAAAGTTTATATGCATATATCCTTTCACACTGTGCCGCCCCATAGCATCACATTTCGGCCACTAGCGTTGCGCTTTTACTCCCCGCTAGCAGCTGAAAAAGGGTTAAAACCGCCCACAATGGCACGTTTTTCCGGCGGAATAGCCGCGCTGCCCCATTGATTTCAATGGGGAGCAGTGGTGGAGGAGCGGTAAACACACCACTCCTTCACCGCTCCAAAGAAGCTGCTGGCATGACTTTTCCTGATGCCCTGCCAGCGCACCGCGATTCTGCCCGCGATCCGGAATGCCATTGTGTGAACGGAGCCTGACACACTTGACACGTTGTCCTAGAGTGACAACACTAATTGTACTGTTTAATGGCATCGTTGTCATCTTAATACAGAATGTGTTAGCCCTTGTACACACGGTCGGAGATTCCGTCGGAATGTTTCCTATCGGACCGTTTTGTCAGATATTCCGACTGTGTGTGGTCTGCATCGGACTGTTTCCATCGGAATATCCGACGGACCAAGTTTTCCAACTTGCCGGTAAAATTTTCTGGCAAAATGCTCCTATCAGACATACTCCGATCATGTGTAGCCTACTCCGACGGACAAAGTGCCACGCATGCTCAGATCAAATTCCTAGACCAAAGCTATTGGCTACTAGCCTGTACATAGTCCCGTCATAACGAAATAACGTCATCACGTTATGTACAATCGGATTTTCCGACAACTTAGTCTGACCGTGTGTATGCAACATCACTTCCGGACCTCTTCCGGAATTACTCCGACGGATTTGGTTGTCGGAATCTCCAACCATGTGTACAAGGGCTTAGAAATATAGAAAGGTGATGGCAGAGAAAAGAATAGGTGGTTCATCTGCTCTGCCCCATTTTATTTATTTAGACCAAATGGAAACAAACAGTCCATCCAGCACCCTCTAAAGCCTCGTACACACGATCGGATTTTCCGACCGGAACTGTGTGTTTACAGACTTTTGGCCTAAAATCCGACCGTTTGTGCGAGACTTTAGCCGCCATGCCCCGCTGTGCGCCACCCAGAATGAGGATGCTGAGATAAAGCATCGGTGGTAAATGGATCACTTTGGGAAACGCTGTTCCATCACATATAATGCCTGCAGTAATTATAAGGTTCATTCCATGTCACAGATCTAAGCACAGCCGTACATGTAATTAAAGACGAAATAAACACGGCATCCGATGGAACAGATGTGAGCCTAGAGAGCTCTATAAATAGAACACAACATCCCTGTTGGTACGATCGAGGCGGGATCGTATCTAGAAGGAAGAGAGGGACGGGCCGCACCTTCCAAGAGCCACATCAATCTAGTGTATATTACCCTGACAGGCCGCGCTGGATAAAAATAGCTCATATTAAAGATTGCGCTATTTATCTGTGAGGTTAACATAGGAACCTGCTTCATAAATAGCTTGTCTCAAAGACAATAAAATTGTTTATGTGTTGGCTACCTGGCTTAAAAAATGGATCCAAATAACTAACAGACCTCCAGCGGGTGAAGCTGAAGTTTAATCTGCTTTTTCTGCTTTCCCTGGTCCCCCCTCCCCCCATCAACATGCAAATTAAATTTTTTTTTTTTTTATAAAATATTTCTGTTTTCATTACATACCTTATTTTAGACTCAGCTGTCATAACTGGGTCTCTGTGTTTCTATGGCCTCTTTCACACGACCGATCCGTTCGGGTCCGCATGTCAGTTTTTTAGGCGGACCTGAACGGATGCTCCATAGACCTCTATAGACCGCTGGCATCCGACCCGCTCCGATCCGAAAAAGTGTGACGGAGGAAAAACCTACTTTTCCATCCGTCTGAGGATCGGATGATGACGGACTCTGAGGTCCGTCGTCATCCGATCTCCCATAGGGGAGAGCGGCGCTCTGACAGGTCTGTCCCTGCGCAGAGTGCAGAGACAGACCTGTCATCTTCCTGCTCAGTGGGGATCGATGGAGCAATCCCTGCTGACCAAGCGGATGTCCACGGGGTGGATCATCATGGATCTGCCCCGTGTGAAAGAGCCCTATGTGCAATGTAGGCAGATCATGACTGTTGGAAGGGAGTGACAGGGTATTGTACATAGCCTCCTAAAAAAAAAAAAAACATCACCCTACCTCTGTACTCCTCTCAAGATCCCTCCACCCCCCCCAGTGGTCTGGCTCTTGGGAGGAGTTATGCAAATATCAAAATACCTTGATGAGTGGATATCAGTCTGAACTGGTCATTTTTAGGCAACATAGGCATGTGCACAGGGTGTGCCGGGTGTGCCTGGGCACACCCTAATCACCCCGTGTGTATTAGCATAATGCTGTGTACACACAGGCGGAATTTCGGATAGAAAAAGTCAGACGGAAGCTTTTCCTCGTATATTCCGATCGTGTGTATGCCCCATCTGACTTTTTATGTCGAAAATTCTGACGGACCTAGAAAGAGAACATGTTCTAAATTTTTCAGACGGAACCAATTCCTATTCGTGAAAACTGCTCATCTGTATGCTGTTCGGACGTACCAAGAATGACGCATGCTCTGAAGCAAGTACAAGACGGAAGCTATTGGCTACTGGCTATTGAACTTTATTTTTCTAGTTCCGTCGTACGTGTTTGTACGTCACCATGTTCTTGACGATTGGACTTTGGTGTGTATGCAAGACAGCTTGAGTGGAATTCCGTCTGAGAAACCTTCAGAGTTTATTCCAACGGAAAAAACGCTCGTGCGTACACGGCCTTAGTGTCTGGCCCCCCTCACAGCACCGCTGGCTTCCCTCCTCTCCCTCCAGCAGCTATTTAGACCCCTGATATCTCCCAAAAGCCCCCCACACCCCAAAAGCATTGTGGGAATATATATATATATATTTTTTTAATTGCAACAAATAAAAAAAAAATAAAAGGACTCATTCACACTGGTTCTCTGTGTGTGTGCATATTTATATATACACACACACACATGCATGTGCATTTGAGCTTTGAGGGTGCACACCCTAATGCAGTAGGCTGCGCACACCTATGTTAGCCAAACTGTATGTATTTGCATGCAGACCATCCTAAGTAATACTTAAAAAGAGCTGCATAGTCATACTAGGGAGGAAAGGGCTAGAAGGTGCCGGACGTCTTCCGGGCAGGAAATGAGGCGGGGCTGACTTGATGCAGGCTCTAATGCACGTTGTAAAAAGCTCAGAGTGGGCAGTGAAATCAAAGTAAGTAATTTCAGTATTGGAGTGGAGCCTGTGGAACTAGGCAAGACTGAGGGGGAGACTGGAGGTCAACTTTAAAGAACGTAAAGCCCCAAAGTCTGGCTGTGCATGATGGGAGTTGCTGTTCCCCAGTTGTTGGGAACCAACCAATATGTCCATTACAGGCAACAAATCTCCAGTACATCTGCAAATGGCTAAAAACAGAGGACTCCAAACTTTCTAAACAAAGGGCCAGTTTACTCTCCTTCATACTTTGGGAGGTACTGTAGTCAGTGAGAGTAGAGAACATGTCTCACTTCGGGTCAGTAGGAGCAAGAAAGGTGCCCCATCATTAGTATTGGAGGTAGGAGAAATGCTCTTCGTTGGTATCAGTGAGAGGAATTATGTCCCACCATTGGTATCAGTGAGAGGAATAATGTCCCATCATTTGTGTCAGTGAGAGGAATAATGTCCCATCATTTGTGTCAGTGAGAGGAATAATGTCCCATCATTGGTGTCAATGGGAGGAATAGTGCCCCATTATTAGTATCAGTGGAGAGGAATAGTGCATCATTGGTGTCAGAGAAAAAAGTAGTGCCCCATCATTGGTGTCAGTGGAAGAAATAGTGTCCCATCATTGGTAATAGCGGAAGGAATTATGCCCCATCACTAGTGTGAGTGGGAGGGATAGTGCTTCATCATTGGTGTCAGTGGAAGAAATAGTGTCCTGATGTTGATGTCACTAGGGGAAATGGTGCCTCGTTGTTGGTGATAGAAAAAGGATTAGTGCCTCATATCAGTGGAAGGAAAAGTGCCCCAAGGGCCAGATAAAGGCAAGCAAAGGGTCACACTTTGGAGACCACTAGACAAAGGAAGATATTTCTGGAAATTCTGAGTAGATGAGAAATTCCAACCAAAACTGATTGATCAATGATGATCAATGATGCTTCAATGTGATTAACCATTCTGTGGTTTCTTATCTCTTGGAAACCCCATTCTTCTCTCCATGGACAATCCACTAGAGAAGCACCACACTATATTCTGGTTTTGTGATGACCTTGGCTATTGGATGGTACCAGGGCAGGGCTGTCTTTAATATAGATTGGGCCCTGGGCAAGATTTTTCTTGCCCCCCCCCCCCCCCCCCCATGCAATTTCCCTCTCCACCTACTCTGAGACATACAATAAATACCAGCTAGACCTAAAATCAGTTTTCTGTATCAGATCAGGCAGCAATTGGGATTGGTTGCCAGCAGTTACAGCATATCATTACCGCTTACTACTAGTTGCTAGAGGTTACAGCACATGTTACGGCTCACTGATTAGTTGCTAGAGGTTACAGCACATCACCTCCTCACAGCAGGGGAGCACGATATCCATAGGAATGCCACCTTTATTTACATATCAATGCCACCAGCCGCAACTATTTACTTAGTATTGTTGCCGCTATTTACATATGAATGCTGGTTATTTACATGTAAACACAGGTCTGCAGGTGAGTCACTTGCAAACAACAATAGGGCAGAGCTGGGCAGCATTAGTACCAGCACTTCACACAGATTTTAGGACACAGCACAGGAATAAAACTTCAAGGGACAAGGGAATTTAAACCTGGATAGTTGGCAAGTATAAGGCAGCTGTTTTGGGCCCCACAACGACCGGGCCCAGGGCAGCTGCCCCTTTTGCCCTGCCTTAAAGACGGCCATGTACCAGGGGATATAAGAAGCAAGAATGTGTTCTTCCACTTCACATCAACCAAGTAGAACCAAAATCATCATGGGAATGCAGATATTTCTGTTGAAGAACAGGATGTTCTGTAATGTTTAAGACTTAGCCCTAGCTTATCTAAGCCACGTCTTCAGTTCTGAGTGTCAGGAGAATATCCCAGGATTTATATCCACACAGCTAGCACAGACGCCTTAATCCAATCACCATGGAATGTGTCAAGGCAGATATTGATAGTCCAAGAACAGGATTGGAGGTATGGAATTTGTGGAACCACCATGTTCTATCTATATAATCCCATGCTTGGTGTCAGTAATTCTGCATGTTATCTGTGATTCTCATTTATCCAAGTCCACATCTCATTGATCCCCATGACCAGTGGAGGCTGGTGCTAAAAATTTTTGGGGGGGAGCAAACAAACTTAAAACATTAAAAAAAATAAAAGAAAACATCAAACCCTGCCACTTTTCTATCAAACGTAGCCACTTTGCCATCAAACGCAGCCACTGTGCCATCGATTGCTGCCACTGCACCATCGATTGCAGCCACTGTGCCATCAAACGCTGCCACTGTGCCTATCAAACGCTCTAATCAGGAAGCCTATTAGAGCCTATGGCTCTAATCAGGCGCTTCCAAAGAAACCCTGCCACTGTAATTCACATGCCCGGTGCCTGACAAGGGGCCAGGCTAATGAATAGGGTGCGGCAGCGGCGACCATAGATAGATTCATGCAATGCAATGCATGAATCTATCTATGTCAGAAAGCGAGTGACAGGAGAGGGGGGGTAGCGCTCCTGTGCCCTTTATGGACGCACCACCCATGCCCATGACTAAGCCCAGAGGGCAGAGCGAGACACGTTGGAGGCTGAGGTTGCCACTCTGTTCACCTCCATAGGAATTCTCACATGTGCTGCATCAGGGATCACCCCTTTTCTTTTTTGAGCTATTGCAGGAGTCGGGCAGGACACCATCCCTTGCCAGGACTCTCAGGAGCAGATGCGGAGGAACCCACCTGTATACCCTTTATTCACCGAACCTGAGTGTCACACAAGGAGATATTAGGTCACAGTATATCTAGTAGTAGTTACTCATATTCAACTGAATTTGCTCTGTAATGTTGAAGACATTCTAAAGCTTCTCCAATCCACTTCCTCAGCTCTAATGAGTGTCAGGAAAATGCCCAACACCTTAATGCCATCACCATGGAAGGGAAGATGGTATTGTTGAAGAACAGCGTGTTTTGTAATGTTGAATAGGGATGAGCTTCGAGTTCGAGTCGAACTCATGTTCGACTCGAACATTGCCTGTTTGCCTGTTATGCGAACAGTGAACAATTTGGGCTGTTCGCAGCAAATTCAAAAAGCCGGAACACCCTATACAAGTCTATGGGAGAAATCTAAAGTGCTAATTTTAAAGGGTAATATGCAGATTACTGTCCTAAAAAGTGTTTGGGGACCCGGGTCCTGCCCCAGGGGACATGGATCAATGCAAAAAAAAGTTTTAAAAACGGCCGTTTTTTCAGGAGCAGTGATTTTAATAATGATTAAAGTGAAACAATAAAAGTGTAATATTCCTTTAAATTTCGTAGCTGGGGGGTATCTATAGTATGCCTGTGAAGGGGCGCATGTTTCTGGTGCTTAGAACTGTCCCTGCACAAAGTGTCATTTGTGCAGGAAAAAAAGTCTTTTAAAATCACTTGCGGCTAAATTGTCGGCTCCCCGTAATACAGAGAACACTCAATGAGTGCTCTCTGTATTAGCCGACAATTCATTCATTCATTGATAAAAAAAAAAAAAAAGCGTGGGGGTTCCCCTAAATTCAATTATCAGGCCCTTCAGGTCTGACATGGATATTAAGGGGAACCCCGTGTCAAATTTTAAAAAAAAATTGACGTGGGGGTCCCCCTAAATATCCATACCAGACCCTTCAGGTCTGATATGGATATTGAGGGGAACCCCGCATCAAATAAAAAAAAAAAAATTGACGTGGGGGTCCCCCTAAAAATCCATATCAGACCCTTTATCCGAGCACGCAACCTGGCAGGCCGCAGGAAAAGAGGGAGGGACGAGAGAGCAGCCCCCCCTCCCTCCTGAACCGTACCAGGCCACATACCCTCAACATTGGGAGGATGCTTTGGGGGTCTGTGACCCCTCAAAGCACCTTGTCCCCATGTTGATGAGGGACAAGGGGACCCCCAGATCCCGCCCCCCCCTGGTTGAAATGGTAAGGGGGTACAAAAGTACCCCTACCATTTCACAAAGAAAGTGTAAAAATGTTTAAATAAGACAAACACACTTTTGAAAAATTCCTTTAATAAAAATAAAAAAAATAAAAAAAAGATTCCAGCGGTGCTAATCCACTCTTGCTATCCAGCGACGAATCTCCGGGGTCCAGCGATGGAGGATCATATCCAGCGACGGGGGATCTCTCAGGCCAGCGCTGTCCATACATCCGTCTTCTGTCTCGACTCCGGAGACACTGCAGAGCCCAGCGCTGACGTTTCTTATATTAGGAGGGCGGGGCCACCCGTCACCTGACCCCGCCCCTCTGACGCTGGAGAGGGAAGCCAGGGGTTCCCCAGTGACGTGTGGGTGACCCCGCCCCCTCTGATGTAACGCAGGTTTCCGTTACATCAGAGGGGGCGGGGTCACCCACACGTAACTGGGAGGAAGAGGCAGATTAGGACGATGTGCCTAGTAACAGGCATTTCTAGTAAGTTAAAAAAAAAATTGTTTTTCATTTTTTTTCCTGATTTTTTTCTAATTTTTAATGTATTTCTTTTTTCAGGGTGGCCCTCCACTTTAAGTCATGGCCATTGGCTGGTGAGTAAAAAGGCAGGTCCAACTGACTATTTTAAATCCTTATGCTTCCCGCATTAGTAAATAGATAGGAAAGTATATCATATTTATTGGTTTTGAACTGTTTTATTTTTTACGTTTCTACTGTTATTTCCTGGTTTCTTGCCTATGCAAATTATATCATACAACCCAGGAGTCTTAAAGAGGAGCAGCAGTCCTCTCGCACAAATTGCAATAAAAACATCTTTGCCATTCTGAAGCTTCCCACCAATCACTTTCCATATTATTTTATCTATACAGAGGGTCCCCTACTTACACACATCCAACTTACAAACGACTCCTACTTACAAACGGAGGGAGACAACAGGAAGTAAGAAGAAATCTACCTCTAGGAAGGGAAATTCTCTCCTGTAAGAGTTAATACGGGAAAAAGGTGTCTCCACTGAAGCTTTATCACCAATCCTTGTTTCCCTAACAGCCCAAAATTTTCAAAATCCAATTATCATTGGGACAGAAAGTGAGGTGAAATCTTCTGTACAGGGGCACAGACAGTTAAATGTTACAGGGGTGATAACCCTTCCCTATGTTATCCAAAAAGCTTAAAAATAGATTTTTTGGCTGGAGCTACACTTAAAAAATGTACCTGTTCCGACTTACAAACAGATTCAACTTAAGAACAAATCTACAGTCCCTATCTTGTTTGTAACTCGGGGACCCCCTGTACTGAGATTCTGTACCTGCCAAATATGCTGCAGAGATCTCCCTCCACTGAGTCTGGCTGCAGCCATTTTAACTGTGGGCAGCTGAAGCTGCTGTCTGTTCACTTCCTGGATTTACACAGACACACAGAGGCACACCTCCAGCTCTGCAGCTCTCATTGTCCCTTTTATGACTCCTCCCCCCTTCCCTTCCTGGCAAACTCTCACAGAGTGAAAGAGAGAGAGAGAGCTGTGCATGATGTCATAAACCTAGGCTAATGAACAAACAAGAAACAGGAAGTGATCCATATAAGGTATTTACCGGAAGAAAAAAAAATGTTTTACTATCCAATGTTAAAACAACAAGGGCAGAAGATTTAAGATATTTTTAGATAGAAAGCTGAAAAAATTATTGAAGGTCCGCTTTAAGGAGCAGAAGAGGGGTTTTCTGTTCACACATTCTCCTGTCTGCATGCCTGAGCTAAGGGCAGATGGTTTTCTGGAAGTAAATACTACCTGAATCATCCCCCCTTACTCAAGATGGACACAAACTCTAGGGGGGGGGGGGGTGTAGTTTAAAGTGTAGTTTAAAGCATGGAGACATAAATGGATAGATGGGGAAATTGCTATACAGTAAATAATACAATTGAATTAAACAGCGTTTTTGGTTTGTGGTGCTCAGATGCAGCGTAGCTTTGCTATAGGCACAGGTTCACTTCATAGTATAACAATCTTACACAACACATAAACACAAGATAAAACAAATCTTGCTACTAATACACTTTATTTTCTTTTTACGCAAATCACTTACTTTGATATGGGATTGACACTGGCTTCAACTATTGTTAAACATTTACAGCATTTTATTGTGTCGGGGAATTCTTGTATACCTAGAAAATAAATCAATAATATAGATTAGCAATAAAATATCACAGTAAAACAACAACCATTCTATAATGCTCCTAAAACACATTTTGCAGAGTTAAAGGTGACTAAACACAAAAAACAAACATGAAATATGTTGCAGTTTACCAGTCCCTAGATGTGGTGGCTGCATTAGATTTATGTTTTCAAGTAACTAATGTACATATAGTTTTTGCATAAAAAGCACATAAAGTACTTATTGATCTTGCCAGAATTTCAGATTGCTTGTAAAGTACTGAGTATTAAACCGATCTCACAAGGTAATCAACTATTCCCAGCTTTCCAACTCCAACCTTCAACTCCCACCTCTCTAAAGCCGCGTACACACGGGCGGACTGTCTGTCCAACTTAGTCCGCCGAAACACATTTCAGCGGACAGTCCGCCCGTGTGTGGGCTTCAGCGGACTTTTTCAGCGTGCAGTCTGGCGGACTAAGTCTTTCGGAATTTCCGTAATATTGTCCGTCCAACTTTGGTTTCAGCGGACAGTCCGCTCGTGAGTAGGCTAGTTGGACGGACTAAGTATAGCGCATGCTCAGAAAGGATTTACACGGCGGAAGGTTGCATTGCTGTGTATTGAACTTCCGATTTCTAGTCCCGTCGTACGTGCTGTACACGTCATCGCGCAAGCTTTCAACGGAGT
The DNA here is from genome assembly GCF_037356315.1 of Lithobates pipiens. NCBI lineage: Eukaryota > Metazoa > Chordata > Amphibia > Anura > Ranidae > Lithobates > Lithobates pipiens. The sequence goes on from NW_027507785.1 coordinate 309,662,561, forward strand.
GTTTGTTCATCGTGTGTGGTCAAGTCCGTTCATTCGAAAGTAGGATGGACTGTCCGTCGGATTGTCTGACGGACTTAGTTGGCCAGACAGTCCGTCCATGTGTACGCGGCTTAATCCAACTCCTTAGTTAGATTATGGAGTTGGATTAGGGAGTTGGGAGTTGGATTAGGGAGTTGGATTAGGGAGTTGGATTAGGGAGTTGGAGTTGGGAGTTGGAGTTGGGAGTTTGATTAGGGAGTTGGATTTGTGGATTTGGGAGTTGGATTTGGGAGTTGGATTTGGGAGTTGAATTAGGGAGTTGGAGTGGGAGTTGGTCTTGGGAGTTGGGGTTGGGTGTTGGATTAGGGAGTTGGGAGTTGGGGTTGGGATTTGGATTAGGGAGTTGGAGTTGGGAGTTGGATTAGGGAGTTGGAGTTGGGGTTGGGAGTTTGATTAGGGAGTTGGATTAGGGAGTTGGATCTTGCCGGAATTTCAGATTGCTTGTAAAGTACTGAGTATTAAACCGATCTCACAAGGTAATCATCTCTTCCCAGCTTCCCAACTCCAACCTTCAACTCCCACCTCCCTAATCCAACTCCTTAGTTGGATTATGGAGTTGGATTAGGGAGTTGGAGTTGGGAGTTGGATTAGGGAGTTGGAATGGGAGTTTGGGTTGGATGTTGGATTAGGGAGTTGGATTAGGGAGTTGGATTAGGGAGTTGGAGTTGGGAGTTGGAGTTGGGGTTGGGAGTTTGATTAGGGAGTTGGATTTGGGAGTTGGAGTTGGGAGTTGGGGTTGGGAGTTTGATTAGGGAGTTTGATTTGGGAGTTGGATTTGGGAGTTGGATTAGGGAGTTGGATTAGGGAGTTGGAGTGGGAGTTGGTCTTGGGAGTTGGGGTTGGGTGTTGGATTAGGGAGTTGGGGTTGGGATTTGGATTAGGGAGTTGGATTGTGGAGTTGGATTGTGGAGTTGGATTGTGGAGTTGGATTTGGGAGTTGGATTTAGGAGTTGGATTAGGGAGTTGGATTAGGTAATTGGAGTGGGAGTTGGTCTTGGGAGTTGGGGTTGGGATTTGGATTAGGGAGTTGGAGTTGGGAGTTGGATTAGGGAGTTGGGATTTGGATTAGGGAGTTGGAGTTGGGAGTTGGAGTTGGGAGTTGGAGTTGGGAGTTGGATTTGAGAGTTGGATTAGAGTTGGAGTGAGAGTTGGTCTTGGGAGTTGGGGTTGGGTGTTGTATTTGGGAGTTGGATTAGGGAGTTGGGAGTGGGAGTTGGGAATGCTATTAGGGAGTTGGATTAGGGCAGTGGGAGTTGGAGGTGGGAGTTTGAGTGGGAGTTGGAATGTGAGTTGGAGCTGTTTGAAGACAGAGCTCAGAGTACCTGGGGAGGACTGCAGCCCATGCAAAGGGGATTCTGGGCTCAAGGACTGGGAAATTCTGGTCAGTTCCGAGGGTCTGGGGACTAAGGAAGCCGAAGTCAGTGAGTCCAGGGGGGCCTGGAGAGAATACTCTATTGGGTGCAAGCTGGTCATACTGGGAAAACCCTGTCAAGAGGCCATGTCGGCCTGAACAGCAAGATGCTGTCACCAAGGCTGAGAGCGATTGTGAACAGCAAGGGGTCTGGGAGACCAAAACAAGCAGAGGTACTACTGACCAGAGAGCCAACTGGCCCTGTATTTTTAATTTGCGTTTACTGACTAAAGTTGAAACCACTGCATGGAAATCCTGGATGGACTTTTGTTTTTTTCTCTTTTAATAAAAGTGGGCTACTAGGACCTTAACTATAATGCTTGTGTAACGTGTTCTCACTGTTAGGTGGGGAGGCCCCATCATTTCTAATGGTGGCCCTGCTGACAGATCTCATGCTGCCTGTCCTTCTTTAGGAATACTTTATGTTAAGATGACACCTATTGCCACAGCTGACATTGCCAGCTGATCCTGAGAGAGTTAGAGGGACTCAATCAAAATTTGGCTATGGGGCCCCATGATTCAAATTCTGGCCCCTGGAAAGGGTCACTATATTCTCAGGTGCACAGAAATCCCACCGACTTGGAAGGATCTATGAACGTGCAGTCGCAGTGAACTCAGATAACCTAAAACCCTCTGACTTCACAAGTATTTTGTTAGGATTGATCGCTGTCTAAAAATAGGCGCATAAAAATGTAGATGGTGCAGCGGAGGAGAAATGAGGCTGAGCAGGGAAGAACAGAAGGACAGATTAATTCATTTTTGTGACACAGCTAAAGAGCGCGGCCGTACCACCGCACTCCGTCAACTTCTCCTTTAATCGCCGAGACTGTGATGTGGCGGAGCCGATCTCGGTGCATTCCGAGAATAAATATCTTCCCTTCGGACCACTGACTCCGGATGCCCAATCAAAGCTTAGAATAAATCTGCAGCTAAATTAAATGCAGATCAATTCATTATACGAGCTCTCAGTACTAGACCATTATATTTCCAAAGGAACAATGTGTGCGTTACAAGTTGTACTCATAAAACACTATAGGTCATAAAGCGGGATACAAAACAAAATTAAAAGTTTAATATATTGCTGCTTACCAATCCTTAAAATTACGCTAGATGATATCCTTATTCTCCAAAAATAATGCACACACATTCATTTAAAGGGTAACTCCAGCAATAGCAAATCAAAAATAATATAGTATATATAATGGTGACACAAGTCATATTGTAATTGAATTTTATAAAAAATCACTTTTCCTTTTCTGCTGCTCTGGAATTTTCTGTAAAATGCAATATGGCAACATGGAGGTCTTCTCTACACAGATGGTATACAGAACACCCTCCCCAGAAATGCCATTTCCTGCTTGTGTGATTGGCTCACTATTTTTCCCAGGAGTCTGCACTAGAAGTGCCTCCACTGCAACAAAAATGTCATTTTTGGAGAGATACTTCTAAAGGGTGAGCAGCACAGTGGGTAAGTGGTTAGCACATCCACCTATCACCTAGCACTGAGGTCATCAGTTCAAATCCCAACCATGACACTACCTGCACAGAGTTTGCATGTTCTCCTTGTGCCTGCGTAGGTTTCCTCCCACACTCCAAAGAGATAACACCAAATTTAACACAACTGCTCCCCACTCACACCTGAGACCTTGTAACACTAAGGAGTCACATGACACCGGGGATGGAAAATGGCTAATTGGGCCCAATTTTGACATTTTCACTTAGGGGTGTACTCACTTTTGTTGCCAGCGGTTTAGACATTAAAGAGGAAATAAACCCTGATGAGTTTACTTCCTCTTTCATTCCCTGCAAAGGCAAAGCATAATGGACTACTATGCATCGCATAGTAGTCCATTATGTGTCACTTACCTGACACAGGAGCCAGCGAAGTCGCCGCTGTCCCCTGTAGTCCGCCGCATCCATCTTCTTGGTGGGGTCTCGCAGCTCCGCCGCTGTCATTCTGCGAAGCCGAATGCGCACGGGAGCCAACACGCGCGGCAGCTCCGTCGTTGAGAATGCCGCGTTCAGTGCGCCTGCGTGCCGCTGTCTGGTTTACAACCACTTTAATGGCTGTGTGTTAAGTTATTTTGAGGGGGCAGAAAATGTATACTGTTATACAAGCTGTACACTCACAAAGTGTCATTTCTTCAGTGTTGTCACATGAAAAGATATAATAAAATATTTACAAAAATGTGAGGGGTGTACCCACTTTTGTGTGTGCCCAGCTCAAATGTCATGAATCGGGTTTACATCCACTTTAATATTTGTTTTTCATTTGCTATTTTTGTTTCCTACGATAGTTACCTTTTAAATAATTTAAATGTTGTGGCTGCATTCTTTTTTAAGATGAGTTTCCTTTAATTTCCACATGGTGATCTGGCCAATAGCACACTTTGGATGGAGGAGCAACGAAGCTACCCTTTGACAGCAGCATTACCCTTAAAATAACTTTCAGGTCTCAAGGAACCCATACTAAAATTAATTAATCAAGGATCATTGAGAAGAATGCTCCTTTCATTGGTGGTCAGTGGGAAGAATGTTCATTACATTAGAGGTCAGTGAGAAGAATGTTCCTTACATTGGTGGTCAATGGGCAGAATGCCCCTTATATCGGTGATCAGTGGGAAGAATGCTCCTTACATTGGAGATCCGTGAGAAGAATGCCCCTTACAGTGGGTTTCAGTGGGAAAAACGTCCCTTACATTGGAGGCAAGTGGGAAGAATGCCCCTTACATTGATGGTCAGTGAGAAGAATGCCCCTTGCATTAATAGTCAGTGAGAAGAATGCCCCTTGCATTGATGGTCAGTGAGAAGAATGCCCCTTACATTGATGGTCAGTAAGAAGAATGCCCCTTGCATTAATAGTCCGTGAGAAGAATGCCCCTTACATTGATAGTCAGTGAGAAGAATGGCCCTTACATTGATGGTCAGTGAGAAGAATGCCCCTTACATTGATAGTCAGTGAGAAGAATGGCCCTTACATTGATGGTCAGTGAGAAGAATGCCCCTTACATTGATGGTCAGTGGAAGGAATGCCCCTTACATTGGAGGTCATTGGGAAGAATGCTCCATAGTTTGGAGGTCAGTGGGAAGAGTGCTCCTTACATTGTTGGCTAGTAGGAAGAATGCACCTCACAGGGCTCGTTCACACTAGTGGTTGGGGGTGGTAAAACCCAAAGGTTAAGCTGTGCGTTTAGCATCCCCAGCTGCTACGCCTTTTACTTCAGCGGTAGGTGGGGGCATATACGCAATATACGGTAAGTAGTATACCGCTCAAGGTAACAACCCCAATGTTTCACCACCACTGCACATAAAGAGGGTGCCAGCTCTGCATGCAACAGGAAATATGTAGTGAAAAAAGTCCAGATGTCCGCACTCCAATACAATCACCTTCATTGAATGAATGAATGACTTATATAGCGCTACCTATACGAACTGAATCGCCTCTGGGCGCTTTTTCTTGCCACCGGTGTCCATCTGCAGCTATTTATGCGGTCCTTTAACCTGTAGAGTCCTGACACACTTACAACATTGACATACACATACACATATTATGGCCAATTCTTTTTTGGACAGGGTCTAATTAACCTACCAGCATGTCTTTGGAGTGTGGGAGGAAACCGGAGGAAACCCACGCAGGCACAGGGAGAACATGCAAACTCCAGGCAGATAGTGTTGTGGTCGGGATTTGAACCAGCAACCCTATTGCTGCTAGGTGAAAGTGCTAACCACTACACCACTGTGCTGACCTTCATTGATCCATATAAAATAACAGTCCATACATACACACGCTGCACCAAAAATGATAGCTCCCAACAAGTGAATGGAGCTGCTCACCTGCAGTTGCAGCATGCTAGTGTAGAGATCGAGCGGTTAAAACAGGCAGTGAGAAGGCAATATGGTGCCTCCTCACCAGCTGTCAAATGCCCTCTAAATGGCAATGTGAACGCGGATCACTCTTCAGAGTGCACCAGTAGTGTAAATGAGTGCTTACAGTGGTGGTTAAAATGCTACCCCTAAAGACAACTGAAAAAGATCACCGGTGTCACAGTGGGGACTCTGCCACGTGATGTTGTACCCAGAAATATGCAGGTACCAATAAACAGGAGGCCAACCAGCCTTAGCTCAACTTCAGGAGGAACGCACGGGTTCCAAGGAACCCTGGTTAAGAATGGTCGCACTAGAGCAGGATTTCTCAATCAAGGTTCCATGGAAGCCTAGAGTTCCTCCAGAGGTTGCTAGGGGTTCCTTGAGAAATGAACAATTTCTGCCTCTCAGATAAGTTCCCACTGACACCATTGATATTTTTAGCTATCTGTAGGGGGTAATTCTTCCCAGTGTCCATAAGTGTAAGGAGCATTCTTCCCACTGACCATCACACTCATGTATCATGAGTTGTAGATATAGTCATATTTAGCAGGGTTCTCTGAGACCAGAAAATGATATCAAGGGTTCCTCAGTGTTAAAAAGGTTGAGAATGGTCGCACTAGAGTCTATAAAAGAAGCAAGTCACTGAGAGTTCACAATGAAACTGTGTGGATTCTGCTCACATGTAACCTGTTCATTCTGGGTTTAGATCTTGATGTGTTCATTCTGGGGAAATGCCTAATAAGCAGTATAACCAGTAAAAATTGATTTTCCATTATTTTCAGGACTCCCTCCTACACGGTATTAAAGTCTTTACCGGAAGATAAAATCATAATTTAAAATTGTGTATTTAACCTGTCACAGACCCTTTAAACCCCACACAAAGATCACATCAAGATATTTAATTCTATGCATGTTATCATCCAAGCATTACATTCATGAATACATTCACAAGCTTAGTGAAATGTTAAAGCGTCGTCAGTTGAAAAAAAAAAAAAATCCTACTGCAAGCTCCCTGCAATAGAAATCCTTTTATACTAAATGGCCAAAATGTCCAGCCTTCAATTTGTTCCGGTGCTGCAGCTTCCATAAGGCCCTTTTCACACTGGGGCGGGGGCGACGCCGGCTGTAAAGCGGCGCTATTTTTAGCGTTGCTTTACTGTCGTTTTAGCAGCACTATTCGCCCGCTATCGGGACGGTTTTAACCCCCGCTAGGGGCCGAGAAAGGGTTAAAAACCACCGCAAAGCTATGCTGGCGGTATAGCCGCGCTGCCCCATTGATTTCAAGACTCTTCAGCAGGGCTCAAAATTTCAAGTCCTGTGCAACTAGCCAGGCATTAAGAGATAATTGCCACACCCAACCCCTACCCTGCCTGCCCCTAACCCCCCCTGTAAATTATCTCATGAAATTACAGTTAAATGTTTAATGCAGTATTAAGTTCCAAAAATAAATATTAACAACAACTTTAACAATATTAACATAAAGCGTATCAGTACCCATAAGTGCAACTGATTAGTGCCCATCAGTGCAGCAGATTAGTGCAGCTGATCAGTACAGCCTATCAGTGCCCATCAGTGCAGCCTCATCAGTGCCCATCAATGCGGCCTTATCAGTGCCCATCAGTGCAGCCCCATGAGTGCAGTCCATCAGTGCCCATCAGTGCCCATCAGTGCAACCCATCAGTGTAAGATCTCAGTGCCCATCAGTGCAGCCTATCAGTGGCCATCAGTGCAGCATACCATTTCCCACCAGTGCAGCCTATCAGTGCCCACCAGTGCAACATACCATTGCCCACAAGTGCAGCGTACCATGCAGCCTCTCATTGCCCATATGTGCAGTCTATCATTGCCCAAAAGTGCAGCCTCATCAGTCATCCATGTCCAGCAATGCACCAGGGAGGAATCGTGAGAATCGGGCAGCCGGACGACACAGCGCGGGATCTCCCTCTGAAATGTGGCTTGTATATGAAGAGCCGCACTGTCAAACGAGGTCCTGCCTCCTGGAATCTAACAGACAGCATACTGGTCCAATGCCAGTCCGGAGATGGGACTTTGACATCAGCCAGCTATTCATATAGAAGCCACGTCTCAGCGGGAGATCCCCGCTCTGCGTCCTCCAAATGCATAATCCTTCTGACCGTTTCCTGGTTGATTGCTTCTGCCAGAAGCGGTTGCGGCTTTTTTACAGCACATCAAAGCGGCCCGGGGGGCAGGGAACCCCTCGTCCGGCAGCTCTGATAACCACACCACTTCTACCAGAAGCGATCAGCCAGGAAACTGTCAGCCTGGTCCATCCCTGCTCCTCACTCGCCCTCCGCTAAATTCCACTCGAACTTCTGCTTTAAGTACTCCTCGCCCCATGACATGCCATTGTTTCATCAGATTTGGCTACCCGTCAGAATGTGTAACAGAAGTGACGTTCCGTCACCACCATCTTGCTACACCCCACACTTTTTCATATTAAGGATATGTAGTGTAAGGGGTAATGCCACCCTCCTGCCAACAAGATCCCTGAGAATGCCGAGTAGCCTAAATCTGGCGAGAAGACGCACAGTGCACGATCAGTTTATAATGAGATGTTGACTACTCAACATTCCCCGAGACTTGGCAGGAAGTAGGATGACACACTTCAGGAGGAAGCCTGAGAAAGGTAAGTATCTGACATAAGACCCACCACCACCGCATTTTATTTTCTTGCATTTTTATCCACATTTTTTTAAGGGCTGGGAGGGCACAATGAACAAGCAAGGTTCAAGGTCTGCTTTACATGTATGTAAAACCACAACATTTTTGCAGTCTGTGTCCCTCCTTCTTTATTTATCCTGTCAACCATTGTCTCTGGTACAGAAAATGATGGAAAATCCAATATTTTTAAATTATCTCAGGAAGAGGAGGTGAAGGGAGATCTTTACACCTGCTCCACTGAAAAACTTAAAGAAATGAATATCTTGTTGCTTTGGAAAGATTTCCCATAAAGTGGAATTTTAGTCAGAAAATTAACTCCTTCTAGATCCCTTCAGGCTGGCCCATTTTGCAGGTATAGCTACAGTATCTCATAAAAGTGAGTACACCCCTGACATTTTTGTAAATATTTTATTTTATCTTTTCATGTGACAACACTGAAGAAATGACACTTGTCTACAATGTAAAGTAGTGAGTGTACAGCTTGTATAATATTGTAGATTTGCTGCCCCCTCAAAATAACTCACCACACAGCCATTAACCTCTAAACTGTTGGCAACAAAAGTGAGTACACCCCTAAGTGAAAATGTCAAAATCGGGCCCAAAGTGTCAATATTTTGTGTGGCCACCATTATTTTCCAGCACTGCCTTAACCCTCTTGGGCATGGAGTTCACCAGAGCTTCAGAGGTTGCCACTGGAGTCCTCTTCCCCTTCTCCATGACGACATCACAGAGCTGGTGGATGTTGGAGACCTTCCTTTTGAGGATGCCCCACAGATGCCCAATAGGGTTTAGGTCTGGAGACATGCTTGGCCACTCAATCACCTTTACCCTCAGCTTCTTTAGCAAGGCAGTGGTAACCTTGGAGGTGTGTTTGGGGTCGTTACAGTGTTGGAATACTGCCCTGTGGCCCAGTCTCTTAAGGTAGTGGATCATGCTCTGCTTCAGTATGTCACAGTACATGTTGTCATAACGTATGTGAAAAATGTGTGAACCTTGTGTGAAAGGTGTGTGACCCTTGGATGAAAGTTGAGGGAACCTTGGATTTTCGTGTGAACCTTGGATGAAAATTCTGTGAGTCCTAGATGAACGTTTTGTGAACCTTGGATGAAAGTTGAGTGAACCTTGGATGAAAGATGTGTGAATCTTGGATGAAAGTTGTGTGAACTGTGGATGAAAGTCGTGCGAATCTTGGATGAAAGTTGTGTGAGTCCTGGATGAAATTTGTGTGAACCTTGGATAAAAGTTGCGTGAACCTTGGGTGAAAGTTGTGTGATTCTTGGATGAAAGTTATGTGAACCTTGGATGAAAGTTGTTGGAACCTTGGACTTTCATGTGAACCTTGGATGCAAGTTGTGTGAACTTCGGATGAAAGTTGTGTGAACATTGGATGAAAGTTGTGTAAACCTTAGATGAAAGTTGTGTGAGCCTTGGGGGAATGTTGTATGAGTACTGGATGAAAGTTGTGTGAACCTTGGATAAGAGTCGTGCGAACCTTGGATGAAAGTTGTGGGAGTCTTGGATGAAAGTCATGTGAACCCTGGATGAAAGTTGTGTGAGTCCTGGATGAAAGTTGTGTGAACCTTGGATGAAAGTTGTGGGAACCTTGGATTTTCGTGTGAACCTTGGATAAGAATTGTGTGAACCTTGGATAAAAATTGTGTGAACCTTGAATGGAAGTTGTGTGAACCTTGGATGAAAGTTGTGTGAGTCCTTGCTGAACGTTGTGTGAAACTTGGATGAAAGTTGCATGAACCTTGGATGAAAGTTGTGTGAGTCCTAGATGAAAGTTGTGTGAACCTTGGATGAAAGTCATGTGACCCTTGGATGAAAGTTGCATGAACCTTGGATGAAAGTTGTGTGAGACCTGAATGAATGTTGTGTCAATCTTGGATGAACGTTGTGTCAACCTTGGATGAAAGTTGTGTCAACCTTGAATGAAAGTCGTGCGAATCTTGGATGAAAGTTGTGTGAGTCCTGGATGAAATTTGTGTGAACCTTGGATAAAAGTTGCGTGAACCTTGGGTGAAAGTTGTGTGAGTCTTGGATGAAAGTTATGTGAACCTTGGATGAAAGTTGTTGGAACCTTGGACTTTCATGTGAACCTTGGATGCAAGTTGTGTGAACTTCAGATGAAAGTTGTGTGAACATTGGATGAAAGTTGTGTGAACCTTAGATGAAAGTTGTGTGAGCCTTGGGGGAATGTTGTATGAGTCCTGGATGAAAGTTGTGTGAACCTCGGATAAGAGTCGTGCGAACCTTGGATGAAAGTTGTGGGAGTCTTGGATGAAAGTCATGTGAACCCTGGATGAAAGTTGTGTGAGTCCTGGATGAAAGTTGTGTGAACCTTGGATGAAAGTTGTGGGAACCTTGGATTTTCGTGTGAACCTTGGATAAAAATTGTGTGAACCTTGAATGGAAGTTGTGTGAACCTTGGATGAAAGTCGTGTGAGTCCTGGCTGAACGTTGTGTGAAACTTGGATGAAAGTTGCATGAACCTTGGATGAAAGTTGTGTGAGTCCTAGATGAAAGTTGTGTGAACCTTGGATGAAAGTCATGTGAACCTTGGATGAAAGTTGCATGAACCTTGGATGAAAGTTGTGTGAGACCTGAATGAATGTTGTGTCAATCTTGGATGAACGTTGTGTGAACCTTGGATGAAAGTTTTGTCAACTTGGAATGAAAGTTCTGTGAACCTTGGATGAAAGTTCTGTGAACCTTGGATGAAAGTTCTGTGAATCTTGGATGAAAGTTCTGTAAGTCTTGGATGAAAACATTGATAAATAGTCGCATTAAGAGGGGTTTGAATTTCACTTATGAAAAGACAATAGGGGATCCTTTTTCTCTTTTTTTTTTTTTGCAGCAGCAGTGTGAAAAACACAAATCTGTTTACAGGCAACTGAATGCTGTAAGCCGGGAGCAATACGAAAAGTGCAGAAACCCATAACAGCCAATCATTATTACAACAGCCCTAAACCCCCCGAAAAGTCAAACTAGACTGGTTGCTGTGGGCTCGCTGTATTTCATACATCTTCTCATGGTTTATACGACATGCACAGAATATCATGAATGTCACAAGTGTCAACGTACCGTTCTTGCTGATATCCAACTCCTTCAGGTTGACTAAGCTGGAGATGGTGGCTGGCAGATTGGAGAGATCATTATCGGGAATGCTCAGCTTCTTTAGAGCCTGACAACTGAACAGTTGCTGTCAAGAAAACAGATCGGTGATTAGCTTCTGATTTAGAAACATCAAAGTTAAAGTAGAAGTGACGACATTAGTGGAGAAAGCTGCAATGACATGACTGAAAGCTTCCTTAGTTCTGCACCGCAAACCAAACATTCTAAAAACCTTCCAAAATAGCCTTTGCCCCTATTTATTTGTAACATGACCACCACAGCATCCCCCCCTCCTGATCTCCGAGTGGGGGGGGGGACTCTGAAGGAAGATCAGCAGCTATCAATGTGGGTGGGGGGCAGACGTCACAGGATGACTATGGGACTGCAGGAACACTGTGCATGCTCTAAGTCCCATTAAAGGAAGCAGGGACAGAAAATAACCAAGCAAGTACCTTCCAGCCTCAGCCCCCGTTCTCACTGGAGCGACTTTTCATGCCTTTTGACAGGCCAAATTGCATGATAAGTCACAGCCTATTGCCGGCAATCGCTATGTGTAAATCGGTGCAACGCCAACTTTATTCTTCCCACTGATACCAATGATGGGGCAATATTCCTCCCACTGATACCAATGATGGGGCACTATTCCTCCCACTGATACCAATGATGGGGCAATATTCCTCCCACTGATACCAATGATGGGGCACTATTCCTCCCACTGATACCAATGATGGGGCACTATTCCTCCCACTAATACTAATTATGGGACACTATTTTTCCCACTGACACCAATAATGGGGCACTATTCCTCCCACTGGTACCAATGATGGGGCACTATTCCTCCCACTGATACCAATGATGGGGCACTACTCCTCGCAGTAATACCAATGATGGGACACTATTCCTCCCATTGGCACCAATGATGGGTCACTGTTCCTCCCACTGACACCAATGATGGGGCACTATTCCTCCCACTGATACCAATGATGGGGCACTATTTTTCCCATTGACACCAATGACGGGACTCTACTTCTCCCACTAATACTAATGATGGGACACTATTCCTCCCACTAATACCAATACTATTCATCCTCCTAAGACCAAAGTTGCATTGTTTGCTCCCACTGATACCAATGATGGGGCAATATTCCTCCCACTGATACCAATGATGGGGCACTATTCCTCCCACTGATACCAATGATGGGGCACTATTCCTCCCACTAATACTAATTATGGGACACTATTTTTCCCACTGACACCAATAATGGGGCACTATTCCTCCCACTGGTACCAATGATGGGGCACTATTCCTCCCACTGATACCAATGATGGGGCACTACTCCTCGCAGTAATACCAATGATGGGACACTATTCCTCCCATTGGCACCAATGATGGGTCACTGTTCCTCCCACTGACACCAATGATGGGGCACTATTCCTCCCACTGATACCAATGATGGGGCACTATTTTTCCCATTGACACCAATGACGGGACTCTACTTCTCCCACTAATACTAATGATGGGACACTATTCCTCCCACTAATACCAATACTATTCATCCTCCTAAGACCAAAGTTGCATTGTTTGCTCCCACTGATGCCAGGACAATTTATTTTCCCACAGCCCCCCCCCCCCCCGAAAACTGATACCAATGATGGAACACCACTTCTCCACTGATACCAATGATGGGGGACTATTTTTCCCATGGACACCAATAATGGGACACTACTTCTCCTACTAATACCAATGATGGGACACTATTCCTCCCACTAATACCAATACTATTCCTCCTCCTAATACCAAAGCTGCATTGTTTGCTCCCACTGATGCCAGGACAATTTATTTTCCCACAGCCCCCCCTAAAGTCTGAAGGACCTTAAATTGGCCCTTTGTTTAGAAAGTTTGGAGACCCCTGATCTAGAAGCTGGAAATCCCTGTACTAGACACAGCTACTCCAGTGATCTCCACTTGCTTCTGGGTCCTGTATTGAATGCATTATGGACCCAAGAGGTTTCCAACTTGGCAAGAACACTTTGCATTTTTTTCAGCAACTGCAATGCATTCTCTGATTGGAGAAGGTGGATTGTGATCTCACCTTGCACTTTATCCAATCACAGAATGCTTTGCATTAATTGCCGAAATGCAAGAAGTTCTCTGTATGGGGCCCATGTGGAGTGGGTGACCTCCTGCATTCATGATGCAGCAGGGTAACTGCTCAGCATGGGACCCCAAAGTTGGTGGAGGTAATTTCCAGTTTCCCGGGGGACACCACAGGCATGGCATATCCATTGGTCTGAGCAGGATCAATGTAACTATGCAAAAATATCCATATCTGGTATTCCTCTCTAAGCTTTCTATCTTCATGACATGGTACTAGAGGACATCAAATCAAATATAGACAGGCCTTTTATACAGTATGTTCCTGGAGTTTCACTTTAATAACAGTACAATGAAAAATAAAAACATTTAAACTTTAAAGCAGTATTAAACCCGAAACAAAAAATTTAAGATATTGCAGCTTACCAATCATTAGATTTGGTGGCTGCGTTAGTTTTCTTTTTTTTTTTTTTTTTTTTAGGTTTTACCCTTCTGATTTCACCTGGTGATCTGGCCAGTGGCACACTTTCTGAATTAGAGCGCCCACACGAAGGGGCTCCTTTGGAGAGAAGCATTGTTAATCTTGGGGAGAGGAGTGTTAGATGGACTAGCAGATTTAGATACACCAACAAATTGAAGCCAAACTCCAGATAACACTTTATAAGCAGTTGCAGCCAAGTTTTTGCTTTTGGGATGAAGGTTTTACATAAATTAATAAAAAATGATCATTGTAAGCATCCCTGTCAGTGTTACATGGTTTATCTCAACTATCCAACTGCAACATCTGCAGGAGAGCTTATTCTGTTGAAAAACAACAGACTAAGGCTGCTTTGACACTACTCTGTAGGAAAAACACATCAAAAACACGTATGTATTTTTGACGTGTTTTCCCCACGTTGCGTTCAATTTAATGCAATGCATTATGAGTTATTTTAATGTGTTTTTGTGCATTTGCCCCATATCACTTCCCACTAGTTGAATGCGATTTTCATGTAATTTCCAGTGTGACTATTTGTGTTATCTCACAGAAGATGCATCAGCATAGATAAGCAGCATTCCTATGCAACTTGTATCAGCTAAGGGATAGGTCCGATCCTTCATTCCTGCAATCGACCGATCCTTCCTTCGATTGATCCTTCCATCGATCTATAATTCCTTTGGTTCGATCGATCATTCAATTGAAGGAAGGATAAAACAATCAATGAAAAATAAGGAAAAAAGCACTCACACTGCCAAATTCGCAAGTTGAAGGGGGGAAAAAATGGGGGGCACTGACAAGGTAACCAAAGATCGGACTTTGAAGGCAGAGAAACAATGGAGAAGTAACACAAATAAAGTTTATTGAAAAAAATACAAAATACAATCACAGTGTTCAAAGAGATTAAAAATCATATAGAATGATACAGCCCTTGTGCGTAATTTTTTCAATAAACTTTATTTGTGTTACTTCATTGTTTCTCTGCCTAGTCTTTGGTTACCTTGTCAGTATCCCCCCCCCCCAACAATCAATGAATAGAATAGTTCACATTTACAAATGAACTGCCTATGCAGATAAGGGGTGTTTGTAGATTAAAACAAACTGTGCAACTCTGACTAAAAAAAAATTAATAACACATCTTTTTCTTTAGAGGAACAAAAGGTGACATCCCGCACTGGAGTGCTTTGGTCATTGTGAGGAGGACTTCTGAGGAACTGTGCAGCTCTGACTAAAGATGAATAATACCCTTGTTATAAGTGTAGGCCATTTACATACCTCATGAAGCCTGACTGGAATACTCCCAGGACGTTGCTAAGTGAGGCCTAGTTGTCACATGCTACTGCATCAGGGGAGAGAAAGTATGTGAAGGGGTTTGAATTAGAGAAAGAGCTCACTCCTGTGATGGTGGGGGTGAGTATTGATGACTAGGCCTCACTTAGCAACGTCCTGGGAGTACTGAGCAATGTCCTGGAAGTATTCCAGTCAGGCTTCATGAGGTAAGTAAATGGCCTACAGTCAGAGCTGCACAGTTCCTCAGAAGTCCTCCTCACAATGGCCATAGCACTCCAGTGCGGGATGTCACCTTTGGTACCTCTAAAGAAAAAGATGAACATCTAAAAGACGCACAGGAACAAACATCTTTTTCTTTAGAGGAACAAAAGGTGACAACAAAGGGGTCAACAAAGTTAAGTATGCAACATTGTGTATATACAAATATATAAAAAAATTAGTCAGAGCTGCACAGTTCCTCAGAAATCCTCCTCACAATGGCCAAAGCACTCCAGTGCAGGATGTCAACCTTTTGTTCCTCTAAAGAAAAAAGATGATCATCTAAAAGACTCACAGGAACAAACATCTTTTTCTTTAGAGGAACAAAAGGTGACATCCCGCACTGGAGTGCTTTGGCCATTGTGAGGAGGATTTCTGAGGTCTTCAGGAGGTCTTGGAGGCCTACAAAGCCTTTTTAGATCCTTCCTACTTTTAGCCTTTAGGCTGGGTTCACACTGCAGCGATGCAGGAAGGCCACGAATCCGCGGCGGGTTCCCGCATCGCATGCCTCCCGGCGGCAGTTCACACTGCCCTATGCGAACTGCTGGGAGTGTCAGTGAAACGTTAATGACACCCCCAGATCAGTTTGCATATCGCAGTGCGATCTGCAAACTCGGACAGGAATCGGATCGCATGGTGTGAACACACATGCGATCCGATTCTGCTACGGACCAAAAAAAGGGTCCTGTGCGAGTTTGGGGTGGGTGCGATGCGAATTCAGCCATACTATCTGTATGGCTGAACTCGCATCGCACAGAGATCGGATGTGATTTGCACTGCAGTGCGGTGCGGTGCGAATCACATCCGGTTCTCGTAGCCGCAGCAGTGTGAACCCAGCCTTAGAACCATTTTGAGTTTTTTTTTTTTTTACAGTAGTTTACTACTGCTTTAACTGAATAACTGAAACCAGGGATCAGTGTGAAAGCAGCCTTACCGAACAGATCACCAGGTGAAAAGTAAGGAAAGATAATCTGAAAAAAAGAAAACGAATGCAGCCATCACATCTAATGGCGCGTACACATGAATGGACTTTTTGACAGCAAAGGTCTGACGGAACAAATCCGTCGGACAATTCGATCATGTGTGGGCTCCATTGGACCTTTGCTGTCCAAAAATCTGACGGACTTTAGAAATAGAACATGTTTCAAATTTTCCAGCTGGAACCAGTTCCTATGGAGAAGTCCGCTCGTCTGTGTGCTAGTCCGATGGACGAAAACCGACGCTAGGGCAGCTATTGACTACTGGCTATGAACATCTTTATTCTAGTCCGATCATACGTCATCACAGTCGAATCCCTTGGACTTTGGTGTGATTGTGTGTGGCCAAGTCCGTTAGTTCGGAAAGTCTGTCGGAACTCCACCAAAAGTCCGTTGGGAAGACCGTCGGACCTGGTCTGCCGGAAAATCCGGCCGTGTGTACGAAGCATGGGTAAGCTGCAATATAATAAATGTTTGCTTTTGGGTTTATTACCACTTTAATAACAAGGCTGAAATTTAGTTTTTGAAAACCAGAGACTTTTCCAGGGATATGTCATTCAAAACAAGGAGCATTGGTCACACATGGGTTGGGTAACCCCGGGGTGGTAGCAGTAGTTGCCCCGTACAGACTGCATTGCATCTAAACTTAGTGGGAATCTCATCTACATGTAACACATCGCTGGATGGCTCAGAATACATTATCTGCACACACCTTAGTACTCTCAGCTCTGCACCCCATGCTGATCGAAATTCTTTCTCAGTCGAGTGTTTGTGCCACATTTCTGCAAAACTTTAATTATGACAAATTACCTTTTGTTTCCAGCCAGCAGACTTGTGCTGAGCCGCATTGTGGATGCACATAAAGCGCCTGCCTACTGTACCCTTTCCACCGTCGCACCAGCATGGCGACATGCGTTGGAGGAACTTATACAAAGACGACTTTTATAATGACGCACTGATATGTGGTACTTGTTATTAGCCGTTTTTCATTTTTGTCAGTTCTTATAGAAATATGTTTTAAGTTACAGGCGACAATGTCACGGGTGGTATGTGTGTGTGGGGGGGTGTGCTTTAACCGCTTCAGCCCCAGAAGATATTACCCCCTTCCGGGCCAGAGCACTTTTTGCGATTCGGCACTGCGACGCGTTAACTGACAATGCGCAATCGTGCGACGTTGCACCCAAACAAAATTGACGTCCTTTTTTTCCACACAAATAGAGCTTTCTTTTGGGGCTATTTGATCACCTCTGCGGTTTTTATTTTTTTGCTACAAACAAAAAAAGAGAGCAGGAATTTAGAAATAAAAAGCAATATTTTTTACTTTTTACTATAATAAATATCCCCCAAAAATATATATAAAAAAACACGTTTCCTCAGTTTAGGCGGATATGTATTCTTCTACATATTTTAGGTAAAAAAAAATTGCAATAAGCGTATATTGGCTGGTTTGCGCAAGAGTTATAGCGTCTACAAAAGTAGGGGATAGTTTTATGACATTTTTGTTATTATTTTTTTTTATTAGTAATGGCAGTGATCTGCGATTTTTATCATGACTGCGACATTATAGCAGACACATCGGACACTATTTTGGGACCATTGTCATTTATACAGCGATCAGTGCTATAAAATTGCACTGATTACTGTGTAAATGACACTGGCAGGTAAGAGGTTAAACACTAGGGGGCGATCAAGGGGTTAAGTGTGTCCTAAGGAGTGATTCTAACTGTGGGGGGGATGGGCTTCAACTCACATGACAGCGATCACTGCTCCCGAAGACAGGGAACAGTGATCTCTGTCATGTCACTAGGCAGAACAGGGAAATGCCTTGTTTACAAAGGCATCTCCCTGTTCTTCCGCTCCGACGCGATCGTTGGGATACCAGCAGACATTGAGTCTGCGGGCCCCATGGTCACGGAGCGCGTGCGCAGCGTGCGTGAGCACAGAATTCCACATCTTAAAGGGGCCGTACCATTTGCCCATCAGTGCCATTGTACCGACGTATATCGCCGTGCGCTAGTCGGCATGTGCTTAAAAGGAATACTATACTACATTTTGAGTTCTTACTGTAGTATTCACCTGAAGGTTATTTTTGGGGTGACTCCCTGTTTCAGTTCTCCATAATTTGAATGTTTTTCATTTAGAAATGTACAAATGCTCCCTCTAGTAATTATCTGTTTATCAGGGAATGTGAGGGTCATCGGTTTGAATCCCAACCACAACACTACCTGCTTGGAGTTTGCATGTTCCCACTGTGCCTGCGTGGGTTTCCTCCCACACTCCAAAGCTGGGAGGTTAATTGGCTCCTAGCCAAACTGTCTAAATTTGCCCTACTATGTGTATGTATGAATGTGAGATAGGGGCCTTAGATTGTAAGCTCCTTGAAGGAAGGGACTGATGTGAATGTACAATGTATATGTAAAGCGCTTCATAAATTGCGCTATATAAGTACCTGAGATAAAAAAAATAATTAAAAAATGTGATAAGTAATTGTTCTTATAGGGAAG
Source organism: Lithobates pipiens (assembly GCF_037356315.1). Lineage (NCBI taxonomy): Eukaryota > Metazoa > Chordata > Amphibia > Anura > Ranidae > Lithobates > Lithobates pipiens. Next base: position 309,681,279 of record NW_027507785.1, read on the forward strand.
TCTACACTCTCTGACCACTTTATTATGTACACCTGTTCAATTGCTTGGTAACACAAATTGCTAATCAGCCAATCACATGGCAGCAACTCAATGCATTTCGGCATCTAGACGTGGTGAAGACGACTTTCTGAAGTTCAAACCGAGTATCAGAATGGGGAAGAAAGGGGATCAAAGTGACTCTGAACATGGCATGGTTGTTGGTGCCAGACGGGCTGGTCTGAGTATTTCAAAAACTGCTGATTTACTGGGATTGTCACACACAACCATCTCTCAGGTTTACAGAGAATGGCTTGAAAAAGAGAAAATATCCGGTGAGCGGCAGTTGTGTGGAGGAAAATGCCTTGGTGACGTCAGAGGTCAGAGGGGAATGGGCAGACTGGTTCCAGATGATAGAAAGGCAACAGTAAGGCCGCGTACACACGGGCGGACTGTTCGCCCAACCTTGTCCGCTGAACAGTGTTTGGGCGGACAGTCCGCTCGTGTGTGGGCTTTCAGCGGACAGTTTCAGCGGACAGTTGGACGGACAAAGTCTTTCGGAAATTCCGAAAAACTGTCCGCTGAAACTGTGTTTGAGCGAACAGTCCGCCCGTGTGTGGGCCTGTCCGCTGTACTTTCGAAATGAGCGGACTGTTCCCGCTCGGAAAGTCCGCCCACTTCGAGCGCGTGTACAGGTAGGCGGGGCCCGCGAAGGAGACGTCGCGGGCTCCGCCGCCTGGAATGGGCTTAAAGGGGAACCCCAACGCCGAAAAAAAATCGGCGTGGGGGTTCCCCCCAAGTCCACACCAGACCCTTGTCCGAGCACGCTACCCGGCCGGCCAGGAAAGGGGGGCGAGCGAGCGCGCCCCCCCTCCTGAGCCGTACCAGGCCGCGTGCCCTCAACATGGGGGGGTGCCTTGGGGAAGGGGGGGGGCCGCGCGGCCCCCCCACCCCAAAGCACCTTGTCCCCATGTTGATGAGGACAAGGGCCTCTTCCCGACAACCCTGGCCGTTGGTTGTCGGGGTCTGCGGGCGGGGGGCTTATCGGAATCCGGGAGCCCCCTTTAAGAAGGGGGCCCCCGGATACCGGCCCCCCACCCTATGTGAATGAGTATGGGGTACAATGTACCCCTACCCATTCACCTGTGAAATAAAGTACAAATAAAAACACAACACAGGGGGAAAAAATATTTTATTGCACAGCCGGGGGTCTTCCGTCTTCGGGGGTCTTCTCGCCGGACTCCTCCGCTATGTGTGTGTAGCTCTTTTGCCAGCGGAGGAGTCCGGCTTTCTTCCTCCCCGCTGCCGGCCTCTTCTCCCGACTTCGGGGGTCTTGTCCCCCTCTTCGGTTCTTCTGCCGGGCCACCGCGCCTGGTCCGGTGGCCCGGTCTTCTGTCGCCGTCTTCCGTTCTTCTGTCGCCGCCTTCGGTTCTTCTGCCGGGCCACCGCGCCTTCTTGTAGCTCTTTTACAGGCGGTGGCCCGGTCTTCTGTCGCCGTCGCCGCCTTCCGTTCGTGTTCTTCTTCTTGTTCTTCTTGTTCTTCTCCAGGCGATGTTGACACGTCGCTCCCTCCGGCCGGAATGCCAGAGCCGCCCTGCGCTGTGACTTATATAGTGACAATGGGGCGGGGTCACATGGTATATGTCACATGGGTTGATGTCACATGGTGACCCCGCCCCCTTACGATGTCATAGTCCCCATGTGACATCAACCCATGTGACCAACCCATGTGACATATACCATGTGACCCCGCCCCATTGTCACTATATAAGTGACCGCACAGCGCGTCCCCGGCATTCCGGCCGGAGAGCTCGTCGAGTCAACATCTCCAGGAGAAGAACAAGAAGAACAAGAAGAAGAACACGAACGGAAGGCGGCGACGGCGACAGAAGACCGGGCCACCGCCTGTAAAAGAGCTACAAGAAGGCGCGGTGGCCCGGCAGAAGAACCGAAGGCGGCGACAGAAGAACGGAAGACGGCGACAGAAGACCGGGCCACCGGACCAGGCGCGGTGGCCCGGCAGAAGAACCGAAGAGGGGGACAAGACCCCCGAAGTCGGGAGAAGAGGCCGGCGGCGGGGAGGAAGAAAGCCGGACTCCTCCGCTGGCAAAAGAGCTACACACACATAGCGGAGGAGTCCGGCGAGAAGACCCCCGAAGACGGAAGACCCCCGGCTGTGCAATAAAATATTTTTTCCCCCTGTGTTGTGTTTTTATTTGTACTTTATTTCACAGGTGAATGGGTAGGGGTACATTGTACCCCATACTCATTCACATAGGGTGGGGGGCCGGTATCCGGGGGCCCCCTTCTTAAAGGGGGCTCCCGGATTCCGATAAGCCCCCCGCCCGCAGACCCCGACAACCAACGGCCAGGGTTGTCGGGAAGAGACCCTTGTCCTCATCAACATGGGGACAAGGTGCTTTGGGGTGGGGGGGCCGCGCGGCCCCCCCCTTCCCCAAGGCACCCCCCCATGTTGAGGGCACGCGGCCTGGTACGGCTCAGGAGGGGGGGCGCGCTCGCTCGCCCCCCTTTCCTGGCCGGCCGGGTAGCGTGCTCGGACAAGGGTCTGGTGTGGACTTGGGGGGAACCCCCACGCCGATTTTTTTTCGGCGTTGGGGTTCCCCTTTAAGCCCATTCCAGGCGGCGGAGCCCGCGACGTCTCCTTCGCGGGCCCCGCCTACCTGTACACGCGCTCGAAGTGGGCGGACTTGCCTCCGCCTTACGTGGGCGAGTCCGTTCATTTCAAAAGTTGAGCGAACTGTTTGCCCAACCTTGTTCGTCAAACAGTCCGCTCGTGTGTGGGCAAGTCCGCTCATGCAAATTTTGAGCGGACTGTTTGACAAACTGTTTGCCGAACAAGGTTGGGCGAACAGTCCGCGCGTGTGTACGCGGCCTAACTCAAATAACAGCTCACTACAACCAAGGTATGCAGAATACCATCTCTGAATGCAAAACACATCAAACCTTGAAACAGATGGGCTATAGTAGCAGTAAATCACACTGGGTGACACTCCTGTCAGCTAAGAACAGGAAACTGAGGATGCAATTCACACAGGATCACCAAAATTGGACAATAGAAGATTGGAGAAACGTCTGGTCTGATGAGTCTCGATTATCAGCTGCAACATTCAGATGGTCGGGTCAGAATTTGGTGCAAACAGCGTGAAAGCATGGATCCATCCCACTGGTTCAGGCTGGTGGTGGTGTAATGGTGTGGGGGGATATTTTCTTGGCACACTTTGGGCCCCTTAGTACCAATTGAGCATCGTATATACACCAATACCTGAGTATTATTGCTGACCATGTCCATCCCTTTATAACTACAGTGTCCCCATCTTCTGATGGCTCCTTCCAGCAGGATAATACACCATGTCACAAAGCTCCAATCATCTCACCACTGGACAATGAGGTCCCTGTACACCAATGGCCTCCACACTCACCAGATCTCAATCCAATAGATGTGGTGGAATGGGAAGTTGGCATCGTGGATGTGCAGCCAACAGATCTGCAGGAAATGTGTGATGTTATCATGTCACTATTGAGCAAAATCTCTGAGGAATGTTTCAAAAACCTTGTTGAATCTCCGCCATGGAGAATGAAGGCAAAATGAAGGCAAAAGGGGGCCCAACCCGGTACTAGCAAGGTGTACCTAATAAAGTGGCCACTGAGTGTATGGTCACTTTATCTACTTCCAGTTCGGGTCAATTTTGGCATCCCTCTCCTACATGTAAAAAACATTATTCTTTTGCTAGAAAACAACATAGAACCCTGAAAACATTATATATATATATATATATTTTTTTTTTAGGCCCTAGAGAATAAAATGGTGGGTGTGGCATATTTTTATGTCACACGATTTTGTGCAGTGGTTTTTCAAATGCAAATTCCTTGGAAAAATTCACTTTAATTAATTTTAATGCAATAAAATAGAATACTTTTTCGTAAAATATAAAAAATGATGTTACGCGGAGTAAATAGATATCAAACATATCACACTTTAAAATTTCGTATGCCCATGAAACTGTACCAAACTATGGTACATAAAAATCTCCTTGGCCTTTACAGGTTACCAGTTACCCAGGTGGTCTAGGGCTAGAATTATTGCTCTCGCTCTGCCGTCGTTCACAGTGATACCTCACATAAGTGGTGTGATCACCACTTACATATGTGTGCAGCACCGATGAGTGCATTCACCATTGGGTGTGAGCCCCGGGGGGGGGGGGGGGGTTGAGGATGCTTATTTTTTTCTATTTTTTTCATTATTTATTTCATTTTTAATTTTGTTGAAACACCGCACCTTTTATTCTACTTTTTATCAACTTTATTGGTATCACAAGGCTGAACAACATCCCTTGTGATAGCATGGGCTGTGACAGGTCCTCTTTATGGAGCGATCTGGGGTCTATTAGACCCCATATCTTTCCTCTGGTTTCCAGAGCATCAGATCAAACCGACATTGGTTTGATGTGATGCTTTCCAAAGCCAATAGTGGCTTGTTTAGTGATGCGTCACTTCCGGTTTCTGACGTCACACAGTGGGATGTACAATGTCATTTGATATGGAGGCACAGGAGAGCCCGGTAGAGGCGACAACGGGAGAGGGGGTTGGTTCTGCCGCCTGTAAAAGTATTCCAACAGCCCTATAATCACTAGGATTACTTTTTAGAGTGTAGGGAATTGCCAGCTGAAAAGAATGATATCTCCCTTCCTATCTACCGATGTACCATCGTATATCGCTGGATGGGAAGCAGTTGAAATAGAACTATGGCCTCCAAAATGAGAATGTTGCTGCAGCACATTATTATAGGTGTATCTGCACTTGCAGTTATTTCTTAGTAACCACACAAAGTCCCGTAAACACCTGTTGATTCTGCCAGTAAAGTGCACCTAATGATGGCGTGGCAACAATGCTGCACTGCTCCTGAATTCAGAGCATAGTTTCCACTCTCATTTAGGCTGTGCCTGCCCCGTAGTCTCTCTGCCCATGCCAGCTTTATAACTATGTTGGTCTGCATTCATGCATTTACCATATTCCAGATAGTCTTTCATACCAACATACTCTAATAAGTTTAATTCTTTTATTTACATCTTTATGTATATATAAATTCAATTTTAGAACCTTATACATTAAGCCCATTTTGCAATTATGATGCCCTCTGATATATGTGCATCCTTGCTAAGTGGAGACCGCAGTGAGAAATACCCCTATCCAGACCGTGCTGATCCTCCGGATGTTCCCCTGTTGTGGCCTTTGTTTGTTCCACCCCCTCAGCTCCTGAGCTGGATGCACTACACGGCGGCCATTTTGATATCCAGCGTTTGGCGATTTATCTCAGACCTTCGGTAAGTATGAGGTCTCTGTTTCAGACCTCTCTTGCCAATTATTCCGCCTGCCCCCTATTTATCAACAACATACATTTATTGATATTGTTTATATTGCAGATACAACATTCATGCATCCGCCCCTGAAGAAGCGAGCAGGGTCTCACGAAATGGATAGGGCTTTATTGGTGCTTGTTTTATGCCAGTACATGCTGGGTATTATTGATGACTGCATTATGTTTATATATTTCCTGTCCACATGTATGTACATTTTTATTGTGTATGTGTATTTACTGACCCAGCAACTTTTATTGTTGCTCATGGATGTACAACATTTGTAATAAATCTTTGTATGTTTACTTTCATCTGTGTTGTGTGCATTGGCTATTATGCCGGGTAACTCACAATCATTGTTGTTGCCGCTCTGTTACATAACATTTTGAAACAAATAAATTGATTTTGTCTCAGTGTTTGTTGTAGACATTGGCTAAACCTCCCTCACCTCATCTAAAGTCCCAGGGCTATTTTTCTTGTTTTTTGTGGTTATTATTTTATTTGGGCAAGTTACCACAACACCATTATCCCCTAGTTTTTAAGATCAAAGATACAACTATGTTGGTGTCCCTTGTTAATTGACATTGTATTTTTTTTTTTTTTTTATGTAACTGCCTACTCCCAAACTGTCATTTGAAGTAAAACACATAGCCAAGTATTATTCTCCACAATTTGTTTTATCGTGCATTAAAACAAGAAAACAAATAAAATTAGATATGCTATCTGCCAAGAGCACTTAAACAAAAAGTGCATTCTATGCATCCAAAAATATAGAAAATATACCAAATCAAATCATTATTCAACCAAAAAATAAAATAAAAGCCTCATGCATGTGTCCTGCTTCTTAATATAGGGGGTCAACAATGCCAAGAGTTGGTGAAAGCAGGGGTCTGTCATCCGGAGATAATTCCGAAAATCATCTGGATTATTCTCCTGGAGCTCCCGCAGCAAAGGCATATGACATAATTGGTCACCATTAATAAAGCAACCAATTTTTGGTCCAAGAAATCCTCCTTCTCCTGTTCCTGGACTGGACTTCGGTCAAAGCAATAACTTCAAGGCCAATAATAAATAACACGTTATCTCCTCCGATTACGCAACATGCCTGGTTGACGAATGGCCGTTCAGAAAGTAAACTGAAAAGCGTGAAATAAAAAACGCGAAATGAAAAACGTGAATCAACACTCACCAAACTTCTACTAACACAAAATTAGCAGAAAGAGCCCAAAGGGTGATGCTAAAGAGCTTAAAAACCACGTAGTACGTCGCTACATTCGTGTTTGTTGGCCGACAATTGTGTGAAATTTGTATGGAAGACAAGTTTGGGGCCAATGTCCTTCAGGAAAAAGTCAGAGGTTTTGTCTGCGAAAAATCCGGTCGTGTGTACGAGGTTTACTCTCCTTGTGGAGGGTGTCAATGGGGGTTATTTACGAAAGGGAAATCCACTTTGCACTACAAGTGCAAACTACAAGTGCAAAGTGCACTTGAAATTGCACTGAAAAGTGCAGTCGCTGTAAATCTGAGGGGTAGATCTGAAACGAGGGGAAGCTCTGCTGATTTTATCATCCAATAATGTGAAAGCTAAAATGCTGTTTTTTTTTTTCCTTGCATGTCCCCCTCAGATCTACAGCGACTGCATTACCAAGTGCACTTTCAGTGCAATTTCAAGTGCACTTCGCACTTGTAGTTTGCATTTGTAGTGCAAAGTGGATTTGCCTTTTGTAAATAACCCCCATATTAGTCTACAATATTGAACTTTTTCACAATATTCTAATTTTCACTTTTTGAATTGAACTACCTAAATACATTCAATTTCGATGATGTTCCAATATTTTTAGATGTGCCTGTAGTTGCATTATTGCTGACCGGTAAATCCACAGACGTAACACACATTAGCTGCCATTCAGCGCGCCTGTGTATCAGATTCAGCAATAGATTAAAATACAATAATCTCAAAAGCCATGTCAAATAAAAAATGAAAGTTGAAAGGTGTGAATTGCGTTTACTGAAGCGTGTCCAATAGGAAAGTAGGTTTTCTACCAGCAGATTTCAGCTGTGTTTGTACAACTGTGTTTGGACTGGTGGAAAAACACTGGAGATAAAAGGCGATTAAAAATATTGAAGAGCTTTCAGTTCTTTATTTTGTCATAAAAGAATATATTAAATATTGAGTGTTGGTTTATTCCATCTACTTTGATGGTCAGAGAGCCTGGATTTTTTGCAAATCGCAATACAGGTGAGAGATTATCTCTCTTTACTATTAGACCCCTTTCACACTGGGGCGTTTTTCAGGCGTTTTTCAGGCGCTTTAGAGTTTAAAAAAAAGCTTGAAGCGCTTGAAAGAAGCCTCATCTGCAATCCCAATGTGAAAGCCCAAGTGCTTTAACCACTTGAGATCCGCGCTATAGCCAAATGACGGCTACAGCGCGGATCTCCTTTGCCGGGACTACGTCTATTGACGTAGTCCCGTGCGCGCGCGCGGCGCGCTCTGTGATCGGCGAGTCCATGAGACTCGCCTGATCACCGATCCGTGCAAGGGGTCGATCCCGACCCCTTATCACATGATCAGCTGTCAGCCAATGACAGCTGATCATGTGATATAACGGAGCCGGTAATCGGCTATTAAAAAAAAAAAGCCGATCACTGGCAGCCGTGATCGGGACATTAGTCCCGATCACAGCCAGCCCTGCTAGTGCCCACCTGCCCCCTGCCAGTGCCCACCTGCCCCCTGCAGTGCCAAATGTTTAAAAAGTAAGTGCCCCCCGTCAGTGCCACCCATCAGTGCCCACAGTGCCACCCAGCAGTGCCCACAGTGCCACCCAGCAGTGCCACCCAGCAGTGCCACCCAGCAGGGCCCACAATCTGCCTCAAAGGTGCTGCACCCCAGTGCCACTTATCTGTGCCCATCAGTGTCATCTACCAGTGCCCAGCAGTGCCGCCCATCAGTGCCCAGCAGTGCCGCCCATCAGTGCCCAGCAGTGCCACCTATCAGAGCCACCTATCAGTGCCACCTATCAGTGCCCATCAGTCCCATCTATCAGTGGTACCTATCAGTGCCCATCTGTGCCACCCATCCGTGCCATCCATCCGTGCCACCCATCTGTGCCCATCTTTGCCCATCAGTGCCGCCTTATCTGTGCCCATCAGTGCCGCCTTATCTGTGCCTATTAGTGCCGCCTTAACTATGCCTATCAGTGCCCACCAGTGCAGCCTATCAGTGCCCACCAATGCAGCCTATCAGTGCCCACCAATGCAGCCCATCAGTGCCCACCAGTGCAGCCTATCAGTGCCGCCTAATCAGCGCACTTCAATGAAGGAGAAAAATTACCCGTTTGCAAAATTTTATAACAAACTATTAAAACATGATTTTTTTTTTTTTGCATCTTTTTTTGTTTGTTTAGCAAAAAATAAAACTCCGAGCTGTAACTAAATACCACCAAAAGAAAGCTCTATTTGTGGGAAAAAAATGATAAAAATTTCATTTGGGTACAGTGTTGTATGCCAGCGCAATTTTCATTCAAAGTGCATCAGCGCTGAAAGCTGAAAATTGGCCTGGGACTGAGGGGGGTTTAAGTGCCCAGTAAGCAAGTGGTTAAGAGCCCTTTCACAATGTCAGCTCCCGAAAAATGCTTGTAAAGCGCCGCTTAAACTAGCAGCGCTTTACCAGCATTTTTCAAGCGCTATTGGGGCGCTTTTAACCCCTGCTAGTGGCCAAATAAAGGGTTAAAATCGCCCACAAAACGCTGCTGCCAAGAGCGCTTTTCAGGCGTTTTGCAGGCGCTTCCCATTGATTTCAATGGGAAGGGGCGCTTTAGGAGCATTGTATTTACCGCTCCAAAAGCACTGCAAAGAAGCTGCTTGCAGGACTTTTTTTGACGCCCTGCCAGCGCAGGGCCTCAGTGTGAAAGCACTCGGGCTTTTACATTGGGATTGCAGTTGCGGCTTCTTTCAGGCACTTTACAGGCGCTTTTTTTTAAAGCTAAAGCGCCTGAAAAATGTCCCAGTGTGAAAGGGATCTCAGTGTGAAAGCACTCGGGCTTTTACATTGGTATTGCAGTTGCGGCTTCTTTCAAGTGCTTTACAAGCTCTTTTTAAAAAGATAAGTGCCTAAAAAACACCTGAAAACACCCCAGTGTGAAAGGGGTCTTAATCTTTTTAGAATTCCCCCCGACTCTGCAGTGTGAGAAAACCATTTACAGGGTAGGCCACCGAGGGGATTTTGTTGCAATTTTGGAAGCTCTCCATCTTTAGATTAAAAACAGGAATCATGATGGAAAATCGACTGAAAATGCCTTTTGAATGATGCTTTGTTGGTTTATTTATTTATTTATTTTTTACAGATACTTATATAGCACTGTCAATCTACACAGAGCTTTTATATACAGTGGGGATGGAAAGTATTCAGAGCCCCTTAAATATTTCACTCTTTGTTATATTGCAGCCATTTGCTAAAAGTTCATTTTTTCTCCTCATTAATGTACACACAGCACCCCATATTGACAGAAAAACACAGAATTGTTGACATTTTTGCAGATTTATTAAAAAAGAAAAACTGAAATATCACATGGTCCTATTCAGACCCTTTGCTGTGACTCTCATATATTTAACTCAGGTGCTGTCCATTTCTTCTGATCATTCTTGAGATGGTTCTACACCTTCATCCGAGTCCAGCTGTGTTTTGATTATACTGATTGGACTTGATTAGGAAAGCCGCACACCTATCTATATAAGACCTTACAGCTCACAGTGCATGTCAGAGCAACTGAGAATCATGAGGTCAAAGGAACTGCCTGAAGAGCTCAGAGACAGAATTGTGGAAAGGCACAGACCTGGCCAAGGTTACAAAAAAAATTCTGGTGCACTTAAGGTTCCTAAGAGCACAGCGGCCTCCATAATCCTTAAATGGAAGATTTTGGGACGACCAGAACCCTTCCTAGAGCTGGCCGTCCAGCCTAACTGAGCTATCGGGGGAGAAGAGCCTTGATGAGAGAGGTGAAGAACCCAAAGTTTACTGTGGCTGAGCTCCAGAGATGCAGTCGGGAGATGGGAGAAAGTTGTAGAAAGTCCATCACTGCAGCCCTCCAGCAGTCGGGGCTTTATGGCAGAGTGGCCCGACGGAAGCCTCTCCTCAGTGCAAGACACATGAAAGCACATTGAGCTTGCTAAAAAAAACACCTGAAGGACTCCTAGATGGTGAGAAATAAGATTCTCTGGTCTGATGAGACCAAGATAGAACTTTGTGGCCTTAATTCTAAGCGGTATGTGTGGAGAAAACCAGGCACTGCTCATCACCTGTCCAATACAGTCTCAACAGTGAAGCATGGTGGTGGCATCATCATGCTGTGGGGTGTTTTTTTTAGCTGCAGGGACAGGACGACTGGTTGCAATCGAGGGAAAGATGAATGTGGCCAAGTACAGGGATATCCTGGACTAAAACTTTCTCCAGAGTGCTCAGAACCTCAGACTGGGCCAAAGGTTTACCTTCCAACAAGACAATGACCCTAAGCACACAGCTAAAATAATGAAGGAGCGGCTTCACAACAACTCCAAGACAGTTCTTGAATGGCCCAGCCAGAGCCGCGTAGCGTGTTTGAACGTTTTTACCGGCGTTTTGTCGCGCGACAACGAGCGTTTTGTCACACTACAACGCGCAACAACGAGCGTTTTTTTCACTTCGGCGTTTTTTTTCAGCCAATAGGAAAAATATTTTTCATCTGCTTATTTTTTCTTGAGCAGATACAGCGTCAAAACGCCCGTAGAAACGCTCGTTGTCGCGCTAAACGCTCGAATCGAGCGTTTCCATTAGTTTCTATGGGAATGAAAACGCCCAAATCAGCCCAATTCACGCGACAAAAAAGGGTCCGGAACTTGTTTGAGCTTCAGGCGTAGGGCTTCAGGCGACATGGAGTGGAGATGTGAACCATCTCCATTGAGAATAATGGATTTTTTCCCCTCCAGCGTTTTGTAGCTTCAGGCGTAGGGCTACAAAACGTTCAGGTGTGAACGGGCTGTCAGGTGTGAATGCAGCCTTAAGCCCAATTGTGAATCTCTGGAGAGACCTAAAAATGTCCGTCCACCAACGTTTACCATCCAACCTGACAGAACTGGAGAGGATCTGCAAGGAGGAATGGCAGAGGATCTGCAAATCCAGGTGTGAAAAACTTGCTGCATCTTTCCCAAAAACTACTACTAAATACTGAGCAAAGGGTCTGAATACTTAGGACCATGTGAGATTTCAGTTTTTTCTTTTTTAATAAATTTGCAAAAATGTCAACAATTCTGTGTTTTTCTGTCAATATGGGGTGCTGTGTGTACATTAAAGAGGCAACAAAAGTAACTTAAATGATTTTAGCAAATAGCTGCAATATAACAAAGAGTGAAACATTTAAGGGGGTCTGAATACTTTCCTCCCCCACTGTATACACTCACCGGCCACTTTATTAGGTACATCTTGCTAGTCCCGGGTTAGACCCCCTTTTGTCTTCATTCTTTGTGGCAGAGATTCAACAAGGTTTTGGAAACATTCCTTAAGCCCCATACACACTATCAGATTTTCTGCAGGTTTTTGTCCTCTGATTTACCAAAACCATGTAGTAGAAGGGCCTGCCTGATTGCATATACATTGAAACTCTTAAGGTTTGACCTCATATTATATGGTTTCTGATAGTGTGTATGAGGCTTCATAGTGACATGATAGCATCACGCAGTTGCTGCAGATTAGTTGGCTGCACACCCCATGATGCAAATCTTCTGTTTCACCACATCCCAAAGGTGTTCTATTGATTGAGATGTGGTGAGTGTGGAGACTATTGGAGGACAGGGACCTCATTGTCCAGTGGTGAGATGATTGGAGCTTTGTGACATGGTGCATTATCCTGCTGGAAGGAGCCATCAGAAGATGGGGAAGATGGGGTCATAAAGGGAAGGACATGGTCAGCAACAATACTCAGGAAGGCCGTGGTGCTCATTTGGTACTAAGGGGCCCAAATCTCCCCCACATCATTACACCACCACCAGCCTGAACCGGTGATACAAGGCAGGATGGATCCATGCTTTCATGTTGTTTACACCAAATTCTGACCCGACCATCTGAATGTTGCAGCTAAAATCCAGACTCATCAGACCAGGCAAATTGTAGCCTCAGTTTCCTGTTCTCAGCTGACAGGAGAGGCACCCGGTGTGGTCTTCTGCTGCTGTAGCCCATTCCTTGAGTGTAACGAGCGGTTATTTGAGTTACTGTTGCCTTTCTATCATCTCGAACCAGTCTGCCCATTCTCCTTTGACTTCTGACATCAACAAGATATTTTCCTCCACACAACTGCCGCTCACTGGATATTTTCTCTTTTTCAGACCATTCTCTGTAAAGCCGAGAGGTGTGAAAATCCCAGTAGATCAGCAGTTTTCCCATCTGGCACCAACAACCATGCCACATTCAAAGTCACTTAAATCCCCTTTCTTCCCCAGTCTGATGCTCGGTTGGAATTTCAGCAAGTCTTCTTCATCACGTCTAGATGCCTAAATGCATTGAGTGGCTGCAATATGATTGGCTGATTAGCAATTTGTTTTACCAAGCAATTGAACAGGTGTTCCTAATAACGTGGCCGGTGAGCGTATATTGTACATTTACCATAGCTCTCAACTGTCCCTGATTTCGTGAGGAATGTCCCTGATTTGGAGCAATGTCCCTCTGTCCCTCTTTCCCCCTCATTAACCCTTTTTCGGCTGCTAGCGGGGGTTATAACCGCCCCGCTAGCGGCCGCAGACCGCTGCTAAAACAACGGTAAAGCGCTGCTAGAAATAGCAGCGTTTTACCGCCGACGCCCGCACCGCCCCAGTGTGAAAGGGGCCTAAGTTCCACTGGTAATGTTTTGATTCTTGGCAGACTGCCCAGTTTTAATCTCCCTTTCTTTTGAGGACTGTGGCTTCAGAAGAGCAGAGAGAATTCTTTGCATAGAAAGAGTTGCTAAACACTTTAGTCAAGATCGCGATAACAATTCTTGACGATTAATTGTACAGCTCTAATATATATATATATATATATAAATATATATATATATATATATATACATACATATATATATATATATATATATATATATATATATATATATATATATATATATATATATATATATACACACTAGTGAACTCTGCATTACTTACTCCTGACCCTGCACTCTGCATTTCATACTAGTGAACTCTGCATTACTTACTCCTGACCCTGCACTCTGCATTACATACTAGTGAACTCTGCATTACTTGCTCCTGACCCTGCACTACGCATTGTATACTATTGAACTCTGCATTACTTACTCCTGACCCTGCACTCTGCATTACATACTAGTGAATTCTGTATTACTTACTCCTGACCCTGCACTCTGCATTTCATACTAGTGAATTTTGCATTACTTACTCCTGACCCTGCACTCTGCATTACATAATAGTGAACTTTGCATTACTTGCTCCTGACCCTGCACTACGCATTGTATACTATTGAACTCTGCATTACTTACTCCTGACCCTGCACTCTGCATTACATACTAGTGAACTCTGCATTACTTGCTCCTGACCCTGCACTACGCATTGTATACTATTGAACTCTGCATTACTTACTCCTGACCCTGCACTCTGCATTACATACTAGTGAATTCTGTATTACTTACTCCTGACCCTGCACTCTGCATTTCATACTAGTGAATTTTGCATTACTTACTCCTGACCCTGCACTCTGCATTACATAATAGTGAACTTTGCATTACTTACTCCTGACCCTGCACTCTGCATTACATACTAGTGAACTCTGCATTACTTACTCCTGACCCTGCACTCTGCATTACATACTAGTGAATTCTGCATTACTTACTCCTGACCCTGCACTCTGCATTACATAATAGTGAACTTTGCATTACTTACTCCTGACCCTGCACTCTGCATTACATACTAGTGAACTCTGCATTACTTACTCCTGACCCTGCACTCTGCATTACATACTAGTGAATTCTGCATTACTTACTCCTGACCCTGCACTCTGCATTACATACTAGTGAATTCTGCATTACTTACTCCTAACCTGCACTCTGCATTACATAATAGTAAACTCTGCAGTACTTACTCCTGACCCTGCACTCTGCATTGTATATTAGTGAACTTTGCATTAGTTACTACTGTTCTCTGATATCTTCCAACCGTCCTTATTATTCAATGGGTCCTTGCTATTTCCTTTGAAGAAAGACACACCCTGGTGATCTTTGGTCTCTTCCATGCTGTTCAGATAGATCTCCACCTCTCCGGGGTTGCCCACCCCTGACATTCCACATGTACATGCACAGCTCCTTTTTGGCAACCAGCAAAACCCCCATCATATCGTTTTGGGTGCAATAGATATTTCGGGAGGCTGTGCTGGCATACGACGGTGCACAGTTTACAAAGCTGGTCGTTTTTTTTTATACAGTTCCTTACAAAATCGATTTTTGTCACCCAGGTGGATTTGCACTTTGAACGCTGATTGAAATCAAATATTCCTTAGAAAGCCTAAATGCCGGTTTATTTACCGCAGTCATTTTTTCTTATTACCGTACCTGTGTTAGAAATAATGAAACAACTAATTTTGAATTTCACCAGCAACCCGCGTGTTTTTCTGTGCCGAGAGGCAAAAGTCGGAAGAATAAACACAAATTTCAGCTTATCAAACGTTCATCATAATTCTGTCAGCAGTTCACTACCAGACGACAAACCAAAACAGCCGACTTCAAAGCTTCAACATCAACTTCTCAGAATAGATTTTCTAATAAAAATGCAGGAAACGTGACTCAAGATCCAATGAGGAAAACAAGCTCACAAGGGATGGAAGCAGAAGACTAGCCGGCCGGAGACATTAGACGGCATCTGAACATGCGGGAAATGTAAAACTGTCAAAGGGTTTCTTTCCAAAGATCTCTCTAAAATAACTGAGCTCCAGGCAAATCACTAAATCCACGAATAAATACATATTTGGGGGGATGACCTGCCAAACAATTTTTGTCCATCCAGTCTTGAGATTTAGGCCTCATGCACACGAGACGCTGTTAAACGCGTGTTCAGAGGCAGTTGGACACTTTTTTCAACTGCCCCTGAACTCAATTCAATGTTATCCTATGTGTCCATGTACACAGTCTCGTTTTTTTGCAGTTTTTATGCAGTTGCATTTAACCTCGGTTTTCCAGAAGCAAAAAAATGGGTTCAGACGCAAAAATTTCCATGTTTCAGACACAAAACGCGGCTAAACGCGGCACCCGCGTTTAGCCGCGTTTGCGTTTATAAGCGTTTTTAAAGGAACCCAATTTTTTGGACCTGAAAACTCAGAAATATGATGGAAAACCATAGAAAACAATAAAAAAAGTTAAAAAAAAAATTGTAATTACTTTATATAATTCCTAGAGCGTATTTATTTTGTGATACAATCCCATAAAATCTCTAGTGTTTCCAGTAGCTTGGACAATGAGGAATGCCTCCACTTTTTTTTTTCCACAAGCCACCCCCCTTCACCCAAGCTAGGCTTGTCCACACCTTAGATTGTGATTAGCAAGTTGATCATCTTGGAAGACACATCTCTGAAAATGACTTCCGATGTAACCCAAAACCAATTAATTGAAGTAATTCAGAATCACATGCAATTATGGGACAAATCCCATATGGCAGAAATAGTTAAAAAAACATGCTTTGAGAGCTTTAAACGCTATAAACGCAAACGTGGCTAAACGCGGCTAAACGCGGCATGCAAACGTGGTAAAACGGGCGTTTCTAAAATGCGCATTTCAGCTTTTTTTGAGCAGAGTTTTCACCAGCGTCTCGTGTGCATGAAGCCTTACACAGTCCAGGTTGCTATTTTTTTTTTTTGTGTAGTCAATACCCCATGACTTACCTTGGGTAACTCTTCTATTTGATTAGCATCCAGATAGAGTTCCTCCAATGTTCTTTCAAAACTGAAGACCTCTTTTGGCACCTGTTGCAGGCTGCAGTGAGAGTAATCTAACACCGATATTATCTCCTCCTCCCCCCGAAAACATCTGCATGGTACAAGCCGGCCGATGATCTTCCGCTTGGTCGTCATCTCCAGGCACTGCACTGAAAAGAAAAAAGAAAAAAAGTATTTAACATACAACATACTTCAAAAGTCTTAACTGACGGTGAGTCAGTGGAGGAAATGTACTAAATCTGGAGCACTCAGAATCTGGTGCAGTTGAGCATGGTAGCCAATCAGCTTCTAACTTCAGCTTGCTCAATTAGGCTTTGACAATAAAACCTGAAAGTAGATTGGTTTCTTGCACCAGATTTTGCGCTCTCCAGTATTAGTAAATAACCCCCAATGTGTTTTTTATTACTATGTCATTAAGGGAGTAAGTTTAAACCCAAACCAGATATAGTCCATAATAATGTAAAAGAACACATTTAGATACTTATAAATTCATAACAAGCTGAAGCTTTAAAATGAGCACTCTGGAGCTGCTGGCATTGTGGAGTAATTCATTCTCAAAGTTTACAGCAAAAGCACTGAAGTCATTCAAATTAGCCCTGCCTGAGTTCTTCTCTACTGGACTACAGATATACTTCCCCGCTATGTTATGAAGATGAAGCGAGGGGGAGTTATCAGATCAAACGAGAAGGTGAAGTATTAATTCACCTTTCTAGGCCAACAAACTAGATAAAAAGTCCATAATGTAAAAGAAACCGTTAAAATTTTTATATATTCATAACAAGCTGTAGCTTTAAGAGCTACACTTGCTTCAAAACAAGGCTTTGGACACACTTTGTTAAAGCTCTCTGAACGCCAGTCAAAGCTCCTTTCGCTAAAAAAACATTGTTAGCTTACAGTCCTGTTTACACCTGCTTTTGCTTGGTGCTTCGATGAGGCTTCGACAGGGCTTCGGTGGGGCTTTATTGGGGCTTCGGTAGGGCTTTGTTGGGGCTTCGATGAGGCTTCAGTGGGGCTTCAGTGGGGCTTCAAGCGAGCTTTGCCATAGACTTCTATGGAGGCTTTGAAGATGCTTTGAAGCACTACTGAAGCTGCATGGGGTATAATTTTATAATCAAAATAAAGCAAAGGCAGGTGTAAACAGGAATGTAAGCTAATCATTTTATTTAGTGATAGGACCTTTAACTAGCGTTCAGAGAGCTTTAACGAAGCGTGTCTGAAGCCTTTTTGAAGCCGAAGCAAGTGTAAATGAGCACTAAAACAAGCACTTTGAAGATGCTGGTATTGTGGAGTAATTACATTTTTAATTTTACAGCAAAAGCAATGAAGTCAATAAAATCAGCCATGCTTGAGTTTTTTGCTCCTGGACTACAGATATACTTTCCTGCTATATTATGAAGATAAAGCCAGAGGGAGCTGTCAGCTCAAACAGAAATGTGAAGGGTAATAGTTCACCTTTATTGGCCAACAAACTTCAAAAAAGTCTTTACTGACGGAGAACCAATGTTCTTTATTACTATGTCATTAAGGGAGTACGTTTAAACCCAAACCAGATATGAAGTCCAAAATATAAAAGAAAACATTCAGATACTTATATATTCATAACAAGCTGTAACTTTAAAACAAGCACTCTGGAGCTACTGGTATTGTGGAGCAATTCATTCTCAAAGTTTACAGCAAAAATCATTCATGTCAGATGCATGCATGCACAGAAACCAGGAAGTTCACAATTTTTGTGACACTCGTTAAACTGAGGAAATTTCATATTTTAGCTTAATAAGGTTTCTTTGGTGTAATAAACCCGATGTCCACTATAAATACGATGAGTCTGACCCATTCCTAAGCAGTAGCGCACGTTACCCCGGGTGTCTCTATCACTCGAGTATGCAACATTTTTTTTCTTTTCTACAAACAGTTGCTCCTGCCCACTTCCATACATGTAGACTGTGCACAGCCAGCCTGAAAAAACTCTTTAGTAGGTGACCGACCCTCCATCCTACCTTAAAAATAGGACAAGCCTGATGTTAGAAGTGCGCCCCCAGTGGCCGCTCTGGCTCATTAACACATTGAGCTCCTTCTGTAACGGGAAAACACACAGAGTGCTTGGGATACATTGCAGGGGCATGGAGGGGGGGGGGGTTAGCCTGGGGCAACAGTACCTTCACCAGTATGTGGAAGTAACCGGGTGGCTTTGCAGCTGCCCAAACCAGTTTAAGAGGAGAGGTGACAGGCGGCTTGACAGTTGTAAACAGTTGGGAGTGTTTTTACTGTTGGAAGAACAACAGCAAGTTGTTTATGTACTGTGACTATATATGCATTATGTCTGTCTATGCAGCAGGTGGCGCTGTAGTGTTATAGCGTAATGTGCATGTAATCTATTGTATGATGCAATGAGCGGAAGTGCTGACGTATGCCAGTGGCAGCGAAAGGGCTAAAGGTAATGTATGGGTTTGTAAAGACATCTGGTGCACACAAAGTGGATTTATATTCTATGTGCTGATTGAAGAATATATTAAAAGTGGTTGTAAACTCTTATATATACACACTGCCACTGCATTTTCTCTGGGACATTACACATCAAAACAAATATTGTAATTAATCCACATGATTACAGGTTTTTTGATACATAAACGAAAGTAACATCATCGTAAAATCCAGTTACAATAGATATTAAACAGATTCCTAATCTAAAATGTCATAAACAGTTTCAATGTATTTGTACTTAATCTGAAATATGGATACATAAGTATACAAGAAACTGCATGCGACTTGACGCGTTTCACAAATCAATGTTCGCTTCTTTGAGAGTAGAAAATACAGTACAAAATAGTACAAAAAGTACATATTAAACCCTTATATATACCCAGTGCAGTGACTGGCCTCAGGTGATACACAGAGATGAAACAAATCCTGCAGCCATCTCTTCTCTACAGCTCTTAAAGCGGAATTCCACCCAAAAGTGAAACGTCCACTGATTTGTCTCCTCCCCCTCCGGTGCCACAATTTGGGGGGGCGGGGACAGGATACCTTTCTTTGACAAGTATCCTGTTCCCACTTCCGTGAGTAAATGCTGTGGCCCATTACATGACCAAGGGGCTCCCTCCTCCTCCCTTCTCCTCCCCCTGTCGCCGGGATAGAGGAGCGGGGCCCCGCGGATGCACGGTAGAGTTCCTGGTGTAAAGCCGTAAGGCTACACTGCCAGGTTCCCTTACCCGCAATGGCAGCAGCAGCACCTGACAGCTGATGGAAACATCAGCTGCGGTGCTGACATTCGTGGACTCCAGTTTAGGTAAGTGTCCTATTATTAAAAGCCAGCAGCTGCAGTATGTGTAGCTGCTGGCTTTTAATTATTATTTTTTTGGGCGGACCAGCACTTTAAAGTCCAGAATTTACAGAGCATTTCCGAACTTCAGAAAGCAGGGGGATTTGATGTCATACACTGCACAGTATAGAGCACCAAGCTGAGTGTAATCTGAGACCTGAGTGGAGGTAAAGGAAACACCCCCTCTACACAGTTTTATAGGTAAACATGCACAGCTGAAGTTGTCAATCACCTACTGTTTGCTAAGGTTTTGCTCAGAGGCAGCAGTTCTTAGCTGTCACTTGTCACTCTGCCAAAACAGTTACATAGACTGTATATAAAATAGGATACAGATTGCTGCGCTATACGTTATACTTTAAAAACTCATATAAGTGAGATAACAACTTGAAATAACAGTGAAGTGAAAATATAAAAATACAGGGCAAAAATGAAAAATATAATAAAATGAATATCAGTCCCTCCACCATTGTGGAGGTAACTGTGTTGATCCAATACTCGTGATCCCCATGTGCACCGTCACCTCAATTGAAGAGGACTCTTACCAGAACCTATGGACCCTGTTACAGAGTCAGATCCACATGTAGATCATACTTTCATCATGAAGGATCTATGTGGAAGCCGATTACTGAAAAATTCTATATCTTCCACTCTCCAATATGTGTCAGATTAATGGCATCAGCAGGTTCCCAGATGGTTCACCATATCATGAAATTAAAATAAGGAAACCCACATAGTGTAGTGTAAAATTGTAATAAAAGTTTAACAAAAGCCAAGAACAGATTAACTACTCACAAATTTAAAAATGAAAAAGTGCTTAGTATACACCTGCCAATTCCGGGAGACAATCAAAACACTTCCTGGTACAGACAAGCATGGTGACTTCACGTGCGTTGGCTCCGCCCTACACGTTTCATCAGATCTGACGTCATTGGGGGCACGAACGCTGGTCAAATAAGTATATGTGTATTGCTCCTCTGTGACCTTGTGCAAATCCCATTATGTGGAAATTTTTTTCTACGTAATGCAATAGTGTTGATTTACTAAAACTGGTCAGTGCAAAATATGGTGCAGCTGTGCAAAGAAACCAATCAGCTTCCATGTTTTTGTCAAGGCCTAATTGAAAAAGCTGAAGTTGGAAGCTGATTGGCTACCATGCACAGCTGCACCAGATTTTGCACTCTCCAGTTTTAGTAAATCAACCCCATTGTGTTTAACGATGATTCCTTTTATGCAACTATAATATTATATTATTATTATTATTATTATTATTATAATACATGTTTTATATAGTGCCAACAGTTTACGTAGCACTTTACAATGTAGAGGGGGGAAAGCACAACTACAGTACAGTTCAATACAGAAGGGACAGGAGGGCCCTGCTCATAGAGCTTACATTCTAAAGGGAGGGGGTGGTGGTACAAAAGGTAAGAGATGCGGGGAATGATTTGATGGGGGTGGCTCGGGGGGACAGTTGTTAGGTGGGTGTGGGATAGGCTTCCCTGAGTTTATAATAAAGTTTATATATTTATAATAAAGTTTATATAAAGTTTATACATAATTGATAATTTATAGTCTATATAATAATTTATATTAATTAATTAATAATATATAATAATTTATGGTTTATATAAAGTTTATATATTTATAATAAAGTTTATACTTAATTTATAGTTTATATAATAATTGATATTAATTAATGAATTAATTAATAATATATAATAATTTATAGTTTATATATCTATAATAAAGTTTATATATTTTTAAGTAAATATTTTTGTGCTGGGGCGGACTGACCATTTGGCCACTCGGGCCCCTGGTTATAACTGTGGGGAATGAGCTGATGGAAGCGGTAAGAGATTAGTTGGAGACACGATAGGCTTCCCTGAAGAGATGAGTTTTCAGGGTTTGCCTGAAGGTAGCAAGAGTAGGGGATAGCCGGACCAGTGGAGGTAGAGAGTTCCAGAGGATGGGAGAGGCTCTGGAGAAATCCTGGAGACGAGCATGGGAGGAGGAGGAGAAGATGAAAGAACTTGAGAGTAGGAGGTCTTGAGAACAGGGGAGAGGACGATTTGGGTGATATTTGGAGACAAGTTTGGTGATGTAGCTCGGGGCAGAGTTGTGAATGGCTTTGTATGTTGTGTTTAGTATTTTGAATTTAATTTGCTGGGTGATTGGGAGCCAGTGTAGGGACTGGAGGAGAGGGTTGGCAGACACTGAGCGGTTGGTAAGACTTATCTAATTTTTCAGGGAAAATGGAACCTTTCATGAGCTTTACATAAAAATCGCAGCAATGTCATAAAGCTGATGTAGCATACCGAAGACATTAAGGATGTAATTGGAGAAAAGAGAAAATGAATGCAGATGAGCTTGCACCTGCTTTTGCCGAGCCCCGGAGGTAAATTCTGCCTCCTTTTCTACGGATCTCTTTACAGGCGCTTGTTGACATTCTTAAGAGCCAGATGCCGAATCCAAACTCAGATAAATGTATTCTATTGATCTCACCTCCAGAAATGATAGCGGCTAGGAAGAGCTACTTCTCGCTCCTTGTACTACACTTGTAGGCGATGTTCGAAAATGAACATGACAGGAGAGCAGAGGCCCCCCCCATCTCAGGTGGGTTAGGACTAATCAGGGACGCTTCTTTTTCCTAATGAAAACAGCCCAGGAACATCCGTCGGAGCTCCGAGTACCTGAAAGACGCACAGAGGTGCCGTCAGTGAGTTGTCACGGTGCGACGTGAGCATTAAAAGGAATAATTGCATGAATCACGCTACTGTATCTTGTACGGGAAATCTCCGCAGTTATTTCAATGGAAGCAGGTGCGTGATCTCTATTTACCTAAGAGAGTTAGACAAAGGAGGTGAGCGAGCTCTCTGATTTCTAATCCCATCACTCCGCCGAACAAAGCCGTTGGCATTTAACCCGTTATTTTCGGATCTTTCCGCCTCCCTGGGCTTTGGGAGTGCTAAACGGCACTGTAATGCCTTGTTGCTGTCACGAGATCTGTAAGGTTACATGAAGAATGGTTCGTATATATAGAAATAATGCATCAATGCCCGGTACACACGATGAGATTATCGGACGAACGATCGTCCGTTTTTTTTTTTTCCATGCTAATCTCAAATCGAGACGAAAATTCCTGTACGACAGGAAAAAAAAAATCGGAAGTGATGTCATGTGTTGTAATGCATTTGTATTGAATTTTCGAACAATAGCTGTACTGATTAAACGAAAATCGAACAATCTGGCATCGCACAAATTTTTTTTTGTACATGACTAGGGATGAGCTTCGTGTTCGAGTCGAACGTACGTTCGACTCGAACATTGACTGTTCGTCGGTTCGGCGAAATCCGAACATTTTGGTCCGTTCGCGTCAAATTCGTGTGGCGCTCACGGCCCACAATGCACTGCGATGGCGCAGTGCATTGCTGGCTCATGATTGGCCAAGCATGCACTGTGACCCCACATGCTTGGCCAATCGCAGCGCCAGCAGCGAGGAGAGCCATGATTGGCCACAGGCAGGATGCCTGTGGCCAATCATAGCTCAGGCTGTGTAGTGCACGCCCCACACTATATAAGGCCGCCATCGCGGCGGCCTCGTGTAATGTCTGAAGCAGTGGGTGTTCTGTGTACCTTCAACACAGTACACACCGATCGTTTTCGGCCGATTTTCTATCTTGTTGTTGTGTAGTGGTTATTGTCTGCGTGCCCTGACCGCAGTATACACCGCTATATTCATCTCACCTATATAGCTAGTGATCTATCTTTAATAATAGAGCTTGCAGTCAGTAGTGTTAGGAGATAGTGCGTGCTGTCTGCGTGCTCTGTACCCAGTACATACCGCTATATCCACCTACATAGCTGTTCTCTATTTGAGCCCACTTGCCATCTGCAGGAGTTATTGGAAGTTGTGTGTGCCTCCAGCACAGCACAGTATACATCTGTATATACCCCTTTATCTCTGGTGTTCTCTGGTTATTGTCTGCGTGCCCTGACCGCAGTATACACCGCTATATTCACCTCACCTATATAGCTAGTGATCTATCTTTAATAATAGAGCTTGCAGTCAGTAGTGTTAGGAGATAGTGCGTGCTGTCTGCGTGCTCTGTACCCAGTACATACCGCTATATCCACCTACATAGCTGTTCTCTATTTGAGCCCACTTGCCATCTGCAGGAGTTATTAGAAGTTGTGTGTGCCTCAAGCACAGCACAGTATACATCTGTATATACCCCTTTATCTCTGGTGTTCTCTGGTTATTGTCTGCGTGCCCTGACCGCAGTATACACCGCTATATTCACCTCACCTATATAGCTAGTGATCTATCTTTAATAGTAGAGCTTGCAGTCAGTAGTGTTAGGAGATTGAAGTTGTGTGTGCCTCCAGCACAGCACAGTATACATCTGTATATACCCCTTTATCTCTAGTGTTCTATAATAAAGGCATCTGCAGGAGTTAGTGGGTGTTGTGTGCCTCCAGCACAATATACACTACCCAACTGCTGTTTTACCCAACTCCCTTCAGGCCATTACCATGTCTGGAAGGCCAGCAAGGAGAGGCAGACAGGCGTGAGCCGATAAAAGAGGGCAAGCAGGCTCTGTGTCTAGAGACAACAGTGCTGGTCGTGGACGCGGTGCATTGTCATCAGCACGTGGCCATGGGACATGCTTGTCCTTCTTTTCGGCAGCTGGACATGTTGAACCGCAACATGTCAACGACTTGGTAGAGTGGATGACCAAGCCCTCTTCATCCTCCTCATCCTCTCTCACCCAGTCTCAGGGTAGTAGCAAAGCAGCTGCCAACGCATCGTCTTCCCTCCTCTCAATGTCATCATCAGTGACTCCTTCCCTAGACCCACCACGTCCTCCTGAGGAGTCTCCTGAACTCTTTGAGCACAGTGTTGGGTACATGCTCCAGGAGGATGCCCAGTGTTTTGTGGGCTCTGATGATGACACTCAGCTAGAGGAAGGCAGTAGCGTGAGCGCAGAGAGAGGGGATGCTCAAGAAGGACAGCAATCTGGCAGTCATGTTCCACAAGCTGCAGCATACTGCCAGGTTTGCTACAGCGATGAAGAGGGAGGGGATGATGAGGGCACTGACTCCACGTGGGTGCCTGGAAGGAGGGAGGAGGAGGAGGAGGAGGAGGCACATGTCCAACGAGGCAGGATGCCCTCCGGGGACCAGCTTAGGGGCAGCACACCGACTGAATCACACCGCAGAGCTCCGCCTGTGCAGAGCGCTGCCTCTGCGCGTTATTCTAAAAGTTCTTTGGTGTGGGCCTTTTTTGAGACGAGTGCATCAGATCGCACCGCTGCTATTTGCAACATATGTCTCAAGCGTATCTCACGTGGCCAAAACATCAGCTGCTTGGGCACCACATGCTTGACCAGACATATGTTGAGCTGCCATGCAGCTCGTTGGCAAGCGTACCTCAAAGACCCACACCAAAGAACAAAGCGGACCTCTCCTTGCTCCTCATCAGCTGGCATCTCCAACCCCACTAGACCTTCAGTCCTCTCTGAAACCTGCTCTGAGAGGAATGAAGGTGTAGAATTAGGTGTGTCACAGCCAAGTGCTTCCGGGAACACTGCTAGCGGTACACCCACGTCCGATTATAGCAGGCAAATGTCCCTGCCCCAGCTGCTGGACCAGCGGAAGAAGTTCACTCCCAGCCATCCACATGCCCAGCGGTTGAATGCTAGCTTGGCTAAATTGCTAGCACTTCAACTGCTGCCTTTTCAGTTGGTAGACTCGGCCCCCTTCCGTGAGTTTGTACAATGTGCGGTTCCTCAGTGGCAGGTCCCCAAACGCCACTTTTTCTCACGGAAGGTGATTCCGGCTCTCTACCGGCATGTGGAAGGCAATGTCCTTGCCTCGCTGGACAGGGCGGTCAGCGGTAAGGTGCATATTACCACTGACTCATGGTCCAGCAGGCATGGACAGGGATGTTACCTGTCTTTCACGGCCCATTGGGTCACTCTTCTGGCAGCTGGGAAGGATGCAGGACAAGGTGCAGTAGTGTTGGAGGTTGTTCCGCCACCACGCCTCCAAAATGCTACTATTGGTTGTGACACACCTCTCTCCTCCACCCCCTCCTCTTCTTCTTCCTCCATGGCCTCTTCCAGTGCTCTGTCCTCAGAACCAGCGGTGCTCCGTAGGCGTTCCAGGGGCTACGCAAGTACGCAGGCAAAACGATGCCATGCCGTGCTTGCGCTGGTTTGTTTGGGGGACAGGAGCCACACTGGGGGGGATGTTTTGTCAGCTCTGCAGGGGCAGGCCGAGAGGTGGTTGACGCCACGCCAGCTTAAGCCAGGAATGGTGGTTTGCGACAATGGCACCAACCTCCTCTCCGCCCTCCGACAGGGACAACTGACCCATGTGCCCTGTGTAGCTCACGTCCTTAACCTGGTGGTGCAGCGGTTCTTGGGCAGGTAACCCGGCTTACAGGATGGCCAGGAAAGTCTGTGTGCATTTCCGCCGATCATTTAATGCCTGTGCTCGGCTGGCTGAGCTCCAAAAGGAGTTGAACCTGCCCAAGAACCGCCTTATATGTGACATGCCCACCAGATGGAACTCAACATTGACCATGCTGCAGCGGCTGCACACGCAGCAGAGGACCATCAATGAGTACCTGTGCGACTACGGCACCAGGACAGGGTCAGGGGAGCTCGGTTTTTTCTCACCACGCTAGTGGGGCATGATCAGGGATGCATGCACTGTCCTGTCACCGTTTGAGGAGGCCACAAGGATGGTGAGCAGTGACAGTGCATGCATCAGTGACACTGTACCTCTTGTCCACCTCTTGGAGCATACGCTGCGTGGAATAATGGACAGGGCACTTGAGGCAGAACAGAGGCAGGAAGAGGAGGACTTCCTTGCCTCTCAAGGCCCCCTTTATCCAGACAGTGTTCCTGCTGTGCCACCCATCACACAGGAAGAGGATGAGGAGGAGGAAGAGGAGAAGGAGGATGATTGTGTCAGCATGGAGGTGGAGGCTGGCACGCAGCATCAGCATCAGCAGCAGCAGCAGCAGCAGCAGTCTTGTAGGAATGATTTACAGTCCCAAGAAACACGTGGACTTGTACGTGGCTGGGAGGAGGTAGCTGCGGATCATGTTGTCCTTAGTGACCCAGAGGACTCCGGACCGAATGCCTCAGCTAACCTACGCTGCATGGCCTCCCTGATCCTGCAAAGCCTGCGGAAGGATCCTCGTATTCTTCGGGATCAAGGAGAGGGGCCATTACTGGCTGGCCACTCTCCTTGATCCACGGTACAAGGGTAAGGTTGCCGACCTTATCTTGCCATCGCAGAGGGAGCAGAGGATGAGACATCTCCGGGAGGCCTTGCAGAAAGGTCTGTGCAACGCGTTCCCAGAGACTGGGAGGTTACAAACTCCTGGTCTTGGACAACGTGTTGCTGAGGCATCGGTCAGAAGGAGCGGTGGAGAAGGTGGCCGTCTGACTGATGCTTTCAGACAATTTTTTAGTCCGCAGCCCCAAGGTATGATCGGTTCCAGCACCCATCGCCAGCGTCTGATTTACATGGTGCAGGAATACCTAGGGGCAAGGTCAGACTTGGACACCTTTCCCACCGAAAATCCTCTGGCTTACTGGGTCTTGAGGATGGATCACTGGCCAGAGCTTGCACAGTATGCAATTGAGCTACTGGCCTGTCCTGCATCCAGCGTTCTTTCGGAACATCAAGATGAATCAGTCTTGGATCACCCACAGCTACCAAGCACCTGAAGCTGATGTAACCGAATAATTTTTTTTGAAATACCACATCCCTTCAAGACTGCCTATGCTGATGCTGAGTGACTGTCCTGTTATGTTGATTGTCTATCCTCTTCCTCCTCCGCTGATATGTTGGAAGAACATTTCTGGTTCTGGTTGATGCCATCAGCCCAATTTTTCTGCCCCTGTTTAACAGGGGCGTTTAAGTACAATTTTTGATGCAATGCTTTGCAGCAGGGCTAATTCCTGCAATCAAACAAGAGTATATGGGAGAGGTTGCAGTGTGGTGGCACCAGCACCAGTGCCTAAGGCCCAATTTTTCTGCCCCTGTTTAACAGGGGCCTTTAATTACAATTTTTGATGCAATGCTTTGCAGCAGGGTTAATTCCTGCATTAAAACTAGAGTACATGGCAGAAGTTGCAGTGTGGTGGCACCAGCACCAGTGCCTAAGGCCCAATTTTTCTGCCCTGTTTAACAGGGGCGTTTAAGTACAATTTTTGATGCAATGCTTTGCAGCAGGGCTAATTCCTGCAATAAAACTAGAGTATATGGAAGAGGTTGCAGTGTGGTGGCACCAGCAGCAGTGCCTAAGGCCAAATTTTTCTGCCCCTGTTTAACAGGGACATGTAATTACAATTCTTGATATAATATTTCACAGGACGGCCCCTTCCTGTGCCCACCCAGAGTAACGGTGAGGACTTATAGTGTTGTGGCACCAGCACCACAACCACCAAAGGTCAATTTTTCTACCACTGTTCAACAATGGCATGTAATTACAATTCTTGATATAATCGTTCACAGCAGGGCGCTCCAGCGCCCACCAAGAGTCACTTTGAGGGCTTACAATGTTGTGGCAAAACCAACACCTTGTTCCGCCATTTCTGCAGAGCATATAGGGCAGGCCCCTACTTTCAAACATCCAACTTACAAACGTCTCCTACTTGCCAATGGAAGGAGACAACAGCAAGTGAGATGAAAAAAGATGGACGACAAAACAAATTATACAGGGGTGATAACCCTTCCCTATGTTTTCCAAAAAGCTTAAAAATAGTTTTTTTGACTGGAGCTACACTTTAAAAATGTACCAGTTGAAAATTACAAACAGATTCAACTTAACACAACAAACCTACACAGTCCCTGTCTTGTTTGCACCGCCTGCAGTGTTTGCACCACAAGCAGTTTTAAATGGTGTTATTTCCGTTTAATGTCATTTTGTGCAGGGACTGTTCTAAACACGGGAAACACGTGGCACTTCACAGGCATACTACAGACACCCCCCCAGGCACCATATTTAAAGGAATATTTCACTTTTTTTTTTCACTTAAATCGTCATTAAAATCAGTGCTCCCGCCAAAACGGCCATTTTTAAAAACATTTTAGGCATTGACCCATGTCCCCTGGGGCAGGAGCCAGGTCCCCAAACCCTTTTTAGGACAGTATCTTGCATATTAGCCATTAAAATTAGCACTTTTCGTTTCGAACGTTCGAGTCCCATAGACTTCAATGGGGTTCTAACGTTCGTTCGAATTTGGGGTCCGTTCGAAAGTTCTGGTGCGAACCGAACCAGGGGGTGTTCGGCTCATTCCTATACATGACCAATAGAATAATATCAGATGAACTGTCATGATCGGCTCTCGAAAGCTCTGTACTAACGATCCGATTATCATACGATCGCTTCGAAAGTGGTATTTTCTGTACGATTTTCTGATCATGTATACGGGGGCTTAAAGCGGAGGTCCAGCTGAAAAAAATAAAATGTAAAAGTCAGCAGCTAGAAACACTGCTGCTGACTTTTTAATAAGCACACTTACCTGTTCTGGGTGCCCACGATGTCGGCCGCCCGAGGCCGATCCGTCCATCATATCGAGCCCCGGAACCGCCATTCGAACTAAGGGAAACTAAGAGTAAACTGAGAGTAAAGGGGCTGAATAATTTTGCACGCACCACTTTTCAGTTTTTTATTTGCTAAAAAAGTTTAAATTATCCAATAGATTTCGTTCCACT
This sequence comes from Lithobates pipiens, assembly GCF_037356315.1. Classification (NCBI taxonomy): domain Eukaryota; kingdom Metazoa; phylum Chordata; class Amphibia; order Anura; family Ranidae; genus Lithobates; species Lithobates pipiens. Next base: position 309,710,641 of record NW_027507785.1, read on the forward strand.
TCACAATTGTGTCCCACTTGTTGGTGATTCTTCACAAAAAATAAAAATTTTATATCTTTATGTTTGAAGCCTGAAATGTGGCAAAAGGTTGAAAAGTTCAAGGGGGCCGAATACTTTCGCAAATCACTGTATATAAAATGCACTTTTTATCTATCAAAAAGTGTTTTCCAGCAATAAACCTTTCATCTGATTTCTAAATTGCTGCACACATTACATCACATTAACCTCCCTGGCGGTATGATTATTTAAAATTTTAGGTGCTGAAAGCGGTACAATTATTTTGCATGGAAATTTGGCGTTTTATATTGTAGTCCTGTAATTCTTAGGAATAACTCACTTAAATTTGTCCAAACCAGAGTCTAGTAGACATCCCGGGTATGATAAAGTTTGAAAAATGACATCGTAAATGATAATATAATAAATAACTATAAATATTTATACCAAATAATAATATAATAACAATAAAAAATATTCAATAATGTAATCAAATCAAAAACACTGAAATTTGCTCAGTTGCAGAATTGTCACTGTCATTACTTTTCAATATTTGATGACGGATCTCCCCACAAATCTCAATTCTCCGAGTGATTCTAATTTTTTATCGCTGTTTTCTTTGATAACGTTTGAAAAACAAAATCATAAATTATAATATAATAAATAACTATAAATAATTATACCATATAATAATATAATAATTATATAATAATAATAAAAATTATTCAATAATTCAATCAAATCAAAAACACTGAAATTTGCTCAGTTGCAGAATTGTCACTGTCATTACTTTTCAGCATTTGATGATGGATCTCCCCACAAATCGCTATCGCTCAATTCTGCGAGTGATTCTAATTTATTATCGCTGTTTTCCAGCTGGTCTAAAACCACTTTTGATGTAAAGGGACAGTTTTGGTTGCTATGAGCAATCTCCAGTTTCCAGGCATAAAGAACAGTTTTTATTATATAAAACTGCATGCAGGACACTGGGCTGACCACTAGGGACAAAGGGGATGTGAAATAATTATATACAGCAATGTAATCTGTAAGATTACATTATACTGTATGTATAGTGTGTGTTTTACTTTTTGAATTTGGCGCCGTTCTCCGTCCCCGTGTGCGTTGCAACGCTCGCAGGGAACGGAGCTCGGCGATGTGACAGATCGAGCGGAGGATGGCTCGCTAGTACAGCGGGGGGACATCGCTGGATCCAGGGGACAAGGTAAGTAAGCTCTTCCTGGATTCAGCAATGCGGTCCTGAGTCTGGCTCGGGGTTACCGCTAATGGTACTAAATTTTTACCCCGAGCCAGACTCGGGCATACCACCAGGGGGGTTAAAGAGGTCCTGTCATGCATTGTTTCTAATACAAGGGATGTTTACATTCCTTGTAATAGGAATAAAAGTGACCCAATTTTTTTTTTTTTTTAAAAGACAGTTTAAAAATAAAAAATTTAAATTAAAATAAATAAGAAAAAAAAATGTAAAGCGCCCCGTCCCGCCGAGTTTGCGCGGAGAAGCAAACGCATATGTACACGGTGTCTAAACCACACATGTGAGGTATTACCGTGACCGTTAAAGCGAGAGCAATAATTCTAACCCAAGACTTCCTCTGTAACTAACAACTGGTAACCTGTGGAAATTTTTAAATGTCGCCTATGTAGATTATTAAGGGTAAACGTTTGTCGCCATTCCACGAGTGGGCTCCATTTTGAAGCATGACATGTTGGGCATCAATTTACTCAGCGTAATATTATCTTTCACAATATGGAAAAAAATTAGGCTAACTTTACTGATGTCTTATATTTTAATTTAAAAAAGTGTATTTTTTCCGGAAAAAATTGCGCTTGTAAGACAGCTGTGTAACTTCAGTGTGACATAAAGTATTGCAATGACTGCCGTTTTATTCTCTAGGGTGTTAGAAAAAAATATATATATAATGTTTGGAGATTCTAAGTAATTTTCTAGCAAAAAAAACAGATTTTAACTTGTAAGCAACAAGTTTGAAAAATAGGCTTGGTCCTTAAGTAGTTAAGATAAAAAAAACCTTTTGACTTTACAACCATTTTAATGCATTCCCTTATACTGCTTTGTCTTCATTTATGCGGCTGTAAAATAACGCATACACTAGGCATGTGCAATTTGTTTCATTACGAATTGAAATTTGGCTGAAATTTGCGTGATTTGGATGTATCCGAATCTCAGAATGACAATAGAAACAAACTTCAATTTATAACAAAAAGCAAAAAATGTATTTATTTCATTCGGTGTGACAAGATGCAATAGTTTGGGCCTTTTGTTCACCACTGGAGCTCCACACGGTTTTACCTCCTTCTTGACCTGCCCATTTTCGTTATTTAGTACATACAAATGGCAACCACCCCAATTCGCAACTGGCCTATACAGCAAGGAGCACATGGAAGGGCGACCCATGTCAAAAAACAACCAACAGAAACTCCCAGCTCACTTTCCAGCCAGCCTGCAACAAACCAAATGACCCTGTCCAACAGTTAACGTTAAAACAAAGTTCAGACCTAAATCCAATTGAGAATCTGTGGCAAGACTTGAAAATTGCTGTTCACAGACGCTCTCCATCCAATCTGACAGAGCTTGAGATATTTTGCAAAGAAGAAGAATGGGCAAAAATGTCCCTCTCTAGATGTGCAAAGCTGGTAGAGACATCCCCAAAAAGACTTGCAGCTGTAATTGCAGAGAAAGGCGGTTCTAGAAAGTATTGACTCCGGGGGGCGCCACACAAATGTACCCCACACTTTTCACATATTTATTTGTAAAAAACGCTGAAAACCATTTATCATTTTCCTTCCACTTCACATAGAAGCAAATTATGTGTGCATATGCGTCTTTAAACATATCTATACGCAAGTATTTTACTGATTACTGATTTTTCAAGCAGCCGACTAATTTATTTATCTCTCTGTCACTCTGCTTTTTCCTCCTATTAGCATGTTTCTTCTTAGAATATGAGCATTGCAGAACAACTGATTGGCTCCTTGTGCTGCTTCTCCCTTTGCCAGTCTGAGCTTTGCTGTACAAGGACCACAAGGGGCTAATACCAAGTTAAATTTAAATACTTACACTACTGGCAATTAAAAAAAAAATACAGGTAATGATTTATTAACAGCTTGCCGACCAGCGCACAGCGATGTACGTTGGCACAATGGCACGGCTGCGTAAATGGGCGTTCTTGTACGTCCCCCCTTTAAGATGCGGCATCATGGGCGCACACACGCCCACCGCATACTCTGTGAGCGTGCCCACTGGTCCCGCGGGCTCAATGTCTGCTGGAGGCCTGTGAGCGTGACACAGAGAGGCAGAACGGGGAGATGTAAACAAGTAATTTCCGTGTTCTGCCTAGCAACATTACAGGGATCTACTGCACCCTGTCATCGGGAGCAGTGATCGCTGTCATGTCAGTGGCAGCCCACCCCCCCACAGTTGGAATCACTCCCTAGGACACACTTAACCGCCCCCCTAGTGTTTAACCCCTTCCCTGCCAGTGTCATTTACATAGTAATCAGTGCATTTTTATAGCACTGATCGCTGTATAAATGACAATGGTCCCAAAATAGTGTCAAAAGTGTCCGATGTGTTCTCCATAATATCGCAGTCACGATACAAATTGCAGATCGCCGGCATTACTAATAAAAAAAAATAATAATAATGAAAATGTTATAACTCTATCCTCTATTTTGTAGATGCTATAACTTTTGCGCAAACCAAACGATAAACGCTTATTGCGATTTATTTTATCAAAAATATGTAGAAGAATGCATATCGGCCTAAACTGAGAAAGAAATTAGTTTTTTTATATATTTTTTGGGGATATTTATTTTAGCAAAAAGTATTGCTTTTTTTTTTTTTTTTTCAAAATTGTTGCTCTTTTTTTGTTTATAGCACAAAAAAGAAAAACCACAGAGGTGATCAAATACCACCAAAAGAAAGCTCTATTTGAAGGAAAAAAAATTTGTTTGGGTGCAACGTCGCACGACTGAGCAATTGTCAGTTAAAGTGACGCAGTGCCGTATCTCAAAAAGTGCTCTGGTCAGGAAGGGGGGTAAATTCTTCCGGGGCTAAAGTGGTTAATAAATAAAGAGCTGCACTGGTGGCTTTTTAAATCTGCCAGGGGGTAGGATTAACCCCATAGGTCCCAAAGACAATGGTCACAACGCCAAATAGGGAGGGTAAATCTCCCCATAGGTGACAAGGACAGCATGACAAATCTGATAGGAGTTCTAATCTTTCCTACTCTTTAAATGTAAAAAAAATGTTTAAATACACAAGAAGTGAGGAGGAAACTTCAAATCGGGAACACAAACAGTAATAAAATTCTGACAGAGGTTCTACCTCTTCCATGCTCTATACAAGGAACACGGTTTAGCTAGAATTGGACTTATCGGTTACCTGGAGAACCTTTATGCCCTTGTACACACGGTCGGACATTCCGACAACAAAATCCATCTGATTTTGTCCGACGGATTTTGTCCCAAACTGATGTTGCATACACACGGTCGGACAAAGTTGTCGGAAAATCCGATCGTTCAGAACGTGATGACGTTCGTTCGTTACGACGGGACTACATTCAGGCTAGTAGCCAATAGCTTTAGTCTAGGAATTTGATCTGAGCATGCGTGGCACTTTGTCTGATCGGAATTCTCTACACACAATCGACAAAGTCCGATCGGATCATGTTGTTGGAAAATTTTATAGCCCAGCTCTAAAACTTTGCCGGTCGGATATTCCGATGGAAACAGTCTGATGGAGCCCACACACGGTCGGATTATCCGACAACACGGTCCGATCGGACATTTTCCATCGGAATGTCCCACCGTGTGTACAAGGGTTATAAGGTGCATGGCTGCAGATTACTTCTAAATCCAAATGGGATGTCCAGGACATTTTTCACATGGAGCAAATTCCCGGCAATGGTTAATCCTGAGCTGCTAACGAGATCCCGTCCCGGGCATTCTACTGTACCACATTTATTCTATGGAGATATTATGTACAAATAGTAAACCATGTTTATAGAGAACGCAATGATTACCCCGCCTGTTCCTGCTTTATGTGTATCAGTAATCCCATTGTCTGCCTGTCAGCCTTCACCAATGATAACAATCTATTAGAAGGCTCTTAAATGATGGACCATAGACATGTTTACAGGCAAAGGGATGCTGAGGATATTTAATGTGCGACGATGAGAAGCATCTTGTTACAGCTCTGGTTTATAGCACCGATATATCAAGCTTTATACCTAGCAGAGTCCTGCCAGGGTGGAAATGAAATGTAGGCATGCAAAGCAAACTTAAACTTTTAAGGACTTTGAGGGAAAATTCAGCTTTTGTGAATGAAAATCAAAATAGCCTACAGTACTATGGAAAGGTTTAGGGACCTGTGAAGAAAATGTGGTAAGGGTGAGGAGGTGCGGATGCTTCTAATAATGATGAAATGAGCAGAGCTTGGAGAGCACACATGGAAACACCTGTCTTCTTTAAGATTTCTGCCTCGAAGAGACCTTGTTGAAGCAGTAAGATTACCTTGTGCCTTGTTGACAGCGTAGGACCACCCTGTGCCTTGTTGATACAGTAGGACCACTCTGTGTCTCATGGATACAGTAGGACCACCCGGTGCCTTGTCAGTGCAGCAAGACAATCCTGTCCTTGTTCATACAGTAGGACTACTCTGTGCCTTCTTGATACAGCAAGACCACCCTGTTTCTCCTTGATACAGTAGGACCACCCAGTGCTTTGCTGATACAGTAGGACCACCCTGTACCTTGTTAAAACAGTAGGACCACTCTGAATCTCCTTGATACAGTAGGACCACTCTATTTCTTCTTGATTCAGTAGGACCACCCAGTGTAATGTTGATACAGTATGACCACCCTGTTCCTTGTTGATAGAGTAGGTCCACCCTGTGTCTTGTTGATGCAGCAAGACCACCCTGTGCCTTGATGATACAGTAGGACCACTCTGTGCCTTGTTGATGCAGTAAGACCACCCTGTGCCTTGTTGATGCAGTAGGACCACCCTGTGCCTTGTTGATACAGTAGGCCCAACCTGAGCCTTGTTTTTGCAGTAAGACTATCCTGTGCCTTGTTGATGCAGTAAGACTATCATGTGCATTGTTGATGCAGTAAGATCAACCCATGCCTTGTTAATAAGGTAGGACCACTCTGTGCCTTGATGATACAGCAGGACCACTCTGTTTCTCCTTGATACAGTAGGACCATTCTGTTTCTTCCTGATTCAGTAGGGCCACCCAGTGTATTGTTGATGCAGTGGGACCACCCTGTGCCTTGTTGCTACAGTAGGACCACTTTGTGCCTTATTAATGCAGTAAGACTACCCTGTGCCTTGCTAATGCAGTAAGTCCACCCCATGCCTAATTAATAAAGTAGGGCCACTCTGTGCCTTGTTGATACAGTAGGGCCACCTGGTGTCTTGGTGATACAGTAAGACCACTCTGTGCCTTGTTGATACAGTAGGACCACTCTGTCTCTCTTTGATACAGTAGGGCCACCCTGTGCTTTGTTGATACAGAAGGACCACCATGTGCCTTGTTGATTCTTCCCAATAACCACCAATGTAAGAAGCATTTTTCTCAATGACCACCAATGTAAGAAGAATTCTTCTCACTGACCACCAATGTAAGGAACATTCTTCCCAATGATCACCAATGTAAGGGGAGCATTCTTCCCACTAATCACCAATGTGAGGAGCATTGCTCCCAATGACGACAAATGTAAGGGGAGCAATCGTCCCACTGACCACCAATATAGGGAACATTCCTCCCAATGACTATTAATATAAGGGACATTCTTCCCACTGACCACCAATGTAAGAAGCATTCTTTTCAATGACCACCAATGTAAGGAGCAATCGTTCCTAATGACCAACATTGTAAGAAGCATTTCCCTATTGCAGACAATTTTAGAGGGGAGCTAACATGTATTAGTCCATATATTTACGCTATTACAAATTGCTAAAATAGCTATCTATTAATGTTAATAATAACTTTGCACCACTTCAAAAAAATGTTGTTTAAGTTATGTGTAAGTAGTAGTGCAACTCTATAAAAACGAAAAAACTAAAAAGTTGCTCCCCAGTTCGCTTGAATTTGGGGTCAGTATATCAGAAGTGAATGTGTTGGTTGGGAAGTGACTATCCCACCAATGTCATGCCGCTCCCTAGGTAACATCAGAGTAATGAGTGACCGGGATGCATTCTGATGACAACTTACGTCGAGGCGTAGTATTCCGGTCACGTCACTTCTGGGTCGCTGGCTTACGTTTTTCACCAATCGGCTAGTGGAACGCACACCGGCTCTAGAGCATGAGCAGTTTGGCGGCGCTCCCTCAAACAGTCTATGTGGGTTTTCCTAGTCCTGCCTAGGGCACTCTACAATGTAAGCAGCTTTTAATTGTTTTTAACTTGTGAGTAATAAATGTTATTACACTATATCAGTTCCCTTTTTTACATCATGTGGTGTTATACCAGAGAGGAGGGAAGTTACTTAGAATCCCCAACAGGTACAAGAAGGCCTTAAAGGAGAGCTATCAACCCAGGCATTTTTTGACCTTCTTTTTAGTTAAAAGGGTCATGGCTATCTGGTGAGTGTACATCCAGTTGAGCACTATCAGGTGAACAAGTAATTTGTCGGTGATGGTTTACAACAAGACATTTTTACGTTGAGTAACTAAGGAATCCATTGAATCAGAAGGTTCTTTATATGATAAATGCAGTTAGGACGATAATAGCTAAAAAATTGAGAAAAATAAATGCCCCTACAATAACTATAATAATAAATGAACAAATTACAATTTATGGAAGAACAGATGAGGAGAGAAGGGATGGAAAAAGAGCAAAAGCATCAATGTGACATCGATGGGACAAGTTTTGGACCTCGATAAAAATTAAACAATTTTTCTGAATGGGAACAAGGTACGCCGTAGAGAGTGGGAGATATATATATATATATATATATATATATTTTTTTTTTTTTTTTTGTATGAATGGAAAATAAGAAAGTGAAGAAAGGTAGGGATGGAATTAAATGCAAGAGTAACTGTATAGAATGTTTACCTGATAAGTAAGATATGGATGAATGGTAGGGGTGAATGGAGTTTAGACATGGTAAAGAAATATATGTCAAACGGTTCCGTTTTTAATATGTTATTAGAAATTGGGATTTAAAGATGGCATTTTTAATATAGGATGGAATATAATAATATAAAGTTCAACTTGATGATGAACGATGTCATTTTATATAATTGTTTTAAAAATTAATAAAGAAGGATTGAAAGCAGAAGATTATTTATGAATATTACTCAAAAGGACTTTTATTTTTTTGTCACTATCTGTATTGATTGGTTTACAGCTCTTTGCGCATTATTTTTATTCCACGGTATATGAATAGTGCTCATTATATCTCCCCCTCACGTTTAGATAAAATAGCTATTGCAACACAGAGCGTTGTCCTGTTCTTTTGGGCCGCACACGCCCAGTGCGCACTTTCTCCAGCTGCCTATGATGAGCTGAGTGGGTTCTTGAACTGAAAAGGACCCCTCTCTGGAAGATAGGTTAAGAACACCATGCTTCTATATCTGTATGGGACAGCATTGTTTGCTTTTTGGTAAGGGTGAAGGAACCCTTTAAATTTATGCCACACATACACTTTAAATGGTATTAAGATAACTAATGCTGCGTACACACGACCGGACTTTCTGGGAGACTAGGTCCGACGGTCTTCCCGACGGACTTTCGGCGCAGTTCCGATGGACTTTCCGAACGAACGGACTTGGCCACACACAATCACACCAAAGTCCGACGGATTTGACCGTGATGACGTACGACCGAACTAGAATAAGGAAGTTCATGGCCAGTAGCCAATAGCTGCCCTAGCGTCGGTTTTCGTCCATTGGACTAGCATAGACTAATGTATTTTTCGACCGGACTCGAGTCCGTCGGAAAAATTTGAAACATGTTCTAAATCTAATCTGATTTTTCGACAGCAAAGGTCCAATGAAGCCCACACACAATCGAATTGTCCGTCGCATACGTTACGCGTACACGGCATAACAGTAAAAGTAGACAACACTTTTCATGTGCTCTGCATTAGAGAAGCAGGTTTGAGGTCTCGATGATGAAAGAGTTAAAATCCGGCATCTCCGGTGAATAAGATAGAGGATGTTTGGATTAGAGCGGACACTGGTCAAGTCATAATGGAGATATATTAATCATCGGTGCAGCACAGCCAGGAGATGTGTTCCTTACTGCTTTCACACATGATGGTAGAGTAATGGGATTTAAAGACTGTGTTTACACAGAGTAGCTGTCAGTTTAATCAACGCTCTGAACCCTGATGCTATTCCCGGCTCTGATGTGCTACCTGCAACGCTCGCTTTTCTGAAAATGCAAGCAAAGATTTTGTTTCTTAACACAGTCATTAATTAAACGGGCTTTTAATTTTACAAAAAACATTTACTTAGCCCCACGCTATGATCTGGAAAGTCACTGATTTACATAAAACCTTGCTGTTTTTATTGCATGCCTTTTAATAGACAATGTCACATTGTTTCTATGATTTTCTATGCCAGGGGTCCCCAACCACCAGGCTGCAGACTGGTTCAGGTGTCCTATCATATACGGTCCCCCATCGGATAGTGTCCACTGTGTACTGTGCATGCACAGTACACAGCACACACAGATTCTGAAAATACCTGAAGATGAATGGCGCCTGCGCCGTGAGTCCAGGTTCTATCCCCACCATCCAAGTGGACATAGAGTTGTAATATAAAAGAGCCGAGTGCAGCGAGGCCGAGCCCGAAGCATGGCGAGCGAAGCGAGCCCGCGAGGGGCCCTCAAATTTTTTCCAACCCTATGTCCACTTGGATGGTGGGGCTACCACCTCCACTCACAGCGCAGGCGCCGTTCATCTTCAGAGATTTGCCGAAGCGTCGTCTGCCCCGTACTGCGCATGCGCAGTACGGGGCGGACACTATATGATGGCAGGACACTATCTGCCAGAACACCGGTCTGCAGCCTGTTAATGACCTGCCGAATGGTGGGAGGTGAGCGGAGACCACGGTCTGCACAGGGCTATCACAGACTGCGGTTGCCACTCACCACCGGCTGTGTGGCCATGTCCATGTGTCCCCTCCCGGCTCTTCCCCCCACCCAACCGACGATGCCAACCTATCCTGAAAGGATGACGTCATCGGTAGGGCGGGGGAGCTGAGAGAGGACACACTGGCAGGGTAGAGGCTGTGCCTATTCTAAGGTAGGACTAGGAGTCCTGTGCATGGGAGGCAGAAATTATAATAGGGAGAGGGGAAAAATGGGGGGGGGGGCAGAATGCACAGGCACTGTGACGGAGGAGGCTGTGATTGCTAGGGGGACTGTAATATAAGGGGGATTGCACTGTAAAGGGGCACTGTAATCATTAACACTTTGCCACTTTACAGTGCAGTCCCTTTTATTTTACAGTGCCCCATACATATCACATCTCCCCCTTTACATTAGAGTGCCCCTTTACAGTGCAGTCCCATTTATTTTACAGTGCAGTTCCCTTTACATAACCCAGCCCCCCTTTACATTACAGTGCCCTCTTTACATTGCCGTCCCCTTTACATCACAGTCCCCCTTTACAGAGCACTGTCCCCTTTACATTACAGTGTCCCCTTTACATTACAGTGCCTCCTTTACAAAGCACTGTCCCCTTTACATTACAGTGTCCACTTTACAATACAGTGCCCCCTTTACAGAGCACTGTCTACTTTACATTACAGTGCCCCCTTTACAGAGCACTTCCCCCTTTACATTACAGTGCCTCCTTTACATTACAGTGCCCCCTTTACATTACAGTGCCCCCTTTACAGAGCACTGTCCCCTTTACATTACAGTGTCCCCTTTATATTACAGTTCCCCCTTTACATTACAGTGCCTCCTTTACAGAGCACTGCCCCCTTTATATTACAGTGTCCCCTTTACATTACAGTGCCCCCTTTACATTAGAGTGCCTAATTTACAGAGCACTGTCCCCTTTACATTACAGAGCCCCCTTTACAGAGCACTGTCCCCTTTATATTACAGTGCCCCCTTTACATTACAGTGCCCCCTTTACAGAGCAATGTCCCCTTTATATTACAGTGCCCCCTTTACATTACAGTGCCCCCTTTACAGAGCACTCTCCCCTTTACATTACAGTGCCCCTTTACAGAGCACTCTCCCCTTTACATTACAGTGCGCCCTTTTCAGAGCAGTCCCTGTTACATTAATGTACAGGGGCACTGTGATGTAAAGGGGACTGCCCTGTAAAGGGGCACTATAATGTAAAGGGAGGCTCTGATGTGAAGGGAAACTGAGGACACTGATATAACGGGGCGATGGGGGGGAATTTGCTTTAAAGGAGGGTTGTTGTGGTGTGAAGGGGGGCTGAGGACAGATTCAGCGAATATCCCATTACCCACCCAGGTCCTTGGGAATATTGACTGCCATGAAACCGGTCCCTGGTGCCAAGAAAGTTGGTGACCGCTGCTCTATGCAAGGCAGGCAGACCATGGCGGATAGGAGGGGCCAGCAGAGTTTCCTTAAAACATCGCAGCCCAAAGGTCCGTTTTAGTATCTCAATTTAGTTGATAACATATAACCCCCCAGCAACCAGAGTTTATTTTGTGTACACGGACTGAACATTGAATTTGGATTGGTTGGCACAGGTTATAGCATGTCGCTGAATTCTGAATTGGGTTAATTCCGTCAAATCTTCTCTTCCTCTGGACATGCAGTATGGATAAAACTGGAGCAGACGGACCTGGATGTGCTGCCAAAAGCAAAAGCTGATATTTCTGAAGGTCGGGTTTAAAAATCAAAACCATTAGCAGAGAATCGTGTACATGACAAAGCAAAGAATTGAGTAGGAAAGTGCTAAAAGACAACCCCCGCTCGAAAGTGGAACATTTCACTTCTGGAGGAAAGCGAAAGCGCTCAGTAATTGGTGTTTATCTTATTAGGAATAATGAGATTTTAGAATCGGGGGTTCCCAGCTCCGCCTACTTGCAGCCTCCATGATTAAGCAATCTCATTTAATGGCCTTGGGAGAAGAGGGCAGAGCCAAACCCAATGGCGAGATCTTGAACTGGACTCCTTGAGAGGTGTATGGGTCTGAGAAATGTGATGATGTAGTCTATGATTCAACCTACTGGTGACTAATATTAGATTTAGGTAGAATATGGGGGTTAGTTACTAAAACTGGAGAGTGCAAAATCTGGTACAACTCTGCATAGAAACCAATCAGCTTCCAGGTTTCATTGCCAAAGTTTAATTGAACAAGCTGAAGTTAGAAGCTGATTGGCTACCATGCACAGCTGCACCAGATTCTGAGTGCAGTAAACTCAGGACCGGGACAAGGGGTGGGCAGAAGGGACAACTACCCTGGGAACTGTGGTGTCATGTGAGGAGGGGGGGGGGCACCATGAGGAGATTGGAGGAGGGGATTTGTCTTAAGAGAAATTGGGGGGCGGTAGGGGATAAATATGGTTTAATTAAGGAGAATTCAGGGAGGTGTGCTAGGGGGATTTGGAGGGATTTGTGTTGAAAGAGGGAACAGGATTTGTGCTAGGAGGTGGGATTTGGGGGGGGGGATTGTTCTACTATGGATGATTGTGGGGTATTTATACTAGAAGAGGTGCTTTGGGACTTGGGGAGGACGGACTTGTGCTAGGATGGGAAAATGGGGGAGGGTAATTTGTGCTGGGGAGGATTTGGAGTGGGGGGGAGAGGAATTGTGCTCTGAGAGTGTATTTGAGGAGTTTGTGCTAGGTGGGGGATATTTTTGTTTTTGGTGGGGGGAGGATTTGGGCTGGGGGCACGTGGGAAGAAGGTATTTTAGCTGAGGGGGATGGGGAGCAAAGATTTGTGCTGGAAAGGAGGGAATTTCAGTAGGGGTGTGGATTTGTACTGGGAGGAGGGGGAATTTAGGCTTAGGGGTAAGCATGTAGATCAGTGCTTGATTTTTATGGGGAGGGGGATTTTTGCTGATACATAGTGCCCATACATGTGGGGGGAGGGGGGGGGTCATAATTTGAATTTAGCATGTGCGCCCTGGGCTCCAGACGACCTTGTCCTGGCACTGCACCAACCCCTATGCCTTTGATTCATTCAGAAATATGAGGTTATACATTGTGGCTAGCACAGACATTGGGGATTTGCAGAAGAATAACTCAAATATGGGAATTCAAGTTTTGCACCCGCAGTTTTTTAAGCACTTTCAGTAGCCCATTTATTCACTTACTGAGTATGCAACTTCTTTATCTTTTAATCCTTGCCTATATTCCAGTTTAAGTTGGTACCATGACCTCTGCTCCAAGTTTCCTGTTTCAGGGTGGCTCCTTTCTCTCGCAGCATCCTATGGAGTCACCCTTGCATGCAGAGACTACAGCTGTGTCTCCCTACACTGTGTGCATCAATACAAACACACAGCCCCAAAGCCTATGATGGCAAGACACTCCTCTGCTCCTCGCTCTTTCTCCTCCTCCCTTCTCCAAGCTAACAGACCGGCTCCACACCTCACTGTCCATTGTTACCCCATTCTTATAAAGACGGTAAAGTCAGGGAAGCAGCACTAAGAAAACAGGAGAAAGCCGCTTTGAAAGCTGTAAACTGCAAATTAGGGTAAGAATTTTAACCAGGGAATGTTTATTTTATTGCATTCACTGTGTTAAAGAGGATCTTCAGGATTAAAAGTCAGCAGCTACAAATACTGTAGCTGCTGACTTTTAATAAAAGGACACTTACCTGTCCAGGGATCCAGCACTGTCCTCACCCGAACCTGTTCTACGCCGGACTCCGGGAACCCATGGTTGTTTAGTGAAGTCGGCTGTAATTCCTTCAGCTTCACAGCCGGCTTCTCATTGTGGATACGCAAATACCTATGTGCCTTGTGAATGGCCCCGCAGCCTCCCGGGATCTGTGATGTGTCCCAGAAGGCTGCGGGCAAGTGGGAGCTGGTACCTGCCAAAACCCATCCCCCCCAAAAAAATATGTGCCCAAAAGTGGGAGAGGAGGTAGGGTTGGCGGAAAAGTGGAGCAATGACTTTTAAGTGACGTTCTGCTTTAAGCTAAAAATCTCTGAGGATTTAATACTACTACTACTTAATACTTGATGACAGAGTCTATTTAAAAGCTTATTTTTAACATATAAGCCCTTGCGTGGTTCTCCATATCTCATGACTACAAACAGGAGCCCCCAACTGTCTACCATTTACTAAACAGTCCCTTGTGCTTTTACGGAGCTAAAAATACTTTATGCCTGTTATAGATGATTTATTAATTGCTAAAACGTTATATTGATATGATGAATTAACTTTAGCAAGCAAAGGTACCCCCTGGGACACACATCCCTGAATGAGAACCTGTGCTTTAGAGCAAGTAATAGTATAATATCTACAGTAAGTAGTAGAAGAAATCACATTCAACTGGACTTGTTCTGTAATGCTGAAGACATTTTTGGCTTCTTCAAGCTTTTAACGAGTATCAGAAAGATACCCACGCATGTACGGTATATCTGCATGTTGGGATACCTTATCCAATCACCATAAATTGTGTAGATGTTGGCTGCCCAAGAACAGGATGGGAAGTGTGAAAGTTGTGAAACCACAGTGCCTTGAAAAAGTATTCACACCCATTGAAATTTTCCATATTTTGTCACGTTACAACCAAGAACGTAAATGTATTTTATTAATTATTAATGTGATAGACCAACACAAAGTGGCACATAATTGTGAAGTGGAAGGAAAATGATAAATGGTTTTTAAAAAGTTTTTACAAATAAATATGTGAAAAGTGTGGCATTCATTTGTATTCAGCCCCCCTTTACTCCGATACCCCATAACTAAAATCTACTGGAAACAATTGTCTTCAGAAATCACCTAATTAGTAAATAGAGTCCACCTTTGTGTTATTTAATCTCAGTATAAATACAGCTGTTCTGTGAAGCCCTCAAAGTTTTTTTTTTAGAGAACCTTAGTGAACAAACAGCATCATGGAGGCCAAGGGACACACCAGACAGGTCAGGGATAAATTTGATGAGAATTTTAAAGCAAGGTTAAGTTATAAAAAAAAATGTCATGTTACAAACAAAAACGTAAATTTATTTTATTGGATTTTTATGTGATAGATCAACACAAAGTGGCACATAATTGTGAAGTGGAAGGAAAATGATGAATGGTTTTCAAGTTTTTTTTTACAAATAAATATGTGAAAAGTGTGGTGTTCATTTGTATTCAGCCCCCTTTACTCCAATACCCCTAACTAAAATATAGTAGAACCAATTGCCTTCAGAAGTCACCTAATTAGTAAATAGAGTCCACCTGTGTGTAACTTAATCTCAGTATAAAAACAGCTATTCTGTGAAGCCCTCAGAAGTTTGTTAGAGAACCTTAGTGAACAAACAGCATCATGAAGGCCAAGGAACACACCAGACAGGTCAGGGATAAAGTTGTGGAGAAGTATAAAGCAGGGTTAGGTTATAAGAAAATATCCAAAGCTTTGAACATCTCACGGAGCTCTGTTCAATCCATCATCCGAAAATGGAAATGAGTATGGCACAACTGCAAACCTACCAAGACATGGCATTCCGCCTAAACTGACAGGCCGGGCAAGGAGAGCAATAATTAGAGAAGCAGCCAAGAGGCCCATGGTGACTCTGGAGGAGCTGCAGAGATCCACAGCTCAGGTGGGAGAATCTGTCCACAGGACAACTATTAGTTGTGCTCTCCACAAATCTGCCCTTTAAGGAAGAGTGAAAAGAAGAAAGCCATTGTTGAAAGAAAACCATAAGAAGTCCTGATTGCAGTTAGGGAGAAGCCATGTGGGGGACACAGCAGACATGTGGAAGAAGGTGATCTGGTCAGATGAGACCAAAATATAACTTTTTGGCCTAAAAGCAAAACGCTATGTGTGGCGGAGAACTAACACTGCACATCACCCTGAACACACCATTCCCACTGTGAAACATGGTGGTGGAAGCATCATGTTGTGGGGATGCTTTTCTTCAGCAGAGACAGGGAAGCTGGTCAGAGTTACTGGGAAGATGGATGGAGCCAAATACAGGGCAATCTTAGAAGAAAACCTGTTAGAGTCTGCAAAAGACTTGAGACCGGGTCGGAGATTCACCTTCCAGCAGGACAACTAAACATACAGCCAGAGCTACAATGGAATGATTTTGATGAAAGCTTAATTATGTGTTAGAATGGCCCAGTCAAAGTCCAGACCTAAATCCAATTGAGAAACTGTTGCAAGACTTGATAGAGCTTGAGCTATTTTGCAAAAACAAAAGGGCAAACATTTCACTCTCTAGATGTGCCAAGCTGGTAAAGACATCCCCAAAAAGACTTGAAGCTATAATTGCAGCAAAAGGCGGTTCTACAAAGTATTGACTCAGGGGGGCGCCATACAAATGCACACCACACTTTTTACATATTTATTTGTAAAAAAAAAAAAATTGAAAACCATTTATAATTTTCCTTCCACTTCACAATGATGTGCCAATTTGTGTTGGTCTATCACATAAAATCCCAATAAAATACATTTACGTTTTTGGTTGTAACATGACAAAATGTGAAAAATGTCAAGGGGTATGAAGACTTTTTCAAAGCACTGTACCTTGTTCTAGTTACATAATCCCATCCTTGGTGTCTGGAAGTCTGAACATGTCAAATAGAACCTTCACATGTTTGTGAAGGTTCTCATTTATCCAGGTCATGGCATATCTAGTAGCAGTCACTGACTTGTTCTGTAACTGAACATGCTGAAGACGTTTCGTAGCTTCTCCATTCCATTTCTTCAGGTACATGTTTGGAAAATATCCCAGTATTTATATTCACACCCTAATCCAATCACCATGGAATAAACAGATGTTGATTGTCCAAGAACAAGAT
Source organism: Lithobates pipiens (assembly GCF_037356315.1). NCBI lineage: Eukaryota > Metazoa > Chordata > Amphibia > Anura > Ranidae > Lithobates > Lithobates pipiens. Next base: position 309,727,584 of record NW_027507785.1, read on the forward strand.
GGAAATTCTGTGAAACGACCCTGTACTTGTTATATAATCTCATGGTTGGTGTCAGGAAGGCTTCATAGGGTTAGTTCCCTCGATTTGCATGGCTAAAGGTGTGAATTGGTCTCCAATCGCTCTTGTAGAGATGTTGGAATGCCTTATATGTGGAAGACAGATGGTGTTGAAGGCCCCACCACACAGATGGTTGTGTCAGTTTGGTATAGATGGCCTCTTTCACGCCTCTTGCTTGATTGCTTATTGTCCTGAGGCTCATTAGAACAGAATAAGTGGCTTGGATAAACTATTAAACATCTTGAACATTATACACTAAGTCAAGTTAAATGTGACCATCTACTGCTAGATACTGTAGACCAGTGATGGCGAACTTTGGCACCGCAGATGTTTTGGAAATACATTTCCCTTGATGCTCAACTACACTGCAGAATGCAGGAGCATCATGGGAAATGTCGTTCCAAAACATCTGGGGTGCCAAGGTGCGCCATCACTACTGTATACCATGACCTGGGCAGATGAGAACCTTCATAGACAACAGTACAATAGTTTCAGTACCATGGACAGCGGCACAGTAATTAAGGCAGAACTCCAGGAATGATGTCAAATAATAGACTTACAATGCTGGTATAGCCACTGGAGATGCTGCAATCTACTGTAATAGCATTCATACAGAGGGATAGGAGCGACTTCCCTATACTGCTGGAGACATAGGAGAACCAGGCTGTTCAGTTCCTCCACCACTCGAGAAGCGCCTTGTATTCTCATCAAGATAGGTCTTTACAAGAAGTATAAAACCAGTTGATCTACTGGCATAATCAACAGGCTATAAAACGGTTATATTATGCTAGAAAAAGCCTGCTATATATATATATATATATATATATATATATATATATATATATATATATATGTGTGTGTGTGTGTAATTTTTGGTTTTGCCCATAGTTCCACTTTAAATTGGTTGTAAACCCTTACATATACCCAGGGAAGATGACAGAATTCCTCCTAAATAAGTTACAACAGTCTATCTGCAGCCCTTTCTTCTCTACATCGGTTCAAAGTGCTGAATTTAAAAAGCTTGTCTGAAAGTTCAGAAAAAAGTGGGCAGAGAGCTGATGTTACACTCTGCAGAGCTCAGTGAGGAGAGCTCTGACAGCTGATTGGAGGGAACAGACACACCCCCTTTCACACACCGCACAGGAACAGAGCTGAGGCTGTCAATCAGCTGGAGCTCCTTCCCCTGTCACCATTTTTCTCTTGGTGTCAGGAAAACTTGTCAGAAGTGACTCATGCTGATAGCTGAGAATAGATGCAGCAGACAGAAATAACACTTAGTGCTCTGGATTGAGACAAGTACACACTATATAGGGATATGCTTTGTTTATATTTCATGTCTGATGTTTACAAACACTTTAAGACATGCATTAAGGCTCGGTTCACACAGGGGCGGCACGACTTGCAGCGCTGCGACCTGTACACGATCAGCGGCGACTTGCAAAAGACTTCTGTATAGAAGTCAATGCAAGTCGCCTGAAGTAGTACAGGAACCTTTTTTCTAAGTCGGAGCGACTTGAGTCGCTCCTATTAGAATGGTTCCATTGTACAGAACGGAGTTCGACTTGTCAGGCGGCTAAGTCGCCTGGACAAGTCGCCCCTGTGTGAACCGAGCCTAAAGGGAGGGGGCATTGTCTTTTAACAAAATTAGCTTTACTTCTATACTGTATATTTAAAATCAAATAGAATGTCCTTGGGCTATATTCTCTGCAGATCGAATGTGTAAATGAAAAAACACCATTAAGGCCACCAGTTAGCGCTGAGTATCATAGCAAATAAGTTTATCATCACCATCTAGTGACCATAATGCTGTATTTTCCCATTCGCACATTTGATCTTCAGAGAAAATAGCCTGAAAACATAAAATTTTGCCCCATTCACACAGAACAAATTTACATGCAGTTTCGATGGACAAACGTGTTATTTTTGCTTTTTTTTTATAAATACACCCCTCAATGTGTAAGAAATCATAAAAGCAATTGGGAATTGCTAATGTGAACATGAATTGAATATTCTCCTGGTGTGCAGGGGATGATGAGAATGATAGTAATAATTGTATAGATATACATCGTAGAGCTGCAAGTAAATACAAACAGCACAGTAAAGAAAAATAATAACATTACCTAAACATTCAATGAATATATATATATATATACGGCGCAGATAGCGGATTGAATTTCTTTGATGTTTCTTAGATAAACAATCCGATTTGTGGGTAATAGAGCAGGCAGGGTCTGGGCTGCCACTCTCCATCTCCTCACATGTAATATGTGATTGCCTCTGCTGGGAATATAAGAGTTTGGTTACTCCTCCATTAATATCGATCGTCCCCTTGTTTGATTTGGGGGGTTTTTTGCATTCCAGTCTCGTGCCACCGGCTCCAAGCTTTATCAAGCCAATTTCCAATGAATCAAGGAACATGTAATGAGAGTAGATGTTGTCATATCCTCACCCGCGTCCCTCTCACAAAGCTGTTAAGGTCTGATTCAAATAAAATTAATTGTGTTGGAAAAAAAAAGAAGTTTAATCAGAGAAATTAGATTGTGAGTTGGCAGGGATGTTAATGAAAATGTATACAATATAAACACTGACTGGCAAGTATTGCATGGGGAAGGAGCTAGCAGCCTTTATGTTTCCGAATAAAACACAAATGGGAAGATGCTTTACTAAAGCTAAGGCTACACGGTGGGCTTTAGATCTCTTGATACCGAAAGGCTTAAAGGACCATTCAACCCAAAAGTGTTAGCCCTTGTACACACGGTCGGAGAATCCGTCGGAATGTGTCCTATCGGACCGTTTTGTCGGATAATCCGACTGTGTGTGGTCTGCATCGGACTGTTTCCGTCGGAATATCCGTCGGACCAAATTTTCCAACTTGCTGGAAATATTTTCCGACAAACTGCTCTGATCGGACATACTCCGATCATGTGTAGAGAATTCCGATCGGACCAAGTGCCACGCATGCTCAGATCAAATTCCTACACCAAAGCTATTGGCTACTAGCCTGAACGTAGTCCCATCGTAACGAAATAGCGCCATCACGTTCTGAACGATTGGATTTTCCAACAACTTTGTATGCAACAGTTTCGGACAAAATCCATCGGACAAAATCCGACGGACAGAATCCGTCGGATTTGGTTGTCGGAATCTCCGACCGTGTGTACAAGGGCTTATGTGTCTTGGGTCCAACAGCTAGATCCCTAATCTGATTCCCAACTCTGGTTCTGCCAACCTGTGGGTTATGGATGCTCATACCCACCCTTGTGTGTTCCATAATATATAATAAAAAAAACCAGCGGCAATAGTGGTAAACCTTCATGATGGCCGCAGACCAAAGAACGTGTGCAGCCTTCCAGTTTCTCAAGGATCCCAAGACCACTGCAGAGAAATTCAGTACGCTGAGCAGGAAGAGATAGAAGAATTCCCATATACTGCACCAATCTCCTCAAGTCCTAGAAGCCCCAGATTGTGCACTTTTCATTATTTTTTAAATAGCGCTTTTCTCTCTGGGGAATAAAAATGCTTTTTATCTGCTCTTGGGGCAGCCACCTTAGGGCCGGTTCACACTGGGGGCGATGCGAGGCGACACGACTTGCCTTGCCGCGACCTTCCGCGACCTCAGCGGCGACTTGCAAATGACTTCTGTATAGAAGTCAATGCAAGTCGCCCCGAGGTCGCCCAAAAGTAGTACAGGAACCTTTTTTCTAAGACGGAGCGTCTCGAGTCGCTTCTCTTAGAACGGTTCCATTGTACAGAACGGGGGCGACTTGTCAGATCGCGGCACGGCAAGTCGTGTCGCCTCGTGTCGCCCCCTGTGTGAACCGGCCCTCAGGGACTGTGGGTAGAGTCAGGGGTCAAGTCCTGGGGAAAAAAGTATAGGAACTCCCACCCAAGATCCACTCGCCCACCAAAAAATAAAAAATAAATGATACGCTCATATGCACGAACGCTTCAAAAGTGGTATTTTTCATCCAATTTTCGTATTGTGTGTATGAAGCTTAACTGTTAGTATATAAAAAAAAATAATCCTCAATAAACATAAATACAGTAATTCTCTGAATAATCAGCATTCATTCAATTGTGCTTCCATGCAAATGTGAACATCGTGTTCTGATCTTTATTGGAGAATGTTATTTTGTATATAGAGCGTTTATGTGGTGAGTTTACACTTTTCATTGAACAGAGTTTGGATAACACAGGGTTAAACGGAAAGGTCATAAATTAACTGCACATTATCTGGACAGAATGCTTGGGGAGATAGTGATGTGTTCCTGCTTAGGAGATGTATGTTAGCTTGGGGGGGCTGCAAACTCTGCAGGGCTCCAACACACACTCGCTGCTATTCCAACCCTTCACATATTTCCACATAAACTTCCCTCCTGGCATTAAACTTTGCCAGGTATTGTGCTCAGCTTACCACCCCAAACTGATGTTCCTCCCTCAGCTCACCTCTCTCCCTGCATGTCCTGTGAGCAGAATAGCTGTGCTCCTCCTCTGGGTTCTCTCATCATTTGGCACTGAAGATAGAGGGGGGGATTCTGTGGGACACACAGAGCAAGTATGCAGGAGACTGGGGGGGGGGGGGATGAGGAGACAGAAAATCAGGAGAGGCCGGTGGGGGGAGCGCATCACGAGAGGTCTGACTAAATACAATCTCTTAGCAGCAGGGACCTGATCTACCCGTCAGCTAGCTGTGATTGACAGGTAGATTGAAGCGGAAGCTGTCATGGGGCCCCCTACTGGCAATGCCTGAATGGTCAGGTGTGCGGCACTTCAGGCTTCAGGTGTCTACTAAAATTATGAAGAGCTAACCACTAAGCCACTGAGCTGCCATGGTTCATGGCTTAGATGGGGAGACATCAGGAATCCACTAGAATTGTGATGCCTTCTATGAAGAGCTAACCACTAAGCCACTGTTCTGCCATGCTTCATGGTTTAAAGGAGGAGACATCAGGGGTCCACTAGAACCACAATGCCTTCTATGAAGAGCTTACTACTAAGCAGGGGTCAAGTCTTGGGGAAAAAAGTGTGGGAACTCCCACCCAAGATCCACTCCCCTACCAAAAAAAAAAAAAAAAAGATACGCTCATATGCATATATATATTTCACATAAAATACAGTGACTGCAAATGCGACATGCTACAAGAGATGACCAGACTGCGAATGTGACTACAGGAGATGACCAGACTGCGAATGCGACATAGTACAGGAGATGACTAGACTGCGAATGTAACTACAGGAGATGACCAGACTGCGAATGCGACTACAGGAGATGACCAGACTGCGAATGCGACATAGTACAGGAGATGACCAGACCGGGAATGAGACTACAGGAGATGACCAGACCGCGAATGCGACTACAGGAGATGACCAGACTGCGAATGCGACTACAGGAGATGATCAGACTGCGAATGCGACTACAGGAGATGATCAGACTGCGAATGCGACTACAGGAGATGACCAGAGTGCGAATGCGACTACAGGAGATGACCAGACTGCGAATGCGACTACAGGAGATGATCAGACTGCGAATGCGACTACAGGAGATGATCAGACTGCGAATGTGACTACAGGAGATGACCAGACTGCGAATGCGACTACAGGAGATGACCAGACTGCGACATAGTACAGGAGATGACCAGACCGGGAATGAGACTACAGGAGATGACCAGACTGCGAATGCGACTACAGGAGATGACCAGACTGCGAATGCGACTACAGGAGATGATCAGACTGCGAATGCGACTACAGGAGATGATCAGACTGCGAATGCGACTACAGGAGATGACCAGACTGCGAATGCGACTACAGGAGATGACCAGACTGCGAATGCGACTACAGGAGATGACCAGACTGTGAATGCGACATACTACAGGAGATGATCAGACTGCGAATGCGACATAGTACAGAAGATGACCAAGTAGCTAGTTTTAAAATTTAAACCTGTCCTCAGCCCCTTTATGGCACCTCCTTTACATTCCTGTCCTCACCCCCTTTGTAGAACCCCCCTTCACATTCCTGCCCTGCCTCCCTTTTATATCACCCCTCCTCATTCCTTTCTGTTTCTGATACTTTCCCCCTCCCTCCTTCATAACAGTGCCCTCTTCCCTGTCTTACCTTACACAGGACACAGCAGATGACATCGGAAGTGCAGCAAAGGGATGGACAGAGGGCGGGACCTGCCCCAGTTAACTGATTGGTTGATAGAATGCAGAGCAGTTCTATTAACCAATCAGTTAACTGAGCCAGCCCCTGCCCTCCGTGCATCACTGTGCTGCTCTTCCGATGTCAGCTCTGTGAAGACAAAGCAGCTAGCAGACTGTGTTAGAGCCTCGGGCGGCTCTGGTCCTGCAAAGGGAACGGCGTTCCTGCTGTGAAAAAAGTGCGGGGACGCCGTTCCCACGCGTTCCCGCAGGACTCGAGCCCTGCTACTAAGCCACTGTGCTGCCCTTGTTCATGGCTTACAGGAGCAGGTATCGGAGTCTACTAGAACTGTGAAGAGCTAACCACTAACCCACTGTGCTGCCATGGTTCAAGGCTTATGGGAGGATGCATAATGCCGCGTACACACGATCGAATTGTCCAGCGGAATTGGTCCGGCAAACAATCCGGCAAACAATCCGCGGGACTTTATAACGAACGGACTTGGCCACACACGAACGCTCCGAAAGTATGGTGATTTCTAACGCGGTGATGTACAGCACGTACGACGGGACTAGAAAAAGGAAGTTCAATAGCCAGTAGCCAATAACTTCCTTCTCGTACTTGCTTCAGAGAATGCGTCATTCTTAGTCCGCGGGACTAGCACACTGACGAACGGATTGTCCGCTGAAAGCCAAGTCCGGCGGACAAATTTTGATTCAAAACTACTTTCTAAGTCTGCCGGACTTTACGATGAAAAAGTCCGCTGGAGCCCACACACGATCCAATTGTGCGGTGTACTATGGTCTGGCGGACCTAGTCCGCCGGACAATTCGGTCGTGTGTACGCGGCATTAGAGGTCTACGCGAACTATGATGCTTTCTATGAAGAACTAACCACTAAGCCACTGTGCTGCCATGGTTCAAGGCTTATGGGAAAATGCATAAGAGGTCTACTAGAACTATGATGCTTTCTATGAAGAACTAACCACTAAGACACTGTGCTGCCCTTGTTCATGGATTACAGGAGGAGGCAACCAGGGGCCTAATAAAACTATGATGCCTCCTATGAAAAGTACCCATCTCTCCCTATGTACTTTCATATAGGGGGATTGATAGCCCTCTTGTGATAGTAACAAAAGTACATTTTACTAAATTAAAAAATAATATTTATTAATAAATAATAAATAATATATATAAAAAATATGGTTTTATATTAAAAATACCCCCCAAAAAAACCCTACCCCAAGTTAGGATGGTGGTACATGCTGTACATGAATGCCTACTGTGAGACACATATTCTCTAGAATTCCAGACAAAATGTAGGCCCACCATTTGGTTTAGCCCTAAAGTGATGAGCTGTAAAAAAATGTAATGTGCCACTTATTTACAATTTTGGGTATTGTAGTTTATTTTCATTTAGCAAGCGCAGAGTTTGAGCCTAGATATATTTAGTTCTTCCTAACTTGATGCAATGCCATCTTTTATATTTAATTACATTTTTTTTAATTATACAATTTAGTTTTTTTATGTTTACTAGATTAGGATGCAAATAAAAAAACGAACATTCTGAAAAAAGAAAATGTTTTTCTTTGTTTTGGTTACAAAACTTTCTAAATAAGTAAGTTTTATCCTTCACTGATGGGCACTGATGAGGCAGTACTGATTGGCACTGATGGACACTGGTGAGGCACTTATATGCAGCACTGATGGGCACTGATAGGTGGCACTGATCTGCAGCACTGATGAGTACTGATATGCAGCGCTGATAGGTGACGGTGATGGGCACTCAAAGGCAGCACTGATAGTTGGCACATATAGGTGGTACTGGTGGGTAATTATAGGCGGGACTGATAGCTACTGTTAGGCAGCACTGATCTGGGGGCACTGGCAGGCGTCACTGATGGGCACTGAGTGCCATCAGTATTGGGCATTGATTGACATACCTGGTGGCCCTGGGTGGGCATCCCTGGTGGTCCTGTTTTGGAACTACATTTCCCATGATTCTCATGCACTCTGCAGTGTAGTGGAGCATCATGGGAAATGTAGTTCCAAAACATCTGGGGTGCCAAGGTTCGCCATCACTGGCCTAGGCTTATCACATCATGCACAGCTCTCGCTCTCTCACTCTTGTGACAGTTTGCCAGAAAGGGAAGGGGGGTGAGTCATAAGAGGGCCAATGAGAGCTGCAGAGCTGGAGGTGTGGCTCTGTGTGTCTGTGTAAATCCAGGAAGTGAACAGACAGCAGCTTGAGCTGCCCACAGTTAAAATGGCTGCAGCCAGACTCAGTGGAGGGAGATTTCTGCAGCATATTTGGCAAGTGCAGAATCACATAATATGCAAAGTGGTTGGAGGGAAGCTTCAGAATGGCAAAGATGTTTTTATTGCAAATTATGTGAGCCAGACTGCAGTTCCTCTTTAATTTCAGCACTTTAGAAACTCAATTCAATTTAGAAGAAATCCTCAGCCCTCCAATTGATTCCCTCCCACTGTGCTGTGGTTCCTTCCACTGGCCCCGTGTCATTACTGTGTTCTGTAGTGATGCCATACCTACCAACACTTTGAGATGGGAATGAGGGACACCTACTAGCAAATGTATGTAGGCATAGGACATGCCCCCTGCCACACCCCCTTAAAAGAGAATTAACCCAAAAAAAGGTTAATTAAATCCACAAGTGTTTTTTTTTTTACTACTACTGTTCCTTTATATTGGCTTTTAAAATGTACAAATGCAGCAATTTAGATATCAGATGAAAGGTTTAGCTCTGGGAAACACTTTTTGAAAGATAAAAAGTGCATTTTATATACAACTATAGAGATCAGACCAAAATGAGGGACAAATGAGGAGGAATGAGGGACAGAGGGACATTTCTCCAGATCAGGGACAGTGGGAAGGTATGGTGATGCGGGGGCCAGCAGGAGGAACCACAGCACACAGCGGGGGAGGGGGGCTCAGGCATCTGACACGCCAAGATGTGTTGGATCATGATGTTGAATATTCTCCTGAAGGGTATAGCACTTCCAAAAAGTGAAGTGAGGATCCACGGCCTACAGAGAAGTATGTAGAGCATTCTTTAGCTGGGATTTTTAATTATTATTATTTTAAATTTTTTTTTTTGCTTTTAAAGTGACATCTGGAGCTCACATTTAAAGATTAAACACTAAGTAGACATTAACTCATCTTATGTGATTTTCATTTTGCCTAAAATTGTTTAAGCGCGCCTGGAAATTTCCCAAGTCAGCATTATTATGGGTTAATTACAGTAACCTCCACCACTTTGCGTGTCATAGCACGCCGTCTGGCATAGCCAACAGATGGCGCTGCTGTGCCCATTCTCAGACACCTTGTCCCTTATGATTAATCTGCCCTAGTTTTCCAAAGCAATTAAGCGAAGTATCTTTATTATACCCGTATTCCGTTGTTCTGCCTTCATCGGATCATTTTGTAATTGAAACAAAAGGTTTTTGAAATGTCAGGCATTTTGATAAGCCCGAAAATACAACTGAAAATCGAAAAATACACCTTATTTATGCCCAGTTATTACAGGGTGACCAGATATTTCACGGTGACAACGCTCTGTGTCGTTTTGAGGCTTTTAATTAAGAAGAGGACGTTGGGGCCTTGCCACTTTTACAATCAGCTTAAATGAATTTGTCATAAGCAGCGTAACTGCATAGGGATGTCATTTTCTTCAGCTCCTTACTCCAGGATACCTACCACACTGTGCAGCCAGAGGGAGACATCACTATCTCACTCATGCAGTTCTGCAGATTCCTATGCCTGGACACCCTCCAACCTGCTCACAGCGCTATAAGTGTGCATTGCCCTACTGTACTTTACTACCTCTACAGCAGTGGCCACCAACCCTGTCCTCAAGGCCCACTAACAGGCCAGGTTTGCAAGATAACTGAAATCCATCACAGGTGATATCATTCGCTGCTCAGCGATTGCAGTATTCTCGTCTGCATCTCCCCCAAGGTAATACATAAAACCTGGCCTGTTAGTGGGGTTGCCACTTTTTCTTCAAGCCAAACCCTGAACACTTTAGTGGCGCACATCAAAAAAAAAATATTTTTTTTTTGCAATCTGTAAAGGATTGTAAAAGTCCTAGTACACCTTTGGGCGCTCCATGGAGAATAGTAATGTGGCTTGTATAGTGCCCCCTCGCCCTCCTATCAGGCAATGTTCTGAGCTACATTACTGCCTGAATATTGTGTCCAGGTTTCAAGTGGACTGAAACCTGGACACATGACTCAAAACCTGAACTGTCCGGGTGAATCCTGGACAGGTGGCAACCCTACCTGTTAGTGGGCCCTGAGGACAAGGTTGATGACCACTGGTCTACAGGACTGCCTAAAAAGCTCATACTGCCTGGAGCAGTGGTTATCAGTCTTATTGAGACCAGGACCAGGTCAGTTCTTCCAAAACCCACCATGGATGGACCAGCAATAAAAATAAAAAATAAAAAAAGTTTATACAAACAAAATAGAAATATGGGAATAAAAAATATGTTTTTCAATGCTGGGAGGCTCTGTATGGTGCAGGGGTTTGGGGAGTCTCCTGCAGTACTTGGTAGCTCTGTAGGGGATTCTTGAGGGGGCCGGTGGCATCTGTGCAAGATGGGGGGTTTCTGGAGGGAGCGTTGGGTCTCTCCAAGAAAAGGTAATTATATTTTGGTAATATTGGGGGTTATTCCACTTTGCACTGCAAGTGCACTTGGAAGTGCAGTCGCTTGTAGAACTGAGGGATGCAAGAGAAATAAAAAACAGCATTTTAGCTTGTACATGATTGGATGATAAAATCAGCAGAGCTTCCCCTCATTTCAGATCTACCCCTTAGCCCTTGTACACACGGTCGGACATTCCAACAACAAAATTCAGTCTGATTTTTTCCAACAGATTTTGTCCGAAACTTGTGTTGCATACACACGGTCAGACAAAGTTGTCAGAAAATCCGATTGTTCGTAACATGATGACGTTATTTAGTTACGACAGGACTACGTTCAGGCTAGTAGCCAATAACTTTGGTCTAGGAATTTGATCTGAGCACTTTGTCCGATCGGAATTCTCTACAAACGATCGGACAAAGTCCGATTGGATCATGTTGTCGGAAAATTTTATATCCAGCTCTCAAACTTTGTTGGTTGGACAGTCCGATGGAAAAAGTCAGATGAAGCCCACACTCGGTAGGAATAGCCGACAACACTGTCTGGTGGCAGGTGTTAAACTATGGTCTAGTCAGGTGTTTGGTTACTCTCTTTCGGAGCCAGGTCAGTGGGAGTAGCCCTCCCACTGTGCCATCTGGGAGAGGGTATTTAAGACACGGACGTTGCGTGATTTGGGGTTCCGGTCCAGTATGAAGTGTTGAGTACTTGGTCCTGGTCCTCCTGACCAGCCCCCAGGAAGGCTATGGCCTGGGGTGCGGATCCACCCAACTTTAATGCCTCGGGGCTGGTTAGCCCAAGGCAGGGAAACGAAAGGAGGATTCCAAGGTGAATGGGTGCCGTCTCCGGTTCGGGAGAGACCCATTGAACTTCAAGCATTCCAGGGGAGGACTCTTTAGAAGAACCCCACGTACGGGTTGGTTTTCTTAACAAGAGCCTGGAAGGGCTAAAGTAACCGAGAGAATCCGGTCTTGTGGATATCGCCAAGCTGGTTGAAAGATCCAGGTATCCTACAAGTGTTCTACAGCTTAGTTTCCTACGTGTTCTGCAACAACGTCTGTGATAGAGACTTTGTTCCTGAGTAAGCACCTTGTTGGCTGCTGGGCCTTGTGAGAGAGGGACGGTCCAACCTGAGTGACCATCCAGCTGTGAATGGCTATTCTCTGGATGCAGTCAAAGTAAGCAAGTTCCTTAACGTTTATAGACTTTGATATTGAGAGTACCTTTCTAACCCTCTGATCCCAAGTTAAAGACTGTTCAATGGTTGAAGTTTGCAAATAAAATCCATTCCATTGGATCTATTGTCAGTCTCAAGTTACTGGGTCATCTACTACGGGACATCCCCTAGACGTGCCATAAGAAGAAGCGGAAGGTAACGGTAAGCCCAAATATAACCAGCAGCTCCTTCGGGGGTTAGTGCTACATGTGTATTTAGCTGTTTGCCTGGAGTTCAGCTTTAAAAAGACTATGGCATACCTCCCAACATTTTGAGATGGGAATGAGGGACACCTACTAACAAACATATGTAGACATAGGACACGCCCCCTGCCACACCCCCTTAAAGGAGAATTAACCAAAAAGAAGGTTAATTAAATCCACAAGGGCTTTTTTTTACCACTATTATTCCTTTATATTGGCTTTTAAAATGTACAAATACAGCAATTTAGAAATCAGATGAAAGGTTTAGGGTTGGGAAATACTTTTTGAAAGATAAAAAGTGCATTTTATATACAACTATAGAGATCAGACCAAAATGAGGGACAAATGAGGAGGAATGAGGGACAGAGGGACATTGCTCCAAGTCTCTCGAAATCAGGGACAGTTGGGAGCTATGCTATAGTCCATCTTTAGATTTTTTATCTAGGAGATATCGTGCCGCCATGGAAAGAAATGACGCCAGAGATGGTAACGAGAACTAAGAAAGGTCGGTAAAAGCGGTAGAAAAAAAAAAAAAAGAAAATACAAAAGATATTTCTTAGGCAATAATTCCCACTGTGAACTCCACACATCAGCTGCAGTTCCCAGCGGAGAAGACGCGGAGTCTGATACAATGCCACGGGAAGGTGTGATTACTGGAAAGCCGGAGAGCTTGTACACGATGTGATACAAAAAGAGAGACAGAAAAAAAGTTCCCTCTTCCAAGCAACTGACAATAGAGAGAAGGGAGCGATTTTCACAGCAATGTTATTTTCTGTTGATCGCAGCATGCGTGTATGTTCTGCATCCAAAGATAACGTTCCCACAGGGAAAGGCTGAGCCGAAAATGAAAAATGACTCCCAAGTTCTCTGACTGCACAACGCCAGACGCAACCCCGCCGCAGAACATGACTTATTAAGAGCCTGAACATACAATTGTAGGGGGAACATGCTTTCCCCTTGGCTCTTAAAGTGGTTGTAAACCCTTACAAACCACTTTGACCTACAGGTAAGTCTAGATTAAGGCTTACCTGTAGGTCCAAGAAATATCTCCTAAACCTATACGGTTTAGGAGATATTTGCCCGAAGACGAAGATGCCGCGCGTGGCGGCTCCCGTGCGCATGCGCGGGAGTGACGTCATTGCGGCTTCACCGAATGACAGGGGCGGAGCTGCGAGACCCCACCGAGAAGATGGATGCGCCGGACTACAGGGGACAGCGGTGACTTCGCTGGCTCCTGTGTCAGGTAAGTGACACATAATGGGCTACTAAGCGATGCATAGTAGTCCATTATGCTTTACCTTTGCAGGGAATCAAAGAGGAATTAAACTCATCAGGGTTTACTTCCTCTTTAAAGCCGTATTAAACACAAAAGTAAAAATTTTATATATTGAAGTTTACCAATTCTTAGATGTGGTGGCTGCATTTTCCTTTTTTAGTTTTTTTTGTGTGTTTATTTTCACTTGCTGATCACCGCAAGTAAATCTGTTCGTTTTTAACATCCTTTAACAGGCCAAGCTGTCTGGCAAAAGTGGCAGTTAGAAGGTTGGGGCCTTAAAATGTAATAATAAAATACAATCTAAATAAATAACAATTCTCACGTTAAAAAAATAAAAAAGGGGGGTAATTGCAATGATCAAATTTATTTATTTAAGTAAAACCTTTATCCCCCCCAAACAAACTGTTTTCTGTTGCTGCTTATAAAGGGTTAGCTGGAGTTGAGCTTCAGTTTGTTAATCGAGTCCATCTAAATCTGTCCCAAAAATGTAACCATTTTAACGCTTAAAGCGATTGTATAAAAAAAAAACCCTGTAAGACAAAGGCATAATGAGCTAGTATGTGCCGCATACTAGCTCATTATGAAATACTTACTTTAGAGCGAGGTCCCCTTATCGCAGGTTGGTCCATGCCGATGGAGCTGACATTTTGCCCCCGGCGTGTCTTCCGGGTTCGCGGCTCTGGCGCTGTGAGTGGCTGGAGCTATGATGATGTCACTGCCACACATGCGCATGGGAGTCTTCTTAAGGGACACTGCCGGATCTTCAGCCGGGCATTCACAGCGCAGGCACCACTGACGTCAGCGGCTACATGCAAAGTGAATATCTCCTAAACCGTACAGGTTTAGGAGATATTCATTTTACCTACAGGTAATCCGTATTATATAGATTTACCTGTAGGTATAAAAAATAAAAAAAAAGGATGTACAACCACTTTAAGCCTATTTCTGACATTTGTTGCTTACAAGTTAAAATCCATATTTTTGTTGGCTAAAAAATTACTTAGAACCCCCAAACATTATATATATATATTTTAGCAGAGACCCCAGGGAATAAAATCGTGATTGTTGCAATATTTTATGTCACACTGTATTTGTGCAGCGGCCTTTCACATGCATTTTTTTGGGGGAAATTAATAAAAAAATAATAATTAAACAGTAAAGTTAGCCAAATTTTTGTATATAGAATGAAAGATGATGTAACGCCGAGCAAATAGATACCTAACATGTCACGCTTTGAAATTGCGCACACTCGTGGTATAGCGACAAACTATGGTACCCAAAAATCTCCATAGGCGATGCTTTAAAAAAATGTAATGGTTACCAGGTTAGAGTTACAGAGAAGGGCTTTTGCTAGAATTATTGTTCTCACTCTGACGATCGCAGGAATATGTCACGTGTCATTTGAACACCGCTTACATTTGCGGGCACAACTTACATATGCTATTTCTTTGCTGCGTGAGCACACGGGGACGGGGAGGGGCTTTAAAAACTTTTATTTTTTATTTTTTTTTATTTTTTATTTTTATATTGTCCCTTTAAAAAAAATAATCTGATCACTTTTTTATTGCTGTCACAAGGAATGTAAACATCCCTTGTGAGAGTAATAGGTGGTGACAGGCGCTCTTTATGGAGGGATCAGGGGTCCCTCCTTTGCACTTAAAAGTACTCAGATCGCCAATACTGTCTATGCTGGCAAAGAACTCCCTGAGGATCTAAAAAAAAGAATTGTTGCTCTACATAAAGATGGCCTAGGCCAGTGATGGCAAACCTATAGCACGCGTGCCACAGCTGGCACGTCGAGTCCTCTCTGTGGGCACGCAGCGTGCCACCAGGATGGGGGGGGGGGGTCCCCCCAACCAGGCAATCACTTGCACTAGTCGTGCAGGCATGGTGGAGCCGTCTCCCTTCCTTATGCATCACCCCCCCCCCCCATGGATCCCTACACCTCTGGTGAGGCATTCCTCTCTGAGGCACCCTATTTCAGCTCCCCAAGTCCCACATGTCCCTCTGGCAAATGCGGCCTGTGAAACAGCAGAGGGGGATGGGTGGTGCTTGGAGCAGATCATGATCATAGGAGAGGTGCAGTGGCTGCCAGCTGACCTCCTAGCGGCTGGGACACCAAGGAGCAGCTGGATGGCGGGGACTCGTGCAATACTGCCTGCTGGGTGCTGGGGAGGGCCCTGATGTGATGGATGATGAGGACATAGAGAGGTAAGGAGGAGGATGGACGGCAGGTAGGTCAGTGTATGTGTCAGGTAGGTCAGTGTATGTGGCAGGTCAGTGTATGTGGCAGGTCAGTCAGTGTATGTGGCAGGTAAGTCACAGTATTATTATTATTATTATTATACACGATTTATAGCACCACCAGTTTACGCAGCGAGTTACAATGTATGGGGGGGACAACACAATTACAGTACAGTTCAATACAAAAGGTACAGGAGGTACAGTGTATGTGACAGGCCAGTCAGTGTATGTTGCACAGTGCATTCTGAGCACAACGCATTCCTGAACTCTATATTCTAAGCACAACACTTTCCTGAACCCTGCATTCTGCGCAAAAAACACATTCCTGAACCCTGCATTCTGCGCAAAACACATTCCTGAACCCTGCATTCTGAGCAGAACACATTTCTGAACCCTGCATCCTGAGCAGAACATGTTCCTGAACCCTGCATTCTGATCACAACGCATTCTTGATCCCTGTATTTTGAGAACAATGCATTCCTGAATCCGGCACTCTGAGCACAACGTATTCCTGAACCGTGTATTCTGAGCAAAACATTCCTGAACCCTGCATTCTGAGCACAACACATTCCTGAACCCTGCATTCTGAAGGAATCTGGCAGAATCTGTTTTTGGTCCCTTAGGGTTCATTCAGAGGGATGATCTGTCCCATCCTCTGTACAGAGCCGCTGGTAGGTTTAATTCTGTGTTGGCACTTTGAAATAAATACATTTGTTTTGTGTCGCTGTTTGGGCACTCAGGCTCAAAAAAAGGTTCACCATCACTGGCCTAGGCTATAAGAATATTGTCATGACCCTGAAACTGACCTGCAACATGGTGGCCAGGACCATACAGCTGTTCTACAGGACAGGTTCCACTCAGAACAGGCCTCGCCATGGTCGACCAAAGAAGTTGAGTGCACATGCTCAGAGTCATATCCAGAGGTTGTCTTTGGGAAATAGACGTATGAGTGCTGCCAGCATTGCTGCAGAGGTTGAAGGGGTGGGGTGTCAGCCTGTCAGTGCTCAGACCATACGCCGCACGCTGCATCAAATTGGTCTGCATGGCTGTCGTCCCAGAGGGAAGCCTCTTCCAAAAATTATGCAAAAGAAAGCCCGCAAACAGTTTGCTAAAGACAAGCAGACTAAGGACATGGATTACTGGAACCATCTCCTGTGGTTTTATGAGATTAGAATATAAACTTATTTGGTTCAGATGGTGTCAACTGTGTGTGGCAGCAACCAGGTGAGGGGTACAAAGACAAGTGTGGTGGTGGGAGTGTCATGGTCTGGAGCTGCATGAGTCCTGCCAGCACTGAGGAGCTACAGTTCATTGAGGGAACCATGAATGCCAACATGTACTGTGACATACTGAAGCAGAGCATGATCCCCTCCCTTTAGAGACTGGGCTGCAGGGCAGTATTCCAACATGATAATGACTCCAAACACACCTCCAAGATGACCACTGCCTTGCTAAAGAAGCTGAAGGTAAAGGTGATGGACTGGCCAAGCATATCTCCAGACCTAAACCCTATTGATCATCTGTTGAGCATCCTCAAACGGAAGGTGGAGGAGCGCAAGGTCTCTAACATCCACCAGCTCTGTGATGTCATCATGGAGGAGTGGAAGAGGACTCCAGTGACAACCTGTGAAGCTCTGGTGAACTCCATGCCTAAGCCCTTGTACACGTGGTCGACATTCCGACGGAAAATGTCCGATTGGACCGTGTTGTCGGATAATCCGACTGTGGGTGGGCTCCATCGGACTGTTTCTGTCGGAATATTGGACGGACAAAATTTTAGAGCTGGGCTATAAAACTTTCCGACAACATGATCCGATCGGAGTTTGTCCAATTCTGTGTAGAGAATTCCGATCGGACAAAGTGCCACGCATGCTCAGATCAAATTCCTAGACCAAAGCTATTGGCTACTAGCCTGAACGTAGCCCCGTCGTAATGAAATAAAGTCATCATGTTCTGCACGATCGGATTTTCCGCCAACTTTGTCCGACCGTGTGTATGCAACACCAGTTTCTAACAAAATCCGATGGATTTTGTTGTCGGAATGTCCGATCGTGTGTACAAGGGCTAAGAAGGTTAAGGCAGTGCTGGAAAATAATGGCGGCCACACAAAATATTGACACTTTGGGCCCAATTTGGACATTTTCACTTAGGGGTGTACTCACTTTTGTTGCCAGTGGTTTAGACATTAATGGCTGTGTGTTGAGTTATTTTGAGGGGACGGCAAATTTACACTGTTATACAAGCTGTACAATCACTACTTTACATTGTAGACAAGTGTCATTTCTTCAGTGTTGTCACATGAAAAGATATAATAAAATAGATACAAAAATGTGAGGGGTGTACTAACTTTTGTGAGATACTGTACAAAAGCCTTTAAAGTGGTTGTATACCCACATTTTTAACTTTTACCTACAGGAAAGCCTATAATAAGGCTTACCTGTAGGTAAAAAAAATATCTCCTAAACCTGTACGGTTTAGGAGATATTCCCCTCGGTATGCGCCGCTGACTGCAGCGGCGCATGCGCACAAGGGGTTTCTCGCCGTCAAAATTCGGCAGCAGCCGAGCGGCCGGACTGAAATCTCCCGCACGCATGCGCGGGAGTAACGATATCGCGGCTCCGGCCACTCACAGCGCCGGAGCCGCGATACCCGGAAGAAACGCCGAGGGAGCATGTCAGCTCCCTCGGCGTGGATCGGGCCAGATGTCGGGGCCTCGTTCTAAGGTAAGTATTTCATAATGAGCTAGAATGCGGTGCATACTAGCTCATTATGCCTTTTGCTTTGCAGGTTAAAAAAAAAAAAAAAAAAAATGTGCGGGTTTACTACCGCTTTAAGGTTTTGTTTCCAGAAGCATGCTTATCATACCTTTTATATAAACTATGAAAAAGTGGGGATCAATAAAACACTGTGCATTAAAAAACAGAAACAACATAAAATGATAATCAATATAAATGTTGTTTAAACTTTATAATGGTGCGGCATACAGATCAATCACATTCGCACATTGTACTGCCTGAGAACTGAGCGCCATTCTCCAAAAATAGCTCTGAGAGTAAAAGCTGATTTGCCTGTCACAATTTTTAAGAAAAATTTTACTTGCCCTTTTAAGCTCCATAAACCGCAGACTCAGCAAAAAGCAGCATAATTCTGAGCGTTCAAAGGCTCACTGAGTAATAAGTCTGCATTCATTACTGAGCTCCCTAAAACATTAGGAGATCGAGGCAGAGTGCAAGAGACAAAGAACAGATGGATGGGTAGACTATAGAGATAGATAGATAGATAGATAGATAGATAGATAGATAGATAGATAGATAGATAGATAGATAGATAGATAGATAGATAGATAGATAGATAGATAGATAGATAGATAGATAGAAATAGATAGATAGATAGATAGATAGATAGATAGATAGATAGATAGATAGATAGATAGATAGATAGATAGAAATAGATAGATAGATAGATAGATAGATAGATAGATAGATAGATAGATAGATAGATAGATAGATAGATCGATAGTTAGATAGATAGATAGATAGAAATAGATAGATAGATAGATCGATAGTTAGATAGATAGATAGATAGATAGATATATAGATAGATAGATAGAAATAGATAGATAGATAGATATATAGATAGATAGATAGAAATAGATAGATAGATAGATAGATAGATAGATAGATAGATAGATAGATAGATAGATAGATAGATAGATAGATAGATAGATAGACCGATATATAGACAGATAGATAGAAATAGATAGACAGACAGACTTTAGTGATAGATAGATAGACAGATAGATACACAAATACCTATATTACTAAAAGTATTGGGACGCCTGCCTCTACACACACATGAACTTTAATGGCATCCCAGTCTTAGTCCTTGTACACACGGTCTGAGAATCCGTCGGAATGTGTCCTATCGAAACGTTTTGTCGGATAATCCGACTGTGTGTGGTCTGCATCGGACTGTTTCCGTCGGAATATCCGTCGGACCAAATTTTCCAACTTGCTGGAAATATTTTCCGACAAACTGGTCCGATCAGACGTACTCCGATCATGTGTAGCCTACTCCGACGGACAAAGTGCCATGCATGCTCAGATCAAATTCCTAGACCAAAGCTATTGGCTACTAGCCTGAACGTAGTCCCATCGTAACGAAATAAAGTCATCAAGTTATGTAAAATCGGATTTTCCGACAACTTTGTCCGACCGTGTGTATGCAACAGTTTTCGGACACAATCCGTCAGACAAAATCCGACGGATTTGGTTGTTGAAATGTCTGACCATGTGTACAAGGGCTTAGTCCGTAGGTTTCAAGATTGAGTTGGCCCACCCTTTGCAGCTATAACAGCTTCATCTCTTCTGGGAAGGCCGTCCACAAGGTTTAGGAGTGTGTCTATGGGATTGTTTCACCATTCTTCCAGAAGCCCATTTGTGACACCAGTCAAGTTCCTCCACCCCAAACTCGCTCATCCATGTCTTCATGGACCTTGCTTTGTGCACTGGTGTGCAGTCATGTTGGAACAGGAAGGGGCCATCCCCAAACTGTTCCCACACAGTTGGGAGCATGAAATTGTTCAAAATGTCTTGGTATGTTGACACCTTAATGCCGTGTACACACGACCGGACTTTTTGACAGCAAAGGACCGACGGAACGAGTCCGTCGGACAATTCGATCATGTGTGGGCTCCATCGGACCTTTGCTTGCCAAAAATCTGGCGGACTTTAGAAATAGAACATGTTTTAAATTTTTCCACCGGAACTCCACCGGACCGAGAAATACGTTCGTGTGTATGCTAGTCCGAACGGACAAAAACTGACGCTAGGGCAGCTATTGGCTACTGGCTATGAAATTCCTTATTCTAGTCCAGTCATACGTCATAACGTTAGAATCCGTTGGACTTTGGTGTGATTGTGTGTGGCCAAGTCCGTTCATTGGGAAAGTCCGTCAGAACTCCGCCGAAAGTCCATCGGAAAGACCGTCGGAGCTAGTCCCTCGAAAAGTCCGGTCGTGTGTACGCGGCATAAGAGTTCCCTTCACTGGAACCAATGGCCAAGCCCATCCCCTGAAAAACAACCCCACACCAAAATCCTCCCTCTATCAAATGATTTGGACCAGTGCACAAAGCAAGGTCTGTAAAGATATGGATGAGGGAGTATGGGGTGGAGGAACTTGACTGACCTGCACAGTCCTGACCTCAACCTGACAGAACATCTTTGGGATGAATTAGAGCGGAGACGGTGAGCCAGGCCTTCTCACCCAACCTCAGTGCCTGACCTCACAAATGCGCTTCTGGAAGAATGGTCAAACATTCCATATAGACACACTCCTAAACCTTGTGGATGCCCTTCCCAGAAGAGTTGAAGCTGTTCTAGCTGCAAAGGGTGGGCCAACCCAATATTGAACCCCACGGACTAAGATCGGGATGCCATTAAAGTTCATGTGTGTGTGTAAAGGCAGGCGTCCCAATACTTTTGGTAATATAGTGTATGTGGTATTATTGACATCTAGTTGTTAATACTGCTGCTCCCACAATGAAGGGATATTCTCTTGGATAGATCTAACAGTAAATAATAAGGCTTTTGCTATCATAGTCTGTCAATGAACAAGTGAGCTCAGGGTTTGTCTGACCACTCCTGTCTCTTGTTGAGGACACGGGGCTAACCAAATGTCCCCACGGGACTCGTCACCGACCCCTCCTTTTCTTTCCTGTATTATCTTCATGGCTAACTGCTTTCATTTAATTAGTATAATAAAAAGGTACAGAATCTTTTTTGCTGGCTTTGTCTTTATCTCTTCAGGTCCTGTGTCTCCTCCCAGCCCCCCTCACCTCCTGGCCAGGGAGAAGTCACAGAAGACGACTATTACCAGAAGCTCCTCGCTGCTTTGATCCTGGGCAGTTATAAAGAAAATGATTAGAACCTGAGGGTTGAAAGTAAATTAAGCAATCAATAACGGAGAAGGGTTTTCCTTTATAGGTTCCAACATCTGTGGTCTGGTACAACAATCGGAATCTTCAAGAAATCCTCAGTAGCAGCCGGTGACGTCACCTGCGTAGCGCACTGCGTTCGCAATGGATGGCATGCTGTCCATTGAGAGAGCTGTGCCACGGTGATGCCACCAGCCATTCAAACAGTCCATGAATCCGGAATAAAGACCGGGTGAAGCTGGAAGCACCGGGAGCAGTGTCAGCTGGAGGGCTTCAATGTTAAGTAAGTCTTTCATAATGTGCTAGTATGCGATGCATACTAGCACATTATTACTTTATCCTGCAGGGGCCCACATTTTTTTATTTATTTTTTGTCTGTTTACTACAGCTTTAGAGGTCTAAAGCCTCGTACACACGATCGGATTTTCCGACGGGAAACGCGTGATGACAGGCTGTTGGCGGGAAAATCCGACCGTTTGTACGCTCCATTGGACAATTGCCAGATTTTCCACGGACAAATGTTGGATGGCAGGTTTTAAAATTTTTCGTGGACAAATGTGTGTCGTCGGATTTTAGGGACGTGTGTACACAAGTCTATCGGACAAAAGTCCAAAGTACAAACACACATGTTTGGAAGCAAGGACGAGCCGGAAGCGGTCGATCTTGTAAACTAGGGTTCGTATTCACATTTGTGACGCAACAAATTATGAAATCTCGAAATGCAGCGCACAATTCTCTTATTCTTTAATGGGATAATAATGAAGCTGCTTTGCTGGTGATACTGATGGAGTTATTGCAAATAAATTGTCAAAGGCTTTTTTTCTGGTGATATCAACAATAATATTATTATGTTTTTTTTATTTATTTATTTGGGTACATTACCACAACCCCATTATCCTGTAGTTTTTAAGATCAAAGATACAACTATGTTGGTGTCCCTTGTCAATTTTACATTGTATTTTTTCAAATGTAACTGCCTACTCCCAAACTGTCATTTGAAGTAAAACACATAGCCAAGTATTATTCTCCACAATTTTTTTTAGTGTGCATTAAAAATAAAACAAATAAAATTAGACATGCTATCTGCCAATAGAAATTAACCAAAAAATGCATTCTATGCATCCAAAAATATAGAAAATATACCAAATCAAATTGTTATTATTCAACTAAAAAATAAAATAAAAGCCTCATGCATATGTCCTGCTTCTTAATATAGGGGCTTCAATAATTGCCAAGAGTTGGTGAAAGCAGGGGTCTGTCATCCGGATATAATTCCGAAAATCATCCGGATTATTCTCCTGGAGCTCCCGCAGCAAAGGCATATAACATAATTGGTCACGATTAATAAAGCAACCAATTTTTGGTCCAAGAAATCATCCTCCTCCTATTCCTGGACTGGACTTGGGTCAAAGCAATAACTTCAAGGCCAATGAAATAAATAACACGTTATCTCCTCTGATTCTGCAACATGGCTGATTGATGAACGGCCGCTCAGAAACAAATGGAAAAGCATGAAATGAAAAGCACCAACTGAAAATCGCGAAATGAAAAGCGGGAATCAACACTCACCAAACTTCTACTAACACGAAATTAGCAGAAAGAGTCCAAAGGGTGGCGCTAAAGAGCTGAAAAACCACATAGTACGTCACTCCGTTCAGGTTTGTTGGCTGACAATTCCTTGCCGTTTGTATGCAAGACAAGTTCCTGGCCAACGCCCTTCGGACAAAAGTCAGAGGTTTTGTCTGCGGAAAATCCGATTGTGTGTACGAAAGCTTAAGTACTGCTAGGCAAAAATGCATAAATATCCAAATTCATGAAAATTAATTTAACAAATTTTTCTGAATATTCGTAATTTCGAATATTCGTACGTTCCATGCGTTCAGATACGACATTCGTTATTTCAGAAAATTCAAAAATTTGGAAATTCAGAAACTCGAGTTACATTTAAAAAAATACAATGTAAAATTAGCAAGGGACACCAACATAGTTGTATCTTTGATCTTAAAAACTACGGAATAATGGTGTTGTGGTAACTTGCACCATAAAAAATAAATGAATAACAAGCATAATAATATTATTCTTTATATCACTAGAAAAAAAAAGCCTTTGAAAATTAGTTTGCAATAACTCCATCAGTATCACCAGCAAAGCAGCTTCATTATTATCCCATTAAAGAATCCCATGAAAGAATTTGCTGTGTCACGAATGTTAATTCTCCATTACGAGCGCTAGTTTACAAGACCGACCGCTTCTGGCTCGTCCTTGCTTCCGAGCATGCGTGTTTGTACGCTGGACTTTTGTCCGATGAACTTGTGTACACACGCGAGGGAAAATTTTAAAGCCTGCTATCCAACATTTGTCCATGGAAAATCCAACAATTGTCCGATGGATCGTACAAACGGTCAGATTTTCCGTCAACAGTCTATCATCACACAAGTCTTAAAAGCTTAAGATTGTCGGTTCAAATCCCACCTACAGCACTACCTGCCTGGAGTTTGCATGGCCCGAATATGTGTATGAATGAATGTAAGTCAGACCCCTTTCACACCAGGGCGTTTTGCAGGCGCTATAGCGTTAGAAATAGCGCCTGCAATCCACCCTAAAAAAATCTGCACCATTGTCTGTAGTGTGAAAGCCCGAGGGCTTTCACACTACAGCGGTGCGCTGGCAGGACGTCAGGGAAAAGTCCTGCCAGCGGCTTCTTTGGAGCGGTGAAGGAGCGGTGTGTTTACCGCTCCTCCACTGCTGCTCCCCATTGAAATCAATGGGGCAGTGCTGTAATACCGCCGGCGGTTTTAACCCTTTCTCGGCCACTAACGGGGGGTAAAAGCGCCCCGCTAGCACCTGAAATGCGGCGCAAATCCGGCAGGAAAACGCCGCTAAAAATAGCGGTGTTTTACCACCCACGCTATGGGCGGTGTGGTGTGAAAGGGGTCTCAGGGACTTTAGATTGCAAGATCCTTGAGGGCGGGGACTGATGTGGATGTATAATATATGTAAAGTGCTGGGTAAATTATCATTGCAAAAGTAAAGTACCTGTAATAAATAAATAGATTCTTTCTGTAATTCAGTAACTGTGTGCCCAGCCAGCCAATAGACAATTTTCAAATGTCGAAGTGGGAGGGGGCTTGTTGCTGAATGGAGCTGACACAGTGGACCACCCCTTTCTCCTCAATAAGCTCCACCCCTTTGGCCTCCATGACTGTACTCTTCGCTGCTTCTCATCCTACCTATCCCACCGCTCCTTCAGTGTCCATTAAAACTCTGCTTCCTCCTCTCCTCTTCCTTTCTCCGTTGGGGTCCCACAAGGTTCTGTTCTTGGACCTGTCCTTTTCTCAATCTACACCACCTTCCTGGGTCAGTTAATTGCCTCCCATGGCTTTAAATATTATCTCTACACTGATGACACCCAAATCTATCTCCCCCCCCCCCCCCCAGCTCTCTCCATCTGTCACATCACCAACTTACTAGGAGACATATCAGTCTGGATGTCACATCACTTCCTCAAACTCAACCTATCCAAATCCGAGCTCATGGTATTTCCTCCCTCAGGTGCCACTTCCCCTGATTTCTCTGTCAATATCAACGGCTCAACTATCAACTTGTCTCCCCCCACGGCAAGGTCCTAGGTGTAATCCTGGACTCTGAAATAACCTTTTGGCCCCACATCCTATCACTATCAAAAATGTGCCGACTCAACCCCTGCAACATCTTCAAGATACGCCCCTTCCTAACCAATGTCACCACAAAGCTTCTAATCCACTCCCTGGTCATCTCCCGCCTCGACTATTGCAACTCCCTCCTCATTGGCTTACCTCTAAATAGTCTATCCCCACTTCAGTCCATCATGAACGTTGCTGCCAGGCTCATCCACCTCACAAACCGCTCAGCGTCTGCCATACCCCTCTGCCAATCCCTCCATTGGCAGCCAAGGAATTAATTTCAAGACACCAACTATAACTTACAAAGCCATCCACAACCTGGCCCCAAGCTACATCTCTAACCTGGTCTCAAAATACCAACCTAATCGTTCTCTTCGCTCCTCCTATGACATCCTGCTCTCAAACTCCCTCGTCACCTCATCCCATGCTCGCCTTCAGGACTTCTCCAGAGCCTCTCCCATCCTCTGAAATGCTCTACCCCAATCTGTCCGATTTTCTCTTACTTTATCCACTTTCAGATGATCCCTGAAAACTCGTCTCTTCAGAGAAGCCTATCTGGCCCCCCACCTAACAACCGTACATTTAACGTTTCAATCAGCGCATTTCCCACAGTTATTACCTCTTGTATCTCTTGACCTTCCCTCTTAGCCCTTGTACACACGGTCGGACATTCTGACGGAAATTTCCGATCGGACCGTGTTGTCAGATAATCTGACTGTGTGTGGGCTCCATCGGACTGTTTCCGTCTGAATATCCGACGGACAAAGTTTTAGAGCTGGGCTATAAAACTTTCCGACAACATGATCCGATCGGACTTTGTCCAATTGTGTGTAGAGAATTCCGATCGGACAAAGTGCCACGCATGCTCAGATCAAATTCCTAGACCAAAGCTATTGGCTACTAGCCTGAACGTAGTCCCGTCCTAACGAAATAACGTCATCACGTTACGTACGATCGGATTTTCCAACAACTTTGTCCGACCGTGTGTATGCAACACATTTCGGACAAAATCCGTCGGACAAAATCTGTCGGACAAAATCCGACGGATTTTGTTGTCGAAATGTCCGACCGTGTGTACAAGGGCTAAGATTTTAAGCTCTAAGGAGCAGGGCCCTCTGATTCCTACTGTATTAAAGTGCATTGTATTTGTACTGTCTACCCTCAAGTTGTAAAGCACTATGTAAACTGTTGGCACTATATAAATCCTGTATAATAATAAAGTATTGAGTGAAATGACCAGTATGCTGAAGTTGTGGGTGATATTTCCCATTAGAGACCCGACTATACGATGATAATTGCTTCCAAAAACCCCAGCCAGAACAGGTCAGCAGGTTTTCC
The DNA here is from genome assembly GCF_037356315.1 of Lithobates pipiens. Lineage (NCBI taxonomy): Eukaryota > Metazoa > Chordata > Amphibia > Anura > Ranidae > Lithobates > Lithobates pipiens. The sequence goes on from NW_027507785.1 coordinate 309,754,316, forward strand.
ACCATTGGGTCACTAATTTTTGTGTTTTGCCCGGAGGAAATATACAATACAGCAATACAGAATTTGTCCGAATACTTGGACAGTTCCTCATTGTAGCCTTTGATCATTAATAATACTTTACAAATGCTAACAGGAGTTGCTGGCAGTCCTGGCAGATATTGATCTTTCCTTGATTGCGTGAGCAGAAAGCCACACTCACTACTGACAGCAAACAATCCATCCTGGTGCTGTCATTGCAGCAAACCATAAAGATAACTGGATCTGATAATACCAAGTTAGACAAACACTTGTATAACAACACGGCCCTAAGTCCCAGCCAACAGAAACGTCATGTCCCTGAGCAGCTTTTCCAAAGCTGTCATTTCCAGAGGTCCCTCTATGTTCTATCACGGCTCATTCAAATGTTTGGCCGGGGGTGGGGGGGGGGGGGGGATCGGGGGTTGTTTAAAAACAGGGGGTTGATCCGCAATTTTACCACCCAGTGACCGTCCACCTAAACATAGCAATGCAGCTGCTCGGGGATGTATGCTTGCCACGGCTTCAAAGCATCATGGCTGCAGCAAATGTTAAATGTAGACATGTGCAATTTGTTTCTTTCTGAATTCGTCTTTTTAAGGAATTTCGACAGATTAGTTAATTCAGAAGTATCCCAATTAATGAAAACACGTTAATCAAGTTTTTCTGAATATTCGTAAATTAGAATATTCGTAAATTCATAAATTGGGAAACCCAAAAACCTGAAAAATTTGAAAATCTGAAATAATAACTAACTATTAATAACTTAACTATAACCAACTGTTAAATTACAGGTATTGGAAATTCCTTTCAGATTTGGCTGTTGGCAGTGAACGTAACAAATATTAATTTATCCAAAGTTACGAATTATCCGAAATAACGAATGCTGTATCTAAACAAATAGAACATAATGAATTAATATTAATAAATAATAATAATAAAACCTTTTTTATTATTATTTATTATTAATTTGTTCCATTCCATTTGTTTAGGTGCGGCATTCGTTATTTTTTTTATATTAAAGCCTAATTAACCACTTAACAACCACACTATAGCTGAATGACGGCTACAGTGCAGTTCGATATCTCTGGGAGGGCATACTATGACGTCCTCCTAGAATCGCATTCCTGCACACCCCTGGGGCGCGCACACGGGTGTATCCGTGACCGCCGGGTCCTCAGGATCCGGCACTTCACAGATCATGGTAAATGGCCGTTGATATTGGCTGTTTACCCCATGATCGCTCCAACAAACCAGTGTCATGTCCAGTTCCTCTCTCCCCTCTCTGTACCGATCAGTACAGTGTGAGCGGAGAGCGGAGAAATTGGGTGCAGCAGCGCTGTGGGCTGGATCTGTAGTGCCCACAGCACTGCTCTGTGCCCATTGCAGCCTCATCCATCCATCCATGCTCAGCCATCCCTCTGCTATACTCAGTCATCCATCCGTGCTCAGCCATGCCATCCATACTCAGCCATCCATACTCAGCCATCCCATCCATCCGCTTCTATACTCAGCCATACTCAGCAATACCCAGCCATGCTAATCCATACTCAGAAATACTCAGCAATACCCAGCCATACGCAGCTATACCAAGCCATACTCAGCCATACCCAGCAATTCTCAGCAATACCCCCAGCCATACTCAGCCATACCCAGCAATACCCAGCCATACTCAGCAATACCCAGCCATACCTCATCCATGAAACATCCACGCCACTACAGTGCCCATCACAGCCACTGCAGTGCCCATCAGTGTCCATCAGTGTCTCACAAAAGTGTAATAGGTAGTCAAATTAGATTTTACATTTATGCCCCTAGAACACCTGATGGTGCTCCCTGCATGTTGGCCTCTGTATGTGGCCAGACTGTGGAAAAGTCTCCCACATGTGGTATCACCGTACTCAGGAGGAGTAGGAAAATCTATTTTGGGGTGTAATTTTTGGTATGTACATGCTGTGTTAGAAATATTGTATAAATGGACAACTTTGTGTAAAAAAAAAAAAAAAGTGTGTTTTCATTTTCTTTCCACATTTTCCAAAAACTTGTAGAAAAAAATGACATGTTCAAAAGACTCGCTATGCCTCAAAGATTATATGTTGGGGTGTTTTCTTTCCAAAATGGGGTCATTTTTGGGCTCATTTCCATTGTCACTGTGCTCCAGGGCCTTCAAAAGTGCAAAAGGTAGTCAAGAAATTATAAGTGCTTTTATTTATGCTCCTAGAATGCCTGGAGGTGCCCCCTGTATGTTGGGCCTCTGAATGTGGCCACACTGTGTAAAAGTCTCACACATGTGGTATTGCCATACTCAGGAGTAGTAGAATGTGTTTGGGGTGTAATTTGTGGTATTCATAGGCTGCGTGTGAGAAATAACCTGCTAATATAACAATTTTGTGAAAAAAAATCTTGATTTTTCAAAGAATTGTGGGAAGAAAATTCCAACTTCAAAAAACTCATCATGCCTCTTATTAAATACCTTGAAATGTCTAATTTCCAAAAAGGGGTCATTTGGGGGGTATTTTTATTTTTCTGGCTTGTTAGTGCCGGTTCACACTTGTGCGATGCCAGACATCTCATGTAATTCGCAGCGCACTGCTGTTCACATTACATGCGATGTCTGTGTGGGTGCGATGTCAGCCATACAGATAGTATGGCTGATATCGCACCGCATTCGGTCCAAACACGCACAGGACCCTTTTTTCTGTTCGGACCAGAATCAGATCGCATGTGTGTTCACACATATGCGATCCGATTCATGTCCGAACTGTCAGTTTGCAGTGCGATATGTGAGCTGAAATGGGGATGTCGTTAACATATAATGACACTCCCCAGCAGTTCGCATATGGCAGTGTGAACTGCCGTGCGTGTCGAGTGCGATGCGGGAACCCGCAGTTGATTTGCAGGGTTCTCGCATCGCGCTAGTGTGAACCGGCACTTAGGGTCTCAAGAAATGAGCTAGGCCGTCAGTACTTCAGGTGTGATCAATTTTCAGTGATTGGCATCATAGCTTGTAGACTCTCTAACTTTCACAAAGACCAAATAATATCCACCAATTTGGGTTATTTTTACCAAAGATATGTAGCAGTATAAATTTTGGTCAAAATTTATGAAGAAAAGTTACTAATTTGCAAACTTTAATTACTTTTATAACAGAAACAAAGAAAACTGTATTTTTTTTTAACAGAATTTTCGGTCTTTTTTCTTTTATAGTGCAAAAAATAAAAACCCAGCGGTGATTAAATACCCCCAAAAGAAAGCTCTATTTGTGTTAAAAAGAGGACAAAAATTTCATATAGGTACAGTGTTGCATGACTGAGTAATTGTCATTCAAATTGTAAGAGCACCGAAAGCTGAAAATTGGTCTGGTTAGGAAGGGTGTTTAAGTGCCCAGAGGGCAAGAGGTTAAATTCTTTTAATGTTTTACTATAATGCAATCAGGTTGCCTATACAGTAATAAATATGCTTCTTTTTTACTGTTTAATCAGGATTACTGTATATGCAGCCTAACGGCATTATAGTAGTAAATTAAGAGTGTTCAATTGGAATTTAATATATAAATTTGCATAGTCAATTTACCCATCAAAGGCTTATTTCACAAAGCTATAACACCGGCTTAAGGCACTCCATTTTCAGTCATGTGACTGTAATTTTCATATTTTATTGGCCTCAATTGAAAATACTTGTCACTTTTTTTTTATTATCCTCCTGGTGTTTTAGTTTTGTGAAAAACTAAAACTAACTAAACTAAGGCATCTCAAAGTGGTATTAAAGTCCAGGACCCTGCATTTACTATATCTTATCCCCCACAGTACACAGAACATGGAAATGCAATTATTTTAGTAAATATATACTGCTAAATACCTTTTCTCATCAGCATTATATAGCAGTCTTGTGACTTCTCTCAGTGTCTGGTTAAAGCTTGTAGGAGGAATTTTCATTCTCCCATCATTGTCCAATGAGGCTGCAGGTCCCCTGACCCTCTGTCTGGACAGTGCTGATTGGCCCTGTGCTGATCACATGCACCCTCCCAAGAAAAAAAAAACTCTCTAGCAATACACACCAAACTGAGCATGTGCAGACTGCCCCCCAAAGCTCTGTTCTATCAGGAGATGGATTGGGGACAGCGAGAGAGGGGGAAGATCAGAGAAGACAGGATCAAGCAGTCTTTTTCGCACAATGTACATGATTAACCCCTTAGGTTCCACAGTGAGTACAACAAGCATGCTTTACTGCATATATCAGGGATGTCCAAACTTTTTTCAAAGAGGGCCAGATTTGATGAAGTGAACATGCGCGAGGGCCGACCATTTTGCCTGACATTCTTTGAACCATTAAAATTTGGTCTAAGTGTGTTCGTCCGAGCACTAATACACGGCACAACAAGAATTTTGCCTTTGTGGCTGTGTGTGGTGAATAGATGAACTCAAGTGTATTATTTGGATACACCGTATTTATTGGTGTATAACATGCACCCTCACTTTAAGAGGGAAGCTTCAGGAAAAAAAAACTAAAAATTTTAAATAAAGAACTGTAAAGCAAAATAAGGGTCAGTGTCCATCTGCAGACCCACAATTGCCAGGAATGCAGCGCCCACCATTGCTAGGAATGCAGCGCCCACCATTGCTAGGAATGCACCCACCATTGCCAGGAATTCACTCACCATTGCTGCGAATTCACTCACCATTGCTGGGAATGCAGCCACCATTGCCGGGAATGCACCCACCATTGCCGGGAATGCACCCACCATTGCCAGGAATGCAGCCACCATTGCCAGGAATGCAGCCACCATTGCCAGGAATGCAGCCACCATTGCCAGGGATTCACCCTCCATTGCCAGGAATTCACTCACCATTGCCAGGAATGCTGCCACCATTGCCGGGAATGCTGCCACCATTGCTGGGAATGCTGCTACCATTGCCGGGAATGCTGCCACGATTGCCAGGGATTCACCCGCCATTGCCAGGAATTCACTCGCCATTGCTGGGAATGCTGCCACCATTGCCAGGAATGCTGCCACCATTGCCAGTAATGCAGCCACCATTGCCAGGAATGCAGCCACCATTGCCGGGAATTTCACCCACCATTGCCAGGAATGCAGCCACCATTGCCGTGAATTTCACCCACCATTGCCAGGAATTTCACCCACCATTGCCAGGAATGCAGCCACCATTGCCAGTAATACTCCCACCATTGCTAGGAATGCAGCCACCATTGCTAGGAATTCAGTCACCATTGCCAGGAATGCAGCCACCATTGCCAGAAATGCAGCTGCACAATTGCAATTGCCAGGAATGCAGCCACCATTACCATCAGTGCAGCCATGGAGGGCAGGACGAGTGCCAAAGACATCTTACAGGAGAATCTTCTGTTTACACAACAGCCTCTTTAAGAGAAAGTCCCGCCTCCTTTGATGCACAGCACAGTCGTCCAGTGGCAGAGACGGGACTTGCTATTACAGAGGCTGCTGTGTAAACAGGAAATTCCCCTCCTGTGTGCACGGCACTCGTCCCGCCTCCTCCCTTCCGACGCAGCTGGACTATATATCTTTTGTGGCCCCAGCGCTGGGAGATCGCCGGGGGCCACAAAAGATATATATGTTTAAACAACCAGGCGGGTCATCCAAAACCGGACCGTGGGCCGCTATTGGCCCACGAGCTGGACTTTGGACATGCCTGGCATATACAGACTGATATTACTGTTGTGGGTTTAGTAACACTTTAAATCATTTAAAGCTGAAGTTTAGGTATGCATATTTTTGGAAAGTCACATTGACTTACTGAACCAATGTAAGTATGTATGTGTTTTACCTGGAACATCCCTGTGGAAGCTTGAAAACATTGTAGTAGGCACTGCTATTGTGATTGATGGCGTCTTCTGGGTCCCATGTCCAGCGGCTTAGTTAACATGGTGACCATTTAGAGAACATTTTGTATTCTCTCCATGAATGCAAAATATTCTCTGATTAGATGAGGTAGAGAGGTATTGGCCGTGATGACACAATTAAAATAGCTCATTTGCACCTGGGCCCAAATATTTAGGGTGATTTTTCAGTGCATGCCTATAATTTGTCATCTCTAACATTTCCATCAATGATGTTATGCCATGTGTATGAATTGAAGAGATATATTTCTGCTGCAGAATTTCCATGTGAAAGTTGTTGTGACAGCAATCTTGAAAGTCAGAGTTAGGGGTCAGGTTGCCGGCCAAGGATTGCCATAAGAAATTCTCATTGTGACTGATAGATTCATTGGGAAAGTAATAGATATCTTGAAGACCAAGGTTAAGGGTGGCAGCTCGGGATGGGGAGATGGTTGTTTTCAACATGAATGCAAAAAGATCACAGTGACTGTAATGCTTAGATGTATGTAGCACACGCTAGAGTACAGTCTAGCTGTGAGGAACGTTTATTCTGACTCAAAGTTGTCTGTGTGAGCCTGGGTAATTGGTTGGGGTGACTATAGGTAAGGCTCTATAAGTCAGGCTCTACGGGTCAGTCCCCTGTTACTTCCACCCGATTCTAGAAACTGCTAGAAGTTTCTTGACACTAGTGGGTGGAGGCGAAGAGGCTGAGATATGGGTATTCATGGGAATCTGGCTGATCCCCAGGCAGGGAGCCTGGCAGTGTGGTTAGGTCACCCCATAAATAAGGTAGAGACTGACCAGAGAGTGGGGATGTTTGTGGGTAGAAGATGGGGTGCTGAGGCAGTGTCAAGGAGCCTGGGAGGGGGCCGCGGAGCTGAGGGGGCTCTGTCTCCAGGCTGGGAACTGAGGAAGGAGAGAAGCTGAAGAGAAGATTCTCCGCTACCTTTCAATCTCTTCTAGGAGATACCCTGGCTAGCTTTGGATGGCATGGACAGCAGGAGGCCTGAACAGCAGTTTTTGCAAAAGCAGCAGAATTCCAGGGACAGCCTGAGTACCTCTACATCCCAGGTCCAAAAAAGGGAGAAGGCTGCCAGATGCAGTATCCAGCAAGCTTTCAGGGGGCAGTGCCACAGCAAGACCCAAACCCTTGTCCTCGGATATTTTACAAGGCAGCCAGGTGAGCTGCTATTTAGGCTGCTGCTATTTAGGTGGGCTGCTATTTTCAAAGAGGGGACTTGCTCTTGCAAGTTTGGGACTTTGCTAAATTCCACTAAGGGGACACAGAGCTCCTACGAGAGTAATGCTTACTGCCAATTCCTGAGAGAATAATATTGTTCCAGAGGGAATACGGTCCAGGATTTGCCATTTTTTTCAGTGAAGGAAGTCCTTAAGTTGTTATATTAAGTCCCATTTGAACCCTTTACCCCATCCAAAAATGTTTCCCCTAATAAAAAAACAAGTCCATGGACTGATGTTTGTCTTCACGTGAAAGTTGGAAAAATGCATGTTGCCTGGCTGTGCAAAAATAAGGGGACCCAAAATCCAGTGGCCCTCTAGGGGGTAGTGCTACATGTAAGCTAATTTGTTTTGAGATTTCAGATAACCTTACAGGTGGTATAAGTTATAAGTATAACTAATAGTCCTGCTCACCATTGTCACCAGGAATGATAGTGAGGGCAAATAATACATTTTGAGTTGCCACTAAAACAGGAATAGAGGTAAATTCTTCCAATGGAGACGCTTGTTCCTTTGACAGCTGTCAAATAAAGGAATTGAGCCTACAGGGCAGGAATTGAAGGGAAATCTCCCAAATAAAGCAGATTGCAAAAAAACTAACTGACAGGGATTAACTCTCCCCGTCTCTCTTCAAAATGAAAAACAAAGTTTTAGGTTTAGATATATTAGAAATATAATGGAATGAAAGGCATAATGAGGACGAAAATGTTGCCATTGAAAACTCTAGAGCTGAAAATTCTGATATCAAATGTTCAAATGTTCAAATTAAGAACATCCACACCCATTTTAATTAAAGTAGATCTAAACCCAATCAATAATGACCATTCATACCTTCACGTCACACTCTACTCTAATTGTTCCGCTCTTGGTATATGTGTGTTTTACTATGTTGTTGGAACAGGATACATGTATGTTTGTTTCTTTTTTTGGATTACCTGCAATGCTTTAAAACTCCTAAAACATGATTAAACATAAACCTAAGCACTAAAATATTGTATAAGCTTTACCAGGTTAAGGTGATTTTGAATGTTGTTTTCAATCTTTTTTAAATCTCCAGCATCCAATAAAGAATTCCTGGTGGACCTGACACCGAGGTCCCTGTTCAGGCACTTTGTGCTATGTGACCACCTGCAACTGACAAGCTGGTTCTGGATAGGGGTGTCTAACAAGTAGAGGTGTCAATGGACTCAATGAAGTAATTTAATTAGATGGCAGGTTTGTAAGGTCACCACAGTGAGTGTGAGAATTAATTTCAGAAGAAGTTATGGATTGAAGGGAGTAATGTAGGAACTATCTAAATTAGACTGCTCCTGCTCAATCAATGTCGTGGCTTTTTCTGGTGAAAAGTGAAACCAGTCTAATATGCGGGATATGAGAGTGGCATTATGATACTACCTGAAATCTGCCAAACTAGTTTCCCCTATGAGTTTGGATTTACATGCCAGTTTGTGCTTTTTTTTTTTTTTTTTTTTTCTTTATTTAAGTTTTTTATTTAAGTTGCGTACAAAACATAATCAAGTATTAAAAGAAAACCATAGGACCAAAATACATTCATGCCCTTCGATTTTTCACATTATCCTGGTTTTTCTAAAATATCTCCCTCCCACCCCTCTCCCCACCCCTACCGACCCATTACCTCGTTAAAAATCATAGATTGTCTAAAGATTTTCCAGTATTTCCATTTCACATGGAATCTCTTTCTTTCTCTTTCTTCCTCCATTCCCAGCCCTTCAATACTATACATTTCCTCAACTTTTCCTAACCATTCCTTTACTTTGGGTGCTTCTATTTCTTTACATTTTTTCGGAATCAGACTTTTTGCCACGTTTATTAATGAGCTTGTAAGGGAATTCCTATACTCCTTAATTGGGGTATCAGCTGCATGGAATAGGCATAACCATGGGTTCTCAGGTAACTGTATTTTAGCTATTACTTCTATATATCTTATTATTTGTGCTTTAAACGTGTGAACCCATTGTTCCAAATGGCCTGCTTAGATACAGAACATAGGGTTTGGATGAAGGACCTGGGTGGACCTGTTGGTATGGTCTGAAAAATGTACAGAAACTTCGAAAATATGAGATGTGTCCAGAAAGTTATAAGAATGATATTGTAAAAAAAATATTTTATTGAAAAATTTTACAACTGAACACTATGGAAAAGGGAATTCTTTTTTTAACATGGTCTCCTTCAAAGTTTGCACCTTGTGAATGTACACAACACTCCTAGCAACTTCTCCATTCTTCATAGCATCTCTGGAAGTCTTCAAGTGGGATGGCATTCAGAGCCTGCATAGTGGCTCTGTGGACGCTATCCACACTACCAAAGTGGTATCCCTTCAAACCCTGCAAATCCTGAATCACAATTTCATGAACAATTGACATGGTAATTCCCATTTCCTCTGCATTCATTGCCATATTGAGCCATCAGTCACGGTTGAGAACAGACCTCACTGCATGTGTCTTCAACGCCTTCTCCTCCTTCTTTGAAGGCCTTGTGCCATCGGTACACTCGTGCAGATGATAGCGTAGTTTCTCCATAAGCTTTCTTCAAGCTTCTGATGCACCTTTACCCAATTTCACACAAAATGTTATCCTGTATCACTGTTCCAAACTCCCTTGCATTTTACTTAATACAAGGCACTTGAACTTGGGTGTCACAAAAAAGAATGTCTTGTATCTAAAAAGGCCTCCTTAGGCATTGTTTGACAGCAGCAAGATCGGTTATTTCAAGCCATTGGCAGACGGCAAAGCTTCCTCCTCTGACTGAGTGGGTTACAGAGATGGATTACATTGAGAGGATGGAGTTCCTTCCGGCACGCAAACTGGATACATACGAACAATGCCCCGAAACATGACTCTCTTGGACGGTGTTCAGGAAGACATCTGAACTGTGAAACCTCCTTGCAGGACAATCGTAGGATCTGTACCTGGTTTGATGTTGTGCGAAGTCTATTCTGTTGTCCACCAATGGCTGTCTCAGTCTCTCTTTTTATCCTTTATCCACCTGCTCTGTTTCTTGCTGTCCCTCTTGCTTCTGGCCCCCAACCCCTTTCCCCCTCCTTTTTACCGTTTTGCTCCCTCTCCACCACCGCTATACATATATATATATATATATATACATTTATTTTATTTTTACTTTTATTTATTTTTAGTTTTTTTTTGTTTGTCCTCCCACCCCCACCCCCAATATTAGGGACCGATGTATTACAGATCATAATTCCCACCACTGCTGGGAGGTTGTGGCGTGATCCCTTTCCCCTTAAAGTGGTTGTAAACCCTTACAACACACTTTGACCTACAGGTAAGCCTAGATTAAGGCTTACCTGCAGGTCCAAGAAATATCTAATATAATATTTGCCGAAAGACAGGCACCGCTGTCTATGGCGCATGCTCCGTAGACAGCGGTGCGCAGGCGCACTGAGCACGGCACCGTCAACGGCGAAGATGCCGCGCATGGCGGCTCCCGTGCACATGCGCAGAAGTGATGTCATCGCGGCTTCGCCAAATGACAGCGGCGGAGCAGCGAGACCCACTGAGAAGATGGATGCGCCGGACTACAGGGGACAGCGGTGACATCGCTGGCTCCTGTGTCAGGTAAGTGACACATAATGGGCTACTATGCGATGCATAGTAGTCCATTATGCTTTACCTTTGCAGGGAATGAAAGAGGAAGTAAACTCATCAGGGTTGACTTCCTCTTTAAGCCTAATAATTGGTGCTATTTGGCATACTATCTCCTTTTATAGCTATGCTCCTGTTTCAGACAATTCTTTTATATTATCACCGGTCCCTACTGTATACGTACTATGTTCTATGTGGGGTGTTTATATATTTTGTGCACCTTTACACTTCAGTGCCTTCCATTGTTTTGTTAATTGGTTTACTAGATCATTGTTTTATTTTATGTTTGTTTTTGCACTTTTGTACTAATATTTTGCATTTTGAAAAATCTTTGAACACAAAAAAGAATGTTTTTCGACTTTGACAGGGCTGGAGTGCAACTGATCAATGTTCTAACGTACACCTGGCACCCCACCAATGACCTTGACCATCTTCTCCCTTCACAGAGCCCTTCTCAAGTTTAGCAACTCCATTCTCAATATATTCTGGACACACCTTGTATATCCACTTTCTGTACATTCATCTCGCCAAACCAGGATATCTTGAGGGAGCTCCAAGTATTAGGGTCCCTCCTATATCCGGGAATAGGGGTGTCTAACAAAGCGACCATTGACTTGACATAATAAGCAGGTCTAAAATACAAAAGCACAGTGAAACTCAAAAAATTAGAAGCATGGAGGTTGTAAACAGTTATGGTTGCAAAGGAAAATCTTTGAGAAATGAAAAAAACTGACGACGCTAAGATATGGGGAGGAAAACCCAGAGGTAAACCCAAAAAACTCATGCTCTAGGGACAAATGCTGTTGGCATGGCTCTAATGAGGTGATTTGTGCCGCGGAGACAGGGCGTTATGTTTGGAGCTGTTTTCTCAGATTGCTTCTTGTCATAAGTCACATTTTAAAGCGCAGCTGTCAACCTCGGTGTCAGCTGAAAACGGCTTAGAGGGAAAAGATGATGCGGCCTCAAGAGGAGGGGATAATTACATATCCCGACCTTTGATCTGCACTACAACAACACATTACAAGCTACCAATTTCTATAAAGAGCAGAGGCTAATGACTGGTGGAGTCAAGATTCCTCTCATGCTAAACAAACATGTTCAACTAATTTAATAATACTAGGCCTCAAAAATGTATAAAAAAGCTATGGGCCCTGTCACGTCTATACGTGTACAGTAACATGCATTTTTATAACAAGTTATTATATGTGCTTGTATGCCTTAATGCGCATTTCTTAAAGGGCCAATCCACTTAAAAGTTCAGGTATGTTTGAAGACTGGTGGGCTGAGTCAACCTTTGGCTTCCTATCTGTCAGTCATTACTAAATGGTGGACATGGGACCACCATGGTTGCGCCACTTAGCAGCCTGGGTGTCTCTCTCTTTTGCCCAGATGCCCTGTATATCCTTCTGCCAGTTCTTCGCCCCAGCTGCTGCTGTCCTCACAACAGTGAAGAGGGCAGGAGGTGTGTCAGGTTTGGACGGAAGGTAGGAGCTGCCCAACTCTTCATGTTAACAAGTGGGTGATTGGTTGCTAGGACTGCCCAACGTCCTAGCAACTAATCACCCACTTGCCCACTCTTCATGTTAACAAGTGGGTGATTGGTTGCTAGGACTGCCCAACGTCCTAGCAACTAATCACCCACTTGTTAATATGAAAAGTTGGGCAGCTCCCACCTTCCATCCAGACCAGCTGCATCTGCCACCCTCTGCACTGTTGTATAAGGTGGCACTTGACTGACGGGGGGACTGTGATGTAAAGGTGGGTGGGGGGGGGGGGGGGACTGTGATGTGAAGGGATGTAAAAGTGGGACTGCAATGTAAAGGAGGGGGGCTGTGACATGAGGTATTGACTGTAACTTAATGGGGGGGGGGGCTGTGATGTAAATAGGGAGGACTGTGACGTGAAAGGGGAACTGTGATGTAAAGTGTGGGGGGGGGGGGCTGAGGACAATGAAGTAAAGGGGGACTCATAATATATGGAGGAGGCTGTGATGTAAAGGGGGGACTGAGGACACTGATGCAAAAGGGGGACTTGTGATATAAAGAGAGAGACTGTGATGTGAAGGGGGACTGTAGTGTAAAGGGGGACTGAGGACCCTGATGTAAAGTGGGGGGCTTGTGGTATAAAGAGGAGGCTGTGATGTAAAGGGGGGTGTAATATACAGGGGGGACTGATGACACTGATGTAAAGGGAGGACTTAGGATATAAAGGGAGAGGCTGTGAAGTGAAGGGGGACTGTAGTGTAAAGGGGGACTGAGGACCCTAATGTAAAGGAGGGGCTTGTGATATAAAGAGGAGGCTGTGATGTAAAGGGGGGGCTTGTGATATAAAGAGGAGGCTGTGATGTAAAGGGGGGGTGTAATGCACAGGGGGGAATGATGACACTGATGTAAAGGGAGGACTTAGGATATAAAGGGAGAGACTGTGAAGTGAAGGGGGGCTGTAGTATAAAGGATGGACTGAGGACACTGATGTAAAGGGGGACTTGTGATATATTTGATATAAAAGGGGGGGCTGTAGTGTAAAGGGGGGGCTGAGGACCGTGAAGTAATGGGTGGACTTGTGATATAAAGGGAGAGACTGTGATGTATGTGAAGGGAGACTGTAGTGTAAAGGGGGACTAAAGACACTGATGTAAAGGGGGGACTTGTAATATATGTGATATAAAAGGGGGGACTGTAGTGTAAAGGGGGGACTGAATACACTGATGTAAAGGGGGGACTTGTGATATAAGGGGGGGGGGGAATATCCTCATGTGAAGAATCTGGGTATTCACACAAACATGCAATTTGGAACTTCTGCTGGAAGAAATTTTTACAGACTTGAATTTTAATCTAATACTCTTGTTCTATACCATCAAACTCAAAAACACTAAGCGCTGATTATCTAATTTCTCCAGCTAAAAATAATATTAAAGATTTGCAATCTTAAAACCTACTTCAGGTTTTTTTTTTTTTTTGTTAGCGATATCTGTTCATTACCGATCACAGAGGCTCAGTATGCTGTCACCTCCTATTAGCAGCCAGCCTACAGAGAACATATCGTTACAAGTTGCAAGCCAAGACCTCCCACTCTATGGAGTTCACCATTGTTTTTCATTTTCATGTTGCCATCTGACTGTATGTAGGACTGTAGTTACTGTTCTGCATCTCGGGGGCCAGAAAATAGCGAAAGCACTTACTCTGATGAGCTTCAAACCCAATTAAATCTGATCCACCTCTGCTGACTGCAAGAGGCGAAAAAACTGACCACACATCAGTAGTAGAAGTAGATGTGTCAGTAGATTTACAGGTCTGCATGCATCCATTCCAGCCAGGTGACAATATACAGTTTACAGTATCATTTTTTTTTTAAAATAAAAAAAAAAAGTAAATAATTTTCCATTTTATCATTAAAGGCCATTCTTGATCTCTAGCTCCCTGACGTTGCCTAGGCTGAGATGATATAATCAATCTCCTGCAGGCAGGAGGAAACCTTTCCTCAGTCTCCTCTTCCCTAGTGATCACAATGTACATTGTAACTTTATAGCAAGTCTCAAGGTGGGAGGCTGCAGCAGAGGCTACTAAGTGTTATTATTATAATTATTATACAGGATTTATATAGCGCCAACAGTTTACGCAGCGCTTTACAATGTATAGGGGGACAACACAATTACAGTACAGTGTAATACAAAAGGTACAGGAGGGCCCGGCTCATAGAGCTTACATTCTAAAGGGAGGGCGTGGTGCAAAAGGTAATAGCTGCAGAGAATGATTTGATGGGGGTGGCTCTGGGACAGTTAGGTGGGTGATTTGTGAACACAGCCAGGCACCAGGCTTTACATGAGCCGTTTCAGTTTAGGAAGCAGAAGCCAACACTGGATGATGCCAGAATCTGAGAGAGGTAATAAACACCTAAAAGTGTTATGCCGCGTACACACGATCGGACATTCCGACAACACAACCCATGGGATTTTTTCTGAAGGATGTTGGTTCAAACTTGTCTTGCATACACATGGTCGCACAATGTTGTCGGAAATTCCGAACGTCAAGAACGAGGTGACGTATGACGAGCCGAGAAAATTGAAGTTCAATAGCCAGTGCAGCTCTTCTGCTTGATTCCGCGCATGCGTAGGACTTTGTGCGTCAGAATTGTGCACACATGATCAGGGCCGTTTTTAAGGCAGGGCAAAAGGGGCAGCTGCCCTGGGCCCTGTCATTGTTGTGGGGCCAAAGGTAGCTGCCTCATACTTGCCAACTATCCTGGTTTAAATTCCCTCGTCGCTTGAGGTTTTAGTCCTGTGCTGTGTCCCAATATCTCAGTGTGAAGTGCTGCTACTAATGCTGCCCAGCTCTGCCCTATTGTTGTGTACAGATGACTCACCTGCAGACCCTGTGTTTAAATGTAAATTACCGGCATTCATATGTAAATAGCAGCAGCCAGCAGCATTGATATGTATATCATGCCCCCCTGAGGTCATATCCACAGTAATCTCTAGCAACCAATTAACAAGCAGAAATCATGTGCTGTAACCTCTAACAACTAATCAGTGAGCCGTAATGTGTGCTGTAACCTCTAGCAACCATTCAGTGAGTGGCAATGATATACTGTAACCTCTGGCAACCAATCGCAATAGCAGCCTGATCTGATTCAGTAAACTGATTTTGTGTCTAGCTGCTATTTATTGCATGTCCCAGAGCAGGTAGAGAGCGAAACTATATGAGGTGGGGGGCAAAGCAACGTTTTGCCCATGGTCCAATCAATATTAAAGACGGCCCTGCACATGATCGGAATTTCCGACAACGGATTTTGTTGTCGGAAAATTTGAGATCCAGATATCAAATTTTGTGTGTCGGAAATTCCGATGGAAAATGTCCGATGGAGCCTACACACGGTCGGAATTTCCGAAGAAAGCTCCCATCGACCATTTTCCATTGGAAAATCCGACCGTGTGTACGCGGTATAACACTTACAGCAAACATTAGTTAGCAGGCGGTGGCGGCCCATCCATTAAGGGCGACACCCCCTCTTTTACACCATCCCCCTATATGTATCATGGATAGATTCATGCATAGCATGAATCTATCCATGGCCACCCACTATTCAGGTGTCCGGCTCCTTTTAGGGCATCTGAATTACTGTGGTGGGGGGTGTTTTTTTTGGAGCACCTGATTAGAGCCTTAGGCTGTAATAGGCTTCAAAAAAGGGTGGGCTTGGAGCGTAGAGCATTGCACTCAGAGCCCACCCAGGTGTGTAAGAAAAGCAAATCAATATTTGCTTTTCGAACACTGAACCACCTCTCCGCCAATCAGGAGGCGCGGGTCTAATACCCATCACCTTATTGGTGGAAAGGGCAGGCGCTCCTATTGGACGCCTAGCAGGAAGAAAGAAGAGATGCAGGAAGAAAAAAGAGATGCATGGAGGCCACAGCTCGCCGCTGCCTGACCTTCTGCCTGTCCCACAGCTCGCCGCCGTCACCCGCTGACCCGCCACCAAGATGGGGTAAGTGCCGGTCAGACAGCGAGCAGGGGGCTGGGGGGTCACAGTGGCTGCATTTGATGGGCACAGTGGCTGCATTTGATGGCACAGTGGCTGAAATTGATGGGCACAGTGGCTGCATTTGATGAGCACAGTGGCTGCAATTGATGAGCACAGTGGCTGCAATTGATGGACACAGTGGCTGCATTTGATGGCACAGTGGCTGCAATTGATGGGCACAGTGGCTGCAATTGATGGGCACAGTGGCTGCATTTGATGAGCACAGTGGCTGCAATTGATGGACACAGTGGCTGCATTTGATGGGCACAGTGGCTTCATTTGATGGCACAGTGGCTGCAATTGATGGGCACAGTGGCTGCATTTGATGAGCACAGTGGCTGCAATTGATGGACACAGTGGCTGCATTTGATGGGCACAGTGGCTTCATTTGATGGCACAGTGGCTGCAATTGATGGGCACAGTGGCTGCAATTGATGGACACAGTGGCTGCATTTGATGGGCACAGTGGCTTCATTTGATGGCACAGTGGCTGCATTTGATGGGCACAGTGGCTGCAATTTTGAGCACCAGCCACCACTGTTATCAGGTAACCTGCACCAACATTACGGCAACTGATAGGAAAATTCAAGTAAACTTTATGTATCAAAGCATCTTAGGAGCATCTGAAAGCATACTACATTTGACTTAGGCTCAATTCACACTGCCGTGACTTGGGATCCGATTTGTGAGACCCCAAGTTGCGTGACATGTGAAATCCCATGTTAGTCATGGAGAGCTGTCTTAGCTCTGCTGAAGCTGCTCCAACTTCAGAAAAGTTTCCAATACTACTTCAAGGCGACTTCTATTCTATACTTCTATCAAAGTAGTACTCAAGTCACCAGGATGTCACCTGGCAATGTCGCACCACAGGTTACGGAAGTGCGAACCGTGCCATCGTCTGAAGGATGCCTATACAAGCACCTCCTGCAGGACCATATCCATTCTGTAATGCTAGGTACACACCATGTGCATATCGGAAATGCGCACAAAGTTTAGCTTTTTCCAGGCATGCACAGAAATGTACTGCCCTTTAGCAGACACGTGACGGTACCAATAACTGCTAATGGTAGCCCCATGTACCTGCACACATGTGAATTGTTGCGCACAAATGGTTCACTGCAATTTCGAAAAAAGGTTCTCATTTTCCTTGGTTCTCGTGCGTAGGGCAGTCCATTGAAATGTCTGGGCTTCCCTACACATGATGTGCAGGACTGCGCATGCGCTTGTTTGCACCTGTATGGTGTGAACCTAGCCTTAGTCTCGTGATGTAGATAGAGATGTAAACATTGTGCTGTACATATGCACACCGGGATGTTGGAAGAGGACTTTGTCTTATCTAAAAGGTACAGCTGGATGTTCACAGCAGCTCATAAGCTCCATACTGCTGCCCTGCATTTTTACAGAAAAGTAGACTAATCCTTTAAGCCCATTATAAAATCTTCTGAAACTTTTAAAAACTTACACCATTCAGCAAGAACTAACAAACTGTTAAAATGGTCTTAGGCCGCTAAGCGCTAACAGACTGGTGCTATGTAGAGCTATACAATAGATTTGCCCACTTTGCTTGCCTGCTGTGGCTCAAGTCAACAGAGACTACAGTCATAGCAACCCATGAGGCTGCAAAGGGGTCCAGGCAGTGGCAACCCGTCCATAGGAGGGCATCGTGATGTGTAAAGGAGGCATTGTGATGTGTAAAGGGGGCACTGTGATGTGTAAAGGGGCATTGTGACGTGTAAAGGGGCACTGGATTGTGTAAAGGGTGTGCTGTGATGTGTAAAGGGGCATTGTGATGTGTAAAGGGTGTGCTGTGATGTGTAAAGGGGCAATGTGATGTGTAAAGGGTGTGCTGTGATGTGTAAAGGGGCAATGTGATGTGTAAAGGGTGTGCTGTGATGTGTAAAGGGGCAATGTGATGTGTAAAGGGTGTGCTGTGATGTGTAAAGGGGCAATGTGATGTGTAAAGGGTGTGCTGTGATGTGTAAAGGGGCAATGTGATGTGTAAAGGGTGTGCTGTGATGTGTAAAGGGGCAATGTGATGTGTAAAGGGTGTGCTGTGATGTGTAAAGGGGCAATGTGATGTGTAAAGGGTGTGCTGTGATGTGTAAAGGGGCACTGTGATGTGTAAAGGGTGTGCTGTGATGTGTAAAGGGGCAATGTGATGTATAAAGGTGCATTGTGATGTAAAAAGGGGCATTGTGGTGTGTAAAGGGAGAACTGTGATGTGGAGGGGGGCTGCGGACACTGATGTAAAGGGGGGCTGTGATGTGAATGGGGGGGGGGGGCTGAGGACAGTGGTGTACAGGGGGGACTGTGATGTAAAAGGGGATTGTGATGTGTTATAGTGCAAACATGAGATTCGGACCTCTGCCAGAATACAATTTAACAAACTGGACCCCCGTGAGTTTTAATTCAAGATCCCTGCTCTATGGTTTACTCAGTCACAGAGGAATGGCATCCAATTGACTGCTGGAACAACATGTGACTTTGGCAGCCATCTTGGGTCAGGCAGAGTCTATTTAAGACCCTGGCTCCCAGGTTGGGTGCGCATTTTGCAAGTGGCTGGAGTAGGGATAGGTCACCTGTCTGCCAGGGACAGTGCTGAGTGTTAGGGAAAGGTTCCAGAGGAGTAGAGAAAGTGCAGGGACGGGTCATCATTCCCGGAAGCTTCCCCATTCAGGTACGGGCCGGCCAGGCCACACTCCCCTCCTCTAGACAGATGTTGTTGGCTTCCCTGAAACTACCATGCTCTGCACCTGGATTCTGAGTATTCTCTGCCTGTCGCACCACGCTGCACTTACTCACACTTGATAATGTTAACAACTCTGCCTGTCCTTGGGGGCGTCCATGGACATCCTCCTGTGCGCTCTGTGATTGTTGTGTCCTTCGGACTAGGCTGATCACGGATCGGGGTAAAGGGCTAATCACAGTGGCCCTTTACCACGTGATCAGCTGTGTCCAATGACAGCTGATCATGGATGTAAAAACAAGCCGGTTATCGGCTTTCCTTTCCTCACACTGACAGCATAAGGAGGGTAGAAGAGAGCTGATATCTGGCTTGTGTTAAAGGGACATCTACACTGATTATCAGTGCAGTCCCAACAGTGCCCACCGGTGCTGCTAATCAGTGCCCACTAGTGCTGCCAATCCATAGCCATCAGTGCCTCCTCATCAGTGTCAACTATTGGTGCTGCTTGTCAGTGCCCATTAGCAATGGGCACTGACATCAGTGCCCATCAGTGCCACCTATCAGTGCAGCCCCATCAGTTAACATCAGTGCCCATCAGTAGAGCTGAAGGAATTATGGCTAAAATGAGAATCACGATTCTTTTGCTTAGAAGAAAGATTACGGTTCTCTCACGATTCTCGTAGCGTAACATCATCTTTCACATTAAAACAAAAAAAAAAAAATGGGCTAACTTTACTGTTTCGTTTTTTTTTTTTTAATTCATTGAAGTGTATTTTTTTCCCCAAGAAATTGCGGTTGAAAGACAGCTGGGCAAATACAGTGTGACATAAAATATTACAGCAA
This sequence comes from Lithobates pipiens, assembly GCF_037356315.1. Taxonomy (NCBI): domain Eukaryota; kingdom Metazoa; phylum Chordata; class Amphibia; order Anura; family Ranidae; genus Lithobates; species Lithobates pipiens. Next base: position 309,774,095 of record NW_027507785.1, read on the forward strand.
TTGACATTTTATTCCCTAGGGTCTCTGCTAAAATGTATATAATGTTTATATATATATGTAAGTCCTTTTCTAGCAACAAATATTGATTTTAACTTAAGAAACAAGTGTCAGAAAAAGATTTAGGACTTTAAGTGGTTAAACTTCCTGCATTTACACTTGTTTAAAAACTTGGCAGACTGCCTGGATTTTTTTCTTTACACACAGAAGTTTATCCCTTTGATCTAAGAAGGAAGAGTTAGTTACAATGATTCATTTTAAAAACTTGACAGACTACCCTGATGTTTTCTTTTGACATCTGGGTGAGCAGATAAGTCTCTCCACTTGTTATATGAAAGAATCGGCAAGCTCTGCACTAGAGATCGTCAGAGGATTAGAATTTAGATTTTTGAATGGTTAATTGTGCAGCTCTACCCATCAGTGCAGCCTCATCAGTGAAGGAGAAAAATGACCTGTTTGCCAAATTTTATAACAAACTATGAAAAATTTTGCGTTTTTTTTTTTCTTTTTTAATTTTGTTTTTATTTTTTAATTTGTTGAGTAAAAAATAAAAACCACAGTAGTGATTAAATACCAATAAAAGAAAGCTCTATTTGTGTGAAAAAAATCATAAAAATGTCATATGAGTACAGTGTTGTATGACCGCGCAATTGTCATTCAAAGTGTGACAGCGCTGAAAGCTGAAAATTGGACTGGGCAGGAAGGGGGTGAAAGTGCCCAGTAGGCGAGTGGTTAAAGTATTTTTGCCTGATGTTCAGTTTAAGTCATGCCGTCAGTGAAGGTGATGCGGTGGAATGACTGAACACAGAGGGGTTGATTTTCTAAGGCCCCTTTTGCTTTGCAGGCGCCAAATCGCTAAAAATAGCGCCTGCAAAGCTCCCTGAAACAGCCGCTGCTGTGTCTCCAATGTGAACGCCCTGAGGGCTCTCGCACTGGAGCGGTGCGCTGGCAGGACGCTAAAAAAAACTCCTGCAAGCAGCATCTGTGGAGCGGTGAAGGAGTGTTGTATACATCGCTCCTTCACCGCTCCTGCTCATTGAAATCAATGGGGCAGCTCGGCTATACCGCCGGCAAAGCGCTGCTGCAGCAGCGATTTGCGGGCGGTTTTTACCCTTTTTCCGCCAAATACCGCAGCTAAAACGATGGTAAAGTGCCACTTTACTGCCGACGTCCCCCAAAGGCTCAGTGTCAAAGGGGCTTAAAGGCAAATAGGTAAGGCTTCACATTGCAAGGATTACCCAATCATGTGCAAGGGAGAAAAAAAAACAGCATTTTTGCTTGCACATGATTGGATAATGGAAGTCAGCTGAGCTTCCCCTCATTTACTAAGCTCTGGAGCAACTGCACTTTACAAAGTGCACAGTCTATTTGCCTTTAGTAAATGAACCCCAGAGTCTATGAGAGTGTGCCAGGTTGCGAGCTGCTTCTTAGCTTTGCCGCAATTTCATAGAAAGGAGTGAAAAGTGATAATGAGTTATATTCGTTTTTTTCAACAGCTCTTTATTTTACAATATAATGTTTTTCCATTTAAATCCATGTAGTTTCCCTCTTTGTTCTATTGCTTAAAATGATTATAGCCTGCTAGGTGTAATGACTTGTAGTGTTTCATATTCAATTGCCATCATCTCCTGGACTCCAGCTAACATTTTAAGGAGGACATTGGGAGCGCCTGGACTGGCTGTTTAAAGTGGAACTAAACCGTATCTGAGCACCACCAAACTGAAAAATGCTATTTAATTAATTTTTAATATTCAAAGCAAACCCCCCCCCCCCCCCCCTCCCCTCCATCCATCTCTCCATTTTTATTTTGGTGCAAAATAACTTTAAAAAACACCTCCCTAGCCTCTTCTTGTCACGGCCACCTTGAGTAAGGGCAGGTGATTCATGTAGCATTTGCTTCCTGGATTCCATCTGCCCTCTGCTCAGGCATGCAGGTGTTTTATCAAATTAGGCGACCCGTCGGATTTTGTAACGGAAGTGATGTTCCGTCGCCGCCATCTTGCTACACCCTGCACAGTAAGGATACACCCTGTCCACAGTAAGGATACACTGAGAAGGCGGCAAGTGGACAACCTCTTGTTACATCCACCAGAGTCTTGCATTTCACAGTTATTGTCATACATCTCAAGTCTCCTGTGAGTTGCAGGAGATTCCCGCATTTCTGTGGCGGCTCCCGCACACCTGCAAGCGCCTCCCGATCTCCCGGGAATGAGCGGTGTGGTAGGGGAAAAGCTGTGAAGACTGACTTTGTCCCTGCAGACGTCTCTCCTATCAATATACTAATGTATAGTCAAAATAGTCAATGTTGATTAGGAGAGCGAAGTTCTGCTTTAAAATAGGCACACAGGGTATAACAAATTATATTGGTGTTATTATATTTTCCTATTTTGTTACATTGGTCCAGCTTGGACACAGGAGGTTGGCTGCTGGGCATAGGCGCCATTTTTATACCATTATCTGGTTGGACGGGATGGAGCGGGAAATGTCACCACCCTGATCTCCACCTTGTCCACTCAATGAATATTTTTTTTGCCTTCATAACAATTGAAACACAGGGAGACTAATGGGACTTTTAACCACTTCAGCTCTGGAAGTTTTACCCCCCCTCCCCCTTCATAAGCAGGCCAATTTTGCAATACAGCACTGCGTTACTTTAACTGACAACTACGCAGCCATGCTACACTGTAAGCAAATAATATTTTCCCACAAATAGAGCTTTCTTTTGGTGGTATTTGATCACCCCTGCGGTTTTCATTTTTTGCGCTATAAACAAAAAAAGAGCGATAATGTAAAATATATACATATATATATATATTACTTTCTGCTATAAAACATACCCAATAAACAATGTAAAAAATCTAATTTCTTCATCAATTTAGACCAATATGTACAGTGGAACCTCGGATTGCGAGTAACGCGGTTTATGAGCTTTTCGCAATATGAGCTTGTTTTTTTTTTATCCTGACTCGATTTGCGAGCATTGTCTCGCAAGACACGTAGGATTCAAGCCACTGGGGTGTGCAGTACCGCATTTGGCCAGAGGTGCGGTGGTGCCAGTGACACTCAGAGACACTCTGACACATTCGGTGACACTCCGTTCCTGATTGTCTACAAGCGTCTCCGGTGCCCCCGCACCTCTGGCCACATGCGGTACTGCATAGACCAGCAGTGGCTGTGGAAAGGATTATCTGAGTTTCTATTATTTCCTATGGGACAGCTTGCTTTGATATATGAGTGCTTTGGATTACAAGCATTCTTCTGGAACGATGCAATAAAAAGAAAAAAGAAAATGTAATTTAAAAAAAAAAGAAAAAAAAAAGTTGCTTTAAGAGCTATGGGCGGAATTGACATTTTGACGTCGCTTCCGCCCTGCAATGGTATGGAGACGGGTGGGGGCCATCTTCCCCTCACTCGTCTCAATACCAAGCCAGGTAGAGGACCCCGATCACCTCAACCACTACCGGTGGCTCTGCTAAGCGGCGAAGGGCACCGGAGAGCGATGAGAAAATCAGAAAATGTTTGAGAATATCTAACTAAACTAACAATAACTAATTATTGAATTATAGGAATTGGAATTTCCTTTTAAATTTGTCTGTTAGTGAGCGTAACGAATACGAATTTATCCGAAGTTACGAATTATCTGAAAAAAACGAATGCCGCATCTAAACAAATGGAATGGAACAAATTAATAATAATAAATAATAATAATAATAAAATATTTTTATTATTATTATTTATATAGTTATATAGTACCGTAATTATAAAGTAATTAAAATAAAAAAAAAACTTTGCTTTAAGAGCTATGGGCAGAAGTTACCTTTTGGAAGTCACTTCCGCCCTGCAATGGTTTGGAGACGGGTGGGGGCCATCTTCCCCTTAGTCGTCTCCATACCAGGCCAGGAAGAGGACACGATCGCGTCCACCGCTACCAATGGCTCCGGTAAGCGGCAGAGGGCACCGTACAGTGGCGGAGGCTCTCTCCCGCCGCCCATAAAAGTGATCTCGCTGTGAATCCTCCGCAGAGACCACTTTTATCTGAAACCGGACCGCCAACCGAAGAAGAGAATACCAGGATTATGGTAGCTATCTGCTGCCAGAACAACGATATTCCTCCTCAAAGTGGCGCCATATATCGACGTGAGCCGGTCCAGAAGTGGTTAAAGGGCACTTCCAATATGGGAAAATGTTTTCTTTCCGAGGGGATTTTTTTTTCCGACTATTTTTTAATCCGTGCTGCTTTTTTTTTTTTTTGCACACACACCATCGTCATGTAGCCACATGTGAGACACAAGAACTCCATCCATAAATTAAAGCTGACTCGAATTAAATCAAAATACAGATTCCATTCACACCATTCCCCTGGGCTGTCGTGTTCCATTAATTGGCATCAGGCGGTGATGTATGCGCAGCTTTCTATGAATATTACCGGCTACAAGACGGAACTCATATAAATAAATAAAAGAAAAGCCTATCGATTCTGCTCATGATCTGCCGGCCGTTCATTTAGGGCCCCTGGGGCAGTTTATGAACATGGTGTAATATGGGACATCAGATCCGAAAGTCTGTGCAATGCGAGCTCAGCCATACAGTGTGTATGGCTGAACTCGCATTGGATTCGCACAAAAAAGGTGCAAGGACTTTTTTTTTTTCCCCGCACTGGAATAGGATCACATGTAGACAATTTTTTTTTTATATACATTTTTTAGACATTTTTTTATATTTTTTTATAATCTTTTTTATTATTTTCTATATTTTTTTATAAATTTATTGTATACTGTTCTTGGTAACTTTAAAGTCCCACCTATCCTTTACAAATTATAGACATGTGAGTCATTCGTTATGATCGCAATTCATAAATTAGTAAATTTGAAGATTCGAAAACTCGTAAATTCGAAAATCCAAAAATAAGAAAGAAAATCCAAAAATACTTAAGAATAACTAACTAATAATAACTAACTATTAAATTATAGGAATTGGAATTTTCTTTCAAATTGAGCTGTCAGTGAACGTAATGAATACAAATTCATCCAAAGTTACGAATTATCGGAAATAACGAATGCCATATCTAAACAAATGGAACGGAACTACGGTAATTAATAAATAATAAAACCCTTTTATTATTATTATTTATATAGTTATTATATAGTAATTATAAAGTAATAATTTAACTATTACTTACTATTAAATTATAAGTATTGGAATTTCCTTTCAAATTTGGCTGTTAGTGAACGCAACGAATATGAATTTATCAGAAATTACAAATTATCCGAAATAATGAATGCCGTAGCTAAACAAATGGAATGGAACTAATTAATAATAAATAATAATAATAAAACATTGTTATTATTATTTATATCATTATATAGTAATTATAAAGTAATAACCTAACTATTAATAACTATTAAATTATAGGTATTAGAATTTCCTTATAAATTTGGCTGTTAGTGAACATAACGAATACAAATTTATCGGAAGTTACGAATTAACCGAAATAACAAATGCCGTATCTAAACAAATAAAACATTTTTATTATTATTATTTATTATTAATTATTTATTATGTTCCATTTGTTTAGATGCGGCAATCGTTATGTCGGATAATTCGTAACTTCGGATTTTTTTGAAAGGAAATTCGAATACCTATAATTTAATAGTTAGTAATAGTTAAGTTATTATGTGCAATTTGTTTAGTTCCGAATTAGTTTAACGAATTTTGATAACTTTGTTAATTTGGAAATATCCAAATTAACAAAGACCCGTTTAACAAATTTTTCCAAATATTGGTATATTTCAATATTTGAAAATTCGGAAATTAGAAGATTCGTAAATTAAAAAATTTCGTAAATTCGAAAAACCCAGAAATTAAAAAAAAATCTGAAATAGTAACTAACTAATAATTACTTAATTATTACTAATTATTAAATTATAGGTAATGGAATTTCCTTTCAAATTTGGCTGTTAGTGAATGTAACAAATACGAATTTATCTGAAGTTATGAATTATCCGAAATAAGGAAATGTCGTATCTAAACGAATGTAACATAACAAATTATTAATAATAAATAATAATAATCAAAACTTTTAATTATTATTTATTATTAATTTGTTCTATTCCATTTGTTTAGATATGGCATCCGTTATTTTGCATAATTCGTAACTTCAGATAAATTCGTAAGTTCACTAACAGCCAAATTAGAAAGGAAATTCCAATACCTATAATTTAATAATTAGTAATAGTTAGTTATTATTAGTTAGCTATTCTTTAGTATTTTTGGATTTTCCTTTCATATTTTTGGATTTTCTAATTTACGAATTTTCAAATTTACAAATTGCGAAAAAAAAAAACCCCAAAACAAATGAAACGAAAGCAAACAAATTTTTTGGAGGTATATATGTCTAGTTATTATTAGTTATTTTTTCAGATTTTAGAATTTTCGGGTTTTTGGATTTTTGAATTTCCAAATATTCGAATTTTCGAATATTTTAATTTATGAATATTCAGAAAAAAATGTTAAACAGGTTTATGTTAATGCGGATATTTCCAAATGAACTAATTTGTCCAAATTTCTTAAACTAAACAAATTGCACATGTCTAATTCACATGGCTGTTCTCACCCATTCCTGCACCATTTCACAGTTCGCACTGCGATCTGTGAACCCATCTGGGGGTCATTAACATTGTATTGACACCCACAGCAGTTCACAGAAGGCAGTGTAAGCTGCCTCGGGGAGAGATGCATTGTGGGAATCGGCGATGGAATTGCCCAGGTTCCTGCATCACTACAGTGTGAACCCGGGCTTAGAGATAAAGTAGATGTAAACCCTAACCACTTTCTGACCAGGCCTTTTCTGGAACGTATTGTTTACAAGTTTAAAATTGTATTTTTTCCTAGAAAATTACTTAAAACCCCCAAACATTATATATATATATATATATATATATATATATATATATATATATATATATATATATATATATATATATATATATATATATATATTTATTTATTTAGCAGAGACCCAAGAGAAGAAAATGGCGGTCGTTACTATATTTTTGCGCAGCAGTCTTTCGAACACATGTTTTTTGGAAAAGACACTTTAATTAATAATAAAAAAAAAACAATAGTTACCCTGATTTTCTTTGCATAATGTGAAAGATGATGGTATGTTAGTAAATAGATACCTAACATGTCATGATTTTAAAATTGCATCTGCCTGTGGAATGGCGACAAACTACGGTACTTAAACATCTCCATAGGCGACACTTAATTTTTTATTTTTTTTACAGGTTACCTGCTTAGAGTTACAGAGATGGTCTCGCGCTAGAATTATTGCTCTCACTCTAACAATTGCGGCGATACCTCACATGTGTGGTTTGAACACTGTTTACATATGCTGGCGCTACTCACGTATGTGTTTGCTTCCGAGCGCGAAAGGATGGGGCACTTTATTTATTTTTTTCTTATTTATTTAACTTTGTTTTATTTTATTTTTTACACTGTCCCTTTATTATTATTTTTTTATTATTTTTATTTCTATTACAAAGAATGTAAACATCCCTTGTAATAGAAATAAGCATGACAGGTCCTCTTTATTATTATTATTTTATATATATATATATATATATATATATATATATATATATATATGCACTTCTGGCTTTACCGGTAAGCCCGGAATTTTTTTTACTGGAGCTGCGGGAGCTGATAGGTGGGTTCAGTGGACTTGATGTTCATCAGCACCCGCCAATCATTACACTCACTGGCCTCTTTATTAGGTACAGGGGAACCTTGGTTAAAGAGTAACGTGGTTAACAAGCGTTTTTAAAGACAAGCAACTTTTTTTCTTTAAATCCTGACTCGGTTTGCGAGTGTTGTCTCGCAAAAGGAGCAGAATTCAAGCTTATGTGGTGTGCAGTACCGCTTTTGGCCAGAGGCGCGGGGGCGCCGGTGACACTCAGAATGGGTTGGAGCCTTTTGGAATGACTCGGAAACACTCGGAAATACTCCATTCCCGAGTGTTTCCGAGCCTTTCCAAGGGTTTCCGAGTTCAGCCCAGCTGTCCCCAAGTATTTCCAAGGCTCTCCAGCGACCCCCCCCACCTCTGGCCACATGCGGTATTGCATGCAATAGAAATCAATGCAGAACGAATTATCTTTGTTTCCATTGACTTCTATGGGGAAATTCGCTTTGATATGTGAGTGCTTTGGATTACAAGCATTCTCCTGGAACGGATTATGCTAGCAATCCAAGGTTCCACTGTACACCTGTTCAATTGCTTGGTAGCACAAATTGCTAACCAGCCAATCACATGGCAGTTGTTATTGCTGCAAAGGGTGGGCCAACGAAATATTGAACCCTACGGACTAAGACTGGGGTGCCATTAAAGTTCATGTGCCATAAATAAAAAAATGTACCCTTTAAAAAAAAAGTTCATGTGCCTGTAAAGGCAGGCGTCCCAATACTTTTGACAATATAGTGTATTTTTTTTTACTATTGAGCTAAAGGAAAAGACGCGTTCTGATCTCACAAAACTCGGATGGTTTGAATTCAGAACAAATAACTCCCCCACACAAGTATGTATCTCGTGTTTGTATGTTACAGAGAAAAGCCTGCTGAGACAATCTGGATGCCGCCTTCCCTGTATAAGAGGAATTACGGCACATCGGTAACTGGCAATCCTCGGTGCTGCATCAATAGAAGAAGTATGAATTTAGTTAACAGCAAATCCTCGGAGTCTTTACCTTGAGTGATGTATCGCTGTGAATAATAAACTCTGCGCAGACCTGTCGGCTAATAGAAATAACGGATTGGCATGCCAAAGAAGAGAATGTCTATTCACACTGGAGATCTGTACCGGGTCTGATCACATACCGCCAAACTTTCTGAACTAGGAAAGAGGGACAACTTTTTAGCGCCAATATTTTTAGGCAACAGCCTCTGGGCATAGAGACAACGAGTATTGTGTAATGGTGGTGAGCTTTGCAACACAGCCAAAAAAGGTGTCATGAAGTGGAAAGAATACCCCTTACCAGGGCCGGGACAAGGGGTGGGCAGGAGGGGCAGCTGCCCTGGCCACTGTGATATCATGTGAGGTGGGAGGAGATTGGGGGGTGGGTAAAGAAAATTTGTATTGGAAGGGAGAATTTGGGGGGGGGGGGAGCGGCAGAGGGTAAGAATTGTTCTAGGAGGGGTAATTTTGGGGGTGTGTGCTAGGAGTAGTGATTTAGGGGGATCTGTGGTGGGAGAGGGGATAGGGGAAGGTTTTGTGCTAGGAGGGGGTGATTGGGGGGTTTTGTGCGAGAAGAGGTGATATGGTGGGGCGGGTGGAATTGTGCTAGGAGAGGTAATTTTGGGTGTGTATGCTAGGAATAGTGATTTAGGGGGATCTGTGGTGGGAGAAGGGAATGTTTTGTGCTAGGAGGGGTGATTGGGGGGTTTTGTGATAGAAGAGGTGATATGGGTGGAATTGTGCTAGGAGGGGATTTTGTGCTAGGAGGGGATTTTTTTTTGGGGGGGGGGGGTATTTGTATTAGTAGAAATGATTAGGGGATAGTTGTGCTAGGAGGGAACATTTTTCTTAGGCGGAGGATTTGTGCTAGGAGGGGGCATTTGGATTTGAGGGGGGATGTGTACTTGGAGGGAACATTTTAAGGGGTAGAGGATTTGTGCTAGAAGGGGGGATTGGGGGTTTTTGTACTGGAAGAAGTGATATGGTGGAGGGGTGGGATAATTGTGATAGAGGGACATTTTTTTTTGGGGGGGGGGGATTTGTACTAGTAGGGATGATTGGAGGGTAGTTGTGCTAGTAGGAGGGATTTGTGCTGGGTTAGGGGATTGGAGTGGGGCGGATGTGTACTTGGAGGGAACATTTTAAGGGGCAGAGGATTTGTGCTAGAAGGGGGGATTGTGGGGTTTTGTGCTGGAAGAGGTGATATGGTGGGGGGGGGTGGGGTAATTGTGCTAGGAGGGAAACATTTTTTTGGGGGGGGGGGATTTGTATTAGTAGGGATGATTGGGGGTAGTTGTGCTAGTAGGAGGGATTTGTGCTGGGTTAGGGGATTGGAGTGGGGCGGATGTGTACTTGGAGGGAACATTTTAAGGGGCAGAGGATTTGTGCTAGAAGGGGGGATTGGGTTGTTTTGTGCTGGAAGAAATGATATGGTGTGGGGGGGTGGGGTAATTGTGCTAGGAGAGACTTTTTTTTGGGGGGGGGGGGGATTTGTACTAGTAGGGATAATTGGGGGGTAGTTGTGCTAGTAGGAGGGATTTGTGCTGGGTTAGGGGATTGGCGTGGGGCGGATGTGTACTTGGAGGGAACATTTTAAGGGGCAGAGGATTTGTGCTAGAAGGGGGGATTGGGGGGTTTTGTGCTGGAAGAAATGATAGGGTGGGGGGGTGGGGTAATTGTGCTAGGAGGGACTTTTTGGGGGGGGGGGGTTTGTACTAGTAGGGATAATTGGGGGGTAGTTGTGCTAGTAGGAGGGATTTGTGCTGGGGAAGGGGATTGGAGTGGGGCGAATGTGTACTTGGAGGGAACATTTTAGGGGTAGAGGATTTGTGCTAGAAGGGGGGATTGGGGGTTTTTTGTGCTGGAAGAGGTGATATAGTGGGGAGGTGGGGTAATTGTGCTAGGAGGGACTTTTTTTTTGGGGGGGGTTGTACTAGTAGGGATAATTGGGGGGTAGTTGTGCTAGTAGGAGGGATTTGTGCTGGGGAAGGGGATTGGAGTGGGGGGGATGTGTACTTGGAGGGGACATTTTATGGGTAGAGGATTTGTGCTAGGAGGGGTGTTCTTTTTTTGGGGCGGGGCAAAGATTTGTACTGGGAGGGAGGATTAAAGCAGGCTGTGGATCTGTACTGGGGGAGGGGGGATTTATGCTTGGGGTTAATCATGCAGATTAGTGCTCAGCTTTCATCACTTTGGGGATTTTTGCTGACACATAATGCTCATGCATCTTGGGGGGGGGCGCAGTTTGGCATGACCGCCCTGGGCTCTAAATGACCTTGTCTCAGCATTGCCCCTTACATTGTTGGCTTGTGGGAAGAATGTCCCTTTCACAGTGACGGTCAAAATGCCGCAAGCCTCGTACACGCGATCGGATTTTCCAACGGACATTGCGTGATGACAGGCTGTTGGCGGAAAAAATCCGAACAGTTGGCACTGGGCTTACGGGAACAAAAACAAAACGAAAAAGGGATTAATTTATGTCAGTTGAACGATTTATCGATCAAATTTCAATTTTTGGGAGCGAAGAGCTTGGATTTAATAAGCCAGGCGCTGTTGCAAAAATATCTAAAAAAAAGTTAAATATAAAAAAAAAACAAAGTTCACCCTTTGTGTTTACTATTTTATTATTACAGAGAGACAATAAATATAAATGAACACAAGCACAATAAATAAATAAATAAATAAATGACAAAAAAAAAAAAAAAAATAAGCATAGATGAAAATCATTCTTGCATTTATTTTCCTAGTACCCCCCCGCACCCCTCCCCCACCCCTCCCCCACCCACTGTATTCATACAGCTCTGGAAACCCAGTTGAGCTCTATAAATAAAAGCATACATAAAAAACATATCTATACATTGACTGAGAACTCTATGCTATTGTTCCTGGAACAAAATTAACTCAGCGCTGCACTCTAAAAGACCGCCAGCGGCTCCCCTACGCCGCTGTCGGCAATTAACGGTATGATTGCGTCTTTGGCTCTAGTGGTAAATTGCATATTCAATTTAACAAAGTAACCTGCATCAATGTGCAAGTGCTTACAGTGAGGAGGGGGTGATGTAAGTGCGATGGCATTCTGGAAATCTCTCTCTAAACATTTAGTGTTACATGCTGGAGCAAAACAGAAAATAAAAGCCAAAGAACTTCAGCTGTATAAAAAATATAAATAAAAAAAAAGCTTCAGCCCCGGAAGATTTTACCCCCCTTCCTGACCAGAGCACTTTTTGCGACACGGCACTGCGTCGCTTTAACTGACAACTGCATGGTTGTGCGACGTTGCACCCAAACAAAATTCACGTCCCCTTTTTCCCCACAAATAGAGCTTTCTTTTGGCGGTATTTGATCACCCCTGCAGTTTTCATTTTTTGCGCTATAAACAAAAAAAGAACGTCAATTTTTGAAAAAAATAAAAAAAAGCAATATTTTTCACTTTTTGCTATAATAAATATCACCAAAAAATATATAAAAAAAAATAATTTCTTTCTCAGTTTAGTCGGATACATATTCTTCTACATATTTTTGGTAAAAAAAAAAAAAAAATTGCAATAAGCGTATATTGATTGGTTTGTATAAAAGTTAGGGGATAGATTTATGAGATTTTTAGTATTTTTTATCGTGACTGTGACATTATGGTGGACTCATCGGACACTTTTGACACTATTTTGGGACCACTGTCGTTTATAGAGCGATCAGTGCTATAAAAATGCACTGATTACTGTGTACATGATACTGGCAGGGGCGGGGTTAAACACTAGGGGGCGATCAAGGGGTTAAGTGGGTCCTAGGGAGTGATTATAACTGTGAGGGGGGGGGGGGGGGTGAGCTACCTAGGACATGACAGTGATCACCGCTCCCAATGACAGGGAGCAGTGTTCTCTGTCATGTCACTAGGCAGAACGGGGAAATGCCTTGTTTATATAGGCACCTCCCCTTTCTGCTGCTCCGTGACACGACCGCGGGACACTGGCGGATATCGAGTCCGCTGGGACCCGCAAGCCACGGAGTACGCAACGGTGTGCCCACAATGCCACGTCTTAAAGGGGACGTACCCGTACGCTCATTTGCGCAGCCGTGCCATTCCACCGACGTATATCGTCGTGCGCTGGTCAGCAAGCGGGTAAAGTGCCACTCTGGGCAACAAGTAAACTCAGTCCAAAAAAAAAAAAAAGAAGGTAATTCTATCCAGCAAACACTGCCATTGCGCTAACGTTAGGCAATCTCCTCAGGTGACTGTATTTTCAGAATGCGCACATCTTGAGTTATCATTGTAGTGTTTCAATTACATTAAGTGACTTGCATATTTAACCCCTTCACGCCTAAGGGTAAAAACTAATCTTAAAGCCTAAGCACAATTTTGCAACTTTGACATGTGTTAGTAAAACCGTACATATCATCACTACTACTATGTGTATAGAGAATTTGTTTCATCTCTCAGATGTAAATGTCTTTACATTCCTCACCATGCTGCCTTGCCTATCCTAGATAAGGATCCATCTTATACATAAGATAATTGTAGATCAAGCTGGTTTGAGAACTTACAGACTAAATGATATGTATAGTACAAGCTCGGTTAAACAAGGGCTCTCCCAAAGACTTTTTAGGTCCCTCTGCGCCGTGCAAAGCGTTAATTCTAATAGATCGTTTATGGCAGTGAGAGCTGAGTACAGCCATCTGTGATCTGACATTTGCATAACCCAATGTAGGTTACAGATTGTTGGCTTTTAACCATTCCGTCATAAGTGTATTCCCTGGTGGCAAAATAATTTGCTTTGTAATACCACCACACTTTGACATATAGAGCCGCGCTCCTCTTATAGATACATAGCTACGTAGTTAATTAGGTCGAATAAATGACTCACGTCTGACAATTTCTGCAGGTTTGGTGTAGAACGGAAACCAAAAAAAACCCACCCAGTGTAACCGCTGCCATTTTATTCACCCAGGGGTGGGAGGGCAAGCGGGCTAAAGATTCCTTCCCGACACAAAAAGAGGCAATTAGATCAATTTCTTGGATCAATGTATAATTTATTGAATTCATTTTTTTTTATTTATGATTTTTATTTGTGTATTTATTTTACATTTATTTATTGATTTATCATTATTCATATAATAAATAAAAACAAATAAAATAAAATAATAATAAATAACCCTAACCCCAATTCCTATAATAAATAAAAACAAATAAAATAAAATAATAATAAATAACCCTAACCCCAATTCCTATAATAAATAAAAACAAATAAAATAAAATAATAATAAATAACCCTAACCCCCAATTCCTAATCCTAACCTAAACTGAACTCGAACCCCTTACCCTAACGAAAAAACATTATAATAAATGAATAATAATAAAAGAAGAAATAAAAGCTAATGGAAGTCCCCTCTTCATTGGCTAAGACAGCAGCATGGCGCCATTGGCTCCTACTGCTGTCAATTAAGGTCAGTGGGCCAATGAGGAGAGAAAGGGGGTGGGGCCTAACCACGACTCTATGTCTGAATGGACACAGGGCGTTGTCTCGGCTCAGGTGCCCCCATAGCAAGCTGCTTGTTGAGGGGGCAGGAGGGGAGGGGCCCCAAAAAGAGGAGGATCCAGGCTGCTCTGTGCAAAACCACTACAGAGCAAAAAATATATAACATGTTTAATAAATGACTCACATCTGATAATTTCATGTCTGACAATTTCTGCAGGTTTGGTGTAGAACGGAAACCAAAAAACCCACCCAGTGCAACCGCTGCCACTTTATTCACCCGGGGGGTGGGAGGGCAAGCGGGGTAAAGATTCCTTCCCGGCACAAAAGAGGCAATTCGATCAATTTCTTGGATCAATGTATTCTCATATTGTCATTTAGTAATTATATGGGTATCATTATTTGTTAGAAAATCTTCCAGTTCTTTTTTCAGATGCACTTATTGATTTTTGCCAATACTACTTCATGTGTCATTACTCTACTAAAGAAACTAGAGAATCTCTTTTTGATGGTTTGATATTCTCTCCTACTATAGCTCTTAGGTTAAGAACATAATATGATCATTTTTACTGACCTTAAATTTATATGAATAGCAGTCCACTACAAGATAAAAGTGGTCTCTGTGGCGGATTCACCGCGAGATCACCTTTATCGGCGGCAGGAGAGGCCCCCCCCCCCACAGGTTGCTCCGGTGCCCTCCGTCGGCATCGGCACAGGACGATCGGGTCCTCTCTGTGGCTGGGCATGGAGATGAGTGAGGGGAAGATGGCCCCCACCCGTCTCCATGACATTGCAGGGTGTAAGCGACATCAAAATGTCACTTCCGCCCATAGCTCTTAAAGGCCATTTTTTTTTAAATCATTTTTTTAAATGACAAATTTTTATATATTTTTTTGCGTTTTAGTGTAAATATGAGATATGAAGTCTTTTTGACCCCAGATCTTATGTTTAGGAGGTCCTGTCATGCTTTTTTCTATTAAAAGGGATGTTTACATCCCTTGTAATAGGAATAAAAGTGACACATTTATTTTTTATTTTTTTTAAAAACAATGTGAGAATAAAAGGTAAAATAAATTAAATAATTTTTTTTCTGAACGCACCCTGTCCCGCCGAGCTCGCGTGCAGAAGTGAACGCATATGTGAGTAGCGCCCGCATATGAAAATGGCGTTCAAACCACACATGTGAGGTATCACCGCGATCGGTAGAGCGAGAACAATAATAATTCTAGCCCTAGACCTCCTCTGTAACTCGAAACATGCAATCTGTAAAAAATTTTAAATGTTGCCTATGGAGATTTTTAAGGGTAAAAGTTTGTCGCCATTCCACGAGCGGGCGCAATTTTGAAGCGTGACATGTTGGGTATCAATTTACACGACGCAACATTATCTTATACAATATAAAAAAAAGAAATTGGGCTAACTTTTCAGTTGTTTTATTTTTTAGTTCTAAGTTGTGTATTTTTTCCAAAAAAAGTGCGCTTGTAAGATAGCTGTGCAAATACGGTGTGACAGAAAGTGTTGCAACGACCGCCATTTTATTCTCTAGGGTGTTAGAAAAAAAAAAAGTATAATGTTTGGGGGTTCTAAGTAATTTTCTAACAAAAAAATAAAAAATGTTTTTAACTTGTAAACAACACATCTAAAAAAGAGGCTACATCCTTAAAGAGGAAGTAAACCCTGATGGGTTTACTTCCTCTTCGTCTCCCTGCAAAGGTAAAGCATAATGGAATACTGTGCATCGCATAGTAGCCCATTATGTGTCACTTACCTGACACAGGAGCCAGTGCTGTCACCGCTGTCCCCCGTAGTCTGGAGCCTCCATCTTCTTCCGGGTATTGCTGCTCCGGCCACTCACAGCACTGGAGCAGCGATGACGTCACTCCCGCGCATGCGCACGGGAGCCGCCACTAACGGCATATCGCAGCGATAGTGCGCCTGCGTGCCGCTGTCTGTAGGTTTTGTTAGATATTTCTTGGACCTACAATTAAGCCTTAATCTAGGCTTACCTGTAGGTCAAAGTGGTTTGTAAGGGTTTACAACCACTTTAAGTGGTTAATAAAGATGATAATGCTAGTATCGATTAAAAAAACCTACACATGGGAAGACTTTTACCTGTCAATATTTGCAATTTAGCCATGCTTATGATTGAAAGACAGACGTGGCAGAGGATGCGTAGCTCCTACAATTTGCGTCATTGCCATTGAAATGAATGAACCTTTTCTAATACACAAAGCAGAAGATAATAAATAGAAGAATTCATACATCATAATGGCATCACCAATCTCCCGTCATAAAAAGCCCTTTAAAAACCAAAACCAATTTCTCGTTTGTTGTTTATTGGCCTTGTTATCCAAGAGACGAAAACCATTTCTCATCCACAAAAAAACAAACAAATAAAGCGCATGGAACCTGGGATGTGACATTCAGTGACGCTGGCGGTGTACACCTCCGTGACCAGAAGCCTCAGCAATGCAGTAAACCGATTTGGTGCGAGGTAGAGATGTTTTATTTGATGGGGATCGGGTTTTTTTTTCTGTGCTGAACATTTTATGGAGTAATGAAATCCTGTATGGTAAATACGGTGAAATGGATTGAAGAGAAAACAATTAATAAGGCCTTTTAATGGGAGCGAAAAAAAAAAAAAAAACCTGTGCATGCTGTGATGTAACACAGCTGGTCATGCAAATGGGGCGCAAATGCGTTCTCCATGGAGGCGTTTATGTTAAAGTAGTATTAAACCTCAAACCAAAGATGTAATATATTGCAGCTTACCAATCATTAAATGTGGTGGCTGCATTAGTTTTTTTTAAACCACTTCAATACAGGGCACTCTCACCCCCTTCCTGCCCAGGCCAATTTTCAGCTTTCAGCGCCGTCACAATTTGAATGACAATTGCGCGGTCATGCTGCACTGTACCCATATGACATCATCATTTTTTTTCGAGAGATAAAGCTTATTTTCGGTGTTATTTAATCACTTGCCGCCTGCCATGTAGCAATATGACGTCGGCAAAGTGGTTGCGATATCCTGCCCGGGTGGGTGCATCGCGGCAATCGCTGTTGAGGCATGTCAGTCTAGGTAAAGAGTCTGACGGAGACTCTTTACCACGTGATCAGCCGTGTCCAATCACAACTGATCACGATGTGAACAGCCGATGATCGGCTTTTCCTCACTCGCATCTGTCAGAAGCGAGTAGAGGAGAGCTGATCGCACAGAATTATCAGCACAGTCCCCCCCCCCCCAAAGATGCCCACACTGGACCACCAGGGATGCCACCAGTACCACCAGGGAAGCCACCACTAGTCACCACCAGGTATGCCACCCTAGACCACCAGGGATGCCAATCAGTGCCCACAATGGATGCCAATCAGTGCCCACAATGGGTATCACTGATTGGCAGGCATTACTGTTTGGCACTGATTGGCATCCATCAGTCCCATCCATTAGTGTTCATCAGTGCCCCTATCAGTGCCCATCCATGCCCATCTGTGCCACCTATCAGTGCCCATCTATGCCACCTATCAGTGCCCATCCATGCCGCCTACTAGTGTCCATCCGTGCCACCTTTCAGTGCCCATGAGTGTCACCTATGTGTACCCATCGGTGCTGCATATCAGTGCCACCTATCAGTGCCCCATCAGTGCCGCATATTAGTGGCCATCATCAGTGGCCATTAGTACCAGCTCATCATCAGTGCCGTCTTATCAGTGCCCGTCAATGCAGCCCCATCAGTGCCCATCAGTGAAGGAAAAAACGTACTTATGTACAAAGTTTTGTAACAGAAACAAAAAAAATACATTTTTTTTTCTTCAAAATTTTTGGGCTTTTTTTTTATTTGTTTAGCAGAAAATAAAAATCCCAGAGGTAATCAAATACCACCAAAAGAAAGCTCTATTTGTGGGAACAAAATGATAAACATTTTGTTTGGGTACAGTGTAGTACGACCGCGCAATTGTCATTCAAAGTGCGACAGCGCCGAAAGCTTAAAATTGGTCTGGGCAGGAAGGTGGATAAGTGCCCGGTATTGAAGTGGTTAATCACCGCTGTGTTTTTCTTTTTTTTTCTAAACAAACTAAAAAAAGATTGAAAATTTTGGGGAAAAAAAAGTTTTCTTTGTTTTTGTTACAAAATGTTGCACTGATGAGGCTGAAGTGATGGGCACTGATGAGGCGGCACTGATAGGCATTTGTAAGCTGCACTTCAGGGCACTGATGAGGACACAATGATGAGGCTGCACTGATGATAAATAGTGTGCTGACAGCAGGGCCGTCTTTAATATTGATTGGGCCCTGGGCAAACATTTTCTTGCCCCCCCCAGGCAATTTCACTCTCCACCTGCTCTGAGACATACAATAAATAGCAGCTGGACTTAAAATCGGTTTACTGTATCAGATCAGGCAGCAATTGTGATTGGTTGCCAGCAGTTACAGCATATCATTACTGCTTACTGACTGGTTGCTAGAGGTTACGGCAGATATTGCGGCTCACTGAATAGTTGCTAGAGGTTACAGCACGTCATCTCCTCCCTGCAGGGGAACATGACATACATATGAATGTCGCCTTAATTTACATATCAATGCCACCGGCCGCAGCTATTTACTTAGTATTGCAGCCGCTATTTACACATGAATGCCGGTTATTTACATGTAAACACAGGGTCTGCAGGTGAGTCATCTGTACACATCAACAGGGCAGAACTTGGCAGCATTAGGACCAGCACTTTACACTGAGATATTGGGACACGGCAAGGGACTAGAACTTCAAGAGACAAGGAAATTTAAACCTGGATAGTTGGCAAGTATGAGGCAGCTGTTTTGGGCCCCACAACAATGACAGGGCCCAGGGCAGCTGCCCCTTTTGCCCTGCCTTAAAGACGGCCCTGGCTGACAGCCTTACCGGTTATCGGCACTCCTTTCCTCACACAGACACAGCTTGTGAGGAAAGGACTGCTGATAAGTCTGTTTACATGTAATTAACTGTGATTAGACACAGCTGATCACAGGGTAAAGGTCCGCCGTGATTGGCCCTTTGCCCCAAGCTGTGTCCCAGTGGGCGGGGTTCTGAGAGGACGCCCTCCCAGAACTATAGTATTGCACTGTAGTCTTTTGGCTATACTTTTTTTTTTTTATCTTTTTCTTTCACGGGTAAAGAAGAGATTTGGGGTTTTAGACCCCAGAGCTCTCATAAAGAAGACCTGTCATGCTGTATTATTATTGCAAGGGATGATTACATTCCTTACGATAGCAATACAAGTCATCAAAAACATTTTTTTTAAAGGGACAGTGTAAAAATGAATAAATGTAACAATAAAAAAGCTCCCCTGTCCCTGAGTGCTCACACGCAGTTCTGATCGCATAACATAGGTCCCGTCCACATATGTAAGCGGTGTTCGCACCACACGTGAGGTATTGCCATTGACAGCTAATGAGTTATCGGTGGTTAAGACCCCCCTCACACTGAGCCACAGCCGCGTTAGCGCTAAAGCACCGGTGCTTTAGCGCTGTTTAAGTGCTGATTTTTGGCCTCCCGCGGGGCGCTTTTAACCCCAAAGAAGGGGCTGAAAGCGCCTGTGTTGCGGCGCTTGCGAAACGCTTTTAAGGCTCTTTGGAAGCGTTGCCTATTCATTTCAATGGGCAGGACATTTTGGGAGTGCTGCGTACAGCGTAATGCTCCTTAACCGGCTATTCACAGTTTGTTAAGGAGCCTTTTCTATTAGAAAAAAATAATGCAAAACGCATGAAAAACATATGAAAAATGCATCAAAATGCATCTTCAAAAACGCTCCAGAAAACCACATCAACGACAACCATATGTATGTGAACCTAGCCTTATTGTTGACAGACTTCAAGCAGAGGCAGTGAGTGAGTCAATATTAAGCGGATTCAAAGAGACATAGCTGTATAACCCCCCCACCCCAAAAAAAAATAATATATATATATATACATATACAGTCAGGTGCATAAATATTGGGACATCGACACAATTTTAATCTTTTTGGCTCTATGCACCACCACAATGGATTTGGAATGAAACAAGATGTGCTTTAACTGCAGACTTTCAGCTTTAATTTGAGGGTATTTACATCCAAATCAGGTGAACGGTGTAGGAATTACAACAGTTTATATATGTGCCTCCCACTTTTTAAGGGACCAAAAGTAATGGGACAATTGGCTGCTCAGCTGTTCCATGGCCAGGTGTCTGTTATTCCCTCATTATCCCATTTACGAGGTGCAGATAAAACGTCCAGAGTACATTTTAAGTGTGCTATTTGCATTTGGAATCTGTTGCTGTCAACTCTCAATATGAGATCCAAAGAGCTGTCACTATCAGGGAAGCAAGCCATCATTAGGCTGAAAAAACAAAACAAATCCATCAGAGAGATAGCAGAAACATTAGGTGTGGCCAAATCAACTGTTTGGAACATCCTTAAAAAGAAAGAACGCACCGGTGAGCTCAGCAACACCAAAAGACCTGGAAGACCATGGAAAACAACTGTGGTGGACGATCGAAGAATTCTTTCCCTGGTGAAGAAAACATCCTTCACAACAGTTGGCCAGATCAAGAACACTGTGCAGGAGGTAGGTGTATGTGTGTCAAAGTCAACAATCAAGAGAAGACTTCACCAGAGTGAATACAGAGGGTTCACCACAAGATGTAAACCATTTGGTGAGCCTCAAAAACAGGAAGGCCAGATTAGAGTTTGCCAAACAACATCTAAAAAAGCCTTCACAGTTCTGGAACAACATTGTATGGACAGATGAGACCAAGATCAACTTGTACCAGAGTGATGGGAAGAGAAGAGTATAGAGAAGGAAAGCAACTGCTCATGATCCAAAGCATACCACCTCATCAGTGGTATGGCTGCCAATGGAACTGGTTTTCTTGTATTTATTGATGATGTGACTGCTGTCAAAAGCAGCAGGTTGAATTCTGAAGTGTTTCGGGCAATATTATCCGCTCATATTCAGCAAAATGCTTTAGAACTCATTGGACGGCGCTTCACAGTGCAGATGGACAATGACCCGAAGCAACCAAAGAGTTTTTTAAGGGAAAGAAGTAGAATATTATGCAATGGCCAAGTCAATCACCTGACCTGAATTCGATTGAGCATACATTTCACTTGCTGAAGACAAAACTGAAGAGAAAATGCCCCAAGAACAAGCAGGAACTGAAGACAGTTGCAGTAAAGGCCTGGCAGAGCATCACCAGGGATGAAACCCAACGTCTGGTGATGTCTACGCATTCCAGACTTCAGGCTGTAATTGACCAAGTATTAAAAAGTGAAAGTTTGATGGATGATTGTTAATCTGTCCCATTACTTTTGGTCCTTTAAAAAGTGGGAGGCACATATACAAACTGTTGTAATTCCTACACCGTTCACCTGATTTGGATTTAAATACCCTCAAATTAAAGCTGAAAGTCTACAGTTAAAGTTGTTTGTTTCATTTCATATCCATTGTGGTGGTATAGAGCCAAAAAAATTAGAATTGTGTCGCTGTCCCAATATTTATGGACCTTACTATATATGTATATATATACAGTGGTGTGAAAAAGTGTTTGCCCCCTTCCTCATTTCCTGTTCCTTTGCATGTTTGTCACACTTAAGTGTTTCGGAACATCAAACCAATTTAAACAATAGTCAAGGACAACACAAGTAAACACAAAATGCAATTTGTAAATGAAGGTGTTTATTATTAAAGGTGAAAAAAAATCCAAACCATCATGGCCCTGTGTGAAAAAGTGATTGCCCCCCTTGTTAAAACATACTATAACTGTGCTTGTCCACACCTGAGTTCAATTTCTCTAGCCACACCCAGGCCTGATTATTGCCACACCTGTTCACAATCAAGGCATCACTTAAATAGGAGCTGCTTGGCACAGTAAGGTCCACCAGAAGATCCTTAAAAGCTACACATCATGCCGAGACCCAAAGAAATTCAGGAACAATTGAGAAAGAAAGTAATTGAGATCTATCAGTCTGGAAAGGGTTATAAAGCCATTTCCAAAGCTTTGGGAATCCAGCGAACCACAGTGAGAGCCATTATCCACAAATGGCGAAGACATGGAACAGTGGTGAACCTTCCCAGGAGTGGCCGGCCGCCCAAAATGACCCCAAGAGCGCAGCGACGACTCATCCAAGAGGTCACAAAAGACCCCACAACAAGGTCCAAGGAACTGCAGGCCTCACTTGCCTCAGTTAAGGTCAGCGTTCATGCCTCCACCATCAGGAAAAGACTGGGCAAAAATGGCCTGCATGGCAGAGTTCCAAGGAGAAAACCACTGCTGAGCAAAAAGAACATCAAAGCTCGTCTCAATTTCTCCACAACACATCTTGATGATCCCCAAGACTTTTGGGACAACATTCTGTGGACCGATGAGACAAAAGTGGAACTCTTTGGAAGGTGTGTGTCCAAGTATATCTGGCGTAGAAGGAACACTGCATTTCATAAAAAGAACATTATACCAACAGTAAAATATGGTGGTGGTAGTGTGATGGTCTGGGGCTGTTTTGCTGCTTCAGGACCTGGAAGACTTGCCGTGATAAAAGGAACTATGAATTCTGCTGTCTACCAAGAGATCCTGAAGGAGAATGTCCGACCATCTGTTCGTGTACTCAAGCTGAAACGAACTTGGGTTCTGCAGCAGGACAATGATCCTAAACACACCAGCAAGTCCACCACCGAATGGCTGAAGAAAAACAAAATGAAGACTTTGGAGTGGCCTAGCCAAAGTCCTGACCTGAATCCTATTGAGATGTTGTGGTATGACGTTAAAAAGGCCGTTCATGCTCGAAAACCCTCTAATGTAACTGAATTAGGACAATTCTGCAAAGATGAGTGGGCCAAAATTCCTCCAGGATGCTGTAAAAGCCTCATTGCACGTTATCACAAACGCTTGGTTGCAGTTGTTGCTACTAAGGGTGGCCCAACCAGTTATTAGGTTTAGGGGGCAATCACTTTTTCACACAGGGCCATGATGGTTTGGATTTTTTTTTCACCTTTAATAATAAACACCTTCATTTACAAATTGCATTTTGTGTTTACTTGTGTTGTCCTTGACTATTGTTTAAATTGGTTTGATGTTCCGAAACACTTAAGTGTGACAAACATGCAAAGGAACAGGAAATGAGGAAGGGGGCAAACACTTTTTCACACCACTGTATATCTCTCTCTCTCTATATATATATATATATATATATATATATATATATATATATATATATATATATATATATATCTCAAAAAAATGTCTGGAGTTGATGGACCACTTGGTCTTCTTTCTGCCATCACTTTGCCAAACACATTTTGTCAGAAAAGATGCCAAATAAATTACTTCCGCGTACACACGATCGGAATTCTGGCCAGAAAAAGACCGATGAGAGCTTTTCATTGGAAAATGTGACCGTGTCTATGCTCCATCGGAATTTAGCTGTCTGAATTTCCGCCAGCCAAAAATTGATAGCATGTTCTCAATTTTCCCGGCGGAAAAACGAGAATTCCAATCGTGTGTACACGACATAATAAATTCATTACCATCAAAGTACCTTCTAAATACCGTCTTCAATTATAAAAAAAAATAAAAATAAACAACTAAATAAGAAAATTAGTTGCGCAGACTTGAGAAAAGTAAAAAAAAAAAAAAAAAAAAAAAAATTTATAAAAAAATGAAATAAATAATAAGCAAATAAATAAATAAATATAAAAAAACAGAGCAGACTAGATGGATCACTTGGGTGTTTATTTTTCTGCAATGATTCATCTATGTATACAATTTCAAATTGAAAGAGATTGTTGAGACTAAAAGCAAAGTATGAATGTTTTCTTTAAACTACGGTAATTATTTCAGAAAAACAAACAGATGAATGAATGGTGCTCAGTAAGCCCAGTGACCACATAACAAAAAAAATCACAAAATGCCAAACGGCTCAAGGCAAATATTTTACCATCTCCGGAGCAACAAACAGTGATGAGATGAAGGATTTATAAACCTGTTTGTCTTGTAAGTAAAGATAATTACGTGAGAAACTGCAATGTGCGGGAGACAATATGAAGGTCGGCGTCTGGACAAAATTGGAGGTTTGGGTTTTATGAGATCACTGAATATGTAAATTTGATAGAAGTTCACAAAGATATTTGGATGTATCCAAATTCCTGAATCACAATAGTAACGAATTTCAACAAATCGGAAATAAATTATAACGAAACAACGTAATGAAATTACTAATTAGAAAAATTCAAAATGAATACGAATTCAAAAATGTATTTGAATAATTTGAAAAATGAATTTGAATTTGAAATTTAAAACATAGTGCAATAAATACAGCAAGGTATAAAAATGAAAGAAGATGATGATAAAAATCGAAAAGAATAGAATAGAAAAAAAATTAGAAGAATAGAACGAATGTAGCCATCTTCTGAACTTCATTACATTACGAATTCAAATTCGGATGAAATTTTCCTTATTTGGAGATTCGGATGTATCCAAATCATGATGTTAATGAACTTCAACATATCGGAAATAAATTATAACAAAATGAAACGATGCAATCAAATAATAAATTAGAACAATTCAAAAATGAATATGAATTCGATTTCGATTTTTTTTTTTATTCAAATAATTTGAAAGTGAATCTGAATTCGAAACCAAAACATATTGCAACAAATACAGCAAGGTATAAACATGAAATCAAGCTAATGATAAAAATAGAAAAGGATAGAATAGAATGAATCAAAATTTGGATTAAATATTCCTTATTTGGGGATTTGGATCTATCCAAATTTCCGAATCACAATAGTAATAAATTTCAACAAATCAGAAATTAATTTATAATGTAACAAAACAACGTAATCAAATAAAAAATTAGAAAAATTCAAAAAGGAATAAGAATTTGAAAAAAAATATGAATTTGAATAATTTGAAAGTGAATTTGAATTTGAAATGGAAACATATTGCAAAAAATACAGCAAAGTACAGTATAAACATGAAATAAGCTAATGATAAAAATAGAAAATAATAGAATAGAAAAAAAATAGAATAGAATAGAACGAACGTAACGAAAAAAACCTAATAAAAATAACTAATTAGAAAAAATGAAAAAAATGAATACGAATTTGAATCATTTGAAATTTTATTTGAAATGGAAACATATTGCAATAAATTCAGCAAGGTATAAACTAGATAAAAAATAGAATATAATGAATGTAGCCGTTATTAAATTCAAATTGATTTGAATATAATAAATATACTAACCGAATCCCAATATACAAATTGATATCCCGAAAACAAATCATTACAAAATAATGAATATGATGAAACAAAATTACTGTATTTATCAGCTTATAAAACTTTTTTTTTAAATAAACCACTTTGAAGCAAAATAATGCTCAGTGAGCATCAATGCAGCCTGATTGGTGCCCTTCTGCAGCTTAAGTACAGCCTAATCTGTGCCCATATGCAGTCTGATCTGTGCCCATCTGCAGTCTAATCAGTGCCCACCTGCAGCCTAATCAGTGCCCATCTGCAGTCTAATCAGTGCCCACCTGCAGCCTAATCAGTGCCCATCTGCAGCCTAATCAGTTCCCACCTGCAGCCTAATCAGTTCCCACCTGCAGTCTAATCAGTGCCCATCTGCAGTCTAATCAGTGCCCACCTGCAGCCTAATAAGTGCCCACCTGCAGCCTAATTATTGCCCATCTGCAGTCTAATCAGTGCCCACCTGCAGCCTAATCAGTGCTCACCTGCAGCCTAATCAGTGCCCACCTGCAGCCTAATCAGTGCCCACCTGCAGTCTAATCAGTGCCCATCTGCAGTCTAATCAGTGCCCATCTGCAGTCTAATAATCTGCAGCCTTGCCATTATATATGCTGCCATCGAGGGATAGGTGGGGGCAAGCGCTGCTAGCTCAGTGTCACGCCTAGTCCCGCCCTTTGGCCCTGGTCCTATGATAGACATAACGCCGGTCCAATGCCGGGATGTCCATGCTAGAAGCCATCCAGAGGGCAGGACTGAGCGTGAATGTGGGCCGAGCCGAGTACACAGGAGATCCGGCTCTATTTCAGCGGCGCTCGTCCCCTCCTTACCCTTGGTGGCAGCATATATATCGACGTATAACACGCACACCTGATTTTCCCCCTATTTTAAGGGGGAAAAAGTGCGTGTTATACGCCGATAAATACGGTATTCATTTAATTAATTAATCCGAAACGAAACACATTTTTCCGTCATGCACATCTCAGTTTGCTGTGTATGGGACCGCGTGGACACAGACCGGTCAGGGTGTCTATGTTGACCACATGCTGTCTACAATGGGCACATGAACATGGAAGAAGGTGGCCTGGTCTAATGAATCACGTTTTCTTTTACATCACGTGGATGGCCAGGTCGTGGATGCATCACATACGTGGAGAAGAGGTGGCACCATAGTTACAGGATGGGAAGTCTGATCCATGGAGGCCCCACCACCCAACTTGCAGGACTTTAACCCTTTCATGACTAAGCCTATTTTTGGAATTTGGTGTTTACAAGTTAAAATCCATATTTTTTGCTAGAAAATTACTTGGAACCCCCAAACATTATATATATTTTTTTAGCAGAGACTCTAGAGAATAAAACGGCGATTGTTGCAATATTTTATGTCACACGGTATTTGCGCAGTGGTGTTTTAAACGCAACTTTTTGGGAAAAGGGACACTTTCATGAATAAAAAAAAACAAAACAGTAAAATTAGCCCAATTTTTTTGCGTAATGTGAAAGATAATGTTACGCCGAGTAAATAGATACCAAACATGTCACACTTTATAATTGCACGCACTTGTAGATTGATGACAAAGTACGGTACCTAAAAATCTCAATAGGCGACGCTTTAAAATTTTTTTACGGTTACCAGGTTAGTGTTACAGAGGAGGTCTAGTGCTAGAATTATTGCTCTCGCTCTGATGATCGCGGCAATACTTCACATGTGTAATTTGAACACCGTTTACATACGCGGGCGCGACTTCCGTATGCGTTTTCTTTGCTTCGCGAGCTCGCGGGGACGGCGGGCGCTTTAAAAAAAAATTTTTTCTTTTTTTATTTATTTTATTTATTTTAAAATGACTAAATTGTTTAAAAAAAAAAAAAAAAAATTGATCACTTTTATTGCTGTCACAAGGAATGTAAACATCCCTTGTGACAGTAATAGGTGGTGACAGGTCCTCTTTATGGAGGGATCGGGGGTCTAATAGACCCCCCACCCCTCCTTTACACTTCAATGTATTCAGATCGCCGAAAACGGCGATTCTGAATACCGGATATTTTTTTTTAAACCGGCGCCATTGGCAGCCGAGTAAACGGGAAGTGACTTAATGACGTCGCTTCCGTGTTTACAATGAGGAGACTGGAACGAAGCCGATTACGGCTTCGTTCCAGTTCCTCAGCAGCAGCCGGAGGCGTCGGATCTCTGATCGGTGCTCCCGATCGAGCGGGAGCACCGGTAACAGCGGCGAGAGGGGGGGACGTCCCCTCCCGCTCCTCCGGCATAACAGCCGAGCGCCTTTTAGCCGCATCGGTTGTTATGCCTGGATAGCCAATCGCCTGCTGCAAAAAACGGTACCGGGATGATGCCTGCAGGTGCGGGCATCATCCCGGTATAACCCCCGGAAGCCGAGTACGCATATCTGCGTACGCTCGGCGGGAAAGGGGTTAAGGACCTGCTTCTCACAGCTTGGTGCCAGATACCACAGCATACATTCAGAGGTCTAGTGAAGTCCATGCCTTGATGGGTCAGGGCTGTTTTGGCAGCAAAATGGGCACCTACTCAATATTAGGAGGGTGGTCAGTGTTACAGCTGATCGGTGTAAATCCTCCATTTCAGCTTCCCAATATGTACAGCATATGACCCCAAAGGTATCCACATAATCTAAGTTCACTTCTTCACGAGTATGTCAGAAAGTCATCCCAAGATGAGCATTTTAACCTCCTCCCACTTTACATAAACAGCCAGGTGAGCCTTTCCTCATTCTGAGTGGACCTTAAGGAATGATGGCTGTGATGGCTGTGATCAAAGGACACAGCCAAGATGGGATCAGGAAATGGGTATAGTCCTTGTAATAGGAATAAAAGTGATCCACATTTTTTTTAAAGGGACAGTGCAAAAATAAAAAATAAAAAGTAAAATATATAATAATAATAATAATAATAAATAATAATGCCTGCAGAAGCAAAAGCATAAACAAGTCGTATCCGCATATGTAAACGTGCCACACATGTGAGGTGTCGCCACGAGTGTTAGAGCGAGAGCAATAATTCTAGCGAAAGAACTCCTCTGTAACACAAAACTGGCAACCTGTAGAAATCTTTAACCACTTCAGCCCTGGAAGATTTTACCCCCTCCCTGACCAGAGCACTTTTTGCGATTCGGTACTGCGTCGCTTTAACTGACAATTGTGCGGTCGTGCCACGTGGCTCCCAAATAAAATTGACGTCCTTTTTTTCCCACCATTAGAGCTTTCTTTTGGTGGTATTTAATCACCTCTGCAGTTTTTTTTTTTTTTGCGCTATAAACAAAAAAAGAGCGACAATTTTGAAAAAAAAACACATTATTTTTTACATTTTGCTATAATAAATAACCCCCCAAAAAATATAAAAAAAACATTTTTTTCCCTCAGTTTAGGCCGATACGTATTCTTCTACATATTTTTGGTAAAAAAAAAAAAAAATCGCAATAAGCATATATCTGATCAGTTTGTGCAAAATTTATAGCGTTTACAAAATAGGGGATAGTTTTATGGAATTTTTATTAATATTTTTTTTTTAACTAGTAATGGCGGCGATCAGCGATTTTTATCGTGACTGCGACATGATGGCGGACACAACGGACATTTTTGACACATTTTTTAGACCATTGTCATATATGCAGCAATCAGTGCTATACAAATGCGCTGATTCCTGTGTAAATGACACTGGCAGTGAAGGGGTTAACCACTAGGGGGCATTGTAGGGGTTAAGTGTGTCCTGGGGAGTGTTTCTAACTGGGGGGCGTGGCTACGTGTGACACGTCACTGATCTCTGCTCCCTATCACAGCGAGCAGAGATCAGTGATACTGTCACTAGGCAGAACGGGGAGATGCTTGTTTACATTAGCATCTCCACGTTCTTCCTCCCCGTGAGACGATCGCGGGTATCTCTGCATCGATCGAGTCAGTGGGACCCACGACCCAACTCACGGAGCTTGCCGCCGGCTTCACCTATGAAGATTTTTAAGTGTCAAAGTTTGTCGCCATTCCACGAACGGGCGCACTTTTGAAGCATGACATGTTGGGTATCAATTTACTCGGTGTAACATTATCTTTCACAATATAAAACAAAATTTGGCTAACTTTACTCTTTTCTTATTTTTTTTAATTCAAAAATGTTTATTTTTTTCCAAAAAAATTGCGTTTGTAAGACGGCTGTGCAAATATGGTGTGACATAAAGTATTGCAACGACTGCCATTTTATTCTCTAGGATGTCTGAAAAAAATATATAATATTTGGGGGTTCTAAATAGAGCTATTAATCATCAAGAATCGTTATCGCAATATGTTCCCCGTTGCGTTCTTGACAAAAGTGTTTCACGATTCTACCTATGCAATAGTCTCTTCTGAAGCCACAGCTGTCACAAAAAAAAAGAAAGAAGGAAAAAAAAAAAAAAACAGGCAGTCTGCCAAGAATCACAACATTTTTTAGCACTGGAACTTAAATATAAACATTGTAACAATTTGTGAAAGGAATAGACTTTGTGTGTAAATGAGGAAAGTTTAACCACTGAAACACTAGGGCCGGTTCACACAGCGAGGCGTCTCCGACTTACCTCGCCGCGACCTGCGGGGACCTCAGAGGCGACTTGCAGAGGACTTCTGTATAGAAGTCAATGCAAGTCGCCCCCGAAGTCGCCCAGAAGTAGTACAGGAACCTTTTTTCTGAGTCGGAGCGACTCGAGTCGCTCCTCTCAGAACGGTTCCATTGTACAGGACGGGGGCGACTTGCGGGAGCGAGGCGAGGCGAGCCGTGTCGCCTCGCATCGCCTCGCTGTGTGAACCGGCCCTAAACCTTTTTCTGACATTTGTTGGTTTCAAGTTGAAATCATTTTTTTTTGCTAGAAAATTACTTAGAACCCCCAAACATTATTTTATATCAGGGCTCGACAAAACCCGGTCGCCAGGTCGCATTGGCGACTAGAATCAGCGACCTTGCGCCTGGGGCAGCATAGCTGGGGGTATCCCGTCTCCGTGGACCCCCCCCCCCGCGCGATCGCGTCGGGCCGCGCCGCAGGCGGCCGGTAATTGAGCCCCCGGCTTTGAGGCCTTCTGTGATCCTATGGTTCCTTCTGGAATCTGGCGCCCTCTTGTGGTGGCCGTTGGAATTACAACCAACAATGCTAATGGGCCAGTCTTTCTCCATCCCTTTACTTAGAACCCCTAAACAAAAAAAAAAATATAAATATATATATATATATATATTGTAAGGGATCTTCCCGGGGTAGGGTGTGTTTGGACACAGTTCACAGCAGACTTGGAATTTATAAAGCAGATCTTGGCGTTTATTCGTGGTACAAACAGTCCAGCAAACAAAATATACAGCAACACCGTGCTTTCTAAGTACAACAAAAATAAAAGTCCTAGCCTGGCTGGGCGCTTACTAACAGGTTCTGCTCACCTATCTGACACTTACAAACACAGCGTCTTTCGCCTGGATATCGCAGGGTGAGTTTTAGCTCCAGCAGTGGCTGTGCTTGCAGCTTCCTTCAACACACAGATTGTTCATTCCCTGGCTGAGAAGCAATCACCTGCAGACCCTACAGAGCCTTTAGCTTCCCAGGCTAATTAGGATCAAAGCTCACCTGATCCCAAACCCAGAACTGGATCGGGGGATGTGGAATGACAGGTCCCTCTACCAAACCTACCTGCCATTCCATATAAACCCAGGCCCGGCAAAATTAAATAACAACTCAGCAGCATATCGCTGCTGAGAAACTGATCCATCCTGGATTTACCATCTCACACTGTGTAGCAACCTAGGTGAGATGTACACCCCCTCAACCACTTCTCCAGTGACATGTCTACATATCCCCCCCCTCTTTTTCAGACCGGAGGGCTGAGCCTTTTGTCCCCACAGACAACTCACCCTTGACAATGCGTCAGCATTTGCCTGTAATTTCCCTGGCCTGTGTTCCACAGTGAAATTAAAGTTTTGTAGGGAGAGAAACCATCTAGTCACTCTTGCATTTCTCTCCTTGTTTAACTTCATCCATGTTAGGGGGGCATGGTCTGTCACCAACTTGAATTTCCTGCCTAGCAAGTAATACTTTAACGATTCTAGGGCCCACTTTACTGCCAAACATTCTCGCTCCACAATGGCATAATTTTTCTCGGCCGGGGTTAGTTTTCTACTCAAGTACGTCACTGGATGCTCCTCACCATTCACTACTTGTGAGAGTACTGCACCTAAGCCTGTGTTAGAGGCATCTGTCTGGACCAGAAATTCTCGCCTGAAATCGGGGGTAACTAAGACAGGTGGTTGGCACAAGGCAGACTTAAGGCTTTGGAAAGCCTTCTCGGCCTCTGGGGTCCACGTGACCATTGCTGTCTTTCCGCCCTTTGTCAAGTCAGTTAGTGGAGCAGCAACTGAGGCAAAGTTCGGCACAAATCTACGGTAATACCCCGTAATACCCAGGAAAGCTCTAACCTGTTTCCTTGTCAGGGGTCTAGGCCAATTCTGTATTGCCTCAATTTTATTTAGCTGTGGCTTAATCAACCCTCTCCAAATAATGTAGCCCAGATATTTGGCCTCTTCTAGGGCTAGAGCACACTTCTCGGCATTTATGGTCAACCCTGCATCACTTATGGCATCCAACACGGCCTGTACCTTACAGAGGTGACTTTCCCAATCAGGGCTAAAAATGACCACATCATCGAGGTAGGCAGCTGAGTAATCACGATGTGGTCGCAGAATCAAGTCCATCAACCTCTGGAAAGTTGCAGGCGCTCCATGTAACCCGAATGGCATCACTACATACTGGAATAGCCCATCAGGGGTGGAGAATGCAGTTTTCTCTTTAGCCTCACCAGAAAGTGGAATCTGCCAGTAGCCCTTTGTGAGATCGAGAGTGGTTATGTACCTGGCGTTACCCAACTTCTCAATCAACTCATCTACCCTGGGCATAGGATACGCATCGAACTTGGAGATCTCATTCAACTTTCTGAAATCGTTACAGAACCTCCAAGTTCCATTGGGCTTTGGGATTAGCACAATTGGGCTGGACCATTCACTCTGTGACACCTCAATTACCCCCAGAGCAAGCATACGTTTTACCTCGGCAGATACGGCTTCCCTACGTGCCTCCGGTATCCTATAGGGCTTAAGGTTTACTCTGCTTCTAGGCTCAGTTTCAATGTGATGATGGATGAGGTGTGTACGCCCTGGGAGGTCAGAGAACTTGTTTTTGTTTTTCTGTAAAAATTCCTGAGCCTCCTGTTTCTGTGACACTGATAGAGTATCACCTACCTTGACTGGAGGGATTGGTTGTGACAAATCATTAACAGTATTTGTCGCCACCAAGGATTCCCTGTCTTTCCAGGGCTTGATCAAGTTTATGTGATAAACTTGGAAAGGCTTCCTTCTACCTGGTTGGTGCACCTTGTAGTTCACCTCACTGATCTTTTCAACAATTTCATAAGGACCTTGCCACTTCGCCAAGAATTTACTCTCAACAGTGGGGACTAGTATAAGGACCCTATCGCCTGGGTTGAATGTCCTGATTCTTGCGGACCGGTTGTAAATTCTACTTTGGGCCTCTTGAGCCCTCTGGAGGTGTTCCCTTACCAGGGGCATTACAGTGGCTATACGGTCCTGCATTTGTGCTACATGCTCAATAACACTCTTGTATGGGGTGGACTCATTCTCCCATGTCTCTTTTGCAATGTCCAGTAGACCCCTAGGGTGATGACCATAGACCAACTCGAATGGTGAGAACCCTGTGGACGCTTGGGGCACCTCCCTAATAGCAAACATGAGGTAGGGTAATAAATGATCCCAGTCACGACCATCTTTTGCCACCACTTTCTTCAACATATGTTTCAAAGTTTTATTAAATCTCTCCACCAATCCGTCCGTCTGGGGGTGGTACACAGAGGTACGGATGTGTGAGATTTTAAATAGTTTGCATAATTCCTTCATTACTTTCGACATAAATGGCGTACCTTGGTCAGTTAGGATTTCTTTGGGGATCCCAGTCCTAGAGAACATATAAAACAACTCACGTGCAATTGTTTTAGATGCAGTGTTTCTTAAGGGTACAGCCTCAGGATAGCGGGTCGCATAATCCAGGACTACCAAAATATACTGGTGTCCTCTAGCTGACTTTACAATGGGACCCACTAAATCCATGGCAATACGCTCAAAAGGCACCTCTATAATAGGGAGCGAAACCAAAGGACTGCGAAAATGTGACACTGGGGCACTAACCTGACATGTGGGGCACGACTCACAGTATTTTTTAATGTCATCATATATGGCCGGCCAAAAAAAACCTCTGGAGAACCCTCTCTCGCGTTTTGTCAGTCCCCAAGTGTCCCCCAAGAACATGGTTATGTGCCATGTCAAGCACCTGACGCCGGTACGGCTTAGGTACCAGAAGCTGTTCCACAATCTCATCTTTAACCTTATTGACTCTATAGAAAAGATCATTAGTCACCGAAAAATGTGGAAATCTTTTTTCAGCATCTGGTTCCTGAGGTACCCCGTTCATAACAGCAACCTGCTCTCTCGCATTTTTGAGAGTGGGGTCCTGTAATTGTGCAGTCCCAAAATTATCGCTAGACACCTCTAAGTCTAGTATATTTTGCTCAGTGGGAGGAGCCTCCTCCTCCCCAGCCAGGACCTGCAAAGGAAAACAATCATTTTCATCCTGCATACTTTTATCATTCACAGTGGACAAGGCAACCCCCTTAGAGGTATCCTCACTCCTTTTGGGGATTTTTCTTTTTTCCCAAAGAGCCCAGAATAATGGAAAATCGCGTCCCAATATTACATTATGCATGAGGTTTTTAACCACACCCACTTCATATTGTACGGTGCCTTGTTCAGTCCCGACTTTAGCCAGCACTATAGGGTACACTTTTGTATCACCATGTATGCACACAACACTCATATGCTTTTTAGACTCTAAGTCCCCAGTCACCAGGCTAGCATGCACCAAGGTTACGAGGCTTCCTGAGTCCATTAACGCTTTAACAGGAAAGTCATTGATTGTGATGTTGCAGATTTGCGGTTCAGTCTCTAGTCCAGGAACTGCAGCACAAGATGGTTCCGCAAATAGCGACTGACGCCGGCTAGCGTCACATTCCATGGGTTCAGAGGTAAGAGGGCAATGGGCAGACACGTGTCCCGCCTCATGGCATCTCCAACACTGGATAGGGCCTGGTCTCTTTGGCAAGGAGTCCTTTTCAGAGCCCCTTAGCCACCCGGGACCATCACCAGTCTTTTGTCCCTGAGACACCACTTGAGCCCTTTTCCCCCCCATCAGCACCCCTCCACACTCCCCCAATAGATGGAAGTCTCTTACCAGCTGACGGCACAGATCTGGCGCTCCGGGGAGGTGAAGATGCTGCAGGAACATCACGGAGGTAGTCCTCAGTCGCCTGGAACCTCTCCACAAGGTTGACAAGTTCGTTTGCGTTCCTAGGATCACCTTGTCCCACCCAGCGTTGCAGGTCAGTAGGAAGCGCTCGGAGGTAGCGATCCATCACGACCTTCTCTAGGATTTGTGCAGGAGTAGAAGTGTCTGGCTCCAACCACTTTCTTGCCAAATGGATTAGGTCATACATCTGGGACCTCGCTGATTTGTCCAGACTGTAGCTCCAGTTGCGTACCCTCCGGGCACGGACTGCAGTAGTAACTCCTAGTCGGGCAAGTATCTCCTCTTTTAGCCGAGTATAGTCCTTAACCTCTTGCTCACTGAGGTCATAGTAGGCCTTTTGAGGTTCACCTGTTAAATAGGGCGCAATTACCTCTGCCCACTCAGCGGCTGGTAACTTCTCTCGCTCAGCCACGCGCTCAAATACTGTTAGATAGGCTTCAACATCGTCCTCAGCAGTCATCTTTTGCAGCGCTTTCTGCACAGTCCTTCTCCCAAAAAAAATCTCTGGAGCGGCTCCCTCCATTGTGGGTGGATTAGCAACCACAGGCGCCTCTCGATTTACTATCAGGTGCTCGATAAGTTGTTGTTGGCTTTGGCGCAAAGCTTGCAACTCTTCCTTATGCATCCGCTGTTGTGCAGCCATCATCTGCTGTTGTGCAGCCATGGACTGTTCATGTCGTCTATTGGCCTCTGTCTGCGCCTGCTGTTGTTCAGCCATGGACTGTTCATGTCGTCTATTGGCCTCTGTCTGAGCCTGCTGTTGTTGCAAACTCACTTGCATAAACTGCTTCAGCATCTCCTCCATGTTGCTGGACTGTTTTTGGAGTGTAGTTGCAGCTTTCACCCAGGACATCAGCAGCTGTAGCCAAGTCTGTCCACACCGTTGCCCCTAGCAACCGCGTTGCCCGCTACCTCCACCAATTGTAAGGGATCTTCCCGGGGTAGGGTGTGTTTGGACACAGTTCACAGCAGACTTGGAATTTATAAAGCAGATCTTGGCGTTTATTCGTGGTACAAACAGTCCAGCAAACAAAATATACAGCAACACCGTGCTTTCTAAGTACAACAAAAATAAAAGTCCTAGCCCGGCTGGGCGCTTACTAACAGGTTCTGCTCACCTATCTGACACTTACAAACACAGCGTCTTTCGCCTGGATATCGCAGGGTGAGTTTTAGCTCCAGCAGTGGCTGTGCTTGCAGCTTCCTTCAACACACAGATTGTTCGTTCCCTGGCTGAGAGCAACCACCTGCAGACCCTGCAGTGCCTTTAGCTTCCCAGGCTAATTAGGATCAAAGCTCACCTGATCCCAAACCCAGAACTGGATCGGGGGATGTGGAATGACAGGTCCCTCTACCAAACCTACCTGCCATTCCATATAAACCCAGGCCCGGCAAAATTAAATAACAACTCAGCAGCATATCGCTGCTGAGAAACTGATCCATCCTGGATTTACCATCTCACACTGTGTAGCAACCTAGGTGAGATGTACACCCCCTCAACCACTTCTCCAGTGACATGTCTACAATATATATATATATATATATATATATATATATATATATATATATATATATATATATATATATATATATATTTTTTTTTTATTATTTATTCTAACACCCTAGAGAGTAAAATGGTGGTCGTTGCAATACTGTCTGTCACACCATATTTGCACAGCGGACTTACAAGCGCACTTTTTTGGGGGAAAAAATTTTTATTTAATAAAAAAAAAAAAGACAACAGTAAAGTTAGCCCAATTTTTATTTTTTTTTTATATTGTGAAAGATAATGTTACGCCGAGTAAATCGATACCCAACATGTCACGCTTCAAAATTGCGCCCGCTCATGGAATGGCGACAAACTTTTACCCTTTAAAATCTCCATAGGCGACGTTTAAAAAAATTCTTCAGGTTGCACGTTTTGAGTTACAGAGGAGGTCTGGGGCTAGAATTATTGCTCTTACTCTACCGATCACAGCGATACCTCACATGTGTGGTTTGAACACCGCTTTCATATATGCGTTCGCTTCTGCACGCAAGCTTGGCAAGACAGGGCGCATTTAAAACAATTTTTTTTTCTTATTTTAACTTTTATTTTTATTTTTTTCACTGTTCTTTTAAAAAAAAAAAAAATGTGTGTCACTTTTATTCCTATTACAAGGAATGTAAAAATCCCTTGTAATAGAAAAAAGCATGACAGGTCCTCTTTTATATATGAGATCTGGGGTCAGAGAGACCTCACATCTCATATTTACACTAAAATGCAATTTAAAAATGTCCCTCTAAGAGCTATGGGCAATGACTTGGAGACAGGTGGGGGGCTGGGGGCGCTATCTTCCCCTCACTCGTCTCCATGTCAGGCCAGGGACAGGTCCAGATCGCCGTCACGGACCCGGCTCCTAACTTTTTTAGCTGGCTCCTAGATTCCAAGCAAATTTGTCAACCCCTGTTTTATATATATATATATATATATATATATATATATATATAATTTTAGTAGAGACCCTAGAGAATAAAATGGTGGTTGTTGCAATATTTTATGTCACACTGTATTTGTGTAGCGGTCTTTAAAATGCAATTTTTTGGGGAAAGAATTACTTTAATGAATAAAAAAAAAAAAAAAAAAAAAAAAAACTAACCAGTAAAGTTAGCCCAATTTTTTTGTATAATGTGAAAAAATTTACATTGCAAGAATCGTGATATTTTTATTCTAATGCCGTATACACACGATCGCCGGACAATTCGATCGTGTGTGGGCTCCAGCGGACTTTTTCATCATAAAGTCCGGCGGACTTAGAAAGTAGTTTTGACTCAAAATTTGTCCGCCGGACTTGGCTTTCAGCGGACAATCCGTTCATCAGTGTGCTAGTCCGGCGGTCTAAAAATGACGCATGCTCTGAAGCAAGTACGAGATGGAAGCTATTGGCTACTGGCTATCGAACTTCCTTTTTCTAGTCCCATCGTACGTGTTTTACGTCACCGCGTTAGAAATCGCCAGACTTTCGGAGCGTCCGTGTGTGGCCAAGTCTGTTCGTTATAAAGTCCGACAATTCGATCGCGTGTATGCGGCATAAACAAAATTGTGTACGCGGCATAAGCAAAAAAAAATGGAGATTCTCATTTTGTCCAGAATCGGGCGGCTCTAGTTCTAAGTAGTTTTCTAGCAAAAAAAGAAAAAGATTCTTAAGCCTCATACACACGATCGGTCTTTATACAAACTTTCCCGTGGACTTTTGTACAAAGGGCGTTGGCCGCGAACTTGTTAAGCATACACACGATCTGACTTTTTCAGCCAACTTTAACCAAATCATGTGGTTATTCTGCTCTTTACCGCCACCTTTGGTCAACTTCGGTATTGTTGTCTGATCTTTTGCATTGGTTCTGAGCATGCGTGTTTGTAAAGTCCGATGGTTTTCTGTACACACGATCGGACTTTGCTCCATCGGATTTTTGTTGTCGAAAAGTTTGTACGTTCGCACAGCCAACAAAAGTCAGATGAAAACCGAAAAAGTTTGTCCGATGGAGCGTACACACGGTCGGATGTTGCCTTAAAACAGCTAATTTGAAAAAGTCAGATCGTGTTGTAAAGACCAAGTGTAAAAAATAGTCCTTAAATGGTTAAGATAAAAAAAACTTCTGACTTTACAACCACTTTAATCATTTTTTTAATATATTTTTTATATATTTTTTTAAATATATTATATATTTTTTTATATTTGTGTGTATGGCGCCTTAAAAATATGCTTTTTCATTTATTTATTTTTTGAATATACAGTATTTCTATTGGAAAAGATTGGTCAAAAATATAAATGAATCATTTATCAAGGCATGTTTGGCCATCATAGTATTACTCCCAGCGCAGGTTTCCTCTAACACCGATTGAATGACATTATCGGTTTACTGACTAACTTTATTTGCTGATGCACTTAAAAAGTCAGCGCCCGGGACTGACGCGTTCCGGGCACCGCCATTGCAGTTGGGATCTGTCTGGCGCTCTTGCTGCCATTCTAAGGACACAAAAGTCATCAGCTCAGCGGATGATTTGTACTTGGCGTGCTCGGCGTCCTCGCGCTCCGTCGCACCGGCCGGTCAGCGGATAGCCATTTGCGGACAGAAGGAGACTCTGCAGGATTGAAATAAATGAATTTTTTTTTTTTTTTTTTTTTTCACCTGAGCCTTTGACTCACAGCCAGTTGGAAATGGTACAAAGTCTGTGTTTGCCTAGAGATACGAAGCATCAATTATGTATTCTGGAAAGGTACCAACTGGCTCTCGGGGGCAGCGAGCGGCCAGATACTGCAGGATAATTGTGACCTGCTTTTTAAACCTCCACGCGGGGAGTAAATCCTCCGTAATGAACAATTTGGACTGTCCGGCAGAAACATCTCAGATTAGATTGCCGGAGATTTTAAGGTTATCCGGTTAATGAGAAGCAACAGAAATCCACCAGGAGGGAGCATTGCGGTGCAACCGCCGGAGGATAGCGGGGGGGGGGGGGGGGGGTTGCTGGCAGGTGTGAATAATGAGGAAACCCCCTCTTTATACACCTTAACCGCTTCAGCCCCGGGGAGATTTTGCCCCCTTCCTGACCAAAGCACTTTTTTGCGATTCGGCACTGCGTCGCAATTGCGCGGTCGTGCGACGTTGCACCCAAACAAAATTGACACACAAAAAAAATTTGCGAATTCGGTACTGCGTCACAATTGCGCGGTCGTGCGGCGATGCACCCAAACAAAATTGACATCCTTTTTTTCCCCACAAATAGAGATTTCTTTTGGTGGTATTTGATCACCTCTGTGGTTATTTTTTTTGCGCTGTAAACGAAAAAAGAGCGACAATTTTGAAAAAAAAAAAAAAGCAATATTTTTTACTTTTTGCTATAATAAATATCCCCCCCCCCAAAAAAAAAAAATTATATATATATATATATATATATATATATATATATATATATATATATATATATATATATATAAATATTTTTTTCCTCATTTTAGGCCGATATGTATTCTTTACATATTTTTTTTTTTGTTGAAAAAAAAAAAATTACGATTCGGTACTGCGTCACAATTGCGCGGTCGTGCGACGTTGCACCCGAACAAAATTGACATTCTTTTTTTTTCCCCCACAAATAGAGATTTCTTTTGGTGGTATTTGATCACCTCTGCAGTTTTTAAAAAAAAATTTGCACTGTAAACGAAAAAAGAGCAACAATTTTGAAAAAAAAAAAAAACTATATTTTTTACTTTTTGCTATAATAAATATCCCCCAAAAATATATATAAAAAATATTTTTTTCCTCATTTTAGACCGATATGTATTCTTCTACATATTTTTGGCAAAAAAAAAAAAAAAAAAATTTGCAAATTCGGTACTGCGTCACAATTGCAAAATTTACATCCTTTTTTTCCCCCGCAAATAGAGATTTCTTTCGGTGGTATTTGATCACCAAAACGCAATATATTTTACTTTTTGCTATAATAAATATCCCCCAAAAATATATATAAAAATATTTTTTTCCTCAGTTTAGGCCAATATGTATTCTTCTAGATATTTTTCGTAAAATAAAAAAAAAGCAAAAAAAAAAATGTGCAATTCGGTACTGCATCACAATTGCGCAGTCGTGAGACGTTGCACCCAAACAAAATTGACATCCTTTTTTTCCCACAAATAGAGCATTCTTTTGGTGGTATTTGATCACCCCTGCGGTTTTTATTTTTTGCACTATAAACAAAAAAAGAGCAACAATTTTGAAAAAAAGCAATATTTTTTACATTTTGCTATAATAAATATCCCCCAAATATGTATACAAATTATATTTTTTCTCAGTTTAGGCCGATACGTATTCTTCTACATATTTTTGGTAATATATCGATTGGTTTGCACAAAAGTTATAGCGTCTACAAAATAGGTGATATATTTATGTCTTTTTTATTATTATTTTTTTATTATTAGTAATGGCAGAGATCTGTGATTTTTATCATGACTGCGACATTATGGCGGACACATCGGACGCTTTTGACCCTATTTTGGGACCATTGTCATTTACACAGCGATCAGTGCTATAAAAATGCACTGATTACTGTGTAAATGACACTGGCAGCGAAGGGGTTAAACACTAAGGGGCGATCAAGGGGTTAAGTGTATTCTAGGGAGTGATTCTAACTGCAGGGGGGATGGGCTACCACTGACATGACAGTGATTACTGCTCCCGATGACAGGGAGCAGTAGATCTCTGTCATGTCACTAGGCAGAACAGGGAAATGCCTTGTTTACATAGGAATCTCCTCGTTCTGCGGCTGCGTGATACGATCGCCGGGATTTATATTTAGTGGCCTATGCAGCTTTGTCGGGGTTCTTCTTTAACCACCTGCCAACCGCCGCACGCCGATATATGTCGGTGCAATGGCAGCTGTGGGCAAATGAGTGTACCTGTTTGCCCCCTTTCATTTTCAGGGCTAGCACGCGCGGCTGCACGCGCCCGCTGCGTACAGGGTGACCATGCCCGCAGGACCGGCGGACTCGATGTTTACGAATTACGGTCACCCGAATGACCCGAAAAACTAAATAAAGCCCAAAAATAAATGAAACGAAAACGAACAAATCTGTCAGCAGCGCACGTGTCTATTTTATTTTATTATTTTCAATTTTCGTTTTTCCGTTTATTTTCCGATTTTCTTATTTTCATATTTTCGAATTTATGAACTTATGAATTTTCGAACTGCAATCATAGCGAATGACCTGAAAAAAAAAAAAAAATCCCTGACACATGTCTATCCCCCACCCCCCTACTCTTTTGGCACTTTTTTTGGGGGGGGGGGGAGCAGGTAGCCACTCCCACTACCTGGTTAGATTGCAGCGGCGCATCCACTGAAGGTTCTGCCTCAGTAACTTCCTCAGCAACAATGCTTTCTTGCATAAAGCTATAGACCCCCCCAGGAACAAATTACCCCCCCGGCAACAATAGATCCCACAGCAACAATGCTTTCTCACATAAAGCAATAGACTCCCACCCAGGAACAAAATACCTCCCGGCAACAATAGATCCTCAAGCAACAATGCTTTCTCACATTCTCTAACCCTAAGCAATAGACCCCCACCCAGGAACAGATTACCCCCCCCCCCCGCATCAATAGATCCCCAGCAGCAATGCTTTCTCACATAAAGCAATAGACCCCCCCCAGGAACAAAATACCCCCCAGCAACAATAGATCCCCCAGCAAAAATGCTTTCTCACATCGACCCCCCAGAAACAAAATACACCCCCAGCGACAATAGATCCTCCAGCAACAATCCAAGAAGAACCCCCCCACGCAACAATGGATCCCCACAGCAGCAATAGACTCTCCCAACAACAATATTTTCTCACAAGAAATAACAGACCCCCCTGGAACAAAATAATCCCCCCCAACAATAGATCCCCTGCCAGCAATAATAGACTCCCCCAGCAACAATGCTTTCTCACATACAGCATTAGACCCCCCCCCAGGAACAAAATACCCCCCGGCATCAATAGATCCCCCAGCAGCAATGCTTTCTCGCATTAAGCAATAGATCCTCTCCAGGAACAAAATACCCCCCGCTGCAACAATAGATCCCCCAGAAGCAATGCTTTCTCACATAAAGCAATAGACCCCCCCCCCCCCAGGAACATAAT
The DNA here is from genome assembly GCF_037356315.1 of Lithobates pipiens. Classification (NCBI taxonomy): domain Eukaryota; kingdom Metazoa; phylum Chordata; class Amphibia; order Anura; family Ranidae; genus Lithobates; species Lithobates pipiens. The sequence continues at coordinate 309,816,601 of NW_027507785.1, forward strand.
ACCCCTGGCAACAATAAATCCCCCCAGCAACAATATTTTGCCATAAGATACAATAGACCATCCATGAAGAACCCCCCCCCCCCCTCCGCAACAATAGATCCCCAGAGCAGCAATAGATTCTACCAGCAACAATATTTTCTTGCAAGAAACAATAGACCCCCCCCCCCCCCAATAGCCCATCCAGCACACCTCAGCAGCCCTCGCCCAGTACATACATTGAGGGATAGAGGTGGCTTCCATTGCTGTCTTTGCTCTACTTTCTTGCCATGTTTGTGATCCTGCAGAATGGGGAAGGATTCCTTCTCCCGGGTACACACCATCAGAAAATCATACAAAAAATCTCTCTTCGAAGCGATCGTACACTAATCTGATCATTAGTACACAACTTCTAAGGGCCGATCACGACAATTCATGCAAAATAATCCGATGGGACAAGCAGGACATTTTTTCCTCGTACACCAGATCAGACGATTTTCAATGAATTAGTACATTATTTCTCCAAAGATACAATACAAATCCATTAGGTTAGTAACCTCTTTTACTTTCGATATGAGACTAGCATGCAAAAGTAAAAAAAAAAAAATCTGGCGATCGTTCGTATGATAATCTCATCGTGTGTACCAGGCATTAGGCTCCATTCACACCTAAGTGTACTGCAGTGACAGCTGCCGCACCGTGTACTTGTTGTGGTGCATTTTTGGAGCAGCACCATTCATTTGAATGGGCCTCCCTCCGCCCCAAAAACACGCCAAAGAAGCTCATGTACCAAATTTCGGGAACAGAACCAGACACGTTTGGTATTGCAACATCCCTTGTAATAGAAAAAAAAGCATGACAGGATCTCCTTTAAAATATGAGATCTGGGGTAAAAAAGACCTCACATCTCATATTTACACTAAAATGCAATAATAAAAAAAAGTCGCTTGGGAAAAAAAGAATAAAAAATTCTCCTTTAGGCTGGGTTCACACTGCTGCAGGGGGAGATCCGGATGTGATTTGCACCGCAAATCACATCCGATCTCCGTAGCGATGCGAGTTCAGCCATACAGATAGTATGGCTGAATTCGCATCGGTCCCGCAGCAAACTCGCACGGGACCCTTTTTTTGGTCCGCAACAGAATCGGATCGCATGGGTGTTCACACCATGCGATCCGATTCCTGTGCGAGTCGGCAGATCGCACTGCGATATGCGGACGGATCTGGGGGTGTCATTAACATATCATTGACACTCCCAGCCGTCCCCATAGGGCAGTGTGAACTGCCGGCGGGAGTAATGCGATGCGGGAAAACGCAGCGGATTCGCGGCGTTCCCGCATCGCAGCGGTGTGAACCCGGCCTTAAGGGCAATGGGCGGAAGTGAAGTTTGAGGTTGCTTCCGCCCTCCCATGCCATGGAGACGAATGGGGGCCATCTTCCCCTCAGTCGGCAGCCAGGCATCCACAGGAGAGGACGCAATAGTCTCTGCCGCTACCTGCTGGCCTGGTAATTGGCAGAGACAACCAGAACGTGGTGGGAGGGCACCTCTCCCACCATCGATAAAAGTGATCTTGTGCCAATCTGCCACGGAGACCACTTTTATCATAAAGAAAATGCACAGTGTTTCCGAAAGTACCAGAAGAAATGTTTGTTTCAGTGGAAGGAATTGTTGCCCATATTGTTGGTGTCAGCGGAAGGAATAGTGCCCCATCATTGGTGTCAGTGGAAGGTATAGTGCCCCATTGTTGGTGTCAGTGGGAGGAATAGTGCCTATATTGTTGGCGTCAGTGGAAGGAATAGTGCCCCATTGTTGGTGTCAGTGGAAGGAATAGTGCCCCATCATTGTTGTCAGTGGAAGGTATAGTGCCCCATTGTTGATGTCAGTGGGAGGAATAGTGCCCCATTGTTGGTGTCAGTGGGAGGAATAGTGTCCCATCATTATTGTTAGTGGAAGGTATAATGCCTCATCGTTGTTGTCAGTGGAAAGTATAGTGCCCCATCGTTGTTGTCAGTGGAAAGAATAGTGCCCCTTTGTTGGTGTCAGTGGGAGGAATAGTGCCCCATCGTTGTTGCCAGTGGAAGGAATTGTGCCCCATTGTTGGTATTAGTGGAAGGAATAGTGCCCCATTGTTGGTATCAGTGGAAGGAATAGTGCCCCATTGTTGGTATCAGTGGAAGGAATAGTGCCCCATTGTTGGTATCAGTGGAAGGAATAGTGCCCCATTGTTGGTGTCAGTGGCAGAAATTATGCCCCATTGTTAGGGTCAGTGGCAGGAATAATGCCTTAAGGGCCGGATAAAGGCAAGCAAAGGGCCACATTTGGAACCAGGGCCGCAGTTTGGAGACCCCTGATCTAAATGAAAGCATTGGGTGTTCACATGGAATAGCGCCCCCAGACTGTGTATATTGCATCTGCACAGGAACTACAGGAAATCCAAGATCAAGCTGAAGTGTTCCCAATGTAGCAGGCCACCAATCAACAAGAGACATTACCTAGGAGGACATCTCAATGTATCTGATGGGAATCAATGTTGTTTTATATATCGTTTGTTTGCTGATCATAAAAAAATAAAATGACATAAAAATGCAATCTTCTTTATAGTGAGGTGTAAATCATAGACAGCTACCTGCCAAGATATCAGCATATCCCTCCGTGTCTGATCTTCAAGGTCATTGTCATACAACAGTTCTGCTGATCTATGTGCCAAGAAGGAAATGGCTCAAAGAGCCTTTCAAGACATAAAGAACATGCAGACAGTTGGAAGGGACGTGCGGTGAAGACAATGGAGCTTAGAAAAGGTTACAGTTTTACAGCAAAATCCACGACGGCCTCCTAAATACCAATACATGACTGGGGGAGATTATGTAGCCAGAAACATTCAAGGCGGACTTGTTTTTGTAGTTCATAAACACCCCCCACTAGCATAGCTCCCGACTATCCCTGATTTGGAGGGACTGTCCCTGACTTGGGGTCCCTCTTCCCCCTTCATTTGTCCCTCATTTTGGTCTGATCTATGTAGTTGTATATAAAATACAATTAAAGTTACAGTGATCTTGCGCATATCCTAGCAATCCATCATCAATCAAAAATGATTGAATTGAATACGCGTTACATCACGTGACTTACTCAGGGCCCCTGAGGAAGTCACGGGGGAATCAAATTTTATTTGGGTACAGAGGGTACAGCATGGCATGGCCACGCAATTGTCAGTTAAAGTAATGCTGTGATCTTGCGCATATACTAGCAATCCATCATCAATCAAAAATTATTGAATTGAATACACGTTACATCACGTCACGTGACTTCCTCAGGGGGAATTAAAATTTATTTGGGTACAGCGGGTACAGCGTCGCATTGTCAGTTAAAGTAAGGCAGTGCCGTATCGCAAAAATGGCCTGGTCAGGAGGGGGGTAAATCTTCCAGAAGTCAAATGGTTAAGGGTGGTCTTCAATACCCAGCATGCCAAAAACCTTGTTTTGGTCGATCAATTCAACACTTTGGTGAAATGTTAATGATGATTGTGTTCTCAGGTCAGCCTATTATTTTGCTGTATATCATAAAACAGCAACTAGGAAACTGGAATATCTGAGCACAGTTTCCGGCGAGCCTTTTGAATGACTATGAAGCTTTAATGAGATTCCAATTTTAGACTGAGTCTCCTGAGCAATTATAACCGGCATCAGGAAAGCTCAGTTTTACTGTTTATAGTTCTAAATAAGGTTACAATAATGCGGCTCTCCTTGACTTCTTAGCCCTTCAATTGAGGTTTATTCTGCTAGTTTTTGAAAAGCAGTATGTGGCCCCTTGCCAACCAATTATATTACTACTGCTGTTTACTCTATTATTTTTAGTATAGGTTTGAACTCAGAAACAAACTAGCAAGCTTGAATTTCCCCTTGGTGATCTGCATTCCGGGCAACTAAAAAATGATCCCTTGCAGTGGGCATGCACCTGCGTCAGGGGCCCTAGTGCCCAACCTGTGGCCCAAGGGCCGGACGCAATCCTTTGATAGGTGAGGTGTCACCCTCAGACCTCCGCAGTCTGTTGTGGGAACCATGGGTGTGCACAACCTATTGCATTAGAGTCTGCACCTCAAAGCTCAAACACATGCATGTGTGTATATATACTAACATACCTCCCAACCTTCCCGGATTCGCCGGGACTGTCCCGGAATTTCAAGTAAATTCCGCTGCAGCTGGCGAGGCTGGGGCTCGCTCACTACACAGCCCGCCCACTTACCCGCCCCACTGGCTCTAGATCCATCCAGTACGAGGAGGGAGGAGGAGGTAGGCTAGTTCTCCTTCACTTCTTATCTGTGTCCCCTTGTGCCTGCCCTCAACCCCCGGCATGCAGCCAATGCTGTGCTAGGAAAGGGTTGTGTGGGTGGACACCAAGCATCCAGTGTACATGATGCCTGCCTGAGCCTAGGGTGAGTAAACTCTCTGCCCCCCTCTTCTTTCCATGCACTGTAGTGAGCCATCCTTCCTGCCTTCCATGCACTGTAGTGAGCCATCCTTCCTGCCTTCCATGCATTGTAGGGAGCCATCCTTCCTGCCTTCCATGCACTGTAGTGAGCCATCCTTCTTATCTTCCATGTGCAATAGTGATCCATCCTTACTGACTTCCATATGCAATAGTGATCCATCCTTCCTGCCTTCCATGCACTGTAGTGATTCATCCTTCCTGTCTTCCATGTGCCATAGTAGTGATCCATCCTTACTGCCTTCCATGTGCAATAGGTATCTATCCTTCCTGCCTTCCATGTGATGTAGTTATCCATCCTTCCTGTCTTCCATGTACCATAGCTATCCATCCTTCCTGCCTTCCATGCAGTGTAGTGATCCATCTTTAATGCTTTCCATGTACCATAGTTACCCATCCTTCCTCCCTTCCATGTACCATAGTGATGCTTCCTCCCTTCCATGTATCATAGTGATGCTTCCTTCCATGTACAATAGTGACCCTTCCTTCCTTTCATCCATGCACCATAGTGATCCTTCCTTCCTTTTTCCATGCATCATAGTGATCCTTCCTTCCATGTACAATAGTGATCCTTCCTTCCTTTCTTTCATGTACAATAGTGATCCTTCCTTCCTTTCTTTCATGTACCATAGTGATCCTTCCTGCCTTCCATGTACCATAGTGTATTTGTATCCCTGAGATTCCAGCTTGTGGCGCAGCAATCAAAGCATATTTCATAGGTACAAGGAAGTCCAGGTTTTGTTTAACCGCTGCCATTAAGCCCCTCCTACTATCATGTTTGGATACACCCACTTTTTGCTGTAGCGCACATAGTGTGCAGCTGGTCACTTTCTCGCTGAAATGTCCCTTATTCTCAAGTTCAGAAGTTGGGAGGTATGTACTGACAGTATGTACTGACAGTGTCAGTAGGGCAGAGATTGGTGACAGTAGTTTTTATTATTTTATTTTTTATGAATTTATTTAATTTTAGTTTACATTTTTTTTTAAGAGCCTAGTTAATGGGCTTTGTGGAAATCTTAGGGGTTTACACAGGAGGAATCTGCGGCACACAGGGTTATTGGGGTGTGCCCAGGCATATCTGGCACACCCTGTGCGCAAGCCTATGGTGGGAACATTGATTGGGGTAATAGAATTCATCTCTACCAGACTCATGTCACATGTTCCCACTTTCATGTTGTCTTCTGTAAGATCTCCCCAGCCAACAATGTATCCTGTCCTCACTCTCTGACCCTCATTTCCTCTATTAGGTCTGCAGTCTCTGACAGTCCTCCCCAGCCTTAGATATATTGAACATTATGTGAGGCTCTCTGGTGATGTCAGGAGCCACATTTGAGACCCCATTTGTCTCAAGTTGACAACCACTAGTCTAGGGGAACAATAAAAGATTTACTTACCCGATCCTCCACTCCTCCCTGATCCTAGATTGGTCCCCACAGCATCTTCTCCCCAACACTACAGTGTTCTAGGATCCTAACATCATTCCCCATAGCCCTGGTCCATAGCTCTGCATTAGACATATGGATGACATATGGATGCTGGATACACTCCACTGCTGGAGCTTGGAGGAGCATCATTAACTGGGGGAACAGAGGATCAGGTAAGTAAAAGTGTTTATCTTCCCCCTATAGACAAGTTGCGCCTGCAGGGCAAAGAATGATCTTACATTTTCCCAGAGTTAGGCTTTAACTCCTTGGCATCAGCTGCTGCTGGCCTTTTAAGGGGTTTGCTGTGCAGGGAGGTGGGGCTTTCGGCCACGTGACTGCCGTGATTGGCTGTCACGGTGGTCACATGATCGGAAAACTTTCCATGAGCCACAAGGCGTGCGTTCTTGGCAGAGCACTGTCTGCGCTATTGCACGCAAATATGCGGCCGCTCGGCACCAAGGCCCAACCCCTGAGAGCCCGCAAATTTGCATCGCTCAGCGCCAAGAGGTTAAAGCTGAACTCCAGGTACAAAAACATTTCATTTTAATGTATTCTTCCAAACCCACCATATTTATAAATCCACTATTTTGGTGCCAAATACAGTACCTTCACAAACCTACTTATTACCTAGTAAAAGTAGCAATGACATCATGGCTATGCTGTACATAACCTATGCAGAGTACAGAACTGTAGGAAGGGGCCCAGCAGGCTTCACCCACTACAGGCTGCCTGTAGAAAACTACAGGAGGGGGCGGAGACAAGACCAGTCACCCTGCACAAGGAGAGAGAACAGCAGTGACTGGTGGGAGGGACCTATCAGGTTCCACCCACTACAGGCTGCCTGCAGAAAACTACAGGAAGGGGCGGAGACAAGACCAATCACCCTGCTCAAGGAGAGAGAGCAGCAGTGACCAGGGGGAGGGACCCAGCAGGCTCCACCCACTACAGGTTGCCTGCAGAAAACTACAGGAGGGGGCGAGGACAAGACCAGTCACCCTGGACAAGGAGAGAGAGCAGCAGTGAGTAGTGGGAGGAACTCAGCAGACTCCACCCCCAACAGACTGCCTGCAGAAAACTACAGAAGGGGGGGTGGAGACAAGACCAGTCACCCTGCACAAGGAGAGAGAGCAGCAGTGATTAGTGGGAGGGACCCAGCAGGCTCCACCCACTACAGGCTGCCTGTAGAAAACTACAGGAGGGGGCGGAGACAAGACCAGTCACCCTGCACAAGGAGAGAGAACAGCAGTGACTGGTGGGAGGGACCTAGCAGGCTCCACCCACTACAGGCTGCCTGCAGAAAACTACAGGAAGGGGCGGAGACAAGACCAGTCACCTTTCATAAGAAGAGAGAGCAGCAGTGAGCGGTCTTTATTACAGGAAGCTCCTGCACAGAGGGAAAGCTCAGACCTTATTTCATGTTAGATTACTTACAGATCTGAAAAGAAAATAATATGAAATAATACACATGGCTCTGATATCTAGCCAATGTTTGTTTGGTCAGATTTCAGCGTTATATTTTTTTTTAGTACGAGGTATTCACAACAATAAAAGATGATTATTGATTGGTTGCTATAGTATACTTTGCTTTATTGAAAACCATTTAAAATGGATGAGGTTTGGGTTCCTGATAATAGGAAAATTTAGAGAATCGCAAATATGTGCCACGAATAGTTTTCAGGTTCCGCAAACCCAAGCAGAAGAGATCACCCCTACCGTCTAATAAAATCAACCAGAGTGACTTACCGACAGGCAAGCCCAATATACCCTGAAGGCAAAGTTCTGACAATTAGGCAACCGATAAATTGGTTAAATCTGCATACACAACTGAACTATTCTTCATAGAAGAGCCGCGGAAAGTTTTGCGGTACCTTTAACATGAGCAAACCCTTGGCGTGTTCTATCCTTCCGTGAAATCGGCCCTTGGACAAAAGGAGTGCTGCGAACAGGACCATCTGGTCACATCACGTTGGATGTGGGGAATTAATCCAAGAAATTTAATTTGAACGCGGCTTGAAATAAAGAGAAATCTATAGTGCCAATTACAGGCGCGGATAAACGGTTTGCGCAAATATCCAGTGGAATCCATATTAATTTACTCTAATTAGTAATCTAACCTTGGTGGCTGATGGAAAAAGAAAGAATCAGCCAGTCAGAATTCAGATTACAAAACCAGACTTGTCATAAAGAGACTCTTTTTAAAAAAAAAAAAAAAAAAAAAGGAAAATGGAAGGAATTCAAAGAAAATAAAGAATATTCACCTGTCTGTGTTGCCCATCTCTGCTGTAATGAAGATTAACCGCCGCTTCAAGAGTCTTCATAATCCATCAGCGTCAGTATTCGGTATCCTGGGCCCCTGCTGTGTTCTGTGGTTTCTCCCGCTGGCCCCTACATAACTATTGGACATAGGGGCCAGGGGATCGAACCACTGAGTGTAGAGGGTGACCAGGGACCTGACACTTAAGGAAGTGTCAGATTCTAAAGATTCTTTGGGCAAAGGTTTCTCTTCATTGCAGCATGGTAGATTGGAGATTGGCAATGTGGGTATTGAGGTGAGTATTGACTATTGTTTGTACCGAGAAGATTTTATTTGAAATAATTATTTTAACAATTGTTGCTTTAACAGATTCAGCCCTGGAAGATTTTACCCCCCTTCCTGACCAGAGCACTTTTTGCGATTCGGCACTGCGTCGCTTTAACTGACAATTGCGTGGCCGTGCGACGTTACACCAAAACAAAATTGATGTCTTTTTTTCCCCCCACAAATAGAGCTTTCTTTTGGAGGTATTTGATCACCTCTGCGGTTTTTATTTTTTGCGCTTTTTTTTTACAAAAAAAAAAAGAAAATTTTGAAAAAAAAACAATAATAAATATCCCCTAAAAAGATATAAAAAAACATTTTTTCCTCAGTTTAGGCTGATATGTATTCTACATATTTTTGGAAAAAAAAACGCAATAAGTGTATATTGATTGGTTTGCACAAAAGTTATTGCGTCTACAAAATAAGGGATAGATTTATGGCATTTTTATTATTACTATTTTTTTTTTATTAGTAATGGCGGCGATCTGCGATTTTTATCATGACTGTGACATTATGGCGGACACATAGGACACTTTTGACACTTATTTGGGACCATTATCATTTATACAGCAATTAGTGCTATAAAAATGCACTGATTGCTATATAAATGACACTGGCAGGGAAGGGGTTAAATACTTGGGGCGATCAAGGGGTTAAGTGCGTCCTAGGGAGTGATTCTAACTGTCACAGGGGGATGGGCTACCACTGACATGACAGCGATCACTCTTCCCGATGACAGGGAGCAGTGATCTATGTCATGTCACAAGGCAGAATGGGGAAATGCCTTGTTTACATAGACATCTCCATGTTCTGCCTCTCCGTGATACGATCGCGGGACATCAAACCCACGGGACTCGCGGACACGGTCACGCTGTATGTGGCGTTAGTTACGCACGCCCACTAGTCCCGCCAAATAAAGGGGATTTACAGACACGCCCATTTGCCCTCCGCTACCATTGTGCCAATGTATATCGGCGTGCAGCAGTCGGCAAATGGTTAAAGCAATAGTAGACAGCACTTGCTCACTTGTACATACAGGTAAGCTTATAATAAAGCTTTTTTTTTTAATAAGGCTTACCTGTAGGTATAAGGAATATCTCCGTGCACCATTTAGTCCAGTGTTTATCAACTTTTTTTGTCAAGGCACCCTTTAAAAATTATGGACAGTCTCGAGGCACCCCATTCTAAAATGTAAAAGCCATTATAATAATTTTACATAATGCAGCAACATCCACAAGTCCAAGAAGGACACCAAACGTTCGCGGTAATTTATTCTTCCAAAGAAAATACACTGTTACAAACTGGTACTGACTAGGGGTGTAACGGATCAAAAAACTCACGGATCGGATCGTTCCTCGGATCAGAGTCACGGATCGGATTATTTTTCGGATCAGCAAATAATAATTTAATTTGCAAAAACCTGAGAAAATTCCACCACCATATAGTCCCCACTGTAATATCCACAATCTCCCCCACTGTAATATTGGCTGAGTATGGCTGGGTACGGCTGAGCATAGCTGAGTATGGCTGGGCACGGCTGAGTAAGGCTGGGCATAGCTGGGTATCACAGAGTATGGCTGGGTATCGCAGAGTATGACTGGGTATCGCAGAGTATTGGGAGGCAGGGTATTGCTGAGTATTGGCAGGCAGGGTATTGCTGAGTATTGGCAGGCAGGGTATTGCTGAGTATTGGCAGGCAGGGTATTGCTGAGTATTGGCAGGCAGGGTATTGCTGAGTATTGCTGAGTATTGGCAGGGTATCGCAGAGTATTGGCAGGGTATCGCAGAGTATAGCTAGAGCATTGGCAGGGTATCGCTAGAGCATTGGCAGGGTATCGCAGAGTATTGCTAGAGTATTGGGGTATTGCTAGAGTATTGCTAGAGTATTGGGGTATTGCTAGAGTATTGCTAGAGTATTGGGGTATTGCAGAGTATTGCTAGAGTATTGGGGTATTGCAGAGTATTGCTAGAGTATTGAGGTATTGCAGAGTATTGGGGTATTGCAGAGTATTGCAGAGTATTGCTAGAGTATTGAGGTATTGCAGAGTATTGGGGTATTGCAGAGTATTGCTAGAGTATTGCTAGAGTATTGGGGTACTGCAGAGTATTGGCAGGGTATTGCTGGGTACTGCAGGGTATGGAGGGATGGCTGCTTCCATCTCAGGATCTCTCCCCTCCACTGTACAGGTTAGTACAGAGAGGGGAGAGAGGAACCGGCGTCATGAAATGACGCCGGTTTGTTTACAAGTGATCGGTCCATCGGAGCGATCAGTGTAAACAGCCTGGGTGTAGAAAGATGGCCGCCGCTTCGAAGCTAGACCGAGACCTCGGAGCGCTCCGCGGATCGCGGCATGTGCCAATCCGAGCGGGTTGACCCGTTCGGATCACGGGTCGGTGACGATCCGTTGCACCCCTAGTACTGACTAGTATTCCAATGTTTCTCTTCTCCCTCAGTTTTTCTCCATCACTCAGCTAATCTGACCCCAAAGCTGCTGGAGAGGGGCAGAGGAGGGTCAAACAAGAATGCTATGCAGGCAACTGACATCCTACTGATCAACTGATGATGCCATTGGTTGTTAGGACCCAGGCAGCTAGAAGGTTGCAATGGTGCCCAATGAAAACTTGTGACTTAGGGGTTGATTTACTAAAGGCCAATCCACTTTGCACTACAAGTGCACTTGGAAGTGCAGTCGCTGTAGATCTGAGGGGTAGATCTTAAATGAGGGGAAGCTCTGCTGATTTTATCATCCAATCATGTGCAAGCTAAAATGCTGTTTTTTATTTTCCTTGCATGTCCCCCTCAGATCTACAGCGACTTTACTTCCAGGTGCACTTGTAGAGCAAAGTGGATTGGCCTTTAGTAAATAAACCCTCCCCCCGTCTAACTAAAAAGCAGCTTTCATCCTCATGCTGGCTTGTATACAATTTTTGGGCAATTTTTAGGCATTTTGCCAAGGCACCCCTTAAGAAACCTCAAGGCACCCTGGTTGAAAAAGGCTGGTTTTGAATCTATTCACTACTTCTGCAGCCGGTGACGTCACCAGCGCATGCACACTATTGCTCTGAAGGGACGGCATGCATACACGGGAGTGACATCATCGCAGCTCAGCCATTCGAATGGCCTGAGCCCGCAAACCCAGAAGGAAGATCGGGTAAAGATGGAAGTCCTGTCAGCAGTGACAACATGCTGCTGGAGGGCTTTGTTTTAAAGAGGAAGTAAACCCTCCTACACATGTTTAGCTTGTTAGATAATACTTTTCTCAGGCAGCTGATCGCTGCCTGAGAAAGTGAACTTACTTGTCACATTTTCGTAAAAACCGCCGTTTACATTTCCGTGACGTCAGCCGCGCTTGCGCTGTGTGGTCGTGCGAATGCGGCGTATACTGTATTGCCGACTTTCATCTTCCTGCCTCTCTGCCTTTTTTTAATACGAGGCATTCTCCTCATTGCGGCAGAGGAGAAGTCTCGCGTTGTAATCCTATCCCTGCTCTTCCTGACACTCCCCCTTGTGACTGAAGACGTCACGCAGGGGAATGAATGCTTTGTTGCCTTAGTAACGGCAACCGAGATCGAGGCTTGGTTAGGATTTCTATTGAAGCTACGGCGCATGCGCGAGATTTCCGGAGTGAAATCTAACTAAGGGCGGAAATGACGTCCGGAAAGGACGTCAAAGCCCCAATTTGAAATGGCGCGGGCGATACCCGGAAGGAAGATAATTTGGAAAAGAGAAAAAAAGGTATTTACAGCGCTCGTTTTGAGATATAACATATACAGAATGAAGGCTGATGTACAGTATTAGAGTAACATTAGTAAAATGGAAATTTTTTGGGCGGGTTTACTTCCTCTTTAAGGAAAATCTCTCATAATGTTCATGTATGCGATGCATACTAGCACGTTATGATATAACCTTGCAGGGGGAGGGAGGAAAGTTTACTACTGCTTTTTAGCATAACTGCAAAAACACATGGTTTTCCCTCTCAACCATTCCACCTTAACCACTTGCTTACTGGGCACTTAAACCCCCCTCAGTCCCAGACCAATTTTCAGCTTTCAGCGCTGATGCACTTTGAATGACAATTGCGCGGGCATACAACACTGTACCCAAATGAAATTTTTATCATTTTTTTCCCACAAATAGAGCTTTCTTTTGGTGGTATTTAGTTACAGCTCGGAGTTTTATTTTTTGCTAAACAAACAAAAAAAGATACAAAAAAAAAAAATCATGTTTAATAGTTTGTTATAAAATTTTGCAAACGGGTCATTTTTCTCCTTCATTGAAGTGCGCTGATGAGGCGGCACTGATAGGCTGCACTGGTGGGCACTGATGGGCTGCATTGGTGGGCACTCATAGGCTGCATTGGTGGGCACTGATAGGCTGCATTGGTGGGCACTGATAGGCTGCACTGGTGGGCACTGATAGGCATAGTTAAGGCGGCACAAATAGGCACAGATAAGGCAGCACCGATGGGCACAGATAAGGCGTCACTGATGGGCAAAGATGGGCACATAAGATTGCACAGATGGGTGGCACAGATGGGTGGCACGGATGGGTGGCACGAATGGGTGGCACGGATGGGCACTGATAGGTACCACTGATAGATGGGACTGATGGGCATTGATAGGTGGCACTGATAGGTGGCTCTGATAGGTGGCACTGCTGGGCACTGATGGGCGGCACTGCTGGGCACTGGTAGATGACACTGATGGGCACGGATATGTGGCACTGGGGTGCAGCACCTTTGTTTAAGGCAGATTGTGGGCACTGCTGGGTGGCACTGTGGGCACTGCTGGGTGGCACTGTGGGCACTGCTGGGTGGCACTGTGGGAACTGCTGGGTGGCACTATGGGCACTGCTGGGTGGCACTGACGGGGGGCACTTACTTTTTTTAATGTGGCACTTGCAGGGGGCAGGTGGGCACTGGCAGGGGGCAGGTGGGCACTAGCAGGGCTGGCCGTGATCGGGACTGATGTCCCGATCACGGCCGCCGGTGATCGGCTTTTTTTTTCTCCTCGCGCTGACAGCCGATTACCGGCTCCGTTATATCACATGATCAGCTGTCATTGGCTGACAGCTGATCACGTGATAAAGGGTCAGGATCGACCCCTTGTACGGATCGGTGATCAGGCGAGTCTCGTAGACTCGCCGATCACAGAGCGCGCGCCCCTCGGGGGGCGCGCAGGCCGCTCGTGCACGGGACGACGTCAATAGACGTAGTCCCGGAAAAGGAGATCCGCTCTGTAGCCGTCATTTGACTATAGCACGGATCTCAAGTGGTTAAGCTTAATACACACAATTGGATTTTACGGGAAATGTTGGATGTGAGCTTGTTGGCGGAAATTCCGACCATGTGTACGCTCCATCGGACAATTGTTGCCGGACTTTCCGCCAACAAATGTTGGCTAGCATATTCTCAAATTTTCCGCTAAACAAATGTCTGTTGTCGGACTTTCTGAGCGTGTGTACACAAGAATGTCAGACAAAAGTCCAAAGTACAAACACACATGATCAGAAGCAAGGACGAGCCAGAAGCGGTCGGTCTTGTAAACTAGCATTCGTAATGGAGAATTATCATTCGTGATGCGGCAAAGTATGAAATCTGGAAATGCAGCGCACAATTCTCTTCTTCTTTAATGGGATAATAATGAAGCTGCTTTGCTGGTGATACTGATGGAGTTATTACAAACGAATTTTCAAAGGCTTTTTTTTTTCTAGTGATACCAAGAATAATATTATGTTTTTTTTTTTATTTGTGCATTAAAAAAAAAAATTGACATGCTATCTGCCAATAGAACTTAATAGAACCGAAAAGTGCATTCTATGCATCCAAAAATATAGAAAATATACCAAATCAAATCATTATTCAACCCAAAAAAAATAATGTCAAAGCAATAACTCCAAGGCCAATAATAAATAACACGTTATCTCCTCCGATTCCACAACATGTCTGGTTGACGAACGGCCGTTCAGAGACGAACTGAAAAGCATGAAATGAAAGACGCAAAAACAAAAGCGCGAATCAACACTCACCAAACTTCTACTAACACGAAATTAGCAGAAGGAGCCCAAAGGGTGGCGCTAAAGAGCTGAAAAAACACGTAGTACGTCCAGTACATCACTAAGTTCCTAATTGTTGGCCAAAATTTGTGTGACCGTGTGTATGCAAGACAAGTTGGAGCCAACAATCTTCAAACAAAATTCCATGGTTTTGTTGTCGGAAAGTCCGATCGTGTGTACGAGGCTGAAGACTTGCTAAACGCTAGGATGAAACACTAGAAAACGACTTCTCCTGCCAAATGGCAACATTCGAAAACAACATGGACACACAGGTAGATACACATCAATTTTATGTTTTGCGTCTACTGGAGTTCTCCTTTAAAACACCCAAAGTCACATGTGCTTCTAGTGGTCTAACTTTATCGGCTTCTTTCTTATCAGGCCAGGTTTACTTTGTTGCGTTGCGATTGGTGCATAGGTGCTCTGCAGTGACCTTCATTCTGAACGACTGACCAACGTACCTTACCAACGGCGTGCGTTGTAGGGTGGCGCAACACGTCACAACAGGCAAATGTGTGTTTCGAGTGGACTGCCAAAAATTCTACATGCCATTCTTGTTGGCGCATTGGACAGCCCGTTCTAATGAATATTCTGCCTTAACGCAACGCACCTTACACGTTTGGGAAATGAATTACAAAGAAATAAATGGGCTGTAAGTAAAACACTTTTATTTGCACGGTAACTCAGGTCTCTGGGATAAACCTTGATAAACAAACATACTGTATCAAACAACTACACAAACGACACCCTTGAATTTTCATCATTGTTATATAACAAAACGCCTGGAAACTTTAATGCCCAATTTATAAGCCTGTCGGGAGCATTCAGAAGTCAGCAGTCACTTTTAAAGGCTCGGGATATTTGAACACCAATAGACACTAAAGGATTAAATTGTAGAAAGGTTGTCAATTTTTTTAAGCATAAAAACTTGACAGGAACCAAATGGTAAAAAAGTCGAAATCTCTTTAATAATTCATCATAAGATTACATCAAATATCCGGCGAGTTTCGGTGGTCAATACCCCCTTCATGAAGGCTACCAAAATAATCCAAGGATGTTTAATGTATTTTGTAGCCCTGATGAAGGGACTGTATTGGCTCCCGAAACATCTTAGCTATTTAATGTGATGATAAGTGAATCATTGAGGTGATCTGGACTCTTTTGCCATTTGGTTCAGTCCATGGCTCCTGTTTTGTTCTTATGCTTTGAGTGACATTGTAGGAAGGGCCAGTGAGCTTATTAAAAACTATTTACAACATAAGAAATTGGTACATCCAAAGATATGTTATAATGACTTTCCCAGTCAAATTTCGAGGTACATTTCAAAGAAGAATATTCAAACTATCAAGAAGAATATAACTTTAACATTTCTATTTGTACGTTGGATAAAACCTAGTCCAGATATAGCGGTAGAAACCACCACCTCTGACACCCCTAATGGGAACTGTGTTTCAGGGGCGGTTGGCAATTCCACTAGAACCAATATGTTTTTGAAGCCCCAACGCCTCTTGGATATTTTTTGTCCGGTTTATATTGCTCACTGTCCCCACTGGGCAGTTTCAACCTCTTTAATGGTCCCAGTGACTATTGTCACTGGGGACAAAATGGTTTGGAAATCAAATAAGAGGTGAAGGGAAATACAATTCCAATGGAGGCACCCTCTTTTGGTGACAATAGTCTAATGCCCCATACACACAGTCGGACATTCCGACGACAAAATCTGTCGCATTTTTTCTGACTTAATATACACGGTCGCACAAAGTTGTCGGAAAATCCGACGGAACTATAAAGAGGCCAGTAGCCAATAGCTTTCGCCTCGTAATTTATTCTGAGCATGCGTGGCACTTTGTGCGTTGGAATTGTATACACACGATCGGAATTTAAAGGATCGGATTTTGTTGTTGGAAAATTTTAGATCAATTCATGAATGCCAACTGTCCTGAATTTTTACCCTCTGGCCTACCGATGGTGTGCCCCAGTTCATGTCCCGGAATCACTGCAACAACCTTATTTCAGTTACTGCACATGCACAGTAACTCAAAAAAGGTATTCATTTGGGAGTTGGAACCAGGATGTATTTAAAGGGGGGGGGGGGGGGGGGCTGGTCAGGCCCAATCCCTAAAGTAGGTGTGATTGGAATGCACCTACATAGAAAGTAGGCAGGAAAATTACAAACCATGGGTAGGGTAACAGTGTCTCAGGATCCAGGCCCTAAAGTTAGTAAATTTGTCAATGCAGAGTCCTTTTTTGGGCCCCTTGCACACTGGGCTGTCCAGCTGCAGTGTGTCCCTCCCGGCATTTTAGCGCTCAGGAGGGACAGGTGCAGTGCGGCAGCTGATCAAAGTCTATGGCAGGCTGGATGGGGCTGAAAGTTGAAAGTTCAGGGATGAAGGTACAGAAGGCGCAGGTCTTGTCCTGTCTCAGGCACGGTAAACACTAGGAGGGACGGACAGCAGTTGGATGGCCCCCGTGTGCAAGGCGCCTAAATGTCTGGAGTTCAACTTTAAGAAATCATGGACCAGCTGCCATTTTCAGAGTGCATTGGCGACCTGACCCTTAATATCAGCCCAGCTCTGATAAATGTTCAAAGGCTGCAACCTTATTTAACAGTTCATTTTCTAACCTCCTTTTAATGAAGATGCAGGATCTGCTCAGTCAGCAAGTGTTAGGAAGCAAAACAGAATTAATGGGAAAAAGTTGTTAGCATTGAGGCCAACTTACTCTCTTCTTCCGGCCTCTTCTTCAGTGGGGCGAGCATCTCTTGCACAGCCGAGTTTCCCTGGTATGGTGCAGGATCTTTACACATCCTGAGGTTCTCCATTCTGCAAGAGATGCAGACCACCTCACATCAGTCAGTGTCCAGCAAAACTGAGCACCCCGCAGACAAATCTATGCATCACACTTTGAGCAGAGCTCCACCCAAAATGTGTTTTGGGAGGGATACCATGGGGAAGAGCTAGACCACCTTTCATAGCCTCCCATGGGAAGCTTTCCCCTTACTTCCCACCTTGGATGGACAATGCCGCTAAGGGCTGCTGGCAGTGTCATAGCCCCCCCATAGATCCTTCATATAGAGAGGAATCAACTCACAGCAGTGCCATGGGCATCAACTGGAGAGGAAGTGAGGGGAAGTCTACCCATTGGGGACACAGATCACAGTAATAACCCAACACAGGATTTATTGCTTCCCCACTCTATCCAGAACAAAAGGTTTTGGCTGGAGATCCACTTTAAATTAGAACCCTTGCTACACCCAGGTAAACTTGGCCTGAAAGTTTGATCATTTGTGACCAGCTCATGTCAGACATAGCTTAAAGGAGAACTCCAAGTAAAGGACATATAAACAATTAAGAGTAAACTTCTATTTCACGGTGTTTGCTATTTGTTTTTGGATGCAATAGAAAATGGGTGCCTTCAGCAGGAAATAAAGCCAATGTCCTGCTTCTGAAGATTCCAGAAAATGTACTTACCAATACACACAATGCAGTTTGATCCACCATTGGCTCCTCCTCCATTATCTTACCTTGTGTGCAGGAAGATGCTCTCAGATGAGATGAAAGGGGTTTGCTAGAGCCATTGTAGGTATTGCTGACCCTCACAAGCAGAAATAAAAAAACAGGGTGCAGAAAATCTAATATTATCTAACGTTACCAGGTAATATTTTTCATGACCGGAGTTCTCCTTTATTGATCAGTCTAGTCAATGATCATATGATGCCTAAAAAAACAGGTTTATGTTATAAGATATATAATATATATATACTGTATATAAAACGGGAACACCCACTTTCTCCTCCCCTATGTGTAAAAGTCAATACGAAAGTTGACATTGTGGCAGTTCACAGTGTGGTTAAGAAATTAAATCTAAGCCCTTGTACACACGGTCGGAGATTCTGACGGAATGTGTCCGATCGGACCGTTTTGTCGGATATTTCGACTGTGTGTGGTCTACATCGGACTGTTCCCGTCGGAGTATCCGACGGACCAAGTTTTCCAACTTGTTGGTAAAATTTTCTGACAAAATGCTCCGATCGGACATACTCCGATCATGTGTAGAGAATTCCGATCGGACAAAGTGCCACGCATGCTCAGATCAAATTCCTACACCAAAGCTATTGGCTACTAGCGTGAACGTAGTCCCGTCGTAACGAAATAACGTCATCACGTCGGATTTTCCGACAACTTTGTCCGACCGTGTGTATGCAACAGTTTCGGACAAAATCCGTCTGACAAAATCCGTCTGACAAAATCCGACGGATTTGGTTGTCGGAATCTCCGACCGTGTGTACAAGGGCTTAAAGAGGTTGTAAAGGTTTGTTTTTTATTTTCTAAATAGGTTCCTATAAGCTAGTGCATTGTTGGTTCACTTACCTTTTCCATCGATTTCCCTTATAAATGTTTTTTTTTTCTTTGTTTTCTTTGTCTGAATTTCTCACTTCCTGTTCCTCCTCAGTAATCTGTTCAGTAAGCTGTTCTGGCTGACTAACCACCAGCTCGGATGATGGTGAGAAGTTTACTGAGGAGAAACAGGAAGTGAGATATTCAGACAAAGAAAAAAAACATTTAGAAGGGAAATCGAAGGAAAAGGTAAGTGAACCAACAATGCACTAGCTTAGAGGAACCTATGTAGAAAATAAAAAACGAACCTTTACAACCCCTTTAAGGTTAAGTCTTTTTCAAGCCCTACATCAGGGGTATGGAATTAAGTCAGGTCAGTAAAATTTTCATCCAGCTGGGGTCCGAGTCTCATATTTGTTCTATGACCCAGATGTTTCAGATCACAGCCCCCAGCCTCTTCCCACCTGTACATTGCAGTTTCCCCTTTACACCACAACGCCCCCTTTTTACACTGCAGAACCCCCCTCTTTACATCACAGTGCCCTTCTTTATATGACAGCGCACCCCCCCCTTTATCATACAGCCCCTTTTACATTACATAACCCCCTTCACATCACAGTCCCACTTTGCATTATAGTGCCCCCTTTAGATCACAGCACTCCGATTTACAATATAGCCCCCCTTTACATCACAGCTCTCCCCTTTACATCACAGCTCTCCCCTTTACATCACAGCTCTCCCCTTTACAATACAGCCCCTTTTACAATACAGCCCCCCTTTACATCACAGCACTCACCTTTACAATAAAGTCTCCCCCTTTACATCAAAACACTCCCCTTTACATCACAGCTCTCCCCTTTACAATACAGCCCCCCCCCCCTTTACATCACAGCTCTCCCCTTTAAAATACAGCCCCCTTCACAATACAGCCTCCCTTTACATCACAGCACTCACCTTTACAATTAAGCCCCCCCCCCTTTACATCACAGCTCTCCCCTTTACAATACAGCCCCCTTTACATCACAGCTCTCCCCTTTAAAATACAGCCCCCCTTTACATCACAGCTCTCCCCTTTAAAATACAGCCCCCTTTACATCACAGCTCTCCCCTTTACAATACAGCCCCCCTTTACATCACAGCCCCTTTTACATCACAGCTCTCCCTTTTACAAGCTAACCTTAGACAGCACATACAGTGAGGGAAAAAAGTATTTGACCCCATGCTGATTTTGTACATTTGCCCACTGACAAAGAAATGATCAGTGTATAATTTTAATAGTAGGTTTATTTTAACAGTATGAGAAAGAATAGCAACAAAAATATCCAGAAAAACTAAATTTAAAAAAAAGTTACAAATGCATTTGCATTTTAATTTGATCCCCTATCCATCAGCAAGATTTCTGGCTCCCAGGTGTCTTCTATACACAGCTAATGAGCTGAGATTAGGAGCACTCTTAAAGGGATGCTCCTAATCTATGCTTGTTACCTGTATAAAATATGCAATAAATCAGATTCCAATCTCTCCATCATGGCTAAGGCCAAAGAACTGTCCAAGGACGTCAGGGACAAGATTGTAGACCTACACAAGGCTGGAATGGGCTACAAGACCATCGCCAAGCAGCTTAGTGAGACGGGTACAAGAGTGGGCATGATTATTTGCAAATGGAAGACACATAAAATACAGTGCCTTGAAAAAGTATTCATACCCCATGAAATTTTCCACATTTTGTCACGTTACAACCAAAAACATAAATGTATTTTATTGGGATTTTATGTGATAGACCAACACAAAGTGGCACATCATTGTGAAGTGGAAATAAAATAAAATAATATTTTTCAACATTTTTTACAAATAATTATGTGAAAAGTGTGGCGTGTATTTGTATTCAGCCCCCCTAAATCAATACTTTGTAGAACCACCTCTTGCTGCAATTACAGCTGCAAGTCTTTTTAGGGATGTCTCTACCAGCTTTTCACATCTAGAGAGTGACATCTGGGCACATTCTTCTTTGCAAAAGTTTTGCCACAAATTCTCAATTGGATTTAGGTCTGGACTTTGACTGGGCTATTCTAACACATGAATATGCTTTGATCTAAACCATTCCATTGTAGCTCTGGCTGTATGTTTAGGGTCGTTGTCCAGCTAGAAAGTGAACCTTCTTTTGCAGACTCTAACAGGTTTTCTTCTAAGATTGCCCTGTATTTGGCTCCACCCATCTTCCCATCAACTCTGACCAGCTTCCCTGTCCCTGCTGGAGAAAATCATCCCTACAACATGATGCTGCCACCACCATGTTTCACGGTGGGGATGGTGTGTTCAGGGTGATGTGCAGTGTTGGTTTTCTGTCACACATAGCTTTTTACTTTTAGACCAAAAAGGTAAATTTTGGTTTCATCTGACCAGAGAACCTTCTTCCACATGTTTGCTGTGTCCCTCACATGGCTTCTCGTAAACTGCAAACGGCTATGGGACTTCTTATAGCTTTATTTCAACAATGGCTTTATTCCTGCCACTCTTCTATAAAGGCCAGATTTGTGGAGTGGACAACTAATGCCGCGTACACACGATTGGACTTTCCGGCGGACTTGGTCCAGAGTCCGTCGGACAATTTGATCGTGTGTGGGCTCCAGCGGACTTTTTCTTCCCAAAAGTCCCGTGGACCTAGAAATAAGACTGGCTTCTAATTTGTCTGCCGGACAATCCATTCGTCTGTGTGATAGTCCGACGGACTAAAACCGCCGCTAGGGCAGCTATTGGCTACTAGCTATGAAGTTCCTTATTCTACGTCATCACGTTCGGATCCGTCTGACTTTTGGAGTCCGGCGGACGTCAGCTGCAAAGTCCGTCGGATTGTCCGTCGAAAGGTCCGGTCGTGTGTACGCGGCATAATAGTTGTGCTGTGGAGAGATTCTCCAACCTGAAATATTATTTTATTTTCCTTCCACTTCACGATGTGCCACTTTGTGTTGGTCTATCACATAAATCCCAATAGAATAAATTTACGTTTTTGGTTGTGACATGACAAAATGTGGAAAATTTCAAGGCACTATACATATTTATGCATATTTCTGGAATGTTTCTGTGCCACTATGTGTTAACAGTCTTGTTAACCGAAGAGCAGCTTCTAAAAAAGTGTCAGCTTTCACACTTCCTGTCTGGCTTTTATCATCCACAGACATCTGCTCTACCTTCATGTAACTATGATGGGCTTCTACACCTTGACAGTTGGATGGGATTAAACTTATAATTAAAAAAAATGAATAGCTTTTAACACTTTAATTTCTTTATTTTGATGCATTATCGCCCAGTCTGCATCAGACACACCCCTGGGAGCGTTCGAAGATGGCGGGAGATGTTGTTCCTTTTTTTTATAAAAACTATCAAATCTGTTAACAAATTATTCATTTTGGAGAACCTATAGACATATCCTCTGACCATATATTGCTGCACAAAGATAAAAAAAGATGTCAACTCTCCAAATTCTTGTACCTCCTCCAAGCCCTGCCGATCCATATACCCTCCAATTATTCCGATCAGGTAAGGGAGATGTTTTAAGACTTTATCTGGGCACATAAACGACTGGCACTGAACAGCCGATAGCTCTCGCTACCCAAAGTTTATGGTGGCCTAGCGGTGCCAGACTTACGTGAATACCAATGGGGAACCCACCTGACCAGACTTATTGACTGGAATCACCATCAGACCACTAAATTGTTGCCTCGCCTGGAACAGTCCCAATGCAACATCCCACTAGACAGAGATCCTTGGTGCCACCAATCGCTGCCAAATGTTATAAACAATAAAAAAAAAATCACCCTCTGGTGGGGCTGACTACGTAGATTTGCTCGTCCCTTTTCATAAGATCCTCTCTTACGTCAACCCACTCCTCACTATATCCGATACTTGGAAACCCACTGTTTTCCCTTGGATCCTAAGACCCTGTCTTCTGCTCCTTGAAGAAATCTGGTTGCTTTCAAGCTTCCCATTTCCTCACCCATAGTAGGTGGCCATCCATATCCAAGATCATGAATCCAGAGGGACAGTTTTGATTGGACCACTGGAGGGCACCCCAAATTCACCACTTTTTCAAGTCCTTACCTCTCCCAGACAGTTTTTGCCAAACTCTTACCACCTTCGAGACTTACTGTTCAGAGGAGGGCACCATGCCTCACACCCTATCAGCCGCCTACCAATTGCTGATTACGCTGCCTGATGGCTACCACCCGCTATGCCTTTGTACATGAGAGAAGGATATCAAGAGTATGCTCTCCTCAGGCCAAAGGCAAAATATTGTCCACTTCACTTACTTCACTAAATCCTCCATATGTACAAAGATATAGGAGACTAACTTCAAAATTGTCACCAGATGGTACAATACTCCTGCAAAATTACAAATGTTCTTTCCCTTGTCCTTGGATGGCTGCTGGAGGTGTCAAGGGGACCAGGGAACAATTCTCCACATCTTCTGGACCTGCTCTAAGCCGGAACAGTTCTGGAAGACAATCCAGCACATTGCCCAAAAGTTTACCAAGCGCTCCATCCCAGACAATCGAGCCTTCTTTCTGCTCCATGCCTCCAACATTCCAAGCAAAATTTATAAAAAATCAATAATTCGCCATCTCCTCGACGCGGATAAGGCATGCATCCCTCGTTGCTGGAAATCCACACAACCTCCATGCATAGGCCTGTGGTTCAAAAAAGTGAAGGAAATCAACAAAATGAAGGATCTTATCCTCACAGCCCGCCATCAACGTAAACGCTACACTAAGATGTGGACACTCTGGAACATGTTTGCCTTCTTTGACAAGGGACGGCCCCTCTTTGAAAGTGACACGGTAGACTAGCTCAACCCGATATAGCCAGAATGGAATCAGCCCCTCTTTCTTCCCCCACACTTCGCCTTTTTCTTTGTTCATCTTCTTCCATCTCATGTGTCTCTATTTTTCTTGTATTTTTTCTACAGATATACATCTTACTACTGTTTTATAATATTTGAAAAGGTTGGGACGGGGACCATAAGACCACCCATTGCAGCACATTAAAATCCAAAGGAATAGGCATTTAATGACTTAGCGGTAGAGGTTTACAATCATAATCTCTCAGACCCTCCAAAGAGTTGACTTTACATGTTAAGAGTGAAAGGTAGGCTTGTCATGTTATGCTTACTTGTATCTAGCAACTCTGTCTAAGACAAGGTATGTTGTTTTACCTCACCCAATGCCATTGTACCTATTTCATGCAACTGAAGATGCTGTGTTTTGTGCTTTCATGTCTCTTTAAATAAAAGATTTGAAAAAACAATATGTCAAAGTACACTCAGGAAGGCAGTAGAGCCACCATCAGATCCTTACCAGTTAATTGGAACCATCAGGAGATGGTTCAGGAGGTGCTCCCCACCAACAAGAATTTCCCCCTACTTAGTTTTCTTTGTTATTTATTTTATACTTTACGTTTTGCTATTGATTGCACCACTTTGATACTTTAACGTTATATTTCATGTTGACCTATTGTCCTGTAGCCATAATGTCATTAGAAAATTGTAATACAAAATTTTACTTTAAAAAGTTCAATAAAAATCATAGAAAAAAAGTTTATCTAAATTCAAAACTTTTTTCAGTATTGGATATAGTGGTGAATGGTTAGGACCATGCCAGGTTCTACTGCTGTCTATGTCCCCACTGGGGTGATGAACTCTCTCCAAAATATTAGAGATGCTCTCTAACAGTAAAAACCTTAAAGGGGTTGTACACCATCATGTTTTTTTACCTTAATGCATCCTTTGCATTAAAGTGAAAAAACGTCTGCCAGTGACTGCCCCTCCCCCCATTTTACTTACCTGAGCCCCGTATTTCCCTCTCTGCATGGGGGTCCCGGCTCTTGATAGCATTGGCTCCCGCTGCTGTGAATCAAATCCATTGATGCGGGCGCCGGGGGGCAGGGGTCGAGTCTGGCATTCGTGTCTATGGATGCCAAATGCTGGACTCGGGAGAGCGCCCACAAGGTAACCCCCCCCCCCCCCCCCCCGGAGAGCGATTCCCCTAGAGGGTTATCTGATACAAGGAGGAGCTGTGAGAGCCGCTGAGGGACCCCAAAAGAGGACTATCAGGGCCACTCTGTGCAAAACGATGTGCACAATGGCGGTAAGTTTGTTATTTTAAATAAAAATTAAAAAAACAAAGGCTTACAATCACTTTAAATGGCCACACCTGTTCTTTTGTCAGTTGCCTAAGGAGTGGATGCCCCTTCCATTTTTGAGAGATTTTCTCTCACTTCATGGTATATCTTCAGGGCAGAAAGTGAAGAGAAATCTCCACAATGGAACACAGAAGGCAAAAAATAAGCCTGATGGGGTTTTAATTTTTCCCTACTCTATCCACTGTACAAGACATCAGGAATGTGTCCTGAACGGGAGGTATAGTTCTCCGATATTTGAGCTGTGGTCCCTTTAAGGGAGACAGTTTGAAGACTTGGGGTTCTCACCCATGCAGGGTGAGGGGTTCCGGAACAGTCCAGTTGGAAAGAGAGGACTGATTGCTAGTACTCTCTAAATTGGTAAGTTCTTATCAGGGACCATGAACTGTGGAGGTTCAATTTTCGGGAGGGGAGAACCTCCAAACCCTGACCAAACTCAGTTGACTGATACTCCCGGGCTACCTCAGATCACACCACAATAAAAAAAAAAGTTTTGGCCTTGAATATACTCCAGTTCCCCTTGGTTAGAACCAACTGCATTACAGAATATGTTTGATTCCTACAAAAACGGATTTGTTCCCAACTTTGTCACTGTGATGCTATCAGCGGTTGATGACAGTCAAGACTTTAGTTCCGCCTGTACAACACTGCGTGACGCGGATCCCAAGACATCTGTACCTGTGCACATCTTTATGGAGCTGTGACAGCTGGTGACAAGTGATTGCCTGCTAAAAACAAGCAGCATAACTGTATAATGCTTTGTTAGTGAACATCATACAACCAGCGGGTCATTAGGCTTTATGGTGCCTGTTCAGTTCTTTGCACTGGCTTCTGGCAGCAACATATTAATAGCCACACAACCCACACAGCTGCTATGAGCCCTGGGGGTGGAAGGGGACCTATATAGAGGGGGGCTGTTTGTACATTTTAAGCATAGAAAATCTGTGTGCATATGGAGATAACATAAGTCTAGCATTGTATTTTTAAGACTGCAGATGGCGCTATTGACACTGACTCTGTACCCCCCAGGTAACATTAACAGTCAAGAAGAGGTGACATCAGACGTACAGGAGAATTCAGAATGGTTGTCACTAGTCACAGAACCCAATTTTTTTTAGCTGTTTCAGTAGTGTGGATCTATTGCCCTCTGAGCCTGCAAGAAGCTGATGCCAGGTCCAATTTGGGTACTTACATTATTAAAGAAGAATCCCAGGTATAGATATTTTTACATAGTCACAGTCATCCAGGTTGGACCAACATAACTATTCATATATCATACCTGTGGAAACCCCCTGGAAGCTGAAAAACACTGTAATAGTGATCTCCACTAGCTTCCAGGTCCCATGCCAAGCGACTGCTCTGCTGCATTGTAAAAACAGGAGCTCACTCGCTTGGCATGGGCGCCATTCCGATAATGCTTTGCATTTTCTCAATGAAAGCTAATCATCTTCTGATTGGATGAGGCAGAGAGCATGATATCACTGCCCCTCCACTTCAAAGCGAACTTTAAACGGCGCCTGTGCCGAGCGGCTGACTCTTTAGCAGAGAAGGTGCTCGGCATGGAACACGGAAGCTAGTGGAGATTACTGGCGTAACGGTATCTATTTCAGTCATTTTCAGCTTCTAAAGCAGGGGTCTCCAAATTTTCTGAACAAAAGGGTTAGTTTACTGTGGTTCAGACTTTATGGAGACTGGACTGTGCCCAGTGGGAGTAAACAATGCCCCATCTTTGGTATTAGGGCGGGCGATTAGTGCCCGATTTTTGGTGTCAGTGGAAGGAATTATGTCCCATTGTTGGTGTCAGTGGGAAGAATAGAAGCCTATTGGTGTCATTGCCCAAGATTTTTCCCTATTGTTGGTGTCCATGGCAGGAAGGATGCCCCAAGGGCCAGATAAAGCCAAGCAAATATCCACATCTGACCCCCAGGACGCAGTTTGGAGATCGAGGTTCTAGAGAGATCCCACAGGTATGATATATACAGCGGGGAAAATAATTTTTTGATCCCCTGCAGATTTTGTAAGTTTGCACATTTACAAAAAAATGAAGGGACTATAATTTTTCTCATAGGTGTATTTAAACACTGAAGATGGGTCCTGGATGGGTCCTCCAGCATGACAAAGACCCAAAATACCACCAAGGCAACAATAGTAGTTGCTCGAAATAGTGGCTCGAAAAGAAGTACATTTAGGTCAGGTAAGTCTCCAGACCTTAATCCTATAGAAAATGTATGGAGGGAGCTGAAACTTTGCGTTGCCAAGTGACACCCAAGAAAGCTTAAAGTGTTACTAATTAAAGTAAAATATTGCCACTATATACCTTTTTGGCTGATCGGTACACCACAGTCATGTGATAAACTGCAGGGTCTGCTCATGTGCTGAGTGTTCAGATAGGTGGAGATTTCCACTACATGGTTATGACTAAGGCCTTATAGGCTGAAACACGTCAACTGACTAAAATGAAGAAATTTTAAGGGTAACAATCGGAGTGTGGATAATTTTTTCTACAGATTTCCACTATAGCCTGTGTCTTCATGCTGTTATGGGAGGTGGATCATCCATCAATCAGGATGTGACATCACACCCACTGTGTTCTTTTTTAGTTAATGTGCATGGAGGAGGAGGAAGGGACTGGGCTGTCATTTAGGATCTGTATACACACCCACATGTGTCATGTCAATATCACGTGACCTGAAAAGCTCAGTTCAACAAGGAAATATTCTTTCCAGCAATAGAGACCAAACTGAGCATGTGCAGCAGTACTACACTCACTGTGTTTTATCTGGCCTTGCCAAGAGAGACCCTGCAGGAGGGGGAGGATCTGTGCATACAGGATCCAAGAGCCATTTACACAATGCAGAGAGTTAACCCCTTAAATTCCACAGTGAGTATAACAAGCATGCTATTTTTGCATATACAGACAGATTTTACTGTTGTGGGTTTAGCAACTTTAGAGAAGATCTGTAAAGAAGTGTGGACCAAAATCCCACCTGAGATGCGTGCAAACCTGGTCACCAACTACAAGAAACGTCTCACCTCTGTAAATGCCAACAAGAGTTTCTCCACCAAGTACCAAGTCATGTTTTGCTTGGGGATCAAATACTTATATTACTCACTAAACTGCAACTCAACTTATAACATTTGCATCATGTGTTTTTTTTATGGATTTTTGATTGATATTCTGTCTCTATCATTTAGAATACACCTATTTTAAAAATGATAGACCCTTCATTTCTTTGTAATTGGGCAAACTTACAAAATCTGTAGGGGATCATAGTTACATTGGTCCAAACTGGAATGATGTAATTATGTATAAAATTTACCTGGAATTCTTCTTTAAATGTATTCCTCAATGCCAACAGTGTATTATAGGAGTTGTAAAGTCAGAGGGTTTTTTATCTTAATGCATGCTATGCATTAAGATAAAAAGCCTTCTGTGTGCAGCAACTCCCCTCAGCCCCCCTAACACTTACCTGAGGTCCCACTCTGTCCAGCGATGTCCATGAGTGGCTCAGCCGTCCTAGAGTCTCCTTCCTGTTTGGCTGAGACACAGCAGTGGCGCCATTGGCTCCCGCTGCTGTCAATCAAAGTCAGCTAGCCAATCAGGAGATAGATGGGTCTGGGCCGAGTCAGGGCTCCGTGTGTGTATGGACACAGGGAGCTGTGACTCAGCTCAGGTGCCCCCATAGCAAGCTGCTTACTGTGGGGGCGCTGAACAGGAGGGAGGAGCCAGGAGAGGGGAAGAGGGACCTGAGAAGAGAGCGATCTGTGCTGCTCTGTACAAAACCACTACGATAGAGCAGGTAAGTATAAAATGTTTGTTATTTTTATAGGAACAAAAAAAAGAGACTTAACGTATTTATCGGTGTATAACATGCACTTTTTACCCCTTAAATCGGGGAAAATTGCGGGTTCGTGTTATACACCGATCTCCCTGCTGTCTCTCAGGGAAAAGGAGGAGTGAGTGCCACTGAATTACATAGAGCCGCAATCTCCTGTGTACCCGGCGCTCCGTCAATCACAGCCATACCTCCTGGCCCCTCATTGGGCCACTGTTCTGTCTATCATGTGAGCAGGGCCAGGAGGCGTGGCTGTGAGTGACGGAGCGCCGGGTACACGGGAGATTGCGGCTCTGTGTAATTCAGCGGCACTCGCTCCTCCTCTTCCCTCAGAGACAGCAGGGATAATCCAACACTGGCGAGGCTGCAATGATGGAAAAGGTGAGGCTACAGATGGGCACTGAACAGGCTGCATTGTTGGTCAATTTAATGGCTGCAGATGGGCACTGAGCAGGGTACATTGATGGGAAATTTAGAGGCTGAAGATGGGTGTCACGTCACATTCGGCTACCCATCATAATTTGCTACCCTCTGGAGTGTGCATGTGCGACGCCGCCATATGAGTTCCAACACAGGGCCCCTCGCGGGCTCACTTCGCTTGCCACGCTTCGGGAATTCTATGTCCACTTGGATGGTGGGGCTTGAACCTGGACTCAGGTGTGAGGGCACAAAATTCTGCCCAGGCGCAGGCCGCCATAGTGTTGGAACACATAAGGCGGCGGCGCACATGCACAGTCCAGCGGGTAGCCAAATGTGATGGGTGGCCATATGTGACGAAACATGGGCACTGAGCAGGGTGCATTGATGGGCAATTTAGAGGCTGCAGATGGGCACTGAGCAGGGTGCATTGATGAGCTGTGACCCTAATTTTGCTTCAAAGTTCTTTATTTAAAATGTATGTTTTTTTCCTTAAACTTCCTTCCTAAAATCGGGGTGCGTGTTATATGCCTGTGTGTGTTATACACCGATAAATACGGTATTTAATTTAATGAACACACAGCTGCATTCAATTGTGTCTATCATACTTTCTGAGGTTCGGCTTCAAGTAGAGATTTTAAGATGGACTCCAAGTTTTTTTTACGTGACTATACTATTTCACTTAAAGTGGTTGTATAGTCAAATTGGGGACTTTTACCTACAGGAAAGCCTATCATAAGGCTTACCTGTAGGTAAGAAAAAATCTCCTAACCTGTACGGTTTAGGAGATATTCCCCTTGCAATGTGACTGCAGCGGCACATGCGCACAGGGCATTCCCGGCTGGAAGCCCAGCAGACGCCCGACCCTGCGGAGAGAAATCTCATGTGCACATGCGCGGGAGTGACGATATCGCGGCTCTGGCCACTCACAGCGCCGGAGCCGCGATACCCAGAAGAAACACAGAGGGAACATGTCAGCTCCCTCAGCGTGGACAGATGTCGGGGCCTCGTTCTAAGGTAAGTATTTCATAATGAGCTAGTATGTGGTGCATACTAGCTCATTATGTCTTTTGCTTTGCAGGTGAGCAAAAAATAAAAATAAATTCAGCGGGTATACAACTGCTTTAAAGCTATTTTGAGAAAAGGAAACAACAATGTCATTCAAGTGAATAATATCCCTGAACACAAGTCCTGCAATTGTTGATATTTTTTATTAAGACACGGAGAGGGTAGTGAAGTGTCCCGCAGGAGGGAGATGAATGAGCATTTGGAGAGTGCCAGGGAAATCATTTACATACCTCTTTGAGCTTGGAGACTTGGGGCTGGCAAAGCTCCTTTGAAAACGCTTGCCAACATCAGAAGGCCAGCTGCACTACAGATCACGAAACGGCAAACATGCTTACAGCGGGGAGAGGAAGGCGTGCGAGGCGGCTCAATGTGTGATGCGAGGCTTGTTTGCTTGCTTTACTGAGAATATTACGTCTCCTTTATACTTATACAAAGCACAGGGAACAAAGTCGCTCAGAAACGTTTAAAGTAAATCCGTCCCGGAAAAAAAAAAAGAAGAAGAGCTAGGACATGCATTCACTGAGTAATTAGATAAAGTAACTTGTTTTCAATCTGTCTGTCAATGTTTGAATTAATTAAAGCTATGGGGAAAAAAAATCAAAAATGACATATCCGATGAAGTCTGTCACTGGCATTAATGCAGCAGTTTTTGTTTGAATTATCCTACAATCTATTTTTGTTACCTGTTGATTCTGTCAGTAGATCTGTTACTTCTCTATTTCCTGTAATAGGGTGACAACATTGATAAGGAAAAAAGAGTTTGGGACTTTATATGAGGCCAAGACAGAACGTCAATGCCTCCATCCAGTTCCAGTTATTATAGGCTTACTATTAAGATACCATTATATCTATGTTGGTAATAGCGCACTATAGTATGTATTGAACATCATGTGACTCTTTCATATATAATTACTCTTAGTTTTTTTATTATTATAGATACATAGTTATGTGATCATATCACTTTTTAATATACACAGGGGATTATTTCCCGGGGTGTCTGGTACCTGTCGGCATTCCATTGCCTTGGGGTTCACCGCCTCAGCTACCAGGGCTGAGGTTGTTCCTCCCTCCCCCTATCGACCCCAGCCCCTGGCGCCTCTCACCCGGACTCCTAGGTTCTGTAAGTATGAATGGGTGATCTATGGTTATTACCCTTTCAAGTTTTTGCTAGTTCCTCTCTTTTGTCCAAACCCATTACAATTTTACAATATCTTTATAGACATCATTTTCAGCATCTGCTCCTGAAGATTGGAAATTATCAATGAAACGCGTTGAGCTCTAAAAATGCTATTACTATGATTATTCAATTTAAGAGTCTAAACCACTTCTTTATTGATTATGTTTTACTGGCCTGTACCAAGGTAGTATGGTTCTGTTACAACAGTGTGAACATGGATTCAGTCTGGTGTTTTTACAATGTCAATTTTATCAATTCACATGCTCTTACGCTACTATGTTACTTTGTGATATCTATGTAATAAATTACATTTATTTTTTATGTATTTTGTCTATGTTATGATACAATGCTATGACTTGACAGAATGTGATTATGATACCCTTAATATACATCTGCCAGACACTCCTTCCCATGGCTTCCCATGGACTAAACCAAGAGAAATACAGATACAGAGGCAAATATAGCTTCCCGTTAAAAGTGTTCATGGGTGCACAGTACAAAGCAGTAATGGAAGATTTGCAGACCCGTAATTATTCCTCTGTTAACCAGCAGAAGGGGGTCATTACATAGGGGGAAAGCAGAATTCACGAACCAGCAGTTTGTTGGGGCATTAGGGGCACAACAATTAGGGAGAAGATAGCGAGAAAAGTGAATCAAGAGTAAGGAGGAGGCTAAATAGGAAGAAAGAAGGGGGGGGGGAGAGGTGGCAAGGGGAGGTCCCATGAGATCTGGCTGGCAACAGCGGCGTTCCATTAGTTCATAGTAGTCAGTTACAGTGAGAGAACAGAGCGGTCAATGCTCAAAGGCTTGTTGTAATCCAGCCATGGGCCTTTGTATAGGTATTGTTAAGAATAATAATAATAATAAGTTAGCTTCTGTATATAGTGATCCCCAAGGGTCTTTGTTTGACCTCGGCAAAGTTTATTGATGGCTGTCTCCCAGCTTTAGCTAAAGTCTGCCAGGCTGCTAGGAATGCAAGCCCCACCAGCTTCCTCTGATGTTTATTTAAATGTGGGATGGGTTTATGCAACAGGACCTCCCATGGGTTACAGGTGAAATTAGTATGCACGACCGAGCAAAGGATATTGTAGACCCGTATTCAGAACCAAGTGGCTATGGGGCAGGTCCACCAAACGTGCAATAGGGTTCCCTGTTCAGCCTAACCCTGGAAACAGTGCAAATAAGTGTTGGGGATGAATTTAGACAGGTGGTCTGGGATTATAATTCCAGCGGAACACTAGTTTGTAAGCATTTTCTTGGGCAAACACCAGTTTGTAGGCATTTTCTTGGGCAAGCACATTGAGCAAGCATTTTGAGGAGGCCAGCCAGATTGTGTTCACATAGTCATGCAGTTTTAAATGGACTTTTAGGAGGAACTTCATCTCCCCCTTCTCCATTTAATTTATTTTTAATCCTCTTTACCTATAGTTGGGTTGTACTGAATTCTATGGCCTATGGGGCAGGTCCACCAAATGTGCAATAGGGTTCCCTGTTCAGCTTAACCCTGGAAACAGTTCAAAGAAGTGTTGGGGACGAATTTAGACAGGTGGCCTGGGGTTATAATTCCAGCAGAACAACAGTTTGTAGGCATTTTTTTGGGGGAAAGCACATCGGGCAAGCATTTTGAGGAGGCCAGCCAGATTGTGTTCACATAGTCATGTAGTTTTAAATGGGCTTTTAGGAGGAACTTCATCTCCCCCTTCTCCATTTAATTTGTTTTTATTCCTCTTTATCTATAGTTGGGTTGTCCTCAATTCACCCACTTAACTGCCCAGTAAATACAGTGTTGTCCTGCTGTGATCAACAATTAGCTGCCAAACGCTGGGTCCCAAGCTGCCATCTTCTTCTCTGAAGTAATTGGGAGCTGGCTGTCTCTTCAAGGTTCAAGCACCAAGTATGACCTCTTCTTCTGTTCACTTTATGGAAACCAGTGCCTCCTGAGATATATGATGTGCATATCCCACGAGGCACCAGAAGCAAAGCAGGTCATTCTCGCCTAAGTGTGAATAGGAAATGAGGGCAGGTTGAAATGAGAATAATTAAAAAGAAGGCACACAAATTAGAGCTCAAGATTTTGAAAGTTACATTGACCATTTGTTTTTTGTTTGTTTTTTGTCTGAGCACCCTAATAGGTTCCCCAAAATAAAAAGGCAGTACATGGATCCTTCTAGTGTTCTGTCAGCACTCAGGTTCATAATTTACCTGGCTACCAGGTAAGTTAGGAACCTGGGAATGGCGGCTTTATGCAACCAAACTTTACAAGGCCTCGGGGCTCTAGGACCCAGAACAAGACTCATGTCGCTGTTTTCTCCATATCAGTCATAAACTCTAGAGCCCCTCACCATGTGTAAGCGAGAAACCTAGGTGACAAATTTACACCCTCCACAATTCTCTCAACCAGTGCTTACAAATGATAACTGTACTTTTGGTATAGTTTGGTACAACTATTCTATTAATCAATCCCACCAACCCTCTGACTGCATCCCACCAGATGAAATACCATTCTCTTCCACCCAGCAATCTTGATGGGCGGCCCTCGTACAGCAAAACACCCTCTTATTGATAAATATGCATGCCACTGCCCCATTCATTCTTATGCCATATTCTGCTGAATTTCTGTATGCAAGCATCATACTGACCCCAGTCATGGTTGCATGTAGATAGGCTGCCCTAGAAACAGGAAAATTGAGATGTCCTTTTAGTAAAATCTCCACCCCCCTTGCGCCATGCAATTATGATGTTCTACTGAAAGAAGCATATTGTATGCTATGTCCACAGCTACTTAAAATAAAATCTTCCTACTCTTCACACCCTCAAACTTCCCCTTATATATAATTAGTTCAAAGCCCAACTCTGGGCCAAATAAAATAACAGGGACCGCAGGAGGTGTTTAAAAAAAAAAAGTTGATCTGGCTGCAATGCTCAGCTCCTCTCTGGTGCTGATCCCCTGCTTGATTGCTTTTCATTACTGGATATCCTTAGTCTTGGGTTGTATGACACCCACTGTTATTCAACCCTGAATACTGGAGGAATAATGTGAGGGAAAGGTGTCTTGGATCAACCCCAGAGGGGCTTAACCATGGATCCCCGTATTCACATACAGTGATGCAGAGAACGGCACTGTCATCGCAGCTCTCTGCATCATTTATGACAGGCCATTGCGAGAGAAGATCAGAAGAGGACCCTGCATGTTACAAGGCTGGCCTAAAGAAAAAAGTAAATATCTTATTATTATTACAGGTACTTAAATAGCATCATTAATTTACGCAGCATTTACATATACACTATATAACCAAAAGTATTGGGATGTCCGCCTTTACACGGAAGAAGTTTAATTACATCCCAGTCTTGGTCCGTAGAGTTCAATATTGAGTTGGCCACCCTTTGCAGCTATAAAAGAGTAAACTTTTCTGGGAAGGCTGTCCACAAGGTTAAGAGTGTGTCTATGGGAATGTTTGACCATTCTTCTAGTCAATTCATCCCAAAGGTGTTCTATCAGGTTGAGGTCAGGACACTGCGCAGTCCAGTCAAGTTCTTTCACTCCAAACTCACTCATCCATGTCTTTATGGAGATGGACCTTGATTTGTGCACTGGTGTACAGTCATGTTGGAATAGGAATGGGTCCTCCCCAAACTGTTCCCACAAAGTTGGAAGCATGAAATTGTCCAAAATGTCTTGGTATTCTGACGCCTTAAAGCAGAGGACCACCCTTAAATGGAGCTTCCGCTCATTGGAACCCTCCTCCCCTCCGGCGCCACAATTGGCACCTTTCAGGGGGGAGGGGGGTGCAGGTACCTGTAAAGTACAGGTACCTGCACCCACTTCCGGTGTAGATTCTGCAGAAGCTGCGCCCCTTTCCGCAGAATCTACGCCCCTTTCCGAAGGTCCCCCGCTGCCTGCTGGGAAACACATGGATCCCAGAGACAGCGGGGACCATCCTTATTGCGCAGCGCGACTCGCGCATGCGCAGTAGGGAACTTGGAAATGAAGCCGCAAGGCTCCACTTCCTGATTCCCATACCCAAGATGGCGGCGGCAGCACCCGAGAGACGATCGAGAGATCGGCTTCGGCGTGCCGACATCGCGGGCGCGCTGGGCGGGTAAGTGTCATTATTTTAAAAGTCAGCAGCTGCAGTATTTGTAGCTGCTGGCTTTAACAAAAAAAAAAAAACGGCGGACTCCCGCTTTAAGATTTCCCTTCACTGGAACTAAGGGGCTAATCCCAACCTCTAAAAAAACAACCCCACACCATAACCCCCCCTCCACCAAATGATTTGGACCAATGCACAAAGCATGAATGAGACAGTTGGGGTGGAGCCAGTGCCTGACCTCACAAATGCACTTCTGGAAGAATGGTCAAAAATTCCCATAGACACACTCCTAAACCTTGTGGACAGCCTTTCCAGAAGAGTAGAAGCTGTTATAGCTGCACAGGGTGGGCCAACGCAATATTGAACCCTACGGACTAAGACGGGAATGCCATGAAAGTTCATGTGTGTGTAAAGGCAGGTGTCCCAATTCACATCAGTCCGTGCCTTCAAGAAGCTTGCAATCTAAGGTCCCTAACTCACATTCATACATTCACATACTAGTGCCAATTTAGACAGGAGCCAATTAATCTACCAGCTTGTCTTTGGAGTGTGGGAGGAAACCGGAGTACTCAGAGGAAACTCACACAGGCACAGGGAGAACACACCTACCAACATGCCTATGGAGTGTGGGAGGAAACCCACACAGTGTATAAAAGTATCAAACACTGCCAAGGAGACCCAGGCTTTAATTCGGCCACAAAATGGTAGAGTGGAGACAACCAGACAAGGGCAACAAAATAAGAAAAATATGCTGCCCTCTCAAATCCTGACATCCTAGACACTGGCCCATGAGCCCCATTATGGTAAACTATGGGAAATACAACCCTGGTTCCCATGAGCCAGATTGTTCTTGGCTCAGACCTGGCATATTCAACAGATTGGAACAAAATAAATGACAGAAGAGAGAGAGAAAACAATAGCTGCCATTATGACATGTTTGTCATATTGCTCTTTTAGCAGAACACCTCCATCCACCAACATGAAGTGATATTTACTCTACATGACACATTAAATGCAAGTGTTGGAGCTGTTCCACCATCTCCTGGGGAGTAATACAATGCCAAAATACATTGTACAAGATGCAATTGCCATTTCAATTAGTCTTCTATTAAAACTGCCACTGCGGGATTTTCCCATGCACCTGTGTCTCGGAGCTGCCTTTGCAAAAACAATGTCAAGTTCTGCGGATCCGTCTTTGTGGGAAAAGACGGATCTCAGTCGCAAAAGAGAACTCATACATGCAGCAATTCACAGAGCGAACCATTAGTAGATGTAAAGGTTATTAAAGGAGTGAGGAAGTAAGTTGCAGGCACCTATACAGCTGGCTGCACAGACCTTGAATACAGTAGAAAAAAGCTGGTGGCACAATATGGGATCCCTTGAGATGTGTTTCACCAAAATTCTGGCCTAATAGTACAGACTTATGCCGCGTACACTAGGGCTGCAACTAACGATTATTTTCATAATCGATTAGTTGGCCGATTATTGTTTCGATTAATCGAATAATCGGTTAATAACCTATAAAATAAAAGTTTGCTGCAATTTGCATTTTTACATTTTTTTTGGCCAATTTGTTGTTGAGCAGATTAAAAAACACAAATGCCCGCAAAAACGTATTATTACATGCTTTTCTGCAGCTTCTCCATTGAAGTACATTGAACCAAAATAGCACTGTTTTGCGTTAAAAAAAACAAACAAAAAAAAGTCCTCGTCTTTTCCAAATACGCAGCAGCTGAAAAAATCATGGATGTGAACGTGTCCCATAGGAAACCATGTAAATGAACTGTAGTGTGTTTCTGCAAAAAAAAACACCAAAAAACAGAGATGTGACCCAGGCCTGAGATGTTTAGTAACATAATGGGGTTAAAAAAACTAAAATTAGTACAAAAAGAGCAAATAATCGCTACTATAAGCGGTTAATTTTTTACTATGGGACAGTGAAAGTAATATTTACAGTAGCGATTTGCTCTTTTTGTACTATAAAGGGCTAATTTTAGTTTTTTGTTAACCCCATTATGTTAGTGGCCGATTATCCGATTATGAAAATAGTAATCGATTAATTTCATAATCGATTAGTTGTCGATTAATCGATTAGTTGTTTCAGCCCTAGCGTACACACAACCGGACTTTTCGAGGGACTAGGTCCAACGGTCTTTCCGACGGACTTTCGGCGGAGTTTCGACGGACTTCCCGAATGAACGGACTTGGCCACACACAATCACACCAAAGTCCGACGGATTCGAACGTGATGACGTACGACCGGACTAGAATAAGGAAGTTCATAGCCAGTAGCCAATAGCTGCCCTAGCGTCGGTTTTTGTCCGTCGCACTAGTATAAACACGAACGGATATCTCGGTCCAGCGGAGTTCCGGTGGAAAAATGTAAAACATGTTCTATTTCTAAAGTCCGCCGGATTTTTGGCAAGCAAAGGTCCGATGGAGCCCACACAAGATCGAATTGTCCGACGGACTTGTTCCGTCGAACCTTTGCTGTCAAAAAGTCCGGTCGTGTGTACGAGGCATTAGAGGAGGACTTCGGGTTGTTTGTCCAGGAACAATAAAGTTTTACTTTACAAGGGATCACATTGTGTGTTTTCATCTTTTTCCATTCACAGATAGCTTGGGGCAAAAATAAGCCCCGACCCAGCTGCGGCACACAAGAGCCAATGAGGTGGCCCCATATTGTATTCCGGTCTTGGGAGCAACAACCAACTTGCCTTGTTTTAATGCATAGACCTTGCATTGTCCTCAAGAGCTTAGAATTCAATGGGATCTTTTCAAAAACTGAAGCTCTGTTGAGCTACGTACCTATTGGTCCACATATACATTATACTGTCAAAGGTATTGGGATGCCTGCCTTTACACGCACACAAACTTTAATGACATGCCAGTCTTGAGCCTCATACACACGATCGGATTTTCCGCAGACAAAACCTCTGACTTTTGTCCGAAGGGCGTTGGCCAGGAACTTGTCTTGCATACAAATGGCAAGGAATTGTTGGCCAACAAACACGAACGTAGTGATGTACAACGTGTTTTTTTTCAGCTCTTTAGCGCCATCTTTTAGGCTCCTTCTCCGTGTTAGTAGAAGTTTGGTGAGTGTTGAGTCGCGCTTTTCATTTTGCGCTTTTCATTCTGCGCTTTTCATTTCACGCTTTTCTGTTTGTTTCTGAACGGCCGTTCGTCAAACAGACATGTTGCGGAATCGGAGGAGATAATGTGTTATTTATTATTGGCCTTGTAGTTATTGCTTTGACCCAAGTCCAGTCCAGGAACAGGAGGAGGAGAATTTCTTGGACCAAAAATTGGTTGCTTTATTAATCGTGACCAATTATGTCATATGCCTTTGCTGCGGGAGCTGCAGGAGAATAATCCAGATGATTTTCAGAATTATCTCCGGATGACAGATCCCTGCTTTCACCAACTATTGGCATTGTTGACACCCTATATTAAGAAGCAGGACACATGCATGAGGCTTTTATTTTTTGATTGAATAATAATTATTTGATTTGATATACTTTCTATATTTTTGGATGCATAGAATCCACTTTTTGATTAAGTTCTACTGGCAGATAGGATGTCTAATTTTGTTTTCTTTTTTTTAATGCACAATAAAAATAATTGTGGAGAATAATAGCAATTACATTTAAAAAAATACAATGTAAAATTAACAAGGGACACCAATATAGTTGTATGTTTGAGCTTAAAAACTACGGGATAATGGTGTTGTGATAACTTGCCCAAATAAAAATAACAAGCATAATAATATTATTCTTGATATCACTAGAAAAAAAAAGCCTTTGAAAGTTTGTTTGCAAAAACTCCATCAGCATCACAAGCAAAGCAGCTTCATTATTATCCCATTAACCATTTAAGCCCCGGACCATTTTGCTGGCTTAAGACCAGACCGCGTTTTGCGATTCGGCACTGCGTCGCTTTAACTGACAATTGCGCGGTCATGCGATGTTGCTCCCAAACAAAATTGACGTCCTTTTTTTACCAAAAATAGAGCTTTCTTTTGGTGGTATTTGATCACCCCTGCGGTTTTTATTTTTTGCGCTATAAACAAAAATAGAGCGACAATTTTGAAAAAAACGCATTATTTTTTACTTTTTGTTATGATAAAAATCCCCCAAAAATATATAAAAAAAAACATTTTTTCCCTCAGTTTAGGCCGATACGTATTCTTCTACATATTTTTGGTAAAAAAAAATCGCAATAAGCAATTATTGATTGGTTTGCGCAAAAGTTATAGCGTTTACAAAATAGGGGATAGTTTTATGGCATTTTTATTAATATTTTTTTTTTTACTAGTAATGGCGGCGATCAGCGATTTTTATTGTGACTGCGACATTGTGGCGGACACATCGGACATTTTTGACACATTTTTGGGACCATTGTCATTTATACAGCAATCACTGCTATACAAATGCAGTGATTCCTGTGTAAATGACACTGGCAGTGAAGGGGTTAACCAGTGGGTGGCAGTGTAGGGGTTAAGTGTTCCTAGGGGCATGTTACTAACTGCTGGGGGCTGGGCTTTCTTTTAGTGAACACTGAACTCTGCTCCAATCACATGGAGCAGAGATCAGCATCACTTGTTGCTAGGCAGAACTGGGAGATGCTGTTTACAACGGCATCTCCTAGTTCAGCCGCCCCATGAGACGATCGCGGGTATGCCCGCGGCGATCGAGTCCGCGGGACCCGCGACCGCACTCACGGGGGGCTCGACCGCCACGCGAGCAAATTTAAAGGGACGTACAGGTACACCCATTTGCCTGCCCGTGCCATTCTGCCGAAGTACATCGGCGTGCGCCGGTCGGGAAGTGGTTAAAAAAGAAGAGAATTGTGCGCTGCTTTTTGAGATTTCATAATTTGCCACGTCATGAATGTTAATTCTCCATTACGAACGCTAGTTTGTAAGACCGACCGCTTCTGGCACGTCCTTGCTTCCGAGTATGCGCGTTTGTACTTTGGACTTTTGTCCGACGGACTTGTGTACACACACTCGGAAAATCCGACAACAGACATTTGTCCAACATTACAATTTCAGTTCCTATGCATTTAGGCAGGTCCTTGTACAACATTTCATTGGTAGATCTGAAGGAGTTTGCACAACTATGCAACTACACTGAAATACACATAGACCACTTAAATGGCTACTGAGTTCAATAAGTATTTAATTTCATAGGTATCATAAAAATAATTGAGCAAATATGAAATAACAAAGGGTGGCTGTTGGTCCCATGTGTATGCCAACTGTCATTTTTTCCACTTCCTATAACTATCAATTCAAATATACTGATTGTAACTGTCATTTCCTCTGAGTAGGTTAAAACTTCTATTCATTTTTATTGTTTTCTACAGGGTAAAAGTACAGTAAGGGAGACTTATTAAGCACACTAGCAACACATTTATATGTAAAACAGGCTGCCTGTCAATTAAAGCAGAACCTAACGTGGACCCTAAGGGCTTGTTCACACCATACATGCATGGAAACTGATGGGAACTGATGGGAAAACTGCAGATTTCACTGAACCTTGCTTGGGATATAGACTACTCTCTTGGAATGCTGCCTGACCTGAACCTTGCTTTATATATGGACTACTCTATTAGAATGATGCCTTCCCTGAACTTTGCTTTGGACTACTCTCAGAATGCTGCCTGCCATGAACCTTGCTTTGGATACTGATTACTCTCCTGCAACACTCTCTGGCCTGAACCTTCCTTTGGATATGGATGGTTTTCTCTGAATGCTACATGGCCTGAACCTTGCTTTGGAAATTGATTACTCTCTCAGAGTGCTGCCAGCCTTGAACCTTACTTTTGGTATGAACTACTCACTTGGAATGCTGCCTCCCCTGAACCTTGCTTTCGATATGGACTACTCTCTCTGAGTAATGGCTTCCCTGAACCTGGCTTTGGATATAGACTACTCTCTAGGAAAGCTGTCTGCCCTGAACCTTGCTTTGTATATGGACTACCCTCTTAGAATGATGCCTTCCCTGAACTTTGCTTTGGACTACTCTCAGAATGCTGCCTGCCATGAACCTTGCTTTGGATACTGATTACTCTCCTGCAACACTCTCTGGCCTGAACCTTGCTTTGGATATGGATGGTTTTCTATGAATGCTACATGGCCTGAACCTTGCTTTGGATATGGATGGTTTTCTATGAATGCTACATGGCCTGAACCTTGCTTTGGGAATGGATTACTCTCTCAGAGTGCTGCCTGCCTTGAACCTTACTTTTGGTATGAAATACTCACTTGGAATGCTGCCTCCCCTGAACTTTGCTTTGGATATCGACTACTCTCCGAATTATGGCTTCCCTGAACCTTGCTTTAAATAAGGACTACTTTCTTTGAATGCTGTGTGCCCTGAACCTTGCTTTGAATTAACTCAGTCTGCCCTGAGCCTTGCTTTGGATATTGATTTCTCTCTTGGAACACTCTCTGGCCTGAACCTTGCTTTGGATATGGATTACTTTACCTGAACGCTAAATGCCCTGAATCTCGCTTTGGAAATTAATTTCTCTCTCAGAATGCTGTCTGCCCTAAACCTTGTTTTGGATATTATTATTCTATAAAATTTATATAGCACCAACAGTTTGCACAGCGCTTTACAATGTTAGGCAGCCAGTACAGTTATATTGATTACTCTCTGGGAATGCTGCCTGCCCTGAACCTTGCTTCGGATATGGACTACTCTCTCGAAATGATGACTTCGCTGAACTTGCTTCGGATATAGACTACTCTATCCGAATGCTGCCTGCCCTGAACCTTGCTTTGAATTTGGACTACTCTCTCAGAACGCTGTCTGCCCTGAATCTTGCTTTGAATATTGATTAAAAAAAAGAGGAAAAAAA
The DNA here is from genome assembly GCF_037356315.1 of Lithobates pipiens. NCBI lineage: Eukaryota > Metazoa > Chordata > Amphibia > Anura > Ranidae > Lithobates > Lithobates pipiens. Next base: position 309,859,102 of record NW_027507785.1, read on the forward strand.
CTACGCTAAGGTGAAACATAAAAATTAATCATATGTGATACTCTTAAATACGAAAGATTTGGCTGCAGCTTAACTGTGTCACATAAATACAGCAAACAAAAAACGAAAAATAATAAGCCGCGCTAAATCACATAAACATCAAATTGTGCAAAAAATGGGAAATGAATCATGAACTATTAGTATCCTCTACACATAAATTGATATGCACTTATGTCATAGATAGTAAAATACATATATGAGTTATAAATTCAGGCCATGCAAATCACTCATTCCTTGCAGTATAAGATCACATAGCATATGCCTATAATAGTACAGACTCTAAAAAAACAGCTCTAAACAAAACACACACCCAGTGTATGAACAATATGTCCGTGTATATAAATCACACCAAACTACTTTCAAAAACTGTGAATAAAGTCCTTCACAGATAAACCGTAAAGGATCATAGAAAATCCACTGCTGGGTCCATTTAAATAGTGCTTGATCCACCACCAAAACACGATGAAATTTGCCGCTTACCAGAAGGACATGACCCCCCACTACAGAGGGTCACAAAAAACCTTTGGATATAAACTTGTCTTCCAGCCAAGAGGGGTCCTCAGTGTTCTCCTTGCGTCACCACTCCAAATAAGAGTTGTGAAGAAAACACTCCCAGAGGTCTTTCTTATAGATCCAGAGGGACTCTGGAAAGATAGAACTCCAAATAGTGTAAAACCCTTTATTACTAGAGATAAAAAAGTAAAATTGCACTTACAGTGTATAAAAGATCAAAAGCCTTGAGTCCGTTGCGCCGGCCGGACGCATACGGACAGACCCGTTCTCCTGGAACCGTTACAAACACGAGGTGACGTTTAGCGTATCGCTCAGCCCTGGGCCCTGTAGTGGGGGGTCATGTCCTTCTGGTAAGCGGCAAATTTAATCGTGTTTTGGTGGTGGATCAAGCACTATTTAAATGGACCCAGCAGTGGATTTTCTATGATCCTTTACGGTTTATCTGTGGAGGACTTTATTCACAGTTTTTGAAAGTAGTATTATTGTTCATACACTGGGTGTGTGTTTTGTTTAGAGCTGTTTTTTTTGAGTCTGTACTATTATAGGCATATGCTATGTGATCTTATACTGCAAGGAATGAGTGATTTGCATGGCCTGAATTTATAACTCATATATGTATTTTACTATCTATGACATAAGTGCATATCAATTTATGTGTAGAGGATACTAAAGCCGCGTACACACGGGCGTACTGTCTGTCCAACTTAGTCCGCCGAAACACATTTCAGCGGACAGTCCGCTCGTGTGTGGGCTTCAGCGGACTTTTTCAGCGTGCAGTCTGGCGGACTAAAGCCGCGTACACACGGGCGGACTGTCTGGCCAACTAAGTCCGTCAGACAATCCGACGGACAGTCTGTCCTACTTTCGAATGAACGGACTTGACCACACACGATGAACAAACAGTCCGTTGAAAGCTTGCGCGATGACGTGTACAGCACGTACGACGGGACTAGAAATAGGACGTCCAATACACAGCAATGCAACCTTTCGCCGTGTAAATCCTTTCTGAGCATGCGCCATACTTAGTCCGTCCAACTAGCCTACTCACGAGCGGACTGTCCGCTGAAACCAAAGTTGGACGGACAATATTACGGAAGTTCCGAAATACTTAGTCCGCCAGACTGCACGCTGAAAAAGTCCGCTGAAGCCCACACACGAGCGGACTGTCCGCTGAAATGTGTTTCGGCAGACTAAGTTGGACAGACAGTCCGCCCGTGTGTACGCAGCTTTAGTATTTCAGAATTTCCGTAATATTGTCCGTCCAACTTTGGTTTCAGCGGACAGTCCGCTCGTGAGTAGGCTAGTTGGACGGACTAAGTATGGCGCATGCTCAGAAAGGATTTACACGGCGAAAGGTTGCATTGCTGTGTATTGGACGTCCTATTTCTAGTCCCGTTGTACGTGCTGTGCACGTCATCGCGCAAGCTTTCGACGGACTGTTTGTTCATCGTGTGTGGTCAAGTCCGTTCATTCGAAAGTAGGACGGACTGTCCGTCGGATTGTCTGACGGACTTAGTTGGCCAGACAGTCCGCCCGTGTGTACGCGGCTTAATAGTTCATGATTCATTTCCCATTTTTTGCACAATTTGATGTTTATGTGATTTAGCACGGCTTATTCTTTTTCTTTGAATATTGATTACTTTCTTGGAACACTCTCTGCCCTGAACCTTGCTTTGGAAATTAATTACTCTCTCAGAATGCTGCCTGCCCTCAACCTTACTTTGGATGTGGATTACTCTCTCAGAATGCTGCCTGCCCTCAACCTCGCTTTGGATATTAATTAAATTACTCTCAGAATGCTGCCTGCACTGAACCTTGCTTTAGATATGGATTACTCTCTCAGAATGCTGCCTGACCTTAATCCTTGCTTTTGAATTGGATCTCAGAATGCTGCCTGCCCTGAACCTTGCTTTGGATATGGATTACTTTTTCTGAATGCTACCTTGCTTTGGATATTGATTACTCTCCCAGAATGCTGCATGCACTTTACCTTGCTTTGGATAAGGACTACTAATGCTGCCTGCCCAAAACTTTGCTTTGGATGTGGACTACTCTCTCCAAATGCTGCCTGCCCTGAACCCGAACCTTGCTTTGGATATGGACTACTCACTTGGAACATTGCCCTCCCTGAACCTTGCTTTGGTAATGGATTACTCTTTCTTAATGATGGCTTTCCTGAACCTTGCTTTGGATATGGACTACTCACTTGGAATGCTGCCCCCCTGAACCTTGCTTTGGTAATGGATTACTCTCTCTTAATGATGACTTTCCTGAACCTTGCTTTGGATTAGGACTACTCTCTCTTAATGATGGCTTGCCTAAACCTTGCTTTGGATATGGACTACTCTCTCAGAATGCTTCCTGCCCTAAACCTTTCTTTGGATAGGGACTAATCACTTGGAATACTGCCTGCCCTGAATCTTGCTTTAGATAAGGACTATGCCCTTAGATTGTTGTCTGCCCAGAAATTTGCTTTGGCTGTGGACTACTCTTTAAAAATGCTGCCTGCCTCGAACCTTGCTTTGGATATGGACTACTCACTCGGTGGCTGCCTTCCCTGAAACTTGCTTTGCATATGGACTACTCTCTGTTAATGGTTGCTTCCCCTTAACCTTGCTTTGGCTATGGACCATTCTAAATGAACGAACGAGGGCTTCCCTGAACCTCGTTTTGGAATATGAACTACCCTCTCAGAATGCTGCCTGCCCTGAACCTTACTTTGGATCTGGACTACTCTCTTGGAATGCTGCCTGCCTTGAACCTTTCTTTGGATATGGATTACTTTCTCTAAATGCTACACACTCTGAACTTTGCTTTGTATATTGATTACTCTCTGAGAACACTGCCTGCCCTGAGAGGACTACCTACTTTCTCATGGTTATCTGTCACAGTATTTAAATTCCCCTCTGGGGTCCCAATTTGCAATCCAGTTCTAAGAAAATAGTGCCTAGGTCTTGGGGGGAATCTAATACCAGTGAGTATATGAGCCATAAGAGAAAAGTGGCTACTACGGGTGAAAATTTTTTTTGCAGAGTAGGACGCAAACCAGTTCCCTTAAAAAACACAGCAGCTTCAGGGCAAATAATATTGGCAATGAAGGGCAGATTGTTGACTGGCAGACATTCAGTGTGGGATATTGCTGAATGTCAAAAAATAAAAAATAGAATCATCAAGTGTGAACAACCTTATGTTATTTTACTCCTTGGTGGAATTTTATTTTAGAAGAAATTTAACAGAGTTCTCTCCATTCCCTTGCAAGAAAATCAACCTCCCCTTTAAGATCAAATGCTGTGTGTGTGTGACCAGTAACTTGTCTGGCATTTAATATTAATTATCTTGACATCCCCGCTGTGAGTCCCCTCTCTCACAGCTGCATTATGGTTCATGTCATTCCATTAATGTTTAATGTGTCGTAATTACAATGATGTTTGCAGATATTTTGATCTGATTCTGGAAGGAAAGATGTACAGGGGGGTTCCACTGCTGACCTGCCTCGGAAAATGCTGGTTGCTACCCCACTGGCTTTAAAGTGAAATTAAACGCTTGTTTTTTTTTTTTAAATAACAAATATTTCATACTTACCTGCTCTGTGTAGTGGTTTTGCACAGTGTAGCCCTGATCCTCCTCTTCTTGGGTCCTCCCCTAGGGCTCAAGGCCCCTCCCTCCTGCCTATTACCCCCATAGCAAGCTGCAGGCTCACTCCCGAGCCACTGCTCCGTGTGTTCATTCACACATGGAGCGCAGCTTGGCCTTGCCTCCCGCTTACTCCTCATTGGCTCACTGGCTGTGATTGACGGTAGCTGGAGCCAATGGGTACCGCTGCTGTCTCAGCCAATGAGGAGGAAGAGATCCAGGAGAGACGAAGCTCCCGTGCACATCACTGGATCAAGATGAGGCTCAGGTAAATTTTAGGGTGGCTGGGGGTACACAGAAGATTTTTTACCTTCATGCATTTTACATACCTTCATGCTCACTCATGAGCCTTTCAACCACTTTAAAGTGGTTGTAAACCCTTACAAACCACTTTGACCTACAGGTAAGCCTAGATTAAGGCTTACCTGTAGGTCCAAGAAATATCTCCTAAACCTACACGGTTTAGGAGATATTTGCCGAAAGACAGGCACCGCTGTCTACGGCGCATGCGCCGTAGACAGTGGCGCACAGGCACACTAAGCGCGCCGCTGTCAATGGCGATATGCCCGAGTGGCGGCTCCCGTGCACATGCGCGGGAGTGACGTCATCACGGCTTCGCCGAATGACAGCGGCGGAGAAGGGAGACCCACCGAGAAGATGGATGCTCCGGACTACAGGGGACAGCGGTGACTTCGCTGGCTCCTGTGCCAGGTAAGTGACACATAATGGACTCCTATGCAATGCATAGGAGTCCATTATGCTTTACCTTTGCAGGGAATCAAAGAGGAAGTAAACTCATCAGGGTTTACTTCCTCTTTAAAGCTGAACTCTGAGATAAGCAAATGTCTATTATCCATTCATTATGTGTATTTCTTCTTGAATCTCGGTGTGCTTTGTGTATTTCTTCCAGATCTGTGCAGTAATCCAGTGTGAGACTTTCCCTCTGTGCAGGAGCTTCCTGTAATAAAGACCGCTCACTGCTGCTCTCTCTCCTTGTTCAGGGTGACTGGTCTTGTCTCTGCCCCCTCCTGTAGTTTTCTACAGGCAGCCTGTAGTGGGTGGAGACTACTGGGTCCCTCCCACCAGTCACTGCTGCTCTCTTTCCTTGTGCAGGGTGACTGGTCTTGTCTCCGCCCCCTTCTGTAGATTTCCGCAGGCAGCTTGTAGTGGGTGGAGCCTGCTGGGTCCCTCCCACCGGTGACTGCTGCTCTCTTTCTTTGTGCAGGGGGACTGGGACTTTTCCACCAGCAAAAGTCCGACGGAGCATACACATGGTTGCAATTTCTGACCAAAAGCTCTCATCGAACTTTTGCTGGCGGAATTTCTGCTCGTGTGTACGTGGCATTAGAGTCTGCAAAAGACTTGAGACTGGGGCGGAGGTTCACCTTCCAGCAGGACAACGACCCAAAACATACAGCCAGAGCTACAATGGAATGGTTTAGATCAAAGCATATTCATGTGTTAAGGCCCATACACAGGATTGGACTTTTTGACAACAAACATGCAAATTAGCTGTTTTGGAGCAACATCCGACCGTGTGTACGCTCCATCGGACAAACTTTTTTGGTTTTCATCGGACTTTTGTTGGCTGTGCGAACGGACAAACTTTCTGGCAACAAAAGTCAGATGGAGCAAAGTCTGATCGTGTGTACAGAAAACCATTGGACTTTTGTACAAAGTGCAAACAGGCATGCTCAGAACCAATGCAAAAGATCAGACAACAATACAGAAGTTGACCAAAGGTGGCGGTAAAGAGCAGAAAAACCACATGATTTGGTGAAAGTTGGCTGAAAAAGTCCTGCTGTGTGTATGCAATAATAGTTCTTGTACAAAAATCTTGTACAAAAATCCAAAGGAAAGTTTGTACAAAGTCCTATCGTGTGTATGAGGCTTTAGACAAAATAATCACACCAAAGTCTGACGGATTAGAACTTGATGACGTACGACCGGACTAGAATAAGGAAGTTCATAGCCAGTAGCCAATAGCTGCCCTTGCGTCGGTTTTCGTCCGTCAGACTAGCATACACACGATAGGATTTCTCAATAGGAACTGGGTCCGGCAGAAAAATTTGAAACATGTTATATTTCTAAAGTCCGTTTGATTTTTGGACAGCAAAGGTCCGATGAAGCCCACACACGATCGAATTGCAGATTCGTTCCGTCGGACCTTTGCTGTCGAAAAGTCCGGTCGTGTGTACGCGGCATCACATCCGACTTTTCGCTGGGGGAATTTCCGATCGTGTGCATGGGGCATAAAACAAAAAAAATTTTTATGTAAAAATGTAATCAGCATGTTGATGATGGGGAGGGGAGGACGGAACCGGGGAAGACAAAATATAAATCAGATTATATGTCAGCCTTAGGCCAATTCTGTCTATTAAAAATCTTCCATTCACATAATGAAGGTGAAACACGTGGCATGTACCAAGGCAGTGGCATCTTGAATCACAGCCTCATTTCCATGCAGCGATGTGCGCAGACTGGCATTTACCAGCAGAAATGACACAATCTCATTCTGGAGTGTGAACTTTTCTCTGCACTGCCAGTCTGAAGGGTCGGCTCATCAAAGCGTATTTCCCCCTGCAAGACCCTACATTGCGTGTGCCAAGGCGCTGATACAGCAGAGTGTCTAAAATGCGTTAGGGGGTCATAAGCCGACCCAACAGCACTTTGTAGAATCTTCTCTTTTTTTTTTTAGATGAGGCTTGACATGCAAAAAAAAAATGAGATAATGAAATGCAAAACACATGCAGAAGGAAAAACATAATTAGAATGTGAATTCCAAGCCTGCAGTGTATGTTCAGCCAAAATCTTTTTTATCTTTTTTTATTTGGGATGGTGTAGGGAAGGGTTGGGGCCCATTTACACAAGGACATGCCTTGAGAAATGTTGTTAGGCAACCCATTTAAAATGAATACGCTGTAATGCATCCAATGCATGAAAATTGTAAGGGGTTGTAAACCTCAGACATGAAATACGAACACAGCATATCCCTCTATAGCAGGGATCTGCAAATAGCGGACCTCCAGCGGTTGCAAAACTACAAGTCCCATCATGCCTCTGCCTCTGGGTGTCATGCTTATTGCTGTCAGAGTCTTGCTATGCCTCATGGGACTTGAAGTTCTGCAACAGCTGGAGGTCCGCTAATTGCATATCCCTGCTCTATAGTGTGCATTTGTCTTAATAATCCACTTGCTTACAGGGCACTTAAACCCCCCCCCCCCCCTCCTGCCCAGACCAATTTTCAGCTTTCGGCGCTGACGTGCTTTGAATGACAATTGCGCGGTCATGCAACACTGTACCCAAATGACATTTTTATTTTTTTCACACAAATAGAGCTTTCTTTTGGTGGTATTTAATCACTGCTGGGTTTTTTTATTTTTTTGCTACAAAAAAAAGATCGAAAATTTTGAAAAAAAAAATTCATGTTTTATAGTTTGTTATAAAATTTTGAAAACCGGTAATTTTTCGCCTTTATTGATATGCGCTGATGAGGCGGCAATGATGGGCACTGATAGGCACAGTTAAGGAGGCACTGATAGGCACAGATAAGGCGGCACTGATGGGGACAGATAAGGCGGCAATGATGGGCACAGATGGGTGGCACTGATAGGTGGCACTGACGGGCACTGGTAGGTGACACTGATGGGCAGCACTGTTGACGAGGCACTGATTGTGGGCACTGATAGGTGGCACTGTGGGCACTGATAGGTGGCACTGTGGGCACTGGTAGGCGGCACTGTTGTGTACTGCTAGGTGGCACTGACAAGTGGCACAGGTAGGCACAGATGAGCTGGCGGCAACTCTCCTTGATCGGGACCAATATCCCTCTCACAGCTGTCGATGATCGGCTTTTTTTTTTCTCCTCGCGATGTCAGCGCGAGGAGAAAAAATTGCTGATTGATGGCTGACAGCTGATCACGTGGTAAGGAGTCAGGATCGTGTTTGTTGGCTGACAATTGTGTGCCGTTAGTATGCAAGACAAGATCCTTGAACACACCCTTCGAAAACTGACACTAGGGCAGCTATTGGCTACTGGCTATGAACTTCCTTATTCTAGTCCAGTCGTACGTCATCACGTTCAAATCCGTCGGACTTTGGTGTGATTGTGTCTGGCCAAGTCCGTTCATTCGGAAAGTCCGTCGGAACTCCGTCGAAAGTCCGTCAGGAAGACCGTCGGACCTGGCCTGCCAGAAAATCCGGTCGTGTGTATGCGGTATAACGCTTTGTCTGCCGAAAATCCGATTGCGTGTACGAGGCTTAAGAGCACTAAAGCCTCGTACACACGGTACGATTGTTGGCAGGGGATTGTCTGTTGACAGACTGTTGTCCTAAATCTGACCATTAGTACGCTCCTTTTTCACAATTGTTGTTCAACTTTCGGCCAACAAATGTTGGATAGCAGGCTAGTAACTTTTGGGCAGACAGCGGTTTGATGTCAGATTTTCGGATGGTCAGTTCACAAGTCCGTCACACAAAGGTTGAAAGTACAAACACGCACGCTCGGAATCAATGCTCACCAAACACAAAATTAGCAGAAAGTGCCCAAAGGGTGGCGCTCAAGAGCTCAAATTACTCGTAGTACGTCACTACGTTCGTGTTTGTTGCACAACTATTGTGTACCGTTAGTATGCAAGACAAGATCCTGGCACACGCCCTTTTGACAAAAATCAGCTCGATTGGCCAACAATCGTACCGTGTGTACGAGGCTTTCGTGTAATTTTTTCTGCTGCCTTCTTCCTCTGCTATCACTTCTGACACATTTTCTGAGACCAAGAGAAAAATGGTGACAGGGGAGGGAGCTCCAGCACACAACCTGTGATTGACAGCTTCAGCTCTGTTGCTGTGTGAAAGACTGTGTGTCCCTTCCCTCCAATCAGCTCTCAAACCTCTCCTCATTCAGCTCTGCAGTGTGTTATTTCAGCTCTCCGCCTCCTGTTTTCTGAAAGCTCAGACAAGCTGTATAAATTCTGGACTTTGAATGGATGTAGAGAAGAGGGGGCTGCAGATAAACAGGTGCAACTTATGTAGGAGGATTTGTTTCATCTCTGTATATCACCTGAGGACAGTCACGTCACTGGGTATATGGAAGGGTTTACAAGCACTTTAACCACTTACCGACCAGCCTCTGCAGTTGTACAGAATGTCACGGCTGGGTGAAACAACGTTATGTAATGTCGCTTCGCCCTGTGGCCACTAGGGGCACGCGCCCCCTGCTCGCCCACAGAGCCAATGCGAGTGCCTGGCGGTCATGATCACCGCCGGGCTCCCGCGGTCACTCGGGGCACACCGAGAACCAGGATCTGTGTGTGTTAACAAACAGTTTCCAGTTCTCTGAGGGAAGCAGAGATAGATTGTCTGTTCATGCAGAGTATGAACAGCAATCTGTCATTTCACCCAAGTCAGTCCCCTCCCCCCTTCAGTTAGGATCACCTCTCAGGGAACACAGTTAACCCCTTGATCGCCCCCTAGTGTTAACCCCTTCCCTGCCAGTGACATTTTTACAGTAATCAGTGCATTTTTATAGCATTGATTGTATAAATGACAATGGTCCCAAAATTCTGTCAAATTTGTCCGATGTGTTCGCCATAATGTCACAGTCTGATATAAATCGCAGATCGCCGCCATTACTAGTAAAAAAAAACTAATAATAAAAATGCCAAACTTTGCGCAAACCAGTCAATATAGTATTGCGTTTTTTTTTTTACCAAAAATATGAACAAGAATACGTATCAGCCTAAACTGAGGATAAAAAAAAAATTTTTAATATATTTTTGGGGGAAATTTATTATAGTAAAAAATAGTAATATTTCAAAATTGTCGTTCTTTTTTGTTTATAGCGCAAAAAATAAAAAAGTAACACTGCACATCACCCTGAACACACCATCCCCACTGTGAAACATGGTGGTGGCAGCATCATGTTGTGAGGATGCTTTTCTTCAGCAGGGACAGGGAAGCTGGTCAGAGTTGACGGGAAGATGGATGGAGCCAAATACAGGGCAATCTTAGAAGAAAACCTGTAAGTCCTTGTACACATGGTCGGACATTCCGACAACAAAATCCGTCAGATTTTTTCTGACGGATTTTGTCCGAAACTGGTGTTGCATACACACGGTCGGACAAAGTTGTCGGAAAATCCGATCGTTCGGAACGTGGTGACGTTATTTCATTGTGACGGGGCTACGTAGCCAATAGCTTTGATCTGAGCATGAGTGGCACTTTGTCCGACCGTGTGTATGCAACACCAGTTGCGGACAAAATCAGTCGGAAAAAATATCAACGGATTTTGTTGTCGGAATGTCCGACCGTGTGTACAAGGCCTAAGAGCCTGCAAAAGAGTTGAGACTGGGAAAGAGGTATTCTCACTAGCTAAAAAAACATCCAAAATACGCCTGAAAAAATGCTCTCGAACGCTTGATTCAAGCGTTTTCAGACATTCCCATTGATGGGGTCTATGGGGCCAACAATCCCCAAATCTGCCTCAAACTTAACCAAAAAGTGCATTCCATAGAAAATATAACAAATCAAATCATTATTATTCAAAAAATAAATAAAATAAAAGTCTCATGCGTGTGTCCTGTTTCTTAAAATAGGGGGTCACCAATGCCAAGAGTTGGTGAAAGCAGGGGTCCGTCATCTGGAGATAATTCCGAAAATCATCTGGATTATTCTCCTGGAGCTCCCGCAGCAAAGGCATATGACATAATTTGTCAAATGCCAATTTTTGGTCCAAGAACTCCTCCTCTTCCTGTTCATGGACTGAACTTGGGTCAAAGCTATAACTCCAAGTCCAATAATAAATAACACGTTATCTCCTCCGATTCCGCAACATGTCTGGTTGACGGACGGCTGCTCAGAAAGAACTGAAAAGTGCTAAATGAAAAGCGTGAATCAACACTCACCAAACTTCTACTAACACGAAATTAGCAGAAGGAGCCCAAAGGGTCCAAAGAGCTGAAAAAAAACACGTAGTACGCCACTACGCTCGTGTTTGTTGGCCGACAATTCCTTGCCATTTGTATGCAAGACAAAATCCGGGCACACGCCTTCAGACAAAAGTCTGAGGTTTTGTCTGCGGAAAATCTGATTGTGTGTATGAGGCTTAAAGTAGAAGTAAACCCTTCTATCGTTTTCAGTCAAGGAAGCTGCCATCTTGGCCTCTAATGATTCTTCAACTGCCATAATGCTGCACATGTGATCAGTTATGAAACCAGACATTGGATGGTTTGAAAGTTTGGTTGAGAGCACAACCAATGTGAAAGTTAGCATTTCCGGCATGCCGGGAATGTAAGTGTTTTTTTAAACTGGGTTTACTCCCACTTTAAGACCTCATTCACAGGGTCAGCAACCCCTGCCACCCATCTGAAAAGTGATCCATGGTGGATTGATTTGCAGAGGGTGGTTGTAAGGCAGATGGGAGGAGCTATATCAACTTATCAACATTTTTTCCAAGACCAAACTACCATGTTGCAACCACACCAGTGGTGTTGCAGCCCCATTCGCTTGAATGGGCCATGTTCCGCGGTGGTACAGCTCCCAACGCACCCAATGGGGACACTAGTTCTGGGGACCCTGGTGCCACCCTGGGATTCCCTCACCTTGGGGGGATTTCCTCTCACTTCCTGCTGTGGCTATGGGACAGGAAGTAAAGGGAAATCTCCCCAATGTGATAGTTAGCATAAAAAAAAAGTGACAGGGGCTATAACCCTCCCTAACTCTATCCAAAATGAAAAAAAAAAAAAATGTTTTGACTTTTGTTTTCCTTTTTTTAGTACTGAAAAAAATAAAAAAATATATATGTTTTTAAAATCCCACTACAGATTCTCTTTTATGTGGGTGGTGAATTTTACCGCAGTTTAGTGAATCGAGGCCATTACAGCATGCAGTTCTGTTTCCATGGCAACCAACACCAGGTAGCAGCTGAATAACATTCAAAGGCTGTCTGAGCAGTGTTAAAATTCCGCACACATTATCATGCCAACAGTCAAGAAAAAAAATAAAATAAAAGGAAAAGGGGGAAAAAAAAAGGACCCGGGCATTTGGAGTCAAGTTTGGTCAAGGCTCCAAAATCCAAACCCATCTACTAATTTTTCCTACAACGTCAGCAAAGTTGTGACTGCATCAAGGCTTATTTGAAAGCCAATTCCACCCACAACTGATGTTTTATTTTGGTCCTGGTCACTGATGGGTTCAGCCGCATGCCTGCATCTTATATTCCATGGGCTTTCCATCGGAAATTCCCAACCGCTGAGGCCATTACATCACCAGGCCATATGATGATGTCATGCTATCCAGGAAGACTTGGGGCCCATAGTGGCACTTCAATGCACTAAGACAACTTGCAATGTATTCTGCACAACACATGCAAACGGATCATAGACACCCTGGTGCGTTGTGGTGCAAATCATTTCCAATGAAACTGAAGTGCACTTGTGTGAATGGGGCCTTAGGGTTCATTTACGCTTATACATTGCAGTGCATTGTGCATGCAAATGGATCGTAGACGCGCTGGTGCACTGCGGTGCAAATCATTTTCAGTGGTTGGTATATTGTGGTGCACATTATTTTCAGTGGTTGGCACATTGTGGTGCAAATCATTTTTAGAAGCATTACATTAATGCCGCCTACACATGATCGGAATTCTCGTCAGAAAAAGCTCTGATGGTTTTCCCGACGGAATTCCGCTCAAGCTGTTTTGCCTACACACGATCACACCAAATTCCGAACGTTTAGAACGCGGTGACGTACAACACGTACGACGGGACTAGAAAAAGGAAGTTCAATAGCCAGTAGCCAATAGCTTCCATTTCGTAGTTGAATCTGAGCATGCGTGATTTTTTGCCCGTCGGAATTGCATACACACGATCGGAATTTTCCGTCGTAAAAATTGAGAACATGCTCTCGAATTTTGGATGGCGGGAATTCGGCCAGCTAAATTCCGATGGAGCGTACACATGGTCGCATTTTCTGATGAAAAGCTCTCATCGGTCTTTTGCTGGGCGAAATTTCGATCGTGTGTACGCGGCATAAGGGCACATTTACACTTAACCATTGCAGTGCATTGTGCATGCAAATGAATCATAGACACGCTGGTGCACTGCGGTGCAAATCATTTTCAGTGGTTGGTACACTGTGGTGCAAATCATTTTCAGTGGTTGGTACACTGCGGTGCAAATCATTTTCAGTGGTTGGTGCACTGCGGTGCAAATCATTTTCAGTGGTTGGTACACTACGGTGCAAATCATTTTCAGTGGTTGGTACACTGCGGTGCAAATCATTTTCAGTGGTTGGTACACTGCGGTGCAAATCATTTTCAGTGATTGGTGCACTGCGGTGCAAATCATTTTCAGTGATTGGTGCACTACTGTGCAAATCATTTTCAGTGGTTGGTACACTGCGGTGCAAATCATTTTCAGTGGTTGGTACACTGCGGTGCAAATCATTTTCAGTGGTTGGTACACTGCAGTGCAAATCATTTTCAGTGGTTGGTACACTGCGGTGCAAATCATTTTCAGTGGCTGGTGCACTGTGGTGCACATAATGTTCAGTGGCTTGCACATTGTGGTGCAAATCATTTTTAGTGGCACCCCAATACACTAAGACAACTTGCAATGTATTGTGCACAACACATGAAAATGGATCATTGTCATAATGGTGTAACCAATGAGCTTCCAGGTTATATAACCAAAGCTTAATTGAACAATCTGGGGGTTAGAAGCTCATTGGTTTCAATGCAGAAGTGAGCCTGATTTTGCACTTTCCAGCTTTAGTAAATAAACCCCAATGTGTACTTAAAAGTGAGGTATGCCTGTAGTTCTTTAAGCACACATTTCTGAGCTTGGCTAAAGCCCGGGCCTTTAAGATGTAAAGCAATGGTCCCAGCATCTTCTCAGGTGTTATCCCTCAAAGATACATATTGCCAGATGGTCCCCATGAGTAAATAAAAACTTCCATATTGTAAAATCTTTTGATGCTTTTAATAAGTAAAAAGTATTGCACTTACATTTAGACGAACAAAAAAAATGCAGCATAAACTCTGTGCCGGCCTGCTCCCAATTGTAGCCCGTCACTCCGGGACCTGCGTGAACGCGGTGACGTCAGCACGTTGCTCCTCCCTATGCGTTTCATCACAATCAATGTCGTCTGGGGGCACTCGAGAGCCGGCCGCCACAGAGTTTTTGCTGCATTTCTTTGTTCGTCTAATTGGAAGTGCAATACTTATTACTTATTAAAACCATCAAAAGATTTTGCACTATGCAAGTTTTTATTTCTTCATGGGGACCATCTGGCAATATGTACCTTTGAGAGATAACACCTGAGAAGACGCCGGGACTGTTGCTTTACATCATTAACCTCCCTGGTGGTATGATTCAGTCTGGAATTAGGTGCTGAAAGCGGTACAATTATTTTGCACGGAAATCTGGCTTTTATTTTGTAGTCCTGTAATTCTTAGGAATAACGCTCTTAAATCTGTTCAAACCAGAGTCTAGCAGACATCCTGGGTATGATAAAGTTTATAATATAATAAAGAATAATAAAAATTATTCAATAATGTAATAAAATCCTAAAACACTGAAAAATTGACACTTTTTGGTTGCTATGGACAATCTCCAAATTCCAGGCAGAAAAAAACAGTATTTATAATATAAAAGTGCATGCAGGGCACTGCACAAACCACTGGGGACAAAGGGGGGGTGTATTTTTTAATACAGCACTGTAATCTGTAAGATTACAGTGCTGTGTGTGTTTTGTGTGTTTTTACTTTTTTTAATTTGCCGCCGTTCTCCGCTCCCGTGCGCCGTAACGCCGCAGGGAACGGAGCTCGGCGGCATTCGGCGCGGTGAATCGAGGGGAGGACGGCTCGATCGCACAGCGCGGCGGACATCGCTGGATCCAGGGGACAAGGTGAGTAACTCTCCCTGTGTCATCCCCTGCATCGACCGAAGCCATCCCGAGTCTGGCTCGGGGTTACCGCTCCTGTCAGTATATTCCTACCCCGAGCCAGACTCGGGATTACCGCTAGGGGGGTTAAAGGCCCGGGCCGGGTATTAAGCCAAAAGCATGTGTGATCTCCCATTAAAGGAGATCATTTGGAGTCGGTAAGCGGCATTGTGTGTAGAGGTGGAAGTCACATATTTTCTCACCACAATTCTTGGGTGTATCGTATGTCAATCTCACATTGGAAGCTCATCTTCAACACAATGGACCATGGGTCTTCAAACTACGGCCCTCCGGTTGTTCAGGAACTACAATTCCCATCATGCCTAGTCATGTCTGTGAATGTCAGAGTTTTACAATGCCTCATGGGACGTGTAGTTTTGCAACAGCTGGAGGGCCGTAGTTTGAGGATCCCGGCAATGGACTATTTATAGTGCAGTGACGGCGAACCTTGGCACCCCAGATGTTCTGGAACTACATTTCCCATGATGCTCATGCACTCTGCACTGTAGATGAGCATCATGGGAAATGTAGTTCCAAAACATCTGGGGTGCCAAGGTTCACCGTCACTGTTATAGTGTGATAACTAACCAATTTTTTATTGCACGGATTCACTTTATGGAAGTTTAGCACAATCCATTTTTATCGCACAGATTGACTTTATATGGAGGTTTAGCGCAACTTAATGTTGAAAGATGTTGGTATTCCTAATGAAGGTGTCGCATTGACTTCTTGAATCAAATGCACGGTTTTCAAAAGCATCCGTCCCGCTGGTAATATGTCAGAAACATCTTAATGGAATCGCCCCATGTATGCTTTCTGTAGGTATCCACTGGTCCAGCGGCGGTGGTGATGGCTGTTCTTATAAAAGTTAACAAACCGCCTGATGTCATCTGAATAGAACGATCAATGGCAAAGACTTCGGTGACAACATAAAATATTGCTATGTTCCTCAGGATGCCAATTACAGGAGAGCCTCTACGTGCATGGCGGTACAAAATGGCAAAAATGGAGAGAGGAGCAATAAAACTGTCTTGCCAGAAAAATATTACGTCCCCGCGTTCCACATTTTTCGAAGCTTTGTCTTTTGGTGCATAACTTATACAGCGTCCTGAAACGTCAAATCTTTTCATGGCGTTTTGTCTCCCGAGAGTCAGAGAAGGAAATTTGACATGATACACAGCACAGCCAATGAGGGGCTAGTAATTCACATTGGGTAGATTTCGTGGTTACACAGTTAGTCGGGTTGAAAAAAGGCACATTGAGTTCAACCAATAGAAAAAATAATAAATAGAAAGCATCCATATACACTAAAGTGAGGCGGCTGTTACATAGTTAGTAAGGTTGAATAAAGACACCAGTCCATCCTGAGTGAGTGTCTACAATTGTCCCTATCCCTGTACATTGCACACTCACATCAGTCCCTACCCTCAAGGAGCCCACAATCCAAGATCCCCATTCACATATTAGGGCCAATTTTTGGACAGAAGCCAATTAACCTACCAGCATGTCTTTGGAGTGTGGGGGAAACCAGAGTACCCGGAGGAAACCCACGCAGGCACAGGGAGAACATGCAAACTCCAGGCAGGTAGTGTCATGGTTGGGATTTGAACCAGTAACCCTTGTTACTGCTAGGTGAGAGTGCTACCCACTACACCACTGTGCTGGCTGTTGTTAGGGACCTTTCACACAGACGGTCCGCCCGGTGGACTCTGCTTTGCTCGAGGGGGGGGGGGGGGAAATCGCTCCGCTGATCCCCGATGATCCCCGATGAGCAGGCGGGTGACAGGTCTGTCTCCACTCACTGTGCTGAGACGGACCTGTCAGAGTCCCGCTCTCCTCTATGGGGAGATCGGACATAAATGGACCACCTGTCCTTTTTATCCAATTCCATCCGATCCAATCCACCAGACGGATGGAAAATAGGGTCACCATTCATCTGGATTTCATAGACAGGATCGGATGGGATAGCGACGGGTGTCAGCGGACATGTCACCGCTGCTCTATAGGAGTGAATGGAGCGTTAGGTCAGGTCCGCCCTAAAAACTGACAGGCAGACCTGATCGGAAAGCCCGTGTGAAAGGGGCCTTACAGTGATCGGTACTGTAAGCAATCACAGCGTAAAAAAAAAATCCAGATCGCTTTTCCAAATTAGTGCAGTGCCACTATGGTGACAGTATGTAATAAAAAAAAAAAATAAATAATATAAATATATATATATATATATATATATATATATATATACATATAGATATATATATATATAAATATATTTATATATATATATATATATACATATATATATATATATATATATATATATATATATATATATATATATATATATATATATATGGTATGGAGCCCTCTGACCGATACGGTTAAGGATGACAAACAAGGTTAACATAAACTCGCTTACTTGAAATGGACCTGAAAGTGTGCCCTGGTCTGACGTACGGTATACCAAAATAAGGGGGCATACCTTAGATAGAAAGTGGGTGATAAATGAAATGAATATGAATGGGGAGAAAAGAGTACTCTCATGAGGAGTATGATGCTTGAGAAATGCCCTGAAAAGGGGGATGGGTGGGTGGGTATCGCGCACCGGAACCGACGAGGAGGACAGGCGAATGGGCTGGTTATATATTCCACCGGGCTCCTCCCATAATTTCAGGCCAGCATACTGGCCTTTCTATTTATGGTATGGAGCCCTCTGACCGATACGGTTAAGGATGACAAACAAGGTTAACATAAACTCGCTTACTTGAAATGGACCTGAAAGTGTGCCCTGGTCTGACGTACGGTATACCAAAATAAGGGGGCAAAATCATTCAGGTAGGGGTTGCATATTATTGATCCAAGTTTGTTACTGGGTGAGCTCGACGAAGGCCTGGGTCATCTCCGCTTACGGATTGGGTATGTAGCGGGCGAAACAGGTGGACCTCCATCTGCCCAACTTCTTGATAATGTGAGTAGGACAGAGGTAGAGGATACCCGGGAGTATCCTGACACGTTCCACCGGGCAGCGTTCAGAGGTTTAGTGAGAAATAGCAGAAGAGGACTAACTCCTGGTTGATCAGCCAAAAAGGGCCGACAGGCACGCGAGAATGGCGACCGGGTACCAGCGGTAGTTGGACTTATAGCGGTGTATGTCCGAACCCGAGCCAAGCTGCTGCGTCTTGGAGACTGCTAAGTGTAAGACGAAATGGTCTTCGTATCGGACCAGGTGGTGCTCGTACAGTATGCGTGCTGTGAGGCTACAAC
Source organism: Lithobates pipiens (assembly GCF_037356315.1). Taxonomy (NCBI): domain Eukaryota; kingdom Metazoa; phylum Chordata; class Amphibia; order Anura; family Ranidae; genus Lithobates; species Lithobates pipiens. The sequence goes on from NW_027507785.1 coordinate 309,877,489, forward strand.
AAGTAAACTCGCTTGGCCGTAAGAAGCCGTAGAAGGCCAGGTGTATGGCTGCTTGTAAATGACACCAATGTGGAGACCGAAAAGGTGAAGTAGCCAGGAAATCTGACATATTTCTAAACGTCTCCTGTGATAGGCAGTCGTTTTGGTGCCGGTCATCGGCTGGCGCTTCCTGGATACCGCGCATAACAGCCCGAACGGCGTGGTAAAATAGGAAGGGGACGGTAGGGTCCTGGAGGGACGTAAAATGTTGTACACCGGTCAGGTATAGCCGGATCGTATTAAAGGATAACGCCAACTGCGAGTGGCAGTAGGAAATGAAGGCTGTGACTTGCTTGACACGGGACGTCTCTGTGCTGTGATACGTGACGAAGTTGGTTAAAGGCCCTCCAGGCTGATTGATAGGCCTTGAGGGTATTGCGGGAAAGGGAGTGATCAAATGAGTTGGGTAGCCGCTAGGAGGTGAGGGGCTAATCCAGGGTCAGTTGAGACCAGTCCGGGATAGCTGCTGATGTTGGTCCGGCTCCGGGTACCTGAACGAAAACGCGACAAGGTTAAAAGCGGGAGAGGGCGTCCGCTGCCTGATTGAATATACTGGGGATAAAGGAAGAATGGATGTTGAACTGAAACAACAACAAGAGCTGGACCAGTCGACGTAGGAAGTACATAACCAACGGAGAGGGTGCCTTGGCGCAGCCAGGAATTGCCAGTAACTGGGGAGGCCAGGGAGCTGCGAGCCAGAGGTGGCCAAAAACCAACCGCAAGCCCGTGGAGGCCGCTGCGTCGGTCATCACCTGGGGAGAAAGGGAAGACGCGAAGGGAATGAACAGAGAGACGTCATTCCCAGACGATAGGAATTCCTCCCGCATAGCAAGGATCGCTATTGCCGCGGGGACCCGGCTGAGGACTTGCTCTGGATCCTGTGAGAGAGACAGCAAGACCAATCGGCGTGACACAAAGGCGCGACCCCTGAGGGATGATGTGCATAGGGACGCTCGACATGCCGTGAAGGGACTGTAGGTGTCCTCCGGATGACTAAACTGGGGAATATGCGAGGGTATTATATGTCCGTAAAGATGGCAGCCGCAATGGGCGAGCACCGGCCGACGACCATGGGCCGATGCCTCCGGACGCATCGCAGTGGGGATCTTGCTGTATGGGCTGTAACAACAGATGGCTCTCCGAGCATTGTAAGGATAAGAAATGTTGAACGCTGGCTAGAAATAGCCTGGGCGTGCTACAGGAAGAAGCCAGTCGCGTATGTCAACATGATCCTGGTGCGGACGGAGGTTGAACTCAACTGTCCCGAGGAAGAGACTGACAGACAGGCAACAGTGAGTGGCTTGTAAGAAAGGCCACAGGAGACGAGTGGCCAATTAAGTGCTCCAGTTAGCATACCACTGAGAACGTGCTTGCAACAAATGATTGCAAGAAGTTATGCTAAGTCGCGAGCCTTGGCATGACTAAAGGTTGTGTTTGCACGTGTGCTTGCGACAATTGCCCGAGGGTTAGTCGGAGGAGATGTGTGCGTGGTGACTGTGAGCAATTCGTGTTACCGCATGTGCACTGCGAAGACTGCGGGAGTTGTGCTTGCATGTATGTTAGGACGCGTGCTTGCGACGGTAGCAAGATGTTACTCAGTATGCGTGCTTGCCATGATTGCAAGATGTTATGCTAGGACGCGTGCCTGCAGCGATTGCAAGGATTTACAGTAGGCTTCGTGGGTAGCCAGGCCGGGAAAGACAGAAGTCCATCCGGTCCAACCACAAATCGAAATAATAAGGTATCACACCACCCGACACCCCAATTCTATGCCCGCAGCTGATCCAGAGGAAGGCAAAAAACCCCAACAGAGCATGGCCAATTTTGCTACAGTAGGGGAAAAAATTCCTTCCTGACCCCTCGAGAGGCAATCGGATTTTCCCTGGATCAACTATGCCTATAAGTATAAGTACCCTGTAATACAACGAACATTTAGGAAGGTATCCAGGCTTTCCCCAAAGCAACCTATTGAGCAGGCAGAAGTGCCTGCCAGCAATGATTGCCATAAGTTGTGCCCGGACATCAGCTTGCAATGATTGCAAGAGGCCTATGCTTGAATGCGTGCTTGCCATGATTGCAAAAGGTCTACGCTCGAATGCGTGCTTGCACTGATCGCTAGAGGTGTATGCTCGAATGCGTGCTTGCAACGATTGAAAGAGGTCTATGCTCGAATGCGTGCTTGCAACGATCGCAAGAGGTTTATGCTCGAATGCGTGCTTGCAACGACCGCAAGAGGTTTATGCTCGAATGCGTGCTTGCAACGACTGCAAGAGGTCTATGCACGAACGCGTGTTTGTAATGAGTGCCAGAGGTCTATGCTCGAATGCGTGCTTGTAACGAGTGCAAGAGGTCTAGGCTCGAATGCGTGCTTGCAACGACTGCAAGAGGTCTCCGCTCGTATGCGTGCTTGCACTGAGTGCGAGAGGTCTACCATGAATGCGATTAGTCTATCTCTGGATGCGTGCTTGCAACGATTGCAAGAAGTCTACGCTTGGATGTGTATTTACGACGATTGCACGAAGTCTACGCATGAATGTGGAGAAAAACAACGAAACACGCCTAAACGAAGCTGTGTATTTCCCTTTTGAGGCAACCTTATAATGAAATGAGGCCGAGGAGCAAGGCCCCCCTGGTAGGCATCCAAACCTTGAAAAATCAACTGGACCCAAACCGGGGAGCGGCATGTGACAGTGAGATGAGAGAAGCTGCCATGACAGAGATCCGGATCGCCATGCCACAAGTTGCGACTGAGCACGAAACGGATTCTGGAGCATGTACTGAAATGAGGCCGTTCCTGGGGCACGCCGAGACGAATTTGGTACACCGATGTGACTATTCGTACCGGAACGTGATAGGTGAAATGAAATGAAAACCCATGACAAAGACAAGAATCAGAGGACGAGGCCCTTGAACCAAACGGATGAATCCTGTCCTTGGAGCATGTACTGAAATGAGGCCATTCCTGGGGCACGCCGGGATGAATTTGGTACACAGATGTGACTATTCGTACCGGAACGTGATAGGTGAAATGAAATGAAACCCATGACAAAGACAAGAATCAGAGGACGAGCCCTTGAACCAAACAGATGAATCCTGTCCTTGGAGCATGTACTGAAATGAGGCGTAACAGCTGGGCGCACCGGAACGAATCGGTGCATAAATAAATGCGACAGGATTCGAATCGGAGCGTAATAAGTGACCGAAATGATATGCCATGACAGAGATAAGATTCAACGACTGGACTGATGGTTACAACAAAGAATCCGACTCTGGAGCATGTACTGAAATGAGGCGTAGCAGCTGGGCACACCAGAACAAATCGGTGCATAAAAGAATGCGACAGGATTCGAATTGGAGTGTAATAAGTGACAGAAATGATATCCCATGACAGAGACAAGATTCAACGACTGGACTGATGGTAACAATAAAGAATCCGTCTCTGGAGCATGTACTGAAATGAGGCGTAGCAGCTGGGCACACCAGAACGAATCGGTGCATAAAAGAATGCGACAGGATTCGAATTGGAGTGTAATAAGTGACAGAAATGATATCCCATGACAGAGACAGGATTCAACGACTGGACTGTAGGTTACAAAGAATCCGTCTCTGGAGCATGTACCGAAATGAGGCGTAGCAGCTGGGCACACCAAGACGAATCGGTGCATAAAAGAATGCGACAGGATTCGAATTGGAGCGTAATAAGTGACAGAAATGATATGCCATGACAAAGACAAGAATCAGGGATCGTGCGTGAACCTGCGAGTGATTCAGTCTCTGGAGCATGTACAGAAATGAGGCCAAACCCTGGGGGCACTTCAAAGCGAATCGGTGCACCAGAGGTGCAACAGGATTCGCGCCGGAGCGCGACTAGTGACAGAAATGACTCGAAATGGAAGAAATGACTGGGACTGAAATAAATTGGAAATGAGATAGAATGAAATACATAACATAACTGCATGAATGAAGGGATATTCGAATTGAAGCAGGGCAAGCGAAACGTGCGGACTGCTTGCCTTGTCGTAACAAGCAGTCGGCTGTGAGTCGAACGATTCGACCGATACTAATAGAAATGCTCGGGCAGTCGAATGGTTTCGAATGCCGTACCTGCGAATGAATCGCCTGACGTGGCGTAATCGAACGTGTCGAAAAGTGATAACGACTGCATCGAAAGTAGAAAACAGCGACATGCGTACGAGGGCCACAGAAAACATTCGATTTGAAAGCAGCGAGCGGCTCGTGAGTACAGGGAATGTAGACGGTACATCGAATACATGAATTGAAAAAGGGGGTGCCGAAGCCCTACCTGCGACAGCCAGCCCGACGTGCAACGACAAATTCGATGGGTACGGCGACACTCCGACGGCGAAACCGACGGACGCTGCTGAACGAGAAGACGAGCTGTCAAGACGGGGACGAAAAATGCGGGAACTGACGAACGGGCTCACTGCGTCTGGTCTGAATAGCCGGCGCTTGATACCTGACGTATCGGGTATCGCGCACCGGAACCGACGAGGAGGACAGGCGAATGGGCTGGTTATATATTCCACCGGGCTCCTCCCATAATTTCAGGCCAGCATACTGGCCTTTCTATATATCCTATATTGTCAAAAATATTGGGACACCTGCCTTTGCACACACATGACCTTTAATGGCATCCCAGTCTTAGTCCATAGGGTTCAATATTGAGTTGGCCCACCCCCTTTGCAGCTATAACAGCTTCAACTCTTCTGGGAAGGCCGTCCACAAGGATTAGGAGTGTGTCTATGGGAATGTTTGACCGTTCTTCCAGAAGCGCATTTTTGAGGTCAGGCAATGATGTGGACAAGAAGGTCTGGCTCGCAGTCTCCGCTCTAATTCATCCTAAGGGTGTTCTATCGGGTGGAGGTCAGGACTCTCTGAAGGCCAGTCACCCCAAACTCTCTCATCCATGTCTTTATGGACCTTGCTTTGTGTACTGGTCCAAATCATTTTTTGGAGGGGGGATTATGGTGTGGGGGTGTTTTTCAGGGGTTGGGCTTGGCCCCTTAGTTCCAGTGAAGGGAACTCTTAAGGCGTCAGCATACCAAGACATTTTGGATAAATTTATGGTCCCAACTTTGTGGGAACAGTGTGGGGATGGTCCCTTCCTGTTCCAACATGGCTGCACACCAGTGCACAAAGCAAGGTCCATAAACACATGGTTGAGCAAGTTTGGTGTGGAGAAACTTGAAAGAGTCCTGACCTCAACCTCAACTTTGTTCTAGGGCAGGGATCTCCAAACTTTCTAAACAAAGTGCCAGTTTACTGTCCTTCAGACTCTGAGAGGGCCAAACTGTGACCAGTGCGAGTAGAAAGTACCCTGGCATCAATGGGAGTAATCAATGACCCAACATTGGTAATAGTGGGAGGAATGGTGCTCCAAGGGCCAAACAAAGAGCCACATTCAGCCCCCGGGCTGCAGTTTGGAGACCACTGTATACACAATCCCATCCTTGGTGTCAGGAAGGTTTTATAGTTGTTAATCCATTGATTTATATGGCTAAAGGCTTGAATGGTTGTCAAATTGCTGGGGTAGAAATGGTAAAATGGCTTTACATGTGGAAGACAGATGGTGTTGAAGGCCTCCACCCCTGTTCAGGGATGATTGTTCTAGTCTGTGTCCCATTTCACAGATTTCCCTTCACTTCCTGTCCCATAGTCAAACAGGAAGTGAGAGGAAATCTCTGAAAATTAAGGGAATCCCTTGGGGACCCCCCAGGTCACCAGAACCAGCATCCCAATTGGAAGATTTCCCCTCTATTACTTTTCTGGTATTTATTTTCACTTTCAATTATAATGCTAAACAGGACAAACAGAAGAGGGTAAATCTCCCTAACAAGAGTCGAAACAGCAATAAAAACTGACTAGTCCATCGCCATTCTATCCAATACTAAGAATAATTTGGTGTTTAGTTAGAGCCGGTTCACACAGCGGGCGATGCGAGGCGACACGACTCGCCTCGCCTCGCTCTCGCAAGTCGCCCCCGTTCTGTACAATGAAACCGTTCTGAGAGGAGCGACTCGAGTCGCTCCGACTCAGAAAAAAGGTTCCTGTACTACTTTTGGGCGACCTCGGGGCGACTTGCATTGACTTCTATACAGAAGTCATCTGCAAGTTGCCGCTGAGGTCGCGGCAGGTCGCGGCGAGGCAAGTCGGAGTCGCCTCGCCTCGCCTCGCCTGCAGTGTGAACCGGCCCTTATACTTTATCCCTTGCCTGACCTTTCCTGCCCCTCGTCATCCATTTTGTTCTTATCTAAGCCCTTGTACACACGGTCGGAGATTCCAACAACCAAATCTGTCAGAGTAATTCCGACGGATTAATTCCGGAAGAGGTCCGGTGTTCTGCCATATAGTGTCCGGCCATGATATAGTGTCCGCCCCGTACTGTGCATGCGCAGTACGGAGCAAACGAAGCTTCGGAAAATCTCCGAAGCTGAACGGCGCCTGCGCCGTGAGTGGAGGTGGTAGCCCCACCATCCAAGCGGACATAGGGTTGTGAATATTAGAGGGCCCCTCGCGGGCGAGCTTTGCTCGCCACTCTTCAGGCTCGGCCTCGCTGCGCTCGGCTCTTTTATATTCCTACTCTATGTCCACTTGGATGGTGGGGATAGAACCTGGACTCACGGCGCAGGCGCCGTTCATCCTCGGCAATTTTCGGAATCTGTGTTGCTGTGTACTGCCCATGCGCAGTACACAGCGGACACTATCAGATGGGGGACCTTATATGATAGGACACCGGAAGTGATGTTGCATACACACGGTCGGACTAAGTTGTCGGAAAATCCGATTGTACATAACGTGATGACGTTATTTAGTTACGACGGGACTACATTCAGGCTAGTAGCCAATAGCTTTGGTATAGGAATTTGAGCATGTGTGGCACCTTGTCCGTCGGAGTAGGCTACACATGATCGGAGTATGTCCGATCGGAGCATTTTGTCGGAAAATATTTCCGGCAAGTTGGAAAAGTTGGTCCGACGGATATTCCGAAGGAAACAGTCCGATGCAGACCACACACAATCGGAATATCTGACAAAACGCTCCGATCGGAAACATTCCGATGGAATCTCCGACCGCGTGTACAAGGGCTTAGTCTCGCATCAAGTTTTCCAGGCTGAAGAAAAAAAAAATAGAAAAAAAAAAAAAACAATAGCGGGAGCCAATCACAGTGCTTGCTCATGTTCCCGAGAAATATTTCAGCAATGGATTCCAATCAGCGTGATTCTCTGAGCAGCTGCTCTTGATTCCCACTGTATGCTGTTCCCATTGTTTGTGCGCCGGATTAATTATTTATTACAGAGAAGCAATCATGTAACATCAAATCTAAAGACGAATGTAGAGGCACGCGCTCCCAAGGAGATTTTAATAATAAGCGCTGATCGAGTTTCTTCTGTTTTCTCCAGTTGTTAAATTGGACTCGCTGGGGTCTTATTAGATGCTTAATAAAGTTGGATGACAGACTGACGCACTCGGGACATTGCTTATACGAGTGATGTCGATCGAGCCACATTCGCGTCACAGTTAGATGGTTCGGCAAATGGAAAGAGTCGGCTTTTGAACGTGGATGTAGGTCAGGAGACATACACATGAAGAAGGGTTTGTTTAAATGTAAAAAGTATCAAAAAATATTTATTATATGATAAAAAAATTGCACATGTATACATTACAAAAAACATACAAAACACACAAAAACTGCACATAAAACATAACCAAAATCATGTAATACTCCTTGAATACAGGTTCTTGGTGGCCCCCCTATGGAGGAGCATAGTGAGTTGCTGTAATTGCGGCGCTGTTTGCATTTGCTAAGCTGTTGATGATATCCCGCTTGTCAGTCCTGCCTACTTAAGCCGTCCAGTCCAGAGGAGCTCTGCCTTCACCTTGGTCAACATCACAGAGACTATCTCCTGCGATCCTGTTCAAGACTTGCTTTGCTGAACATCCCTTCTGGCTCCAGATCCTGCTTGCTGTTCCAATACATTGATCCATGACTTCTGGCTTGGCTGATTATCCGTTCCGGTTACTGAACTTTGGCTACGTTTTGACTATGTTTGTTCTTTTTACTTTTATTATTAAACAAGTGTGATTTAAAGTGGTTGTAAACTCTTTTTTTTCACTTTTACCTACAGGAAAGCCTATAATAAGGCTTACCTGTAGGTAAAAAAAAATATCTCCTAAACCGTATCCCCCTCGGTATGCGCCGCTGACTGCAGCGGGGCATTCGCACAAGGGGATTCTCGGCTGAAAATCCGGCAGTGGCCGACCGGCTGGGATGAAATCTCCCGCGCGCATGTGAGTGGCCGGAGCCGCGATACCCGGAAGAAACGCAGAGGGAGCATGTCAGCTCCCTCGGCGTGGATCGGGCCAGATGTCGGGGCCTCGTTCTAAGGTAAGTATTTCATAATGAGCTAGTATGCAGTGCATACTAGCTCATTATGCCTTTGCTTTGCAGGTGGTAAAAAAAAAAAAAAAAACATTAGCGAGTTTACTACCGCTTTAACTGTACTATTGTCTCGGCCTGATTTAATGGTTTCTGATAGTTTCGTAGGAGATAACCCGCTTCTTCATGAAAAGTTTCAGCAAGACCACTCATGGTTATTAGTCAAAAACATTAAAATAGAAACACATTGAATGGTCCTCATACAAATGGTCATTGTCACCCATATAATGCCACAGAATGGTTCTCCTCGTTTTCCAAGATAGTCATTGGTTCTTATATGATAGGAACTAGGTATCAATAGTAAAATCATACATACACCTAGTGATATACTAGGTATTATATTGGGTAGCTAAAGTGGTATCTCACTCCATGTTGATCTGAGGAACGACATGATGGGAACCTCTTACCTAATAGTATATGTGTATACTATACGATTTGACTATTGATACCTAGTTTAAAGAACTAATGACTATCTTGGAAAACGGATGGACCATTCTGTGGCATTATATGGGTGACAATGACCATTTGTAGGAGGAACATTCAATGTGTTTCTATTTTGATGTTTTTGACTACTAACCTTGAGTCGTCTTGCTGAAACTTTTCCTGAAGAAGCGGGTTATCTTCTGCGAAACGCAAACTGTGTCGAAATTACAGCAACTCACTGTGCCCCACCATAGGGGAGCCACCAAGAACCTGTATTCAAGGAGTATTAGATGGTTTTGCTTATGTTTTTTGTGCAGTTTTTGTGTGTTTTGTATGTTTTTTGATATGTATACATGTGCAATTTTTATCATATAATAAATTTCTTTTTATACTTTTTACAAAAATTGGGTACCGTTAGCGTCCTTATATTTATATTCCATATTTTATATATTTATATTATATTTATATTATATTTATACTTATATTCCATTATTCTGTATATCATTGATTAGGATGAGGTACCAGACCTACATGGTCTACCAAATGAGGGTCTCTCATTGAGGCCTTCCTCCCAAATTCCTATCGTTTGTTTAAATGTGTACATCCAGCCAAAACAATTATGCCCCGTACACACGATCGGATTTTCCGACAACAAATGTTGGATGTGAGCTTGTTGGCGGAAAGTCCGACCGCGTGTACGCTCCATTGAACATTTGTTCTCTGACTTTCCGCCGACAAATGTTGGCTAGCAGGTTCTCAAATTTTCAGCCAACAAATATTTGTTGTCGGACTTTCTGTTCGTGCGTACACAAGTCCGTCGGACAAAAGTCCACACATGCTCGGAATCAAGTACGAGCCGGAATCGCTCAGTCTTCTATAACTAGCGTTCGCAATGGAGACATCACATACGTCTTGTACATCACTACGTTCGTAATTGTTGGTCAACATTTGTGTGACCGTGTGTATGCAAGACAAGTTGGAGCCAACAACCTTCGAACAAAAATCCATGGTTTTGTTGTCGGAAAGTCCAATCGTGTGTATGGGGCATTAGGTTGCATTCACATCTACCCTTTTTTGCTTGTTGTTTTTGCGCATTTTCATGCAACAGGCACAGGACAACCCATTCATATGAAAGGGCTGTCCTACGCATGACAAATCCACAAAAGACAAACAAAGACTTGAGGGCCACACTCTAACTATGCATCACATTAAATATGGTGCTGCTATACGTCCATACAAACAGAGAAAAAGATTACAGCGCTGACATACAAAAATCTAATTTAAATCCTACAAGGCCATTTAAAGCGAGAGTTCCGCCGTTTTTTACTTTTAAAAGTCAGCAGCTACAAATACTGCAGCTGCTGACTTTTAAAATATGGACACTTACCCGCCCAGCGTGCCCGCGATGTCGGCCCCCGAAGCCGATCTCTTGATCAGCTCTCGGGTGATGCTGCTGCCATCTTCGGTATGGGAATCAGGAAGTGGAGCCTCGTGGCTTCACTTCCCGGTTCCCTACTGCGCATGTGCGAGTCGAGCTGCGCAATAAGGATGGTCCCCGCTGTCTCTGGGATCCGTGTGTTTCCCAGCAGACAGTGGGGGACCCGCAGGAAGTGGCTTAATACCCGCAGAATCTGCGGCTATCTATGCCGGAAGTGGGTGCAAATACCTGTACTATACAGGTATCTGCACCCCCCTCCCCCCTGAAAGGTGCCAATTGTGGCACCGGAGGGGGGGAGGGTTCCAATGAGCGGAAGTTCCGCTTTAGGGTGGAGCTCCGCTTTAAAGCACCTGAACATAATAAGTAAATAAGCAAAATATGGGGATTACTTACTGTTCTGCTGCCAACGGAAACGGGGAGGGGATGCCTCAAAAGCAACACCGAACTAAAATGCTTTTCTGTAATAGAGTAGTGTAAGGATAGACCCCCTGTCAGGTTTTTATTTCTGTCGGTGTCCCTGTTGCAGATTTTCTTTCACTTTCTGTCTATTGAAAATGTCAGCAAGACAGGAAGTGATATTAACAACTTCAGTACTGGGGATTTTCACCTTTAACTTTAATCTGCCCAACAACAAATTGGCCAAAAAAAAAAGCATAAAAAACGCAAATCATGGCAAAATCAAATAGTGGAAACAGCACTGCAGAAACAACCCAAATCAAACTGCATAGCTGTGAATCAAGCCTAAGAAAGGGACTGGGCAAGTCGGAGAACTGTATCCTTGTGTTCTGGTAGAATGCCTCCGGCTGGAGGTAGGAATGTTCATGTACCTATCTGGGCAAAGTTAGCGGGGGATACATCACAAGTTTATGTGATACCTTTTATGTTGTACTGATTTCTGTACCAGTACGTTTGTGGCCGGTTGTTGCCGACAATGTGTGGCTTGTTATAACATGTATAAAAAAAAATAAAAAAAGAATTTTCAAAAAAGAGAAAGAACTGGTCAAAAACAACATCCATGGGACGGAGTTCCAAGGCCAAAGCCACTGCAGACCAAAAAGAACACAAATGCTCGTCTCACATTTGCCAAAAAACATCTTGATTATCCCCGAGACTTACATAGTTACAGAGAAGGTGAGGTTGAAAAAAGACACAAGTCCAACCTATGTGTGTGATTATATGTCAGTATTACATTGTATATCCCTGTATGTTGTGGTCATTCAGGTGCTTACCTAATAGTTTTTTGAAATTATTGGTGCTCCCCGCTGAGACCACCGCCTGTGGAAGAGAATTCCACATCCTAATCGCTCTTACAGTAAAGAACCCTCTATGCCGTTAAAGGTTAAACCCCTTTTCTTCTAACTTTAGTGAATGGCCACGTGCCTTATTAAATTCCCTTTTGCTGAAAAGTTTTATCCCTATTGTGGGGTCACCAGTACGGTATTTGTACATTGAAATGATATCCCCTCTTCTCCAGACAGAATAAGTTCAGTGCTCGCAACCTTTCTTCATAACTAATGTCCCCCAGACCCTTTATTAGTTTTGTTGCCCTTCTCTGGACTCTCTCCAGTTCCAGTACATCCTTTCTAAGGACTGATGCCCAGAACTGGACAGCATACTCTAGATCAGTGATGGTGAACCTTGGCACCCCAGATGTTTTGGAACTACATTTCCCATGATGCTCAACTACACTGAAGAGTGCATGAGTATCATGGGAAATGTAGTTCCAAAATATCTGTAGTGCCAAGGTTCACCATCACTAATCACTAATTGGAAAAATTTTTTTTTACTCATCTCTAAATTCTTGTTGCTAGGGTGGTCCCTCGTAGTCTGCCTTCTTCAATGCCCGGGCTGGTGACATCACTTCCCCTCGCGCCGCACAGTCATCTGAGACCTGTCACGTGTCCCAGATGACTGTGCAGCGTATCACGGCGCCCGGCGACGCTCGCGCATGCGCAGTGGGTGCCTGGCTGTGAAGCCACAGCCGGGTGCCCACAGTAAAAATGTCGGCGCTGCGAGCGGAGTAGGGAACGAGGGGGGGCTTCGTTCCCCCGCATCGCTGGACCCTGGGACAGGTAAGTGTCCGATTATTAAAAGTCAGCAGCTGCAGTATTTCTAGCTTCTGACTTTTAATTTTTTTAAATTTTTTTTTAGGGGGCATCCCACTTTAAATAGGATTGGTCCCAGCACAGAACCCTGGGGGACCCCACTTCCACACCTGACCATTCTGAGTATTCCCCATTTACCACCATCCTCTGAACTCGCCCTTGTAGCCAGTTTTCAATCCATGTTCTCACCCTATGGTCCATGCCAACTGACCTTACTTTGTACAGTAAACATTTATGGGGAACTGTATCAAATGTTTTTGTACAATCCAGATACACCACGTCTATGGGCCTTCCTTTATCTAGGTGCCAGCAAAACTTTAGGGCAATTATTCTTTGGACTGATAAGACAAACGGCATCCCGTTACATCTGGCGTAAAACTAACACAGCATTTCAACAAAAAGAACATCATACCAACAGTCACACATGGTGGTGGCAATCTGATGGTCTGGGGCTGCTTTGCAGCTTCTGGACCCATTGATGGAACCATGATTTCTGCACTCTACCAGAAATCCAGACCACACAGTATACAATTACACAGTATACACATACATGTACACACAGTATACACAGACATGTTTCTATTGGCTGAGAAGGTACTGGAGAGGTGGGGCAGCGATAATCTCAGGGTTTTTCACCAAAAGGATGTCAGTAAGGGACATTTCAGAGACAGATGTAAAAAAAAACACAGATTTTTACATACTGTCCCTGGTTTTACTGAGGCTGGCAACCCTGATGGGGCCCCCTAGTGGCCCGGGGCCCTCGGCTAGTGCCCGAGTGGTCAAATGGTCAGTCCGCCCCTGTCTGCAGCCTCCACGTCACTGGTCCCAGGAGGCTGCCATGTACTCCATGACGTTCATCAGGGAAGGAGGGACTGGCTGTCTAATAGTGGTTTATGCAACCACCCCCCCTGATGACAGGCCACCTGTGTGCGTCTTCACGGGACATTGCACAACCTGGAAGAGGCAGCTGTCCCTCTGGTCACGTTAGAGGAAGATGGTGGTACAAGACGCAGTAGAGTTTATTGGTGAAGAGCCGGATCCCCAGAGATGGATTGCCAGATTTCTACGTATGCTTTTGGGGAGCAACCTAGCTATACACAAAAAAGAAAAGGGGAAAAATAGGGGGGGGGGGCAGTATTAATTAATATGAACTTATCGTTTGTCTATAAATATGGAAACAAGTTTATTTTAAAACCAAACTCCATGCAGATATAAAAGACAAATGAATATAGCGCTGTAATCATGAATACATCATTAGCTATGTTTTAAATGCAAGCAGTGTAAGTGCCTGAATTTGACCGGATATCAGCCTTTTGTAGTTTCTGTATAACAAAGCTCAGTCTGGCGGGAGAAGCAGCATAAGGAGCCAATCAGTTGTACTGTAGTGCTTGTGTGCTAACAAGGATCATGCTGATAGGAGGAGAGAGAGCAGAGTGACAGAGATGAGCTTATCAGTCTGCTGCTTCTCATTTCACTGTCCAGTCACAGGCTGAGGGGAAGTCAAAACCTGTAATGCTCTTACACACGGTCGGACTTTCTGACGGAAAATGTCAGCTTGTTGTCGGAAATTTCGAAAGTGTGTAGTAGGGTTGCCACTTTTTCTTCAAGCCAAATCCGAACACTTTAGTGGCACACCGCAATTTTTTAAATTTTTTTTTTAGCATACTGTATAGGATTGTAAAAGACCTGAGACAGCTTTCCACAAAGAGAATAGTAATGTGGCGTGCATAGTGCCCCCTCATGCTCCTATCAGGTACTTTTCTGAGCTACATTCCTGTCTGAATATTGTGTCCGGGTTTCAGGTGGACTGAAACCGGGACACATAATTCAAAACCCGAACTGTCCGGGTGAATCCCGGACAGGTGGCGACCCTAGTGTGTAGGCTTCATCGGACAGATACCTTTGGAATTTCCGTCGCACATAATTTGAGATCCGGTTCTCAAATTTTCCGACAACAATATCCATTCGTGCAAATTCCGATCGTGTGTACACAATTCCGATGCACAAAGTACCACGCATGCTCGGGATCAAGCAGGAGAGAGGCACCGGCTCGCCGTACTTGTTGTACGTCCCCACGTTCTTCATGTTTGGAATTTCCGACCAACTTTGTGTGACCGTGTGTATGCAAGACAAGTTTGAGCCAACGTCCCTCAGTAAAAAATCCATGAATTTTGTTGTCGGAATGTCCGATCTTGTGTACGGGGCATTAGTGTTAGTAAAGTGTAGCAGTGAAAAATCACATTTCCTTTCCTGTGCTGTGTGACACAGCTGTAAAATGCTCAAGACTGAATGGATAGAAATGCAAATGCTTTGGCACGACCACCAGCTCTCGTATTTGTTTTTCATCTGTTTGCCCGGAGTTCAGCTCTAATCAGTCTCCAGTTACTTGGAAGCAGCTAACTGTTCCATGACCTTTATGGCGAATATTCCTAAAGCCTTTACAATATTTAAAAAAAAGAACAGGTTGTTGCTTTCTCAAAGACTACAAGGGTGCTTTACGGAGACAAATTATACTTCGCTTAGGCAGCGTTTAGTCTTGAAACCGTACCGAAAGGTAGTAATACCCTTTAGAATTTATTCCTTGCAGAATTTATGCGTTGATAACGTGAAGTGCGAAATGTTGTGCTCAGCAGGAACGCAGACCATGCCGCCGGTTCCACTACACCGCCCCGATGCCGGCTGCTTATTATGCACATTGGTGAACAAAATCCTCTTACCCACAAGCTTTAAAACCCAAGTGGAGAAAGAGCATTTTTCAGAAGCGGAACAGGAGTTCACGGCCTGTGGTTGAATGAGGACCTCGCTATTGAAAAGAGTGGAAGTCTGACTCTTCGGAGCGGATAATGAATACACAAAAAAGTTTCCATGGAAGATCAAACAGCAGCAAAATGTAAGCACACAAAAGAAAGTCAAGCATCAAACATGGAGAGGTGGCAGAATGACACATTCTGCGACCAAAGAAGACTTTGGCGCTTTGTTTCCCGACGCCTAACACAAGTTACTGACAGACGGGAAGACAGAAAAGGACAGATAAAAAATACATACTGAACATAGAAATTTAAAAAATATATAATATTATCTGTTTTTATGTCTATTATTAATCCCTTACTATCTGTTTTTATGCCTATTATTAACACCTTCCTGGTGGTGGCCATGGTGTACCCATGCATCTATGGTGGACCTTCCTGGTGGTGATCTATTATTAGGGTCCTAATGCTGGGAGGGACATGATTAATGTGATTGGCTGTTACAGTGGCCACATGATTCCACATTCCACCAGCCCCCAACCATAAACGGATGCATATAAGCAGAGTGTGGGCATTAAAGTGGTTGTAAACCCTTACAACCAACTTTGACCTACAGGTAAGCCTAGATTAAGGCTTACCTGTAGGTCCAAGAAATATCTCCTAAACCTACACGGTTTAGGAGATATTTGCCGAAAGACAGGAACCGCTGTCTACGGCACTGAGCGCGTCGCGGTCAACGGCGATATGCCGCGAGTGACGGCTCCCGCGCGCATGCGCGGGAGTGACGTCATTGCGGCTTTGCCGAATGACAGCGGCGGAGCAGCGAGACCCACCGAGAAGATGGATGTGCCGGACTACAGGGGACAGCGGTGACTTCGCTGGCTCCTGTGTCAGGTAAGTGACACATAATGGACTACTATGCGATGCAAAGGTAAAGCATAATTGGGCATAGTAATGTATATAATGTATCGCATGGTAGCCCATTATGTGTCACTTACCTGAAACAGAAACCTGTGATGTCGCCGCTGTCCCCACTAGCAGTGAGTGTCCATCTTCACCCCTCTCCCTCTTCCTTCCGGGGCCGCGAACTCCGGCTCTGTGACTGGCTGGAGTCACGTGACGTCACTCCCGTGCATGTGCGCGGGAGCCGCCCATCACGGTATGACCATTAGAAATTCCTAAAGTGTGCATGCGCAGTAGTCATCGAGCACGGCTTTTTTTAACTATCTCCTAAACCGCTGAGGTTTAGGAGATATTTCCAGCACCTACAGGTAAGCCTTAATATAGGCTTACCTGTAGGTAAAAGTGGTTGTACAGGGTGTACAACCACTTTAAGGTTCACACTAACTGCCACCGCACATATTCATTACTTGGTTGGCATGAGGTTAATATAGGATTTCTATAGCACCGACATTTTGTTCAGCACAATATAAAGGGAGACAGTACAGTTACAATACAGGACAAGTCAAGAGGGTTAGGAGGAACCTGCTTATGACAGCTTACAATCTAAAAAGGTGTAGTAAGCGAGATCAAAATACAATAACTGTGTTGGGATGAGTTGATGAAGAAAGAAAAATTCTAGTTGTTATGTAGAGGTTGGATAGACCTCCCTGAACAAACAAGCTTTCAGGGATGGCCTAAAGGCAGACAGAGTAGAAGATAGCCGGATAGATTGAGGTAGAGAATTCCAGAAGACAGGAGAGGATCTGGAGAAAATCTGGAGGCCACTATGGGAGGAGAGAACAGGAATCCTTGTGAAGTGCAGAGAGGACGGTTTGACTGATATTTTGAGACAAGATTGGTGATGTAGCTTGGGACAGAGTTGTGGTTGTCTTTGTAAGTTAGTATTTTGAATTTTAGTCTTGGGGTGATTGGAAACCAGTGGTGGGCACCGAACCGTGGGTGAGGTGGATGGACCTGTTAACATCATTCATGATAGACTGAAGGGGGGATAGCCTATGCAAAGGTAGGCCAACAAAGAGGGAGTTTCAATAGTCAAGGTTAGAGAGAACCATAAAATAAATTAGTAGTTTAACTCCACCATGGCCGATCCCAAATCCGTGCTGAGACAGGAAGTGGGTTCCACGGGAAGGTGCAGGTCCACACAGTGGGTGGTTGTAGGTTTGAGGCACAGCTAAAATAGGGGATGGCAGACACTCTGTGTGCGGAACCTTGAGGCTGTGTTGGTTTAAGAGATCAGCTCCTCTCGGTGCAGGGATATGGAGCTGAAAAGCCTGTGCCATGATTAACCACTTAACCACCCGGCCGTATATATGCATTGGCCGGGTGGGAGCCGTCTACTCCTGATAGGACGTTCAGGAACGTCCTTCAGGAGTAGCGGGATCGCGCGCGCGCGCGTGCCCGCGCAGCGGCGCGATCCCGATGTGCTCGTGTCACCCGGACACGGCACATCTCAGATCGGCAGGAGGGCTCTGTGATTGGCCCTCCTGATCACATGACGGCTGTGTCCAATCACGGCCAACATGTGATGTAAACAAACAGCCGGTTGCTAGGCAATCGGCTCTCCTCTCCTCACACGGAAGTCACCGCTGAGGAGAGGAGAGCAGAACGCTGCAGCCGGCTGATGATCAGTGAGTATGGGCTACTTTTTACAGCTTTTTACTCACTGATCATCAGTGTAGTGTAAACACACAACACACCACACAGTACAAACACAGTCCCCACATATGTCCCCAAAACACACATGTCCCCAAAACATACATGTCCCCAAATAATAAAAACACATGTCCCCAAAACATACATGTCCCCAAATAATAAAAACACATGTCCCTAATAATAAAAACATGTCCCCCACATATGTCCCACTAAAATCACATGTCCCAATGATTATCTGCACACATATGTACGTGATCACCTGCACACATATGTACATGATCATTTGCGTACATATGTCCGTGATCACACAAACCAATTATTATACACTTAACGGAATTTTTTTTACCAAAAACATGTAGCAGAATACATTTTGGCTTAAATTTATGACAAAATTAGATTTTATTGGATTTTTTTTTACAAATAGAAAAAAGAAAATATTGTTTTTTTTCCAAATTTCCGCTTTTTTTGCGCTTATATCGCAAAAAAAAAAACGGAGTCGTGAATAAATAACACCAAAATAAAGCTCTATTTGTGCGAACAAAATGATAACAATTTCATTTGGGTACAGTGTAGCATGACCGCGCAATTGTCACTGAAAGCGCTAGAGCGATGAAAGCTGAAAATTGGGCTGGGAAGGAAGGGGGTGAAAGTGCCCTGTATTGTAGTGGTTAAAAAAAAAATAGTAATTTGGTGGTGTCATAGGTTAAGAAGTGACATATTTTGGACAGAAGTGAAGGCAGAAATATTTGGATGTGATAGGATGTAGGGTCAGAGAGAGAATTCAGAGTCCACGGTCACATCTAGCACCTTGGCATGCATGTAGGGACTGAAAGCTGTGTTATTGATCTTGATGGAAAAGTAGGGGAGGGGGCACCAGCGGAGGGCATTTAATTGACTGAAGGATTGAGTTTTAGGGTGTGACATCCATACTGACATGTCAACTAGTAAATTATTGATTCTGGAGGAGAGTGAAGGTATGAGCTGAGAAGTACAGACATAGATTTGGGTGTCATCAGCATAGAGATGGTCTTGGATCCATGGGAGGTTATCAACTGACCAAGGGAGGAAGTGTAGGTATAGAACAGAAGGGGTCTGAGGCCAGAGATTTGGGGGCCCTCTACGGAAAAAGAAAGAGGAGAGAATATAAGAGTTGTAGATGAGACTGGACATGTCTCAATGTCTATCTTTATATGTAGTATGGTGCATATGGGGACCTAGACAGATAAACATACCTGACAGAGGTTCTAACACCTCTCTCCCTCCAAAAAAAGTGCTTTGCATACACTGATAGTGGAAAAAACAATATAGTACAGGTGTGATGATGAAACGGGGCAACAACACAATCAGTAGGAGATCAGCATGCAGAGCAACTCCCGAAGGTTGTCACAACTAAAAACGGCTGCATGGAAGAACGTAAGATTGCAGATTCATACAACTGGAGGGTAATTACAATAAATAGATGGATAAAAAGGGAAAAAAGCATAAACAGTGTACATCCTTTGAGGGCCCCTTCACAATTTTTGTACGAAGGTTGATGCATTTTTTAAAAAGTTAAACTGATACAAAGTAATGCCGCGTACACACGACCGGACTTTCTGGCAGAAAAGGTCAGACGGAATCATTTCATCGGATGTATGGGCTTCATCTGACTTTTTTTTTCAAAAATTCTGACGGACCTAGAAATAGAACATGTTTTAAATCTTTCCGACAGAATCAATTCCTATTGGGAAAACCGCTCGTATGTATGCTATTCCAACGGACCAAAAATGATACAAGGGCAGCTATTGGCTATTGAACTTCCTTTTCCAGTCCCATCATACGCCATCGCGTTCTAAACAAACGGGCTTTGGTGTGATCGTGTGTAGGCAAGTCTGTTTCAGCGGACTTCATCGGAAAGGTCGTCGGAGTTTATTATGATGGAAAATCCAGGGTCGTGTGTACGAGGCAAAAAAAATAAACCCTTATAAGGGCTCAGGCACAAATGATGCAATGTTTTTATCCATTCAGCAATTTTTATGGGTCTGAATGCAGCTGTAAAGTTTTCTATGGGCCCATGCCCATGCTAAAGTAATCTTGCAATGCATTCATGTCCACAAGAATTTTTTTTTTTTTAATCTGACGCTGAGGTCCTACGCTGCATGCATGTAAATGTTTGTGATAATGTTTACACTGCAAATGCCCTCCACTGGAGCCACTTGCGTCTTAGCAACAGAAAGACACCAAGGGGAAGAAGCCTCATGTTTCCTAGCAACAACCATGCGCTAGGCAGCAGAAGATGCCTGCATCCAAACAGAAGGACGCTGAGTAGTTGAAACTGCCTGCATCCTAGTACCGAAAGGATACCATGCAGAAGAAATTGCTTGCATCCTAGCAACAGAACATCTCTAGGTGGAAAAAGCCTCCTGCGTCCTTTCAACTGAATGCTAAGCAACAGAAGCAGCCTGCCTCCTAACAGAAGGTTATTTACACTGTAACGATGCAAAAATGCAAACATTGCTTAGACATTTGCTGGCTTATATTAATGCATACTAATTTTGTATTTTTATATGGCCGTGTGCCTGTTCCCTAAAATCTGCCCTCTGTTGGAGCCACCTGCGCCATTGTAAGAGAAGGATGCTAGGAGAATGAAGTCACCTGCTGTCTAGCAACAAAGAGGTGCTAGGGAGCAGAATCTGCCTGCATCCTAGCAACAGAAGGATGGTAGGCAGCTTACTTCAAAAGGTACTTGCGTTGTAGCAACAAAAGAGTGCTAAATAACAGAAGCCTGAATCCTATCAAAAGAACAATGCCATAAGGAAGAAGCTGCCTGCTTCCTAGCAACAGAAGTATGCTAGGCAGCAGATATCATCTGCTTTCTAGCAACAGAAGGATGCTAGGGAGCAGACTTCAAAAGGTACCTGCATCATAGCAAAAAAAGAGGGCTAAGTAACAGTAGTCTGCATCCTAGCAACAGAACAATGCCATGTGGAAGAAGCTGCCTGCTTCCTAGCAACAGACGGACAACAGAAGGATGCTAGACAGCAGAAGCTGCCTGTTTCCTAGCAATAGAAGGCCATTTACACTGTAAGCAGGTGGTTCTGACCCCCTAGCATTCCAGTTACATATTTTCATGCAGCTGTGTGCATGTACCCTAATGCCGTGCACACAAGGTCGGACTTTCCGGCAGAAAAAGTCTGACAGAATCATTTCATCGGATATTCCGATTGCATATGGGCTTCATCTGACTTTCTGACGGACCTAGAAATAGAACATGTTTTAAATCTTTCCGAAGGAATCAATTCCTATCGGGAAAACAGTTAGTCTGTGTGCTGTTCCAACGGACCAAAAATGACACAAGGGCAGCTATTGGCTACTGGCTATTGAACTTCCTTTTTCTAGTCCCGTCATACGTGTTGTACGTCACCGCATTCTAGACGATCGGACTTTGGTGTAATCGTGTGTTGGCAAGACCGTTTCAGCGGAACTCCGTCAGAAAAAATGGTCATGTTTTCCAGCAGGGAAAACATTCAATTTTTATCCCCAACTGGAATCAGATAACTCCCTTGATCAACACTGAACAATGTTTCTTATAAATATGAGTAGATATCAGTATTTTGTTCAGATAGATAGATAGATAGACAGACAGACTGTTAGATAGTATAGAGATAGATAGACAGATTAAATAGAGAAAGAAAGAAGGGAAGGAAGAAAGGAAGGGAGAAAGAAAGGAAGGAAGAGAGGAAGGAAAAAAGAAAGGAAATAAAAAAAGTCAGACAGAAAGGAAGGAAGGAAGAAAAGAAGGAAGAGAGGAAGGAAAAAAAGAAAGGAAGGAAGAAAGAAAGAGAAAGAAAACAAAGAAAGAAAGGAGGGAAGAGAGGAAGGAAGGAAAAAAGAAAGGAAGGAAGAAAGAAAGAAAGAAAGAAAGAGAGAAAGAAAGAAAGGAAGGAAGGAAGAACGAGAGGAAATAAAAAAGAAAGGACGAAAGAAAGGAAGACAGAAGGGAAGGAAGAGAGGAAGGAACGAAGATAGGAAAGAAGTAAGGAAGGAAGAGAGGAAGGAAGGAAGGAAGAATGGAAGACAGAAAGGAAGAATGAAAAGGAAGGAAGAGAGCAAGGAAAAAATAAAGACAGGAAGACAGGAAGGAAGGAAGGAAGGAAGGAAGGAAGGAAGGAAGGAAGGAAGGAAGGAAGGAAGGAAGGAAGGAAGAATGTAAGGAAGAGAGAAAGAAAGAAAGGAGGGAAGATAAGAAGGAAGAAAGGAAAAAAGAAAGGAAGGAAGAAAGAAAAGAAGGAAGACAGAAAGGAAGGAAGGAGGAAAATAAGGAAGAGGAAGGAAGAAAGAAAGGAAGGAAGGAAGGAAGGAAGGAAGGAAGGAAGGAAGGAAGGAAGGAAGGACGAAAGGAAGGAAAAAAGAAATGACGAATTAAAGGAAGACAGAAGGGAAGGAAGAAAGGAAGGAAGAGAGGAAGGAAAGAAGAGAGGAAGGAAGGAAGGAAGGAAGAATGGAAGACAGAAAGGAAGAGAGGAAGGAAAAAATAAAGAAAGGAAGACAGGAAGGAAGGGAGGAAGAAAGGAAGGAAGGAAGATAAGAAGGAAGGAAGGAAAAAAGAAAGAAAGAAAGAAAGGAGGGAAGATAAGAAGGAAGGAGGAAAATAAGGAAGAAAGAAAGAAAGGAAGGAAGGAAGATAGGAAGGAAGAGAGGAAAGAAGGGAGAAAGGAAGAAAGAAAGAAAGAAAGGAATATAGAAGGGAAGGAAGGAAGAGAGGAAGGAAAAGAGAGGAAAGAAGAAAGGAAGTAAGAGAGGAAGGAAGAAAGGAAGGAAGAATGGAAGAAAGAAAGAAAGAAAGAGAACGAAAGAAAAAGAAAGAAAGAAAGACTGAATAGAGAGGGGGAAGGGATCTGCAGCTCTCACCATCACCCTCATACCTCTTCACACCTATCTGTGATGGTTTCCATGCAATTATTCTCTACATCTGTGAGTGTAATGGTATAAATTAGTCAATAGGCTCAATCCTTGGCTCGCCTGGGAATTTTATGTTTTTTTCCTCCAGGTTGAAATGTTGCGTGAAATGAAAAGATAAGACGTGAAATACGAGAACAGAAGGGTCGCTCTTATTTTGGGATGTCCATGAAATCCTAAGGGACCAATCAGAGCGTTCTTAGCCAGAAAATGCAGATGAAAACAAATGGGAGATTTGGCCCCGGCTCACTTTAGATGGCGATTAACCTTTCATTCTTGTTACTATGCTATTATCTCCTAATGTGCAGGATAGCGTTTACATATGAATTCAAGCTACTGCAGTCTATGAGAGTATTGGCAGTAAATATAATTATTGAGCTGCTTGTTTTAATTAGGCCATTTTTAATTTTTTGCAAAAAAAGCTGTTTTTTTTTCTTTGTTTTGTTTTTTAACATTGTGCACTGATGAGCTCTAAAAGCACAGAACAGCTGTATGCAAGTTATAGGCTCTATGTGTACAGTAGGAGGTATCTGTGCTACAGTATAATGACTCTGGGGATGCAACCAGACGCAGGGAGACATGCAGCGGCCAACAGAACATAATGAAATGTCACTTTAGTGACATTTCAACAACGTTTGCACAAAAAAAAAAAGCAAACCGTAATATGTACCACGATCAGCACATCATCACTATTCCTTGCAGTGCACACCAGCGGTGGTCCGCCCAGTCCTTACTGAATGTTCCTTTTTTAGGTGCCCATCAGAGATGTGAGGTCAGATCACCATAATTCATGAGTAATGTGGATGGTATTTGGTTTTTTAACACATTAAAATTCCCAAACCTAAATGTCACAGGTGTAAATTGGGTATTTTTTATTTTTGCTTGAAACAGATATTTAAATCCAACAGCTAAAATCGTATAAATGCGTTAACATGTTAATATTATTTTAGAAGTCTTTTTAAATCTACCCTTTTCATGAAAATAATACCTGGTGAACTTGTCAAAAAAGTCACTTCCTCAGGCACTTCCTCACTTCCTCGGGCACTTCCTCATGCACTTCCTGTTATAAGGTGACAACCATCTGCCAATTGTGCTCCTGTGTTGTCACACTGTCAACTATGCCCCTGGTAGAGATTAAAAGCAGCCGTGCAGGCCGACTTTGCATAGGTATGTTCCACTGATGGGGTCTCCAATGTGCAGCCTGGGGGCCAGATGTGACCCTTTGCTAGCCTTTATAGGGCCCTTGGGGCACTGTTCCTCATACTTATACCAACAATGGGGCACAATTCTTGCCACTGACACCAATAATGAGACATTATTCCTCCCACTAATACCATCAATGGGGCACAATTCCTCCCACTGATATCAACAATGGTGCATAATTCCTCCCACTAATACAAACAATGTGGCACTATTCATCCCACTGATACCAACAATGGGGCATAATTCTTCCCACTGACACCAATAAGGTAACATTTCTCCCACTGATACCAAAAATAGGGCACAATTCCCCCCCCCCCGCTGATACCAACAATGGGGCACAATTCCTCCCACTGATACCAACAATGGGGCACAATTCCTCCCACTGATACTAACAATGGGGCACAATTCCTCCCACTGATACCAAAAATGGGGCACAATTTCTCCCACTGATACCAACAATGGGGCACAATTCTTGCCACTGACACCAATAATGAGGCATTATTCCTCCCACTGAGACTAATGATGAGGCACAATTCCTCCCACTGATACCATCAATGGGGCACAATTCTTCCCACTGACATCAATAATGAGAGACAATTCCTCCCGCTGATACCAACAATGGGGCACAATTCTTGCCACTGACACCAATGATGAGTCACTAAGTCACTATTCCTCCCGCTGATACCAACAATGGGGCACAATTGCTCTCAGTGACATCAATGATGAGTAACAAGGGTGCCCCCAGATCCCACCCCCCCCCCATGTAAATCAGAATTGGGTGCACAGTACCCCTACCCATTCACCAAAAAAAATGTCAAAAGTGAATAAAGACAAAACAAGAGTTTTTGACAATTCCCTTATTAAAATATAAAAAAACAATGTCCCCCAGGTATAGATCAATTATAAATCACGACGCCATCGGCAGACGCGGAAAAGGGGAAAAAACGCACCTGCGGTCTGCCTGCTCCGCCATGTGGCATTTCTTAAATAGCTAAGGGGTGGGACCACCCTGCCATGTCACCTGGTGGCACTGCCCCCCTGTGACATCGACGACCCAGCATGTACCGGTCAATGATGTCACGGGGGGGTGGGGTGATGTCACAAAAGCAAAAAGCATTGCAGAAACACTCAAAAGCATCATGCATAGGTGTGAATGGAGCCTAAAGGAGATCAGCATTTCTGGGACGAACAGTATGTTAAAATAAAATTGCACGTTTGACACACACCGTGCTTTAGCAAACTAAGGCCGCGTACACACGGGCGGACTGTCTGCCCAACTAAGTCCGTCAGACAATCCGACAGACAGTCCGTCCTACTTTCGAATGAACGGACTTGACCACACACGATGAACAGACAGTCCGCCGAAAGCTTGCGCGATGACGTGTACAGCACGTACGACGGGACTAGAAATACGACGTCCAATACACTGCAATGCAACCTTTCGCCGTGTAAATCCTTTCTGAGCATGCGCCATACTTAGTCCGTCGAACTAGCCTACTCAAGAGCGGACTGTCCGCTGAAACCAAGTTTGGACGGACAATATTACGGAAATTCCGAAAGACTTAGTCCGCCAGACTGTCCGCCGAAAAAGTCCGCTGAAGCCCACACACGAGCGGATTGTCCTCTGAAACACGTTTCAGCGGACCAAGTCCGTCAGACAGTCCGCCCGTGTGTACGCGGCCTAAAAGTCATGCAATAGGAACATCTCTGATAACTTCTTTGATCTTCATGCACTATAGCTAAATTGATATACTGGATTCCCTCTAGCAGCTGTTTGTGATCTGTTCCCCCTGTGTCTACACAAGTGCAATGCAGCACACAAGTAAACAGTAATGGCTCCTGGCACTTAAATCTGCAAAGTGGTTAGTTATCACTTGATCTAGTAAAAGTACAAATAGCCTACAGGAGATTAGCAGCGCTGGGATGAACAATATGTCAAAAAATAAAATTGCACTGTTTATGATACGACAAACTAAATGGTATACATAGGAATAGGGTAGGAGGCCACTGTATGGGAGGAGGTAGAATTCAATTTCTGGTGACTTCTTTGATCTCCTTGCACTATAGCTAAATTGATGTACTGGATTCCATCTAGCAGCAGTTTGGGACCTGTTCCCCCTGTATCTACACAAGCGCAGTGCAGCACACAAGTAACTATTAATGACTCTTATTAACTCTTGGCATTTAAATCTGAAAAGTTGTTCAGTATCACATGGCATCACTCGATCTATTACAAGTACAGATTTCATAAAGGAGATCAGCAGTGCTGGGTTGAACAGTATGTTGAAAAAAAATAATAATTGCACTTGTTTATGGTACACAGTGCTTTAGCAAACTTATGCCGCGTACACACGATCGGACTTTCCGGCGGACCGGAATCCGTCTGACAATTCGATCGTGTGTGGGCTCCAGCTGACTTTTTTTCCCCAAAAGTCAGACGGACCTAGAAATAAAACATGTTTCAAATCTATCCGACGGACTCAAGTCCGACGAACTAAAAATCGGAAAAAACTGTTCGTCTGTGTGCTGGTCCGACGGACCAAATACGATACAAGGGCAGCTATTGGCTACTGGCTATTGAACTTCCTTGTTTAGTCCCGTTTACGTCATCATGTTCAAATCGAACGGACTTTCGAATGGACTTAGTTTCCGGTTGTGTGTGGCCAAGTCCGCTCGTTCAGAAAGTCCGTCGAACCTCCGCCGAAAGTCCATCGGGAAGACTGTCAGACCTAGTCCGTCGAAAAGTCTAGTCACATGTACGCGGCATAAATGTCATGGAAATGAACAGGGCAGGAGGCCAAGGTTGGGGGGATGCAATTTCTGATTACTTTTTGCTCTCTTTGCACAATAGCTAAATTCATATACTGTATTCCTTCAAGAAGCAGTTTGCGATCTGTTCCTCCTGTCTCTACACAAGTGCAGTGCAGCACACAAGTAACCATTAATGGCTCCTGGCTCTTACATCTGCAAAGTTGTTAGGTATCACTTGATCTGTTAAAGGTAGAGATATCCCAAAGAAGATCAGCAGGGCTGGGATGAACAGTATGTTAAAAAATTGCACTTCTGTATGATACCCCGTGCCTTAACAAACAAAATGTCAGGCATAGGGTAGAAGACCATAGTGGCTGGGGGGGATGGGGATACACTCTCGCATGAATTCTTGATCTTAAATTTGCAAAGTTATTAGGTATCACACGGTATCACTTGATCTATTAAAATTACAGTTAGCATAAAGGAGATCGACAGTGCTGGATTGAACAATATGTTAAAAAAAAATGCACTTGTTTATGATACATAGTGCTTTAGCAAACTAAATGTCATGCATATGAACAGGGTAAGATGCCACGGTTGGGGGTGGGGTAGGCAATCTCTGATGACTTCTTTGCTCTCTCTGCACAATAGCTAAATTCATATACTGGATTCCATCTAGCAGCAGTTTGCGATCTGTTCCCCCTGTGTCTACACAAGTGCAGTGCAGCACACACGTAACCATTAACGGCTCCTGGCACTTAAATCTGCAAAGTTGTTGGGTATCACTTGATCTGTTAAAACTAGAGTTAGCCCAAAGGAGATCAGCAGGGCTGGGATGAACAGTATGTTAAAAAAAAAATTGCACCTTGCTTTAACAAATGAAATGTCATGCATAGGAATAGGGTAGAAGACCAAAGTGGCTGGGGGGAGGGGTGGGGGGGGTACAATCTCTCGTGACTTCTTTGATCCCCTTGCACTATAGCTAAATTGTAGGCTTGTGCAATTCATTTCGTAACTAATCAAAATTCAGCCGAATCTTGCATCTTCCGGACGCTTGGATGCATCCGAACGTAAGAATAAAAAGATAACGAATTTCAACTAATACAAAAGAAATTATAGCGGATATAACGAATGAATTCGACATGATTCGGTAATTCGTTAAAGATCTAATGAAGCAAAAGGTCAACTCAAAGTAAATCTTATAGTCCAATCAGCTGATTGATTTTGTGCTGGAGGTTGGATTACTGGCAAAGTGCATTCCTGAGAACTGAGTGAGAGAAGGGTGTTGTATTGTAGTGGAGCCGAGGAGAAGAGATTTTGTCATTGTGTGTGTTAATAGATTCAATAAACAAATGACTTTCCAAACTACGAATCATTATCACAAATGTATATACATACATAAATATCAAATTTCAACTAATACGAAAGAAATTATAGCGCATATAACAAATGAATTCGACTTGATCCGAGATTCAGCATAACAAATATCGACACTATTACAGAAATAACGAATTATCCAAAAATGAATTAACCGCTTGCCGACCGCCTCACGCCGATATATGTGGGCAGAAGGGCTCGTACGGGGAGAATTACGTTCCTGTACATTGCCCTTCAAGAGGCGGCCAGCGGGCACGAGCGCCCGCGGCAAGCTCCGCGAGTTGGGTCGCAGGTCCCATGGACGCAATCACTGCAAGGATACCGGCGATCACCTCACAGTGAGGAAAAATGAGGAGATGCTAATGTAAACAAGCATCTCCCCATTCTGCCTAGTGACAGTGTCACTGATATCTGCTCCCTGCCATTCGGGAGCAGAGATCAGTGACGTGTCACATGTAGCCACACCCCCCCCACACAGTTAGAAACACTCCCCAGGACACACTTAGCTACTACAGTGCCAGCTAGTGGTTAACCCCTTCACTGCCAGTGTCATTTACACAGGCATTTGTATAGAATTGCATAGCATAGTATAGATCACTGCTCTCTGTCATCGGGAGCAGTGATCTCTGTCATGTGAGAAGTAGCCCACCCCCCTCACAGTTAGAATCACTCCCTAGGACACACGTAACCCCTTGATCGACCCCTAGTGTTTAACCTCTTCACTGCCAGTGTCATTTACACAGGAATCAGCGCATTAGTGTATAGCACTGATTGCTGTATAAATGACAACGGTCCCAAAAATGTGTCAAAAATGTCCGATGTGTCCGCCATAATGTCGCAGCCACGATAAAAATCGTTGATCGTTGCCATTACGAGTAAAAAAAAAAAAATGTATTAATAAAATGAATAAAAATGCCATAAAACTATCCCCTATTTTGTAAACGCTATAACTTTTGCGCAAACCAATCAATAAATGCTTATTGTGATTTTTTTTCTACCAAAAATATGTAGAAGAATACGTATCGGCCTAAACTGAGGGAAAAACGTTTTTTTTTATATATTTTTGGGGGATATTTATTATAGCAAAATGTAAAAAAATGTGCATTTGTTTCAAAATTGTCGCTCTTTTTTTGTTTATAGCGCAAAAAATAAAAACCGCAGGGTTAATTACCAAAAGAAAGCTCTATTTGTGGGGAAAAAAAGACGTCGATTTTGTTTGGGACGACCGCACAATCGTCAGTTAAAGCGTTGCAGTGCCGAATCGCAAAAAGCGCTCTGGTCAGGAAGGGGGTAAATTCTTCTGGGGCTGAAGTGGTTAACATAACATAACAAATATAACAGAGCCAAATTATGTATTTTACAAATGACAACGAACCGAAACGAAACAAAATTTTCCACTGTGCACAAGTCTACAAAATTGCTGTATTGGAATAGATTCCATCGATCAGCAGTTTGCGATCTGTTCCCCCTGTGTCTACACAAGCGCAGTGCAGCACACAAGTAAATGATTAGCTCCTGGCAATCAAATCTGCAAAGTTGCTCGGTATCACTTGATCTGATCTGTCTATTAAAAGGTTTTTTTATGAGCAGCAATAGCCTTTAATACTTGCTCACTGACCCTTTAATAAAACGCGCCTATTTGCGAATGTTCTGAACTGTTCTTTGACAAAGGAACAACCTGTATTTTAGCAATCATTTTCCTGTCTTGGAAACAATTATTTCACAAGACAGTGTGAAGCTCGGGAGTTTGCTAATATATTATTTTTGTCTTTGTGTGTGAACATTGTTCCTCGGAATCAAACCGCGAGCACATCTGTTAATTGCTAAGCCACAGAGAGGTGTGCAAATCACTCCTTTGCTATATTAGCGGTTTGCACTGTTATATCTTCGCTCTCATGAAAGCCTCCACCCACACACCCGCTTTTAACAGTTTCCCAGGCTCTCCGCACAAAGCACGTCGGTGCCGCGTGCGCGCTGTATGAATGTATTTATTCTCCGGGGGAATTTGCAAAATTCCATTTTTAAGGTGAATTTAACTGAGCCACAGCAAGGCAGATGGTTCATACAGTGCAAAGCAAAACTAAAAGGCAGACAGGTTAATACAAGGCTGAAATACATATTGTATATGATAACAAGTTTGCCCACCAAAATAAATGTAATTCTGTTCATACATTCTTGAGATTCACCCACCTCTGCAAAACCTTAGTCCTTGACCTGACTTTTGTCTACTGTAATTAATGCAATAGATCTTGGTCAAGGATCTGCCCGTGATGGCGTGAGTGCCTATGGATACCAAGGTTCTAAAAAAGACTAAAGCCCCGTACACATGATCGGACTTTCCAATAGGAAATGTTCGATGTGAGGCTGTGGGCAGGGCCATCTTTAAGGCAGGGAAAAAGGGGCAGCTGCCCTGGGCCCTGTCATCGTTGTGGGGCCCAAAGCAGCTGCCTCATACTTGCCAACTATCCCAGTTGAAATTCCCTTGTCCCTTGAAGTTTTAGTCATGTGCTGTGTCCCAATATCTCAGTGTGAAGTGCTGCTACTAATGCTGCCCAGCTCTGCCCTATTGTTGTGTACAGATGACTCACCTGCAGACCCTGTGTTTACATGTAAATAACCGGCATTTGTATGTAAATAGCGGCGGCATTACTAAGTAAATAGCTGCAGCCGGCGGCATTGATATGTAAATAAAGGCGACATTCATATGTATACCATGCCCCCCTGCAGTGAGGTGATGATGTGCCGTAACCTCTAGCAACCAATCAGCAGTATTACTGTGTAGTAATCTCTAGCAACCAATTAAGAAGCAGAAATAATTTGCTGCAACCTCTAGCAACCAGTCAGTAAGCGTTAATGATACACTGTAACCTCTGGCAACCAATCGCAATTGCTGCCTGATCTGATACAGTAAACTGATTTTAAGTCTAGCTGTTATTTATTTTATGTCCCAGAGCAGGTGGAGAGTGAAACTGCATGGGGGGGGGGGGGGGGCCCAAGAATTTTTTTCCCCAGGGTCCAGTCAACATTAAAGACGTCCCTGGCAGTGGGCGGAAAGTCCAACCATGTGTACGCTCCAGCGGGCAATTGTTGTCGGACTTTCTACCAACAAATGTTGGCTAGCAGGTTCTCAAATTTTCCGCCAACAAATGTGTGTTGTCGGATTTTCCGAGCGTGTGTACACAAGTTCGTCTGACAAAAGTCCAAAGTACAAACACGCATGCTCGGAAGCAGAAGCGGCCGGTCTTGTAAACTAGCGTTCGTAATGGAGAATTAATATTCCTGATTTGGCAAATTATGAAATCTGGAAATGCAGCGCACAATTCTCTTCTTCTTTAATGGGATAATAATGAAGCTGCTTTGCTGGTGATACTGATGGAGTTATTGCAAACAAATTTTCAAAGGCTTTTTTTTTCTAGTGATATCAAGAATAATATTATGCTTCTTTTTTTTTTTTTATTTGTGCAAGTTACCACAACACCATTATCCCGTAGTTTTTAAAGCGGGAGTCCACCGGGACTCCGCGTTTTTTTTTTTTTTTTTTAAAAGCCAGCAGCTACAAATACTGCAGCTGCTGACTTTTAAATAGTGACACTTACCTGTCCAGCGCGCCCGCGATGTCGGCACCCGAAGCCGATCGCTCGCTCGTCTATCGGGTCCTGCCGCCGCCATCTTGGGTATGGGAATCAGGAAATGGAGCCTTTCGGCTTCATTTCCCGGTTCCCTACTGCGCATGCGCGAGCCGCGCGGCGCAATCCGGACGGTCCCCGCTGCCTCTGGGAGCTGTGTGTTTCCCAGCAGGCAGCGGGGCACTTGCTGAAGGGGGCGGGCGCTTGCGGAAAGGGGCGTAACGTACGCCCCTTTCCGCAGAGAGCTAGCCCGGAAGTGGGTGCAGTTACCTGGATTATCCAGGTAACTGCACCCCCCTCCCCCCTGAAAGGTGCCGATTGTGGCGCCGGAGGGGGGGGGGATTCTGATGAGCGGAGGTCCATTTTAGGGTGGACCTCCGCTTTAAGATAAAGATACAACTATGTTGGTGTCCCTTATCAATTTTACATTGTATTTTTTAAAATGTAACTGCCTACTCCCAAACTGTCATTTGAAGTAAAACACATAGCCAAGTATTATTCTATATAATTTTTTTTATTGAGCATTAAAATAAATAAATATATAAATAAAATTAGACATGTTATCTGCCAATAGAACTTAACCAAAAAGTGCATTCTATGCATCCAAAAATATAGAAAATATACCAAATCAAATCATTATTCAACCAAAAAAATAATGTCAAAGCAATAACTCCAAGGCCAATAATAAATAACACATTATCTCCTCCGATTCCGAAACATGTCTGGTTGACGAACGGCCCTTCAGAAATGAACTGAAAAGCTCGAAATGAAAAGCGCAAACGGAAAAGCGCTAAATGAAAAACGCGAAAAGAAAAGCATGAATCAACACTCACCAAACCTCTACTAACACAAAATTAGCCAAAGGAGCCCGAAGGGTGCCGCTAAAAATCTGAAAGACCACGTAATACGTCTAGTATGTCACTACGTACGTAATTGTTGGCCAACATTTGCGTGACCGTGTGTATGCAAGACAAGTTGGAGCCAACACCCTTCGGACAAAATTGCACGGTTTTGTTGGCCAACAATCCGATCGTGTATACGAGGAATAAGGGTCTGTTCGCGCTATTGTGGTGCCTTATTGAAAATTCAGTAACCTCTGCTCAGCCTTTTTGAGTTCATTTGAATATGACCTCCAGCCTTCTCTTCAGTCTTGCACAGTTGTACAGACTCCTTTCCTGTACTGAATTTGCTTACTCTGATTTCACTGCACACTGCAAGCTTCTCACGATGTGCACAGTGATACTTTGTGTGAACTTGCACTGTTGAAGCTATTGATATGTTGGTATATATAATATACTATGGCACACTCACATGTGAAAAGTCCCAAATGTAAAGGAGAAAGTAATCAGTAATCAAAGCCACCTAATTTCATTCAAATTGGTCGTCTCTCGTTTAAGATCACAATATTATAGAGAAAACTGAAACAAAGTAGAATTTGCTATCATTTCAAATAATGCCGCTTCTTTTCTGGAGGATGCCAGCCAATCCCCATTCATAGTTCTCCTTTGACTTCAATACACATATGCAGATCAGGAGTTCTTGTTTCACTGACTGCTTATTTGTTTAAGGTCAGAGAAAGTACTGAAGTCATTGTATTAAAGCCATCTATTACAATGGCCATTGGCTTCAACATTAAGGCTCGGTTCACACAGGGGGCGATGCGAGGCGACACGACTTGCCTCGCCGCGACCTGCCGCGACCTCAGCGGCGACTTGCAAATGACTTCTGTATAGAAGTCAATGCAAGTCGCCCCGAGGTCGCCCAAAAGTAGTACAGGAACCTTTTTTCTGAGTCGGAGCGACTCGAGTCGCTCCTCTTAGAACGGTTCCATTGTACAGAACGGGGGCGACTTGTCAGGTCGCGGCACGGCAAGTCGTGTTGCCTCGTGTCACCCCCTGTGTGAACCGGCCCTAATGAAGCCATTGGATCAACATGAGTGAAGCCATTGGGTCAACATAAATGAAGGAATTCGACCAAAATGAATGAAGCCATTGGGGATACATCAATAAACCATTGAATAAACATTATTGAAGCCATTAGATCAGCATGATTAAAGCCATTGGGTGAACATGACTGAAGCCATTGGGTGAACATGACTGAAACCATAGGGGTCAACATTATTGAAGCCATTAGATCAACATGAATGAAGCCTTTGGGTCAACATGATTGAAGCCATTGGGTCAACATGATTGAAGCCATTGGGTCAACATGATTGAAGCCATTGGGTCAACATGAATAAAGCCATTGTGTCAACATAAATGAAGCCATTAGATCAACATGAATAAAGCTATTGGGTATACATCAATAAAGCCATTGGGTCAACATGATTGAAGCCATTGGGTCAACATGATTGAAGTCATTGGGTCAACATGATTGAAGCCATTGGGTCAACGTGAATAAAGCCATTGAGTCAACATAAATTAAGCCATTAGATCAACATGAATAAAGCTATTGGGTATACATCAATAAAGCCATTGGGTCAACATGATTGAAGCCACTGGGTCAACATGATTGAAGCCATTGGGTCAACATGAATAAAGCCCCTTGGCCAACATGTATGAAGCCATTGGATCAACATGAATAAAGCCATTGGATCAAAATGAATGAAGTCACTGGATCAACATGAATGAAGTAATTGGATCAACATGAATGTCAAGCAACTGGTAGCAGTAATGAAAATGATTCCTATATTTATCTCAAGTTTTCTTTAATCACTTCAGCAGCAAATAATCATAGGTAATAACACTTAGTAAAATGACCAGATATATGTTATAAACATACACGTGTGCAAATAGCAATGCATGCCCACATACACAGGCAAACACACAGTTCTTAATCTGAGCCTTATATGAAATTGCAAGGTCAACTTATTCTGCAGCCACTCTTACCGAATGCCATACTCCCCTAGGTGAGGGTGTTATCCAAGGCCCTTCCCTTTGAGTCTCGGAAAAGTGGAGTGTCGGAGCACCTTATCATGAGATTTAGATTCCTCAGTTTTCCTAATTTCCCAGCGATGTCACCGATGCCTACAGGGAGGGGCCAGTGGCTGGCGTGAAAGGTTAGTATTTTTTACATTTTCCTTCCAATTATTTTTTTGTGGGTTTAACTTTTTTTTTTTTTTTTTTAAAGTGGGGGTATCCAAGACAAGGCTATATGTGCCAAAGTCTAATAACAGGCTTATTTGTTTAATGTCAGAGAAAGTATTTAAGTCATTGTATTGAAGTCTTCTATTACAATGGCCATTGGCTTCAACATTAATGAAGCCCAATGTAAAATGTGGCTTAATAAGCATATTCTCTCTACTGCGGTAAAACAGGCATAACAGGTGCCCAGTGGTCAACAATCTTACAATGCTACGCCGGGTACTGTGACATCTGCATGGAGTTTGTATGTTTTTCTGTAGTTCCCTATCAAAACCCAACAAAAATACTAGTTAGGCTAGTTGGCTTCTACCCAAAATGTCCTTAGAGTGGTCCTAGTGTGGTAGATTATAAGTTCCTCTGGGCAAGGGATGGATGTGAAGGGGTAGAAGCTCACTGCTGCTGTGTAAGACATCCATTCTATACTATAAATAAACACAGAATACAGAGGCGGACGTGAATGGAGTCCTCTTTCACATTTGTTACCTTAGACCTTCCACCCATCGAGTGTTAGAAGCCACACAGTGGGTTCCCGGGATTGTGTCTGCGTCCAGGCGTGTTAGGCCTTCATCATCAGGTCCTATGACACCAACTGTGTAGGGGCGACAAAGTACTGCTGAGCACAATATCTCCATAGCATTCTTTACAGGAACTGTTATTTGCCATGGCAACGGCTGCCTCACTGTGCACTGCACACACGCTGGCCTAGAAATAGCTCCACATCACAGGCCGTTCTCACTGGTGACACTTCCTCGTGCAGGTGTGCAAAATATTGCTGCAATAGGGACGCACATCACCACCCCGCCATTACAGCACATCTTCCCCTGTTAAAACTCGCTGCCAGCGTTTAAATTTAATTTCCAGAGACGCGCTGCCACTGAACTGATGATTCAAAGCTCTGCATGCATAATAAAGTATCAAGGGATAGCAAGAAACCAATGCAACAAATATATAAAGTATATACACTATACAGGGAAACTACATATATGAATGTTCACCGAATATTTCTGCATGAGTTAAAGGCCTCGTGCACACGGGACGTTTTTCTCCTTTACGCCAATCCTTCTGCAGACCCATTTGGGGATTAAAAAACGCTTAATGCCACGTACACACGAGCGGAATTTTCGTCGGAAAAAGCTATGATGGTTTTTCTGACGGAAATCCGCTCAAGCTTGGCTTGCATACACACGGTCACACAAAAGTTCTCTGAACTTTTCGACCGTCAAGAACGTGGTCACGTACAACACTACGACGAGCCGAGTAAATGAAGTTCAATGCTTCCGAGCATGCGTCGAATTGTCTCCGAGCATGCGTAGGGATTTTGCGCTTCGAAATTGCTACAGACGATCGAGATTTCCAATCAAGAACATTTTTTCAGTCTGAAAAATTGAGAACCTGCTCTCAATCTTTTGCTGGCGGAAATTCGGCCAGCAAAATTCCGATGGAGCCTACACACGGTCGCATTTTCCGACAAACAGCTCTCATCAGTCTTTTACTGGGCGGATTTCCGATCGTGTGTACGCGGCAAAACGCTTGGAAATACATATAGCGCCTGTAGGCACTTTAATGCCCCGTACACATGGTCGGACATTCCGACTACAAAATCCGTCGGATTTTTTCCGACCGATTTTGGCCCAAACTTGTGTTGCATACACACGGTCGCACAAAGTTGTCGGAAAATCCGATAGTTTAGAACGCGGTGATGACGGGACTATAAAGAGGGCAGTAGCCAATAGCTTTCATCTTGTAATTTATTCTGAGCATGCGTGGCACTTTGTCCGTCGAAATTGTATATACACGATCGGAATTTAAACGATTGGATTTTGTTGTCAGAAAATTTTAGATCCAGCTCTCAAACTTTGTGTGTCGGAAATTCCGACGGAAAAAGTTTGATGCCCACACACAATCGGATTTTCCGACAGCAAGATCCGATCGCACATTTTCCGTCGGAAAGTCCGACCGTGTGTACAGGGCATAAGACCCCTTTCACACTGGGGTACTTTGCAGGCACTACAAAAAATAGCGCCTGCAAAGCGCCCTGAAAGAGCCGCTGCTGTGTCTCCAATGTGAAAGCCCCAAGGGCTTTCACACTGGAGCGGTGCGCTGGCAGGACGGTAAAAAAAGTCCTGCTAGCAGTATCTTTGGAGCGGTGTATACACGGCTCCTTCACCGCTCCTGCCCATTGAAATCAATGGGGCAGCGCGGCTATACCGCCGGCATAGCGCTGCTGCAGCATCGCTTTGCGGTGGTTTTACCCTTTTCTCTGCCGCTAGCGGGGGGTGGGGTAAAACCTCCCCTGCTAGCGGCTGAATACCGCCGCTAAAACTACATAAAGTGGTGCTAAAAATAGAGCTGTTTTACCGCCGACACCGCCCCTGCCCCAGTGTGAAAGGGGCCTTAGGCGTGTCAAGCGCTTGGGTGTGAATTCATCCTTTTTATTGGCAAGAATAATCATTTATTCTGGCCCGTGAAATGAATTAACGCTCAATCACTGTTAACGTGCGTTTAGACGTGTCAATCATTTTTTCTTGCAAAACACTGCTGCTCCTGGATGTGTGGCCCTGTTTTTTTTTTCCTGCCTCTAGACATCTATGTGCGTACACATGTGTCTTTACAATCGCTTTAATTTTATGGCTATATATATATATATATATATATATATATATATATATATATATATATACAGGTATACCCCACTTTTAAGTACACAATGGGGTTTATTTACTAAAGCTGGAAAGTGATAAATCAGGCTCACTTCTGCATAGAAACCAATGAGCTTCCAGGTTTTATTACCAAAGCTTAATCTGGGGTTAGAAGCTCATTGGTTTCTATGCAGAAGTGAGCCTGATTTATCAATTTCCAGCTTTAGTAAATAAACCCCATTGCGTACTTAAAAGTGGGGTATGCCTTTATATATATATATATAGTCGTGTTGAAGTCGCCCCAAGTCGCGCTGTGATTCATACTCAAGTCGTGTCCAAGTTGCCTCCCAAAGTCGGGCTGGAAGTCGTGTTTTGTCCCTGTGTGAATGGACTCTTAATGATAGTCTAATTCATTAAAGGGGTTGTAAAGGTAAATGTTTTTTAACCTTAATGCATTCTATGCATTAAGGTGAAAAAATATCTCACACTGCCTGCGCCCCCAGCCCCCCCGTTTTACTTACCTCACCCCTCGAAAATCCCGCGCTCGCCCCCGCCGTCCTTTTCACCGCCCAGCCTGGCCGCTGATTGGCTGGAGTGGATGGATGGAAAGCAGCGCAGCCATTGGCTCGCGCTGCTGTCAATCACATCCACTGACGCGGAGCGCTGGGGGGCGGGGCCGTGTGATACAGCTATACCTGCCGGCTGTATCACGGGAGCGCGCCCGCAGGTGCTTCTCACCATGCGAGGGAGCTCGCATGAACGTGAGAAGTACCTGCGGGAGGAAGCGAGACAGCCGTCGAGGGACCCCAGAAGAGCAGGTTCGAGGCCACTCTGTGCAAAACGAGCTGCACAGTGGAGGTAAGTATAACATGTTTGTTATTAAAAAAAAAAAAAAAAAAATTTAGTTTACAATCCCTTTAAGTTTGGAAGTTCTGAATCTTTTTTATAGAGATTTTCTATTTTTTTTTGGCAAATGTGTCTATTTTCACATCTCTCTCTAACCATTGAAGTAATGGGGTGAGTTACTAAAGGCAAATAGCCTGTTAAGGTTGCAAGGGAATTTTCACTTAGCCTAGTGAATGTGGTAAAAATTCCTTTTCCAGAAAATACCCACTCACGTTCAAGAAAAATAAAAGCATAAAAAAGGTATATTTTCTTGCACATGATTAGATAATGGAAGTCAGCATAGCTTCACCTCATTTATTAGGCTGGATTCACACCTATGCATTTTTAGTGCTTTTTGCATTTTGCAGATTTGCACTACAGTCCATTTAACATGGTTTCCAATGGAACAAGTTTTGTAGAGCAAATCTGCACAATGCAAAAAGCACAAAAAATACATAGGTGTGAATCAGGCCTTAAAGTGGAACTTAAAGTGTTACTAAACCCACAACAGTAAAATCAGTCTGTATATGCAGTAAAGCATGCTTTTTATACTCACTGTGGAACCTAAGGGGTTAATCCTTGGCATTGTGTAAAAAGGCTGTTTTATCCTGTCTTCTCTGATCCTCTCCTTCTTCCACAGTCCCCAATCCATCTCCTGATAGAACAGAGCATTGGGGGAACTCTGCACATGCTCAGTTTGGTGTGTATCGCTAGAGAGCTTTTTTTTTTTCTTAGGAGAGTGCATGTGATCAGCACAGGGCCAATCAGCACCGTCCAGACAGAGGGTCAGGGGTCCTGCAGCCTCATAGGACAACCAGGAGAGAGAGTGAAAACTCTTCCTACAAGCTTTAACCAGACACTGATTGAAGTCACAAGACTGCTATATATTGCTGATGAGAAAAGGTATTTAGCAGTTTATATTACTAAAATAATTGCATTTCCATGTTCTGTGTACTGTTGGGGACCGGATATACTGAATGTAGGGTCCTGGGTTTAGTAACATATGAAGTTCCCTTGTAAAAGCAGTGAGCAGGTAGGCTTTTATTG
This sequence comes from Lithobates pipiens, assembly GCF_037356315.1. Classification (NCBI taxonomy): domain Eukaryota; kingdom Metazoa; phylum Chordata; class Amphibia; order Anura; family Ranidae; genus Lithobates; species Lithobates pipiens. The sequence goes on from NW_027507785.1 coordinate 309,916,924, forward strand.
CAGAAGAAACATGCACTGCAATAAAATGTCCCTACCTACCTGCTCACTGTCTTCTCCAGTGCTGTAAACCGGGTGCGCGTTATACGCCAATGGTGTACCCCGGAGGGGAAGGAGGATGACGAGCGCCGACGGAATTAACAGAGCCGTCATTTCCTGTATAATCAGCTCTCACTCGGCTCTGACGTCACACAAAACGCAGATTTTAGCGTGTATTTTAATCTTATTTTTTTCCTGCCAGTAGCAAAGTCATCCAGGGGAGGAAAATAATCCCATGTGCATGAGGCCTAGGACACAGGTATTTTAAGTATGAAGACTACCAGTGTGGATCAAACCCTGTGCCAAAAAGCATGCCAACTTTCCTATACAGAGGTAAGGAGAACAATTTTAAAGAATTTTTGGCAAGTTTAGAAACAAACTTTTACAATTGGCATCAAACTGAATAATTTATATTATATTTTTGGTCTACTTTAAAGAAAAATTCCAGGTATGGCAATTTTTACAAAGTTACAGTTAAATGCAAAATGCTCTCTGATTGAACGAGCTGGAAAGGCAAGGAGGTGACATCACATTCTCCACATTGTCCAATCAGAGAATGCTTTACATTCACTGGGAAAGCATTCTCTGAATGGTGTCCATGCTGAGCTGCTGACCTGCAGCGCACGGCAGTTGTTCAGCACGGGACCCAGAAGCTAGTGGAGATCACTGGAGCAACGGGGTCTGTTACAATGATTTCCAGCTTCTCTGGATCCCACAGGTACGGTATATATGCATCGCTACATTGATCCAAGCTGGTCCAATATGAAAATATCCATACCTGGAAATTTAAAGGTACCTTTAAATTAAAAGCCAGCAGACTGTGTATGTTCATCAGCTATATCTAGTGACCACACTGTAGTCTTTTCCTGAAATACCACAATCAGGAAAATAACACATTATGGGCACCAGAGCTGATGATCATAGGAAATACAGACTCTAGACCAGCCATTCTCCACCTTCCCCCAAGGAACCCGTAAAAACATTTTTTAGCTCTAGGGGAACCTAGATGAATTTATTGGTGATCAGTGTGTCCCCCTTACTTTGGGGGTCAATGAGAAGTACAGTATTTACCCCTTACTTTGGTGGCTAGTGTAAAAAATGTCCCTCTTACAGTGGTGGCCAATGTGTAGACGGTTCCCCTTACTTTGGTGGTCAGTGGGAAGATTGTCCCTTTTACTTTGGTGGTGGTTTGGAAGAATGCCCCCCTTACTTTGGTAGTCAGTGGGAAGAATGTCCTCCTTATTTTTGTGGTCAGTGGGAAGCATGCCCCCTTTACAGTTGTGGCCAGTCGGAAGAATGTCCCTCTTACTTTGATGGTCAGTGGGAAGAATGTCTTCTTTTTTAGTAGTAAGAATGCCCCCTTTCTTACTGACCAGTGGGAATAATGCCCCCCTTACTTTGGTGGTCATTTGGAACACAGTGGCCCTTACAGTGGTGGCCAGTGGGAAGAATGTCCCCCTTACTTCGGTGGTCAATTGGAAGAATGTCCCTCTTACAGTGGTGGCCAGTGTTTAGACTGCCCCCCTTACAGTGGCGATCAGTAGAAAGAAAGTCCCCCGTACTTTGGTGGTCAGTGCGTAGAATGTTTCCCTTACAGTGGTGGCCAGTGGGAAGTCTGTGCCCCTTACAGTGGTGGCCAATGTGTAGAACAGCGATTCTCCACCAGGGTTCCGTGGAACCCTAGGGTTCCTCCAGAGGTTGCTAGGGGTTCCTTCAGCATTGGGCAATTTCTGCCTCTCAGTCAAGTTCCCAGTGACACCACTGAACTTTTTAACAATCTGTAAGGAGATAATTCTTCCCAATGACCACAAGTGTAAGGACTATTCTTCCCACTGACCATCACACTAATGTATCATCAGTTTTAGATTTCTAATTTTTAGCAGGGGTTCCCCGAGACCAGAGAACTATTTCAAGGGTTCCTCTGTGTTGAAAAGGTTGAGAAAGGCTGGTGTAGAATGTCCACCTTACTTTGGTTGGTCAGTTGGAAGAATGTCCCCCTTATGCCGCGTACACGCGACAGGACTTAAGTCCGGCAGACTTTCGACAGAGTTCTGACGGAGTTCTGACAGAGTTCTGACGGAGTTCTGACAGAGTTCTGACGGACTTTCCGAATGAACGGACTTGGCCACACACAATCACACCAAAGTCCGACGGATTCGAACGTGATGACGTATGACTGGACTAGAATAAGGAATTTCATAGCCAGTAGCCAATAGCTGCCCTAGCGTCGGTTTTAGTCTGTCAGACTTAGCACACACACGAGCGGATTTCTGGGTCCGGCAGAGTTCTGGCGGGAAAAATTTGAAGCATGTTCCATTTCTAAAGTTTGTCAGACTTTTGCGAATCAAAAGTCCGTTGCAGCCCACACACGATCGAATAGTCTGCCGGAATCATTCCGTCAGACTTTGGATGTTGAAAAGTCCGGTCGTGTGTACGGGGCTTTACAGTGGTGGTCAGTGGGAAGAATGTCCCCCTTACAATGGTAATCAGAATGCCACAGACAGCTAAAATAAACATTGGTGTCTCGCTATTGCCTCTTTTAAGTGGCACTGGCCCCTCCAAGATGGAGGCACCATCAAATGGGAGGTGAACCAACCAGACCTCAAAGAGCCTCTAGCAACCTCTGGAGGAACCCTATGGAACCCTGTTTGAGAATGGCTGCAATAGACACATTCCAGGGATTATTCGCAATGGCGGTGTTAATGCAAAAGCTTTATAAATGGACCCCTTGGTGTGTGAACAGTCGAGGCCAACAGTTGGTCTCCATACCCTACACACATAAATGGCAGCTGCATCCAGATGCAGCCTATTCTCACTACAGGTGTACAGTACTTTACGCTTGTGCAAAATAACCAGAAAAATAACATGGAAATAACTCTTACAAACGTCGTTCATTATCCTTCTTTCTTTTTATGACCTCTTTCAGCGTACGCTGTCACAAGCCCCCCCCCCCCCCATCCCTTTCTTCAAAGATTCTTGACAGCAAATAACAGTTTGAAGAGCGCAATCAAATCTGCTCTACGCCGGCCAAGCACCAGGAACAAAAGCAACGGCGACTCTCATTCTGTGACCTGCAGTCATTTATAGCCGGGGATTGTCCTCTTATTGGTTTGTCCCCGTTCACATCCACTCCGCACTGACAGCACCAGCAATTTGTGCTCCTTCTCCTCCTCTCTCTTCCGTACTCGCTCCCTCTCTCTCTCCCTCTCCCTCCCTCTCTCTCTCTCTCTCACAGTACAAGCGTAGGAGGTGAATTCTGCCAGCATGAAACATTTATTTTATCGGCTCTAAAATGTAAATACATCTTCTGCTACCAAGAAAATGGCTGGCGGTTTTGGATTGGTAACGCAAACACCAAAAACCCCATTCAGCAAATGTGCTATATATATATATATATATATATATATATATGTATATATATATATATATATATATATATATATATATATATATATATATATATATATATATATATATATATATATATGTATATATATATATATATATATATATATATGTATATATATATATATATATATATATGTATATATATATATATATATATATATATATATATATATATATTACTTTATTTAACTATTTCCCACCCGGGCTAATTCTGGCACTTCGCTCCTACATGTAAAAATCATCATTTTTTTTTCTAGAAAATTACTCAGAACCCCCAAACATTATATATGTTTTTTGTTTTTTTTTTAACAGAGACCCTGGGGAATAAAATGGCGGTTGTTGCAACTTTATAAGTCACACGGTATTTGCGCAGCGATTTTTATAACGCGTTTTTTTGTTTTTTTGGGGTAAAAAAACTGTTGCGTGAATTAAAAAGAAAAAAAAAAAACACTAAAGTCAGCCCAATTTTTTTGTATATTGTAAAAGATGATGTTACGCCGTGTAAATAAATACCTAACATGTCACGCTTTGACCACTTCAGCCCCCGAAGGATTTACCCCCTTCCTGACCAGAGCACTTTTTGCGATTCGGCACTGCGTCGCTTTAACTAACAATTGCGTGGTCTTGCGTCGTTGCACCCAAATAAAATCGACGTCCTTTTTTTCCCACAAATAGAGCTTTCTTTTGGTGGTATTTTATCACCTCTCCGCTTTTTATTTTTTGCGCTATAAACAAAAAAAGAGAGAATTTTTTTTGCTATAGTAAATATCCCCCAAAAAATATATTAAAAAAATATTTTTTCCTCAGTTTAAGCCAATACGTATTCTTCTACATATTTTTGGTAAAAAAAAAAAAAAATATATATATTGACTGGTTCGTATATTGACTGGTTTGCGCAAAATTTATAGCGGCTACAAAATAGGGGATAGTTTTATGCCATTTTTATTATTTTTTTTTTTTTATTAGTAATGGTGGCGATCTGCGTTTTTTATTGTGATTGTGACATTATGGCAATAAGCGTTTATTGATTGGTTTGCGCAAAAGTTTTAGCGTTTACAAAATAGGGGATAGTTTTATGGCATTTTTATTATTATTATTTTTTTACTAGTAATGTCGGCGATCATCGATTTTTTTAATGACTGCGACATTATGGCGGACACATCGGACACTTTTGACATTATTTTGGGACCATTGTCATTTATAGAGCGATCAGTGCTATAAAAATGTACTGATTACTGTGTAAATGACACTGGAAGAGAAGGGGTTAAACACTAGGGGGCGATCAAGGGGTTACGAGTGAGTGATTCCAACTGTGGGGGAGATGGGCTACTACTTACATGACAGTGATCACTGCTCCCAATGAGCAGTGATCTCTGCCATGTCACTAGGCAGAACAGGGAAATGCCTTGTTTACTTCCTTTACTTTCTTCCGCTCCGTGACGCGACCGCAGACACCCAGTCCACAGGACTTGCGGTCACGGAGCATGCGGCGTGCGCACCCACAATGCCGCTTCTTAAAGTGGGCGTACCTGTACGCCCATTTGCCCAGCCGTGCCATTGTGCCGACATATATCGTCGTGCGCTGGTCGGCATGTAGTTAAAATTGCGCACTTTTGTGGAATGGCACCAAACTTTGGTACTTAAAAATCTCCATAGGCGATGCTTTAAATTTTTTTCACAGGTTACCTGTTTAGAGATAGAGAGGAGGTCTAGTGCTAGAATTAGCAGAGATACCTCATACGTGTGATCTGAACATCATTTACATATGTGGGAAGGACTTACAAGCTTCTGTGCGTGAGCACGCGGGGACAGCGGCTATAAGTGTCCACTTAGTGTCTATAAGACTCCACATCTCTCCTCCAGGCTGGAAAGCATGAGATAAAAAAAAGCTCTCTCTCTGCCTTTTTTTAAGCAGAGTCCCCGTCTTTGTTTACATCCGCCAGCCCAGACGTGACGTCATAACGTCACGTCCGTGCCTTTCGAGGGTCATAGAGATGACTGGGGACCATCTGGTCTCCAGAAATCTCTATGCTCAACTTCCGGTGGTGACCGATTTGTTATCCGGCTCGCTGATCGCAGGGGTGAGCCGGGAGGAGCTCCGGAGGGTGGCGGGAGGGGACTCCCCCCTCTCGCCGCCCTCCGGTGTAAGAACAATCAAGTGGCTGAACTGCTGCTATGATTGTTCTTATGGTGAACAGAATCGTCGGCTGAAAAAGTTGATATCTGAATGATGCCTGTAGCTGCACCCATCATTCAGATCTCCCCACTCAAAGTCCAGGACGTCATATGACGGCTCATGGACAGGAAGTGGTTAAAGCCGACCTCCAGGCAGACACAGAAGACACACATTAATACATCTCTGTATTCATCAATACATAACTAAATGTATATTTTTTAAATGCATTCCGTGTAACGTATCCAAATATGGAAGATGGAGAAGCAGCACAAGATATGCCGCGGGGGTTTGGGTGCTAACTGGGGACAAGCTGTTAGAAGGAGAGATCAGAGCGGCAGCAAGATGAGCTCGTCAGAGTGCTGCTTCTCCTTTCACTGTCCAGTCACAGGCTGGGGAAGGGTCAAGACCTGTAATTGTTGTTTACAGCTTCACTAAACCCACATCATAAGAAAATATCAATAAATGGTGTATTGCATGCTGCTCATACTCAGATTCGTCTTTGGTATTCTGCAAAAAAAATCCTGGTTGATCCCGCTGTTCTCTATCTCCCTCTTCTGTCCATGTCCCCAACTCAGCTAGGGATTTTGCAGAGCGGTGTTGACAGCTCTGCACATGCTCAGTTTTCAGTGAGTTTCTATGCTGAGCATTTCCTCTCTATCACATCTGAACAGTCCATGTGACTATAGAGTCACACATGTGGGGGTATACACAGTGGTCAATGACAGCCCACTCCCTCCCTCCTCTTCTGCGCCCATTAACCAGCTAGACACAATGTGGGGCGTGATATTACATGTAGATTGACGGAGGCTTCACCTCCCTCTCATTCTAAGAAACAGGCTGGAGGGGCGTGACACAGCCTGTGACTGGCAGAAATTCACCCACACTATGTTACTGCCAAAAAAATAATAAAGATTTAAATTCAAATATATATTTGTATCATGATTTAACTGCTTGCTGACTGCCCCACGTATGTATGTACTACAGCTATGTGATTCTGCACTTCCGGATCTGTGGCGCTGTGATTGGACTCAGTGGGAGCCAATCAGCAAGTCCAGTGCTGGGGACCCACTGGTCATTCCTGACAGAGGCAGAACAGAAGTCTGCCTATGTAAACAAGGCAGATCACCATTCTGTGAAAAGGGAAGACAGAGATATTGTGTTTCTGCAGGAACACGGATCTCTGTCTTCCCATAGTACAAGCACCTCCCCCACAGTTAGAAAGCACTCCCTAGGTACTCAGTTAACCCTTTGATCACCCTTGATGTTAATCCCTTCTCCGCCAGAGTACAATAACAATGATTATTTTTTAGCACTTATCATTCACTGAGCGTCTGAATTGTCCGCCGCAATATCGCAGTCCCTCTATAAGTCTGATTGCTGCCATTACAGCTAAAAAAATAAACAAATAAATAAAAATTCCAAAAAAAAAATCCCACAGTTTGTACACGCTATAACTTTTGCGCAAACCCATAAATTTACGCTTATTGGGATTTTTAGAATAATACATATTTGGCCTAAACTGAAATTAGATTTTTTACAGTTTTTTTATTGGATGTTTTATAGCAGAAAGTAAAAAAAAATTTTTTTTCAAAATTGTCGCTTTTTTTCAAAATAAAAACCACAGAGGTGATCAAATGCCACTAAAAGAAATCTCTATTTGTGGGAAAAAAGGACATCAATTTTATTTGGGTACATCGTCACATGACCATGCAATTGTCAGTTAAAGTAGCGCAGTGCCATATCGCAAAAAAATGGCTTGGTCATGAAGGGGGGTAAATCTTCCGGAGCTGAAATGGTTAAAACAGTTTATTGATATGAATTATTTATTTTACTCTGTATTCCAAAGGCAGTTGTCTTTTATTTTGAACGTGTGACCAGCAGCAGAAGGCTAGAAGCTCCTCCTGCTTATGTTTCCCTGCAGACAGGCTGGGAGAGAGCCGGGTCATGTGACAAATGTATATCAATTAAGAGAAACATAATTAGATTTTTTTTTTATCATTAAAATAATTACAATGCCATCATCCAAATACAGAAATAGAAGGGACAGTGTGTGTTTAGTGTCACTTTAACTGCAGCAGAGAAAAGTCAGTCCCCGATCCTGCTAGATAAGGATGTGCTGTATGGCAGAGCTGTGTACATCTTAGAACTGGAGAGACAGAAATATAAGTCCTTTGACAGGTAAACCTCCCCCAAAGTTGTATTGTATCTCTGTATTTATCTCATTGCCTGGAGTTCAGCTTTAATAGTAATGGTGGAAAAGGCAATGAATCTGTGCAAAATGTGCCATTTGAATACAGTAAGGGAGTGTTAGAACCCCTGCAGCATTGCCAAAGTCAAGTTCCATTTGGTGGGCATGTCACAAATCAGGGGGTTTAGGGCCAGGTGGATTTCCTGCTGAATTTCAGCCAACCAAGCACTGGCTGTGTATGACCGCCTGAAATGGCTACAGACTCTTCTGGCCAGCTTTAGTACATCTTGCAACCCTGGGTAGGTATTTAGGTAACGCTGCACCAACAAATTAAGGACATGTGCCAGGCATGGCACATGTGTCAATGTTCCCTGTCTAAGGAGGTTTGAGCCATTATCCTGTTGGGGAACATGAATGCCAATTTTTCTACTAGTGTTCTCTCTAGGCTCATGTTCCTGTCATCCTCAACCCCAGAACCAACATCTGAATCCAGTAATGGCCGGGCATCATCAAGGAAAAAGTGGCTGATGCTGTGGTCAAATAACTCAGCTGACTCCTCAATGGCTGATTTTGGCGCTATGGCAGGAATAGATGTGGACAAGGAGGCATGTTTATCCACTCTGGCAACTGCAGACTTGTCTCTGCTTGCGTGACAGAGGATGAGGAGGATGAGGAAGGTTTGGTAAGCCAGTCCACCACCTCCTCTGCATGCTGTGGCTGGATAGCACAGGCACTAAAAAGAGTAAATGATGCCCTGCCTGACGACTGACCACAACGTCCACCTTTGTCTGTGGACACATTTGTTGCTGGCCCCCTTACAGTGCCAAGAGTAAGTCTGCCTCTCCTTGTTGTCCTCCCAGACATTATTGGGAGGGAGGGGGTGGTGCTTATAAGCAAATGTAAAGAAGTGGAAATCTGTATGTAGGGCTGAAACGATTAATCGATATTATCGATAATAATCGATAATGAAAATCGTTGTCAACGATTTTCATTATCGATTAGTTGGTCCGCACCATGTGATCCGCGGAGCGGGCCGCGGCCTTAGGAAAGACCGCGGCTTCGGCCTAGCTTCGGAGCTGGCGGCCATCTTGGTACACCCGGCGGCGGCGAGCTGCGCGCTGACGTCACCCCCAGCGCGGCGTTCAGCCTGTCAGCCCAAGTAAATGAATTCTGGAGGAGTCACGGAGTTCTTCTGTCCCCGCACATCCCCCGTGGCTGGACTACCGGTAGGTTCTCCCTGCTGTCTGTCAGCGTTATTGTACAGTGCAGGATGAGTTCCTCAGTCCTCACATTGCTGGGGTCTGTGTATAGGGGGAGGGGGATTACTCTAACATTAACCCTTTCCATACAGCCTGCCTTGTCAAGTAGCAGCCCTCAGAGACTTCACATCTTCCCTCCAACTTTCCTAAAAAGTCCTAACTTCTTCTGTCCCCGCACATCCCCCGTCCTCTTCTTCTGTCCCCGCACATCCCCCCGTCCTCTTCTTCTGTCCCCGCACATCCCCCCGTCCTCTTCTTCTGTCCCCGCACATCCCCCCGTCCTCTTCTTCTGTCCCCGCACATCCCCCCGTCCTCTTCTTCTGTCCCCGCACATCCCCCCTTCTGTCCCCGCACATCCCCCCGTCCTCTTCTTCTGTCCCCGCACATCCCCCCTTCTGTCCCCGCACATCCCCCCGTCCTCTTCTTCTGTCCCCACACATCCCCCCGTCCTCTTCTTCTGTCCCCGCACATCCCCCCTTCTGTCCCCGCACATCCCCCCGTCCTCTTCTTCTGTCCCCGCACATCCCCCCGTCCTCTTCTTCTGTCCCCGCACATCCCCCCGTCCTCTTCTTCTGTCCCCGCACATCCCCCCTTCTGTCCCCGCACATCCCCCCGTCCTCTTATTCTGTCCCCGCACATCCCCTGTCCTCTTCTTCTGTCCCCGCACATCCCCCCGTCCTCTTCTTCTGTCCCCGCACATCCCCCCGTCCTCTTCTTCTGTCCCCGCACATCCCCCCGTCCTCTTCCTCTGTCCCCGCACATCCCCCCGTCCTCTTCCTCTGTCCCCGCACATCCCCCCGTCCTCTTCCTCTGCCCCCGCACATCCCCCGTCCTCTTCCTCTGCCCCCGCACATCCCCCGTCCTCTTCCTCTGCCCCCGCACATCCCCCGTCCTCTTCTTCTGTCCCCGCACATCCCCCGTCCTCTTCTGTCCCCGCACATCCCCGCTTTCCAGCGCTGCTGTGATTGGAGGTTGGGCTCTGCACATGCGTGCATCCATCGCCCGGCTTCGGGGTGCCCTTCGCTCCATTTGGAGGAGTCGGCCGAGTCACGTATGGCGGGTCCGGACTGAGACTCCGCCCCACACCACCCCGACACAGCGAGGAGGAGCCGCTGTCACCATGAAGGGGTGAGAAAACCCGAGACACCGGAGGGGGGGAGGAGAGCACTGAGAGGAGGTGGGGCAGTGACACCATGTGAGAGGGGAGGAATGTGTCATCTATACTGGGGGGGACACGTGTGTGTGTGTGTGTGTGTGCGCGCGCGTGCGTATATATATTTCCCCCCCCCTTTTTTTATCCGATTAATCGAAAAAATAATCGGCCGATTAATCGATTATGAAAATAATCGTTAGTTGCAGCCCTATCTGTATGTATATGCACTTTAATCAATGTAAAGAGGTGTTTGGTGCACTTTAATTTGAGTACTCACACTACACAGACACACTCCACGGATACACTATAATATACTGCAATATAATGCGGCAAACGTACAGTGACGCACAGAACTATATGTCGTTAAACTAGCAGTAATGCACACAAAAGTAAATGGCATTAAAAACTGTCAGTAACGCACACAGAACTATATGGCGGTAAACTGGCAGTAATGCACACAAAACTATATGGCGTTAAACTGGCAGTAACGCACACAGAACTATATTGCGTTAAACTGGCAGTAACGCACACAGAAGTAAATGGCGTTAAACTGGCAGTAACGCACAAAACTATATAGCGTTAAACTGGCAGTAACTCACATAGAACTATACGGCGTTAAACTGGCAATAATGTACACAGAACTATATGGCGTTAAACTGTCTGTAACGAACACAAAATTATATTGCGTTAAACTGGCAGTAACACACACAAAATGATATGGCGTTAAACTGGCAGTAACGCACACAAGTAAAAGGCGTTAAACTGGCAGTAATGCACAAAACTATATGGCGTTAAACTGGCAGTAATGCACACAGAAGTAAATGGTCTTAAACTGGCAGTAACGCAATCAAATAGATGGTGTTCAACCGTCACTATGCTGACACTATCTGAACTGTCCCTACTCTAGCTATACACTAATGTAAAAATTACTGTCACAGTCTCACTACACTATAGTGAAACTATCTGAGCTGTCCCTACTCTAGCTGCACACTAAGCAAAGGTGAATGATGGTCCTCCTCACTACACTCACACTATCCCCCTAGACTGACACTAAACTAATATTCTACACTGACAATTGAAGCAAAATAGGACAGTGTAGCACACTAACTAATAGCACAGAACAGAGCCCTGTTCTATCTCTCTCCATGCCGAAATCACACTGAAAATGTCTGCCATTGAAAGAATACTTTTATACTGTGGAGCGGGAATAAGCCATGATTGGATATAGTCATGATGACAGTGTCCAATCGTGACTCTGACAGTGCTCTGTGCCCTGACTGGCTGAAGCTTTCACTGCTTCAGCCAATCAGGGCTTGCAATGCACTGTTCAGCACCTCAATGACCCTTTGTTCGGCTGTTCACCGAACATCCAAACAGTGAAAGTTCTGCCCGAACGTATGCTCGGGCCGAACTGTTTGCCCATCCCTGGCCAACATAGAAGCAGCAGCGTGCACACAAAATACTCAATAGAAACACATCTTATTCATATAACTTGCAGCATGCTAAACAAAACAGTTGGGCACAACCCAATGCAGGTGAGCCTTGGATGGCCTTCTAAATACAACCTTACTGAATACAATTTATTGCATGTTCATAGCTAATGGAATAGAATGATCAATAAACTGTAATATACCACTCCGTAGAAGACGTAAACTACTCCCAGGGCAACGAATAACCACACAGATGGTGTGCGATGAGAGTAAAAGAAGTTGCCTTAAAGGGTAATTCAACTCTGGTGGCAAAAAAAGCAAATAATAATAAAAAGGCATATGCTATACAAGTCATATTGTAATTGCATGTTTTTACAAATGACCTTTCCTTTTCAATTTGCAACTGATGTAATGTTCTGTAAAATTCATTGCAATACGGCAACCAGGAGCCTTCTTTACACAGATGGTGTACAGAACTTCCCATGAATTTTCATTTCCTGCTTGGCTTAATGATACAAGAGAGATTTTAGGCACCCTCTGCAACAGAAATCTCATTTTCGGTGGGATACTCCCAAAGGGCTTATTACTTCTAAAGCAGTGGTCTCATAACTGCGGCTCAGGGGCCGGATGTGGCCCTTTGTTTGCCTTTAACTGACTCTTGGGGTACTATTTCCACAGATATCAACAATGGTGCACAATTCCTCCCCCTGACACCAACAATGTGGTACATTTCCTCCCACTGACACCAATGATGGGGCTTTATTTATTCCCACTGATATCAGGACCCTTATCTAATCCCACACGGGCCACAGTCCGGCCCCCCTAAAGTCTGAAGTACAGTAAACTGGCCCTTTGTTTAGAAAGTTTGGAGACCTGTTCTAAAGGGATGCTGACCCTGCAGCTTTCCTCATTAGCGGTATGATTATTTTGGATTTAAGGTGCTAAAAGCAGTACCATTATTTTCTCTTTTCAAATATTTTATTGAATATAATGCAATAAAAAGAGTCATACAATAGATTTATAGTTAAGTAGAATGTATAAAAGTGTGAAATGAGGCTTCTCAGTATATTAACAGGAGGTGAATACTATAATAACAGTCATGTAATTTGGGATATATTAGTTTAACACATTTTAGCTAAAGATAAACATGTATAAAGTTTAATAACTGGATTAGATACATAGTAAAATTGTAGTTTCAAAGTTTTGGGTTGGAGGAGAGCAGTACCATTATTTTTGCATGAAAATTTGGCGTTTTATATTGTAGTCCTGCAATTCTTAGCAATAACTCACTTAAATCTGTCCAAACCAGAGTCTAGTAGACATCCCGGGTATTATAAAGTTTGAAAAATGAAATCATAAATTATAATATAAGAAATATTTATAAATAATTGTACCAAATAATAATATAACAATAATAAAAATTATTCAATAATGTAATCAAATCAAAAACACTGAAATTTGCTCAGTTGCAGAATTGTCACTGTCATTACTTTTCAGTATTTGATGACAGATCTCCCCACAAATCACTATCGCTCAATTCTGCAAGTGATTACAATTTATTATCGCTGTTTTCTAGCTGGTCTATAATCATTTTTGATGTAACGTGACAGTTTTGGTTGCTATGGACAATCTCCAGTTTCCAGGCATAAAGAACAGTTTTTATTATATAAAACTGCATGCAGGACACTGTGCAGACCACTAGGGACAAAGGGGATGTGAAATATTTACATACAGCAATGTAATCTGTAAGATTACATTATACTGTATGTAATGTGTGTGTTTAACTTTTTGAATTTGGCGCCGATCTCCGTCCCCGTGCGCCACAACGCTCGCATGGAACGGAGATCGGCTCCGTGATAGATTGAGCGAGACACGGCTCGCTCGTACAGCGGAGGGACATCGCTGGATCCTAGGGAGAAGGTAAGTAAACCTCCTCCTGGATCCAGCGATGCGGTCCCGAGTCTGGCTCGGGGTTACCGCTTTTGGCATAAAAATTCCACCCCGAGCCAGACTCGGGAATACCGTCAGGGGGGTAAAGCACTGCAAATCAGCTGATTAATAATAAAAATGTCACTCCCATTCAGATTCACTCTGCACACAACAAACAGCTTTTTCTTCAGAGCAAAAGGGGGTCAAAATCTGCAGCAAAGTTTGTTAAAATCCCTGTAATGTACATAGATCACCCAGAGGTTGTTTTTTTTTTTATATCTCAAAAAAGCGAAGGTATTCTTTAACCACTTAAGCCCTGGACCATTTTCCAGCCAAAGGACTAAGCCCCTTTTTGCGATTCGGCACTGTGTTGCTTTAACTGACAATTGCGCGGTCGTGCGACATGGCTTCCAAACAAAATTGGCGTAATTTTTTTCCCACAAATAGAGTTTTCTTTTGGTGGTATTTCATCACCTCTGCAGTTTTTATTTTTCGCGCTATAAACAAAAATAAAGCGACAATTTTGAAAAAAATTCAATATTTTTTACTTTTTGTTATAATAAATATCCCCAAAAATATATGAAAAAACTTTTTTTTTCATCAGTTTAGGCCGATACGTATTCTTCTACATATTTTTGGTAAAAAAAATTGCAATAAGTGTATATTGATTGGTTTGCGCAAAAGTTATAATGTCTACAAAATAGGGGATAGTTTTATGGAATTTTTATTAATATTTTTATTTTTACTAGTAATGGCGGTGATCTGCGATTTTTATTGTGACTGCGCCATTATGGCGGACATGTTTGACAATTTTGACACATTTTTGGGACCATTGGCATTAATACAGCGATCAGTGCGATTAAAAATGCACTTATTACTGTAAAAATGTCACTGGCAGTGAAGGGGTTAACCACTAGGGGGCAGTGTAGGAGTTAAGTGTGAGTGTGTGTGTTTTTTTTACTGTTGGGGGCGTGGCTTGGCATGTGATGTCACTGATCGTCTTTCCCTATAACAGGGAACAGACGATCGGTGACAGCCATACTAGGAAGCACGAGGAGAGGTTTGTTTACACTAACCTCTCCTCGTTCTTCAGCTCTGTGACCCGATCGTGGGACACCGGCGGCGATCGGGTCCCACGGTCACGGAGCGCAGGATCAGGTCACGAGTGCGCCGCCAGCGGCGCTCGCGCAACCCACGGCTGGTCTCTTAAAGGGCAACGTACCTGTAGGTGCTTGTGCCATTCTGCCGACGTACATCAGCGTGAGGCGGTCCTTAAGTGTTTAAAGCAGCTTTAGTTTGAGATATAAAAGCGGAGACCGACTTGCTCTGTCACCATTTAAATGCATGCGCCACAACCACTCTTTAACAGCACATGGTTGTGGCACGCTGCTGGGGGCTTTCAATGGTCAACACAGGTGGTGAGGAGGAGAAATATTGCTTCTAAGCCAACTTTCCAATGCCTTTAAAAAGAGATCCAGTGCAGATCGCTTTTCAGAGTGGCAGTAATCATGGCTGCACTTATAAATGAAGCATTAGTGATGACAAGAGGAATATTAAAGTGGTTGTAAACCCTTACAAACCACTTTGACCTACAGGTAAGCCTAGATTAAGGCTTACCTGTAGGTCCAAGAAATATCTCCTAAACCTACACGGTTTAGGAGATATTTGCCGAAAGACAGGCACAGCTGTGCGCAGGCGCACTGACCGAGCTACAGTTAACGGCGATATGCGCATGCGTGGGAGTGACGTCATCGCGGCTCCGACAAATGACAGCGCCGGAGGAGTGAAACCCACTGAGAAGATGGATGCTCTGGACTACAGGGGACAGCGGTGACTTCGCTGGCTCCTGTGTCAGGTAAGTGACACATAATGGACTACTATGCTATGCACAGTAGTCCATTATGCTTTACCTGTGCAGGGAATCAAAGAGGAAGTAAACTCATCAGGGCTTACTTCCTCTTTAACAAACTCCTCATTGCTCTGAACATGATATGAACAATTAAAGTAATAGTTTACGGATTTTCCTAAATTATATAGTGGAGAATAATTCTTGAAGCTCAATTGAAGTCGCAGAACTAGATGTGCAATCAGAATAACAGAGTTTATAGTAACAAACTTTATCTCCATAGTCCAATTTCCCATTACAACAGTTGTGTGGGTTGTCTTAATTTTACTGTACAGTACCATAGGCACCAGTGCTCCCAGTAATCAGCACTTAGTACAGACACACCCCCTCCTACAAAGTGGGGGGGTGTGGCTCTCAGTGAGCTCTGCCAATACAGAGCACTGCAGTGTCAGGGTAGTCATTTTACTGACAGAAAAAGGGATTTTAAAGCTTCAGTTCCAGCCTCAAAAAGTACTGTAGCTGCTGACTTTTAATAAGGACACTTACCTGTCCAGGGAGCACACGATGTCGCCCCCCCCCCCCCCCCCCAGGCCGATCTGTCCATTGGATCGATTGCAGGCGCCGCCATTCCAACTAAGGGAAACCGGCAGTGGAGCCTTCAGGCTTCAAAGCCGGTTTCCTACTGCGCCTGCGCAAGTCGCGTGACGCCTTGTGAATGGCCAGCTCGTCTTCTGGGACACACAAAGGTCCCAGAAGGCAGCGGGGGTGAAGGAGGAGGGCTCGCCAAAGAAGAGGACATGATGTCCTGTGCTGTGGCTGAGCTAGGATGGTAGTACACTTAGCCCTTGTACACACGGTCGGACATTCCGACGGAAAATGTCCGATCGGACCGTGTTGTCGGATAATGCGACTGTGTGTACAAGGGCTAAGTACTTCAAAAAAGGTAAGAAAGAGAAAAAAAAATACAATTTTAGATATCTGAAAACGAGCGGTGGAGGGGTGGTCTTTAGTTTAAGTCCACCTTGTAAAAGATTATTAACATTATTAAAGGGCACAAGACTATAAAGGGATAAAAAGGCTTTATTTAAAGAACAAAATAAATAAATAAATAAAATTGTATAAAATGATATACATTTAAAATGTATAAGTTAAAAAAGGGCTTCATTTGTGCTTTATTGTACTCGATAATGTAAACTACAAATTATATATTTTATGATTTACTAACGATTTTAGTAACATTTTACATTTTCAGGGCCAAATTCAGAGACAATATTACTTATAATAAATACACCATACATCAATACACTTATAATACACCAAAAGCTGACTGTTATACTGACTGATAAACATTAAAAAATAACACTGTGACCAATACAAAAAGAGACTTTCGGACTCTCATGGCACAAACTATTCTATTCGATTTTTATTTTATAATTAGGCAATATATTTTTATATTATAATTAGGCTCTGGAATCTCACATCTCCCTTCGAAAACGCTCTACACCACCTTCAGCTAAATCCTCTTACAAAGATAACTGGTCACCAGGGCCAGGACAAGGGATGGGAAGACGGGGTGGCTGCCCTGGGGGCAGCGTGTATTGTAGGAATGGGGGCACCACAAGTTGCTTCTACTAAAAGAATGACGGGGTAGTGACAGCGGCATCACTGCTTCTGTTAATCCAGCACTGAAAACAGCAAGGAGAGGAGGAGAGAGTCTGGAGGAGGTGCAGGCTGTGCTCTCTCTCCTCCTCATAAGGTTACACATATTGAATGAAGAGGGGGGGGGGGGGGCAATTTGCCATCTTTATCCTCGGCACTGGATGATCTTGTCCTGGCACTGCTGGCCAGTGACTGTTGGCGGGGTTAATTCTGACAGGTGTCAAACTACTGTATGTTCAAGCCAGTTCCGATATCAGGAATGTGCTGCTAAGAGGCATATATAAGAAGTGTCATGGTCGGTTCCATTTTTTTAAATTCTATTATTCATAATAAAAGGGTTGTGTTATGTTAGTAAAAGTGTTTATTGGAGATGTCTAACAAATACATCCAAAGGGGCACCTAAGACAGTTTAATGATACAGATCAGAATGATGAGTTTCTATAAGACAAAAGACTTTCCTGCTCCTCTGAAAAGCCAAACAGCTGCTAAGAAGCCGAAGAAAGTCCTCCATACTGTAAAAAGAGCAATTTATTTATGAAGCGTAAACATACTGGCTGAACTGTACAATTAAACATTGATTCCACTAGAGAAGATCTTCCAACAGAAATTATTCACCGTTTTACTATGTACTTATTCTGGACAAAATGCTTATTTTATACCATTATATGGCATCTGTATGTCTAGTTATTCACTTAGCTACACTATACAGCCCAACATATGTAGACATCCCTCCAAATGATCAGGTGTTTCCAGGGAAAGGTACTGTTAATACTACAGCATGCAATGACATGGCAGATAATTGTGCTCTTCTGTCCTTGCGGTAACAATTTGGGGAAGGCCCTTTTCTTTTTTCGGCATGACTTTACCCCTATGTACAAACCCAGCTCTATCAAAAAACATGGTTTGGTTTGATATATAAAAACTTGGGTGACCTTCACAGAACTGTGACATCAACTCTACTTGAACTTCAAAAAAGGATGGTGGTGGGCTAGGTAACAGGGGTGCCACATCCTGAATATGCCAGAATGATGAACAACACCATTTTTCAAGGACTTTTGAGGTACCTTAGGAATACACATACGTTTTATACAAAAACTCTATATTTTTTTTAAACACACATCATCTAAAATCAACACAAAACTTTGAAAATGTTCCAGTAGTTCTTTCCTCCTTTTGGTGGAACTCCATACACTGTTTCTGAAACCATATGTCCAAGGCAATCAGCCTATCTTGTACTAATCTTAGATCTTGCTGAAACTTGTATATGTTCCTCTGTGTGTTTCGTAGAAGGTCCTGCTTCTTCAGGAGGATTGGAGTACAAAAAAGGTTTGTATTTTTGGATAAAATGTATGTGTAGTCCTTGGGTACATCAAAAGTCCTTACAAATTGGCATTGTTCAAAACTCTACTTGAACATCTTTGGAATAAATTAAGAAAAATGATGGCAAGCCAGATCTTCTCGTCCAACATTAGTACCTTAAAGAGGAAGTAAACCCTGATGCGTTTACTTCCACTTTGTGTCCCTGCAAAGGTAAAGCATAATAGGCTACTGTGCATCGCATAGTAGCCCATTATGTGTCACTTACCTGACACAGGAGCCAGCAATGTCACCGCTGTCCCCTGTAGCACGGAGCGTCCATCTTCTTCCGGGTATCGCTGCTCCGGCCACTCACAGCGCCGGAGCAGCGTTGACGTCACTCCCGCACATGCGCACGGGAGCCGCCACTAATGGCATATCGCCGTTAGCAGCAGCATGCCCAGTGCGCCTGCGCGCTGCTGTCTACGCTGCATGCGCCGTAGACAGCAGTGGCTGTCTTTTTGTAAAAATCTCCTTAACCGTGTAGGTTTAGGAGATATTTCTTGGACCTACAGGTAAGCCTTAATCCCATCCCCTGAAAAACAACCCTATACCATAATCCCCCCCCCCCCCCCCACCAAATGATTTTGGCCAGTGCACAAAGCAAGGCCCATAAAGATATGGATAAGCGAGTTTGGGGTGGAGGAACTTAACTGGCCTGCAAGTCCTGACCTCAGCCTGATAGAACATCTTTAGGATGAATTAGAGTGGAGACTGTGAGCCAGGCCTTCTTATCCACATCAGTTCCTGACCTCACAAATGCGCTTCTGGAAGAATGGTCAAACATTCCCATAGACACACTCCTAAACCTTGTGGACAGCCTTCCCAGAAGAGGTGAAGCTGTTATAGCTGCAAAAGGGTGGGCCAACTGAATATTGAACCCTACGGACTAAGACTCGGATGTGATTAAAGTTCATGTGCGTGTAAAGGCAGGTGTCCTAATACTTTTGGTAATATAGTGTATTTCCTCAGTCTCCTCTCCCACAGTATTTAAAGTGGTAGTAAACCCTACCCTCTGTTTTTAGATAAGACCATTTTTGTAATTAGCGAGACAACATAAAACTATATAGCTAGGTGCCATTATGAAAAAATGTGTCCTTACTGTATAATCCGTGATGTTTGCATTTCGTTTGTCAGTGTCTAACTCAGCGCCATCTCGGATGTGGTTTATCCTAGTTCTTTTCAATTTGTATTTCCGCCCACACTTCGCGCTGCGCTGTAATCCCGCGCATGCGCAATACGTGCACAATATTCAAGCCTCGTATTCGTTTCCGGTTTCTATGGAAACGAGTAAAGGTTTCTCATAGCCAACGGAGGTGTGCTGCCAACTACTGTCGCACGTGACAATGCAGATCCTCTCATAAAATAAACATGAGCAGTCCTCGCGGGATGTCGGGGCTGACGTCTACAACAGGAAATGACGCAGCCCCGACAGACACAAGAATAATTCCGGCCGGGCTCGGGCTGCCGGATTTTTCGGGCATTACTGCGCATGTGCGGTGACGTAAGCAGTGAGACATATACTGATTGTACAGGAAGGAAGCAGGTAGGAAAAAAATGATGAACGAAAATGAGTTTTGGATGAATGGATGGCAATATTAATGAAAAGTGAAATTTTAGGGTTTACTTCCACTTTAAAATGCAACATAGTAACTTTATAGCAATTCACAAGGTGGAAAGCTGCAACAGGGGACTATGCTGTATGTTTAGCTGCATATTATTAGGCTACTATTCTTTTCTCCCCACTCTCTTCCACCAGCCCAAGTGTCATTATGCTTGTGCAAGGGATGGGGTGAGATCTGGTTCCTCTGTTGTTTTTGTTATTTTTATGCTTTTGTTTTTTTCAGTTTTTAATTATTCTCTGGTAACAGCCATGACAATGTGCCTGTACACTGTGAGGAGGCAAGATACTGAAACACAACAATAAGAATTGTAATGACTAATTCTGTTCAGGTAATTATAAAGCAAGGTTGCCTTCGGTGACAATAAAGACTCTTTGTTTCTAGTGAGGAAAATGAGGGCAGCTCTGGGGAAACTAGGACACACATAATCCGCAAATAAACAATTTAAACTTCCTTCTCACTTTCAGGTCATAGCTAAACCTTTTATGCTATGTGCATTCCAGTGGTAATACCCGCGTCTTCGCAGAGTTTCCGTAAAAAAAAAAAAAAAAAAATCAGGCTTGTCTCTTTCCGGGCCAATGAAGAAACGGAAAAATTCCTTTTCAATTCTAATTCTTTAAAGTAGCTTTAATATCGCTTAACCACTACAATACAGGGCACTTTCGCCCCCTTCCTTCCCAGCCCAATTTTCAGCTTTCATCGCTCTAGCGCTTTCAGTGACAATTGCGCGGTCATGCTACACTGTACCCAAATGACATTTTTACCATTTTGTTCGCACAAATAGAGCTTTATTTTGGTGGTATTTATTCACGACTCCGTTTTTTATTTTTTGCGATATAAGCGCAAAAAAAGCAGAAATTTTGAAAAAGAAAAAAACAATATTTTCCTTTTTCTATTTTAAAAGAAATCCAATAAAATCAAATTTTGTCATAAATTTAAGCCAAAATGTATTCTGCTACATGTTTTTGGTAAAAAAAATTCAGTTAATTGTATAATAATTGGTTTGTGTGATCACAGACATATGTACGCAAATGATCATGTACATATGTGTGCAGGTGATCACGTACATATGTGTGCAGATAATCATTGGAACATGTGATTTTAGTGGGACATATGTGGGGGACATGTGTTTTTTTATTTGGGGGCATGTCTTTTTATTATTTGGGGACATGTGTGTTTTGGGGACATGTGTGGTTACACTGTGTGGTGATGTGTGTTTACACTAGACTGGTGATCAGTTAGTAAAAAGCTGTAAAAACAGCTCATACTCACTGATCACCAGCCGGCTGCAGCGATCTGCTCTCCTCTCCTCAGCGACGACTTCCGTGTGAGGAGAGGAGAGCCGATTGCCTAGCAACCGGCTGTTTGTTTACATCACATAACACGGCTGTAATGTGATCAGGAGGGCCAATCACAGAGCCCTCCTGCCGATCCGAGATACGCCGTGTCCGGGTGACACGAGCACATCGGGATCGCGCCGCTGCGCGGGCACGCTCGCGCACGATCCCCCTCCTTCTGAAGGACGTTCCTGAACGTCCTCTCAGAAGTAGAGAGCTCCCACCCAGCCGTATATGTACATTGGCCGGGTGGGAAGTGGTTAAAAAAAAACATTGTTTGGGCCAAGCTGCCTTTTTTTCCATTACAGAACTCTATGGCCACTGACCTCATTGACCTAATATGGCTACATGGTCATATTTGTCCAAATCTTGTAGACTTCACTTCCGTAACATCTCCAAACTATGCCCATCCAAACCACTAAGCTCTTCATTTACTCACTTGTTATCTCTCGCCTCGACTATTGTGACTCCCTCCTCGTTGGCCTACCTCTTCGTAGGATATCTCCTCTTCAGTCCATCAGAAACGCTGCCGCTAGACTCATCTACCTTACCAACCATTCAGTGTCCACCACCCCTCTCTGCCAATCCTGCCACTGGCTTCTCGTTGCCCAACATATAAAATTCAAAACACTAACGATAACATACAAAGCCATTTACAACTCTGCCCTGACCTACATCACAAATCTTGTCTCCAAATTTCACACAAACCTCCTCTCTGCTCCTCCCAAGACTTCCTGCTCTCTAGATCCCTTGTCTCCTCTTCCCATGCCCGTCTTCAGGACTTCTCCAGAGCCTCTTCCAGCCTCTGGACCTCCCTACCCCAATCTGGGCTGCCATCTCCTACTCTGTCCACTTTTAGGCGAGCCCTAAAAACGTATCTCTGCAGGGACTATCCGGCCTTTAGCTAATAACCAAATCTTCTTTGTCTCCCATTAGTTCAGCCCTCACTGTTATTAGCTTTTGTTTCACCAGCCTCTCTCTATTAGACTGTAAGCTCCCAGGAGCAGGGCTAACCATCTTGTATTGGGTTGTAGTGCCACTGTATTATCTTCCTTTATTTTGTAAAGCGCTGCACAAGCTGTTGGCACTATATACATCCCGTATATTAATCATTTGGACATTGTCACTGACCATATAGGGTGATGTGGCTATATTGGGTCATCAATGTCACTGGCATCACCGCCCCTTTATTACATGTGGCTGGAGGGGTGGAGCATTCCACAGCCAGCGGCCTGCTATCATGTGACACGTTACTGCAGGTTCAAGTCAAGTTCAGCCCGAACCTTTGTTCATCCTTAGTTGGGCCCCGTTAACATCTGAGTGTTTTAGAATCACGATCAAATTCGGGCATGCTTTTGCCCATGTTTGCTAAAATCATGGTAAGATGAACATTAGGGTGCCATTCAGTCTTAATTGTGCCATTCAGTTAGTAATAGTTTCATAGTTTCATAGTTAGTAAGGTTGAATAAAGACACCAGTCCATCCAGTTCAACCTGAGTGAGTGTCTACAATTGTCCCTATCCCTGTACATTGCACACTCACATCAGTCCCTACCCTCAAGGAGCCCACAATCCAAGGTCCCCATTCATATACTAGGGTCAATTTTGGACAGAAGCCAATTAACCTACCTGCATGTCTTTGGAGTGTGGGAGGAAACCCACGCAGGCACAGGGAGAACATGCAAACTCCAGGCAGGTGGTGTCGTGGTTGGGATTCAAACCAGCGACCCTTTTTACTGCTCACTGTAATGAATAAGCGCACCTGTTAAAGGAATAAGCGCACCTGTGTGAAACGCGTCTACCATTTGTACTGTTTGTAACACTTGGGATGTTCTTTATTAAATAAGAATTTTGATGGATCTTGGAGTGCAGCCATTTCTTCAGTGTTGATCGTATGCCGAGGCGAGCCGAGGCGGGCACCTGTGATATCATTAGGCTTCCTGTCTCGCCTGGAGCAGTGAGTTCTTTTGTTTGGATGCAAGCACTATGTGATTTTCGCCACTATTGACAAACGCACGTGAAAAAACTCACCTGGCTCAGTAACACATTTTGGTACATAAGCTTACCAAAATTTGGTACATGAGCTTCTTTGGTGTGATAAATGCACGTAGGGCAGCACATTCCCATGAATGGGCTGCCCTACGCGTGACACGCATGTAAATCACACAGAAAAAAATCACGAGCGGTGACGCACATTGTCGCTAAGCGGAATGTGAACAAGGCCTTAAAGTGCCAGAAAAGCCTAACACTATCTGTTCCTAAAATTTTTCCCTCCTCTTACCTATCTTGCCTACTTTGTATAAAAAAACGATTGGTGTACTTATCTATTTTTAATCTGCTCCGGTCGTGTCATGTGATCCTGCAGCTCCGGCTCCTCTGTGCAATAAAGTCACTGCTGCAGGGGAGAAGAGGGAGCACCGACAACAGTTGGACTATGGGAGCCTATGCAAGACATCTTGGCTGAATTCCCAGCCATTGCTGAACGCTGCCTGAGCTGGAGTGGCAGGATCATGTGACCGGACCGGATTAGAAATAGGTAAGTACAACAAACCTTTTTTTTATACAGGTTAGGTAGGAGGAGGGGGAAGGGAACATTTTTAAGAATAGTTAACTACTGATTATTTTCAATTCCCTGCAAACCTGCCTCTCCACAAGGTGCGGCAGGTATCTTGAGCCCGCCTTCATTTCCTGTTTGAACGACTTCAGCCATCATCAATCCCCTCTCCTTCTGATGCATACTGTCGTTGCCCACCTCTCACAGATATTACCTTTCTCTGTGATCAATAATTTTGCTCCTGAGCATTATATCTCACAGCACGGGGAGCATGCACAGTTAAAGGGATGCCAAGAATGTGTTCTTTCATATAATTCTCTAGAAAGAAGATTCCAGGTTGGGTGGTGTTCCTGAGCATTATATGAAAATTGAAATCAACACCCGTACCTAGGTATACAACTAAAATATTATAATGAGCAGCCACTGTCTATCCATCCAAATGGGCAAACATAAATAAATATTAAGGCAGCAGAGTTCCTCCCAAAAGTGGAACTTCCGCTTATATGCTTCTTCCCCCACTCCGGTGTCACATTTGGCACCTTTCAGGGGGAGGGGGGAACGGGGACCCGTTTTTAACAAGTCCCCTTCCTCCCTTCCGGGGGTCGGACCACGGCGCCTCCTTTTTCCACCGTCGGGCCAATTAGAAAGCGTGTTTCGGGCATGTGCAGTGGGGAACCAGCTATACCAGGAATGGCAGCGGCAGCCACCAGGAGTCGATCTGAACATCAGCTGTGGTGCCAACATTGTAGGCTCCCTGGACAGGTAAGTGCCCTAATACTGCAACTACAGTATGCTGACTTTTTATTTTTTTTCACCCAGCATGGACCTCCTCTTTAACTACTAGAATATACTGTTAAATATTGTGGTATGTATTGTGAATATCTTTACTAAAGAAAAAACAATCAGTGTGCCCACGTCATTCTAAAGAAAGTAACAAATAAAGCGACACAGTGCAAACATCGTTTGCAGTCGTTTGCGCAATATTAGGTGATTTGTGCTTTCTTCCCAGAATGTTTTCTGTATGTTCACTACGTGAGATATATCGTCGCTCCGCACTCACCAGATGTTGGTGACAACATTACTTTACAGCAAGGACAGTCAACTGGGTTTGCAGGTCTCTTACATGACAATCACTTATGTAGACTCCACTGGAGCCCACTGCCTCCACTGCTTTTGATAAAGTCGCTGTTTGATGACGAAACGCGTCAAGACGATGCTCCCAAACGTCCCTTCTGGCCCAGAGAGTGGAAAGCACCCCAGGGTACAGGCAACATCCATTACTCTAAGCAATTAGTGGGCCGGTGTTTAATGTACAGTGGCGCTACTTTTATTGTTTTTTACTGCTTTTATTGGTCTCTATCTGTAATTGCCTTGTAAGAAAAGAATACAACTTAAAAGGATTTTACACTATGAGAGGCTACCTCTCCATTTATTTCCTGCCTGCATAAAACACACACTCTGGAAGGATTTCTGAGACCGCTCCAGGACGGAATCTGGACTGGTTAAGTGTCAGCAGAGGATATCCAAATGGGACAGGTCCCCCAACAAGAGACCTGCAAGCCCAGTAGATGTATTTTTTCATATAACGCCTTTGGGCCCTGTGACGTTTACAAGAGCCAGCCAGCCCTCCCACCAAAATCAGAGCATAGACAACCAGACAGACCCAATGATTATGTCACTGGGTCTCAAAAATAGGTATTTTCTGAAAACAAAATTATTTGAAAAGGTGTTTTTTTAAAAGCGGAGTTCCACCGAAAAGTGGAAGCTCCGCTTGCCTGCCTCCTCCTCCCCGCCACATTTGGCACCTTTTGGGGGGAGAGGGGGAAGCGGGTACCTGGTTTTGACAGGTACCCGCTCCCACTTCCAGCTCAGTTCACTACGGTTAAGTGAGCCGAAAATTCGACCCTCTCCTTCTCCCCACAGCCGGCCCATTCACAGAGTGCAGTGCAATTGCAGAAGGAAACCATTTGTGAAGCTGCAAGGCTTGGCTTGGCTTTCCCTTAGCCAAGATGGTGGCGCCAGCACCCGAGAGCCAATTCAAGAATCGGGTTGGGTGAGGACACCGCCGGATCTCTGTACAGGTCAGTGCCCTAATAGTAAAAGTCAGCTGCTACAGAATTTATAGCTGCTGACTTTTCATTTTTTTTGTCTGGGGGGGTCCATAAAGACGTGGATGATTGAGTTTGGGGTGTAGGAACTTGACTGGCCTGCACAGAGTACTAACCTCAACCCAATAGAACACCTTTGGGATGAATTAGATACAGTGTGGCAGCAGTGAAAGCTGAAAACTGGCCTGGGCAGGAAGGGGGTGAATGTGCCAGGTTGGCATGTGGTTAAAGTGGTTGTAAACCTCAGACCTGAAATATGAACAAAGCATATCCCTCTATAGTGTGTACTGGTCTCAATCCAGAGCACTAAGTGCCATTTCTGTCTGCTGCCTTCTTCCTCTGCTGTCTGCATGAATAACTTCTGACACCAAGAGAAAAAAGGTGTCAGGGAGCTCCAGCACACATCCTGTGATTTCCAACCCCAGCTCTGTTCCTGTGTGCTGTGTGAAAGGGGGGGAGGGGAGGGGGGGTCCCTTCCGATCTTCCTTCCAGTCGGCTCTCACTGAGCTCTGCAAAGTGCAACTTCAGCTCTTCACCCCCATTTTCTGAAAGCTCTCCCTCTAACAGGCTGAGAGCAATAGATAGAAATTTGTTAAAGAGGAGGTCCAGCCTGCACACCCCCCCCCCCCCCCCATGAAAAATTTAAACTCAGCAGCTACAAATACTGCAGCTGCTGACTTTTACTATATGGACACTTACCTGTCCATGGAGCCTGCGATGTCGGCACCCCAGCCGATCTGCGGATAGGCTGTCGGGTGCAGCTGCCATTCCTGGTAAGGAAACCCAGCTTTTCGGCTTCACAGCCAGTTACCTACTGCACATGTGCGAAGTGTGCTGCGCTTTCTAATTGGTCCGGCGGTGGAGGAAGGAGGAGGGGGCAAAACTTCAGAGAGAGACAAGGCTGCGGCCTGGTCTCCCAGAAGTGGGGAACAGTACCTGTGAAAAGCAGGTACCCCCTCCCTCCCTGAAGGGTGCCAAATGTGGCACCAAAGGGGGAGACGGGTAAGAGGAAGTTCCACATTTGAGTGGAGATCTGCTTTAAGAATACAGACTGGAATGGAATATTATTTAAACCAGAGTTTAGTGTAACTTTGATCAGCTCACAGAGAACACCAACCTCCATATTTCCGTTAATGACCCTCAATGTACATATGAAAGTGTCTCAAAGCAGACAGATGTAAGTGCAAATATCTAAAAGCTTCTAATTAGGCAGCTTTGATCATTGTTGCTTTGGACAAATATTACATATGTGCGTGTTTTATTATTTTTTTTCAATTATGGAGGTTCAGCATTATATGTGAGCATTACCCAGACAGGTCTTCTTGCAAATTCGGCCCGTCTAGGCAAGCCCACTCCTCCAGACTGACATCGAGCTAGCTTTTTGGTCTTGGCATGACTCCTCCCAGGAGCCACCACATAATTTGTATCAGGGGTGATGGCTTTTGGTAGAAGTACTGAGGCAGGGTCCTATGATGTTTGCACAAACCTATGTACAGTACCCTGCTGACACCCCCAACCAGCTATGTTCTGCTTGAAGTGCACAGATAAGCACAGAGAGCCAGTGATGACATCACCTGATTTAAAAAAAAAAGGTATGTCATGAAAACAGAAAGATTTAACGTAAAAATTTCATTATCATGTTGATGAAAGGGGTAGGTATTTAATAGGGTCACCCAGCGCACTTGATTTTACTTTTAGGAGGGGTACCCAGCACAACTAATTTGGCCTTTAAGAGGGGTATCCAGCACACTTCCCTCTGCATTTAAAAAAGGGTACCCAGCATACTTGCTTTGCCATTTTGGATGGGTACCCAGCACACTTCCTTTGGCATTTAAGAGGGGTGCCTAGCACAAATGCTGTGCCATTTAAGATGGATAATCAGCACACTTCCCTTAGCAATTAAAGAGGGAGTAAACTCTCCCACTCTGACGCTTCTTTTCATTTAGTCCATTATAATAAGTAATTATCAGACTATAGCCACTGTAATCCAGCCCAAATCGCATATTACTTACTGTTTAAAGAAACTTTAAAAAACTTGTTTCCAGGGGTTAGGCAGCGCCATCTTAAGTATTATTCCCTGAGTCCACAGTGGAGTGTATTTCCGCCCTTACATTGAGCACTTCCTGTACTGTTAACCAAGCCTCCTTCTCAATCCAATGTTTCTATGGCAACCCTGCTTCCCTGTTCATAGCTGACTTGTTTTATTTCATAGTATTTACTTGTGCCGATGTCTAATGTTTCCCTTTGTCAGACTTATCAGCTTCAGCTGATAAGACTGCAGTAATGGCCAAGTTTACACTGCATGTCAGGTCACATGGTCACATGGTGTGTAGGAGTAAGCTCTGAATGGTTCAGTGGTATGCCGTAGGAAGTCCTGATAACAGACAGATAAGCACATAGAGAGTGTGCCATAAATCAGGGGAGATCTGGGCATGCTCAGTGACTTCATTCTAAAGAACAAAAAGGATTACAACAATACTAAGCAAGTAAGGAGATATCTACAAGCAGTGTTTATTGGGGTTTTTTATGCTCATTTACATGGGACAAAGTTGTGGGGGAGGGTTTACAACCACTTTAAGAGGGTACTCAGCACACTTGCTTTGGCCTTTCAGGAGGGTTCCCAGCACACTTCCCTTGGCATTTAAGAGGGGTACCCAGCACACCTGGTTTGTCCTTTATGAGGGTTCCTAGCACATATGCCTTGGCATTTAAGAGGCATTTAAGAAGGGTACCAAGCACTCTTGGTTTGGCCTTTCAGAAGGGTTCCAAGCACACATCCCTTGGTAATTATCCAAACAAAGGAACTCACTGCTCCAGGTGAGACAGGAAGCCTAATGATATCACAGGTGCCCGCCTCGGCTCGCCTCCGCATTCAATCAACACTGAAGAAATGGCTGCACTCCAAGATCCATCAAAATTGTTGTTTAATAAAGAACATCCCAAGTGTTACAGACAGTAAAAATGGTAAATACCATTTGTACTATCTGTAACACCTGGGATGTTCTTTATTAAACAATAATTTTTAAGGATCTTGGAGTGCAGCCATTTCTTCAGTGTTTTCCCTTGGCAATTAAGTGGGCATTCAGCATACTTCCAGTGGCATTTAAGAGGGGTACCCAGCACACCTGCTTTGGCCTTTATGAAGGTTCCTAGCACATGGTTTCCAGCACACTTCCCTTGGCAATAAAGTGGGCATCCAGCACATTTCCGGTGGCATTAAAGAATTGTACTCAGCACACCTGCTTTGGCCTTTTATAAGGGGTTCCTAGCTGATTTCCCTTGGCATTTAAGAGAGGTATCCAGCACACTTTGCTTTGGCCTTTCAGAAGGGTTCCCAGCACACTTCCCTTGGCAATTAAGTGGGCACCCAGCACACTTCCTTTGGCAGTTAAGAGATGTACCCATCACACCTTCTTTGGCCTTTATGAAGGTTCCTAGCACATTTCCCTTGGCAATGGCATTTAAGAGGGGTACCCAGCACACTTGCTTTGACTTTTAATAGGGGTACCTTCCATCCCTGGAATTTTTTGATTTATTTTATATAAACTAAAGTGCATCTAGAAGCGCTGAAACAGCAACAACAGTGAGCAAAAACACCGCCAGGAATTATGGCAGGGAGCACTTGTTGCTGGAGAATCCATTATGTAGAAAAGCACTGGGGCAACTCAGGCTGGCAGGCTTCAGCTATTGGACTGACCCCTTGAAATATTCGGTCTGAAAATGTACAGTAGATGTGTAAAAGGGCCCTTGGCGTGTATGTGGTGTGTTGTAAGTGTCTAACGCACAAACATATCCACAGAGTAACAATAGCAAGTTAACCACAGCAACCCAACATCATTGGATGCTGACTATCTGCTATGGGTGTCTGCACTCAACATCTTTTCCATCCACCTCAATGAATAAGCCTGACTTGGTTTGTTAATATAAGAGCTTTAATTAAATAATAAAACAATCAAAGATACATATTGTTTAATCACTACATCCTGTATCAAACAGTCATTCCAGCCACGAATGATGGCATAGCTCCCCCAGGTCGACTACAAATTCCAATAGAGCCAATCTGAGCCAGAGAAAGCTAGGATTGATCACCGGGTCTGTGTATGCATTGATTGCCGAAATCCGTATTCCAAATATAGATACGAAGGCCCGATGGGAGTAAGGTAGCAGCATGTATCTGTAAGCTAAATGAAGCGGCGGAATAGCTCAGCAGAGGGCCAGCTACAGTACACGGAGCCAAGATCATGTTTTGGGAGGTTTGCTACACAGTTGCTTGCAGCAGAAAACAAGCTTCGCCTTACATCAACAGTCATCAATAAATTGTCAGGCAGAGGAAGTCCCGGAATTCTCATACATACAGGCACAGGAAGGCTTATACATAACGGACTGGGAATCTTTGCTTGCTTTACATTCTTAATAAATTGGATCTGATAACGAAAGCACTAACTCAGCCGTGGAAGCTTTAGGGAAAAAAGGAGTCACGACAACGATTGCCCAATCCATTCACGTTCACGCATATCAATCTGCTACATCAGTACTGAGGTTCTGCAGCATACATCTTAAAGGCATAATCCCAAAAATGTCACCTACATTTATGTTGTCACCTCCCGTGGTTTTCTCCTATACAACAACTCCTAAGGCCTTTACATAGTGTGGACAGGATCCTAATGGTGGTATTCTAGAGGAATAGAGTTCATTATTCCATCCATTAGTCCATATTATAGGTGGTTTCTGCAACTTTCAAGAGGTTTTGGGGTTTCGCCCTTTTATGGCTAGTTTTAACTTCTTGTTACTATTTGTGCACTTCACTATTTTTTATTGATTCTCATCATTGCTACTTTTTAGTCAACATTTTTCTAAACTAGAGAAATTCTTGAAAACCAAGCATTTCACAGTCAATAGGAAAGGATTACCTAACCTAAATTCTTAAAGAGGAAGTAAACCCTGATGGGTTTACTTCCTATTTCATTTTATTTGCAAAGGCAAAGCATAATGAACTACTATGCATCGCATAGTAGTCCATTATGTGTCACTTACCTGACACAGGAGCCAGCGAAGTCGCCGCTGTCCCCTGTAGTCCGCCGCATCCATCTTGCTGGTGGCGTCTCACAGCTCCGCCGCTGTCATTCGGCGAAGCCGCGATGACGTCACTCCCGCGCATGCGCACGGGAGTCGACACGCGCGGCAGTTCCATTCTTGGAAATGCTGCGCTCAGTGCGCCTGCGCGCCGCTGTCTACGGCGCATGTGCCGTAGACAGCGGTGCCCGTTTTGAGCAAATATCTCCTAAACCATATAGGTTTAGGAGATATTGCTTGGACCTACAGGTAAGCCTTAATCTAGGCTTACCTGTAGGTCAAAGTGGTTTGTAAGGGTTTACAACCACTTTAAGATGGCGACATGCGACTGAGGGTTGTGCTCTCAAGGATTCCCCTGGCTCCAAAGGCATCAGACCCAACAGGTAAGGAAAACAAAATGCCTTCAGTACATGGCTTGAAATTCTTTTTAAAGGCGTAGCAGTCTGTAAACACACAATTACTATGTAGCCTAGCCTTTCTAAACCTTTTTAACATGGAGAAGCCCTTGAAATAACTTTTTGGCTTTGGGGAACATTTGCTAATAATTATTATATCTACAGCTCACGGTACATTAGTGTGATAGTCAGTGTGAAGAATGTTCCATATATTTGTGGCCAATGGGAAGAATCACCACCCTATATAGATAGCTTAAAAGATCATAGGTGTCAGTGGTTACTTATCTGAGAGACAGAAATCGCTTAGTGCCCGAGGAACCTCTAGCAACCTCAGGAGCCCTAGGGTTCAATGGAACCCTGGTGTGGCCAATGCATCATATTCAGCACCGGCTGGCGGACAGCTCCTATCCCAAACATACTATCTAATGCCGCGTACACATGAGCGGATTGTATGGCGTACTAAGTCCGTCATACAATCCGACGGACAGTCCGTCATACTTTCCACTGAACGGACTTGACCACACACGGATACCCAAACAGTCCGACGAAAGCTTGCGCGATGACGTGTACAGCACGTACGACGGGACTAGAAATAGGAAGTCCAATACACAGCCACGCACCCTTCCGCCGTGTAAATCCTTTCTGGGCACGCGCCATTCTTAGTCCGTCGAACTAGCATACTGACGAGCGGATTGTCCGCTGAAACCAAAGTACGACGGACAGAATTTCGAAAAATCTGAAATTCTTAGTACGCTGGACTGCACGCTGAAAAAGTCCGCTGAAGCCCACACACGAGCGGACTGTCCGCTGAAATGTGTTTAGACGGACTAAGTACGCCATACAGTCCGCCCGTGTGTACGCGGCATTAGACTTTCTAGATCAGCCTTAGAACCCTGGGGTTCCTCCAGAGCCTGCTAGGGGTTCCTGAAGTAATGAGTAATTTATGTCTCTCAGATAAGTAGGGCAGCACAGTGGTGTAGTGGTTAGCACTTTCACCTAGCAGCAATAGGGTCGTTGGTTTGAATCCCAACCATGACACCATCTGCCTGGAGTTTGCATGTTCTCCCTGTGCCTGCGTGGGTTTCCTTCGGGTACTCCGGTTTCCTCCCACACTCCAAAGACATGCCGGTAGGTTAATTAGACCTTGTCTAAAAAATTGGCCCGTGTATGTGTATGTCAATGTTGTATGTGTTTGTAAGCATGTCGGGACCTTACGGGGTAAAGGACCATGCAAGCCACAGATGGACTCTGGTGGCAAGAAAGCACCCTGAGGCAATTCAGTTTGCATAGGTAGTGCCATACAAGTCACTCACAAGTAACCATTTTCCTGACAGAAGAGTCTTAGCAAGAGGTTCCCTAGGTCCAGAAAGTTTTTTCAAGGGTCCCCCCGTGTCAAAAATGTTTAGGATGACTGTCCTAGTGGCAGCAGAGTCTTAGCAAGAAGTTCTGTTCTCTAGGACCAGAAAGTTATTTCAAGGATTCCCCCATGTTAAAAATGTTTAGGATGACTGTTCTAGTGGCAGAAGAGTCTTAGCAAGAGGTTTGCTGAGACCAGACAGTTATTTTCAAGGGTTCCCCCATGTTAAAATTGCTTGGGATGGCTGTTCTAGTGGCAGATGAGTCTTAGCAAGAGGTTACCTAGGATGAGAAGTCTTTACATCACCAGCCAATCACTACTACTTTTTAGCAAGTATTTTTTTTTTATAACGAGAGATTCATGAGCAACATGTGGATCAAAGTACATAAGGGAGGATTATCAAACTTAAAATTCTGATTTGTCGACAAACAGGCTGAGAGAAACGCTCTCAAGGATTCCACCAGCTCCAATGGCATCATTCCCCTTATGGTAAGGAAACAAACTGCCCACAGCCTGAAAAGCTTTTTAAAGGTATTGCAGCTCTTTGACATAGAATGACCATGTAGCCAATGGCTGACGAACAGCTCCTATCCCAAGCATGCCATTTTAGACTTTCTAGAGCAGCCTTTATCGACTTTATTTCTCCAGAAGAACCTGTATAATAATTTTCAGGTCTTGGGAAAACCTAGCTAAAACGAATTACTTGGGGTCAGCAAGAAGAACATTCCTTACATTGGTCGCTAGTGGCAAGAATAGGCCTACCGTGGTGATCAGAATGCCACCAGTACAAACAGCTAAAAAGATCATTAGTGTGATGCTCCTCGCTCTGCCAAGTGGCAATGAACTCAGAATTATGCAGGCACCAACAGGTGACACAGGTCAATGAGCCACTGTTCATGGAATCCTAGCAAGGTCTTGAGGAATCCTGGTTGAGGGTATCTGCTATAGAGGCGGAAGAGGCATTACATCACCAGCCAAGCCTTAAAAAACCCTCATCATTACAATTTTTAGCAAGCCTTTTTTTTTTTTTTAACTAGAAAGATTCTTGAACACCAAGTGGATTAAAGTCGATAAGGGAGAACTATCTAACTTAAACTCCTAATATGGCAGCATGCAGGCTAACGAGCATGCTGTCAAGGTTTCCTCCAACTCTGAAGGCATCAGAACCCACAGGTAAGGGAAATGAACTGCCCACTGTACATGGTCTGAAATCTTTTTTAACAGTATTGCAGCCCTTTAACTTAGACTGACCATGTAGTCAATGCATCATATTCAGCACCAGCCGATGGACAGCTCATATCTCAACTATGTCATCTCAGACTTTCTAGAGGCAGAAGAGACTTTGGGGTTTATTTACTAAAGGGAAATCCACTTTGCACTACAAGTGCATTGCAAGTGCACGTGGAAGTGCAGTCGCTGTAGATCTGAGGGGGGCATGCAAGGAAAATAAAAAACAGCATTTTTGCTTGCACGTGATTGGATGATAGAAATCAGCAGAGCTTACCCTAATTTTGATCTTCCCCTCAGATCTACAGCAGCTGCACTTCCGAGTGCACTTGCAGTGCACTTGTAGTGCAAAGTGGATTTGCCTTTAGTAAATAAACCCCTTTGCTTCTCTATAGCAAGCCGTTTCGATACCTAGAGAGATTCTTGACCACTAAGTCCAGGATTACCCAATTTAATCTTTAAAGATGGTGGCAGGCAGACAGAGGGGTACATTCTCAAGGATTGCTCGAGCACCAAAGCCATGGTAAGGAAAACAAACTGGCCAAATAACATGACCTGAAATTCTTTTTGAGAGCTGGTTCACATCAGGTACAGTCCAGTGCATTTTTAACCTGCATAAAAAATGCAAGCGCAGTGTTTTCCATGTATTCCAATGGCCCTAGTTCACACCAGTGCAGTTCATTCCAGTGTAGTCAACAATAGTAAAACATGTTGCATTTTATTTTTGTAGGGAATGCATCTGAAACTCAGAAAAATGCATTAAAAACACTGTTTTAAAGCTGTTATGCATGTTATTTTAATAAAGGAAGTCTGCTATTTTATGTTATCCCAAGTGCCGACTTTTCCTCCAGTGATTCATGCATCAAAAACACACATTCAGAAATGTAAAAAGAGCACAGACATTGTGGTGTGAACTGGCCCTAAAGGTGGAATCAGTCTTTAACATACAATGACCTTGTAGCCAATGCATGAAATATTCAGCACCAGCTGGTGGACAGCTCCTTTCCCAAGCATGCCAGCTTGGACTTTCCACAGCAGCCTTTCTCTGCTAGGGTAACTCCAGAGGTTACTAGGAGTTCCTCAGGCAATAAGCAAGCTCTGCTTCTCAGATAAGTAACCACTGATCTTCATATGGATCACAAATGTAGTTTGAAGCAATCTTCCTACTGACCATTAGACTCATTGTAAATATAGTATGCATTAGCGGGGGTTTCCTGCGACCATAAAGTTAATTTAAGGGTTCCTCCATGTTAAAAGGGTTAGAAAAGGCTGTTCTATAGGCAGAAGGGGCTTTACATCACCAGCCAACTTGAAAGATTACTGATAACTAGAGAGATTCTTGAGCACCAAGTGGATCTACTGCAAGTCCAAAGTGGGGGATTACCCAACTTCAACTTCTAAGATGGCGGCATGTAGACTGAGGAGTGCACTCTTGCAGATTTCTCCAGTTCCCAAGGCATTAGACCCCCACAGGAACAGAAAAATGAATTGCCCACAGTAGGTGGCCTGAAATTCTTTTTCAAGGTATAGCAGCCCTTTAACACAAAATGGCCATGTAGCCCAGGGTTTTTCAGCAAGAGTTCCATGGAACCTTATGCTTCCTCCAGAGGTTGCTTAGAGTTCCTTGAGCAACTTCTACCTCCCAGATAAGTTCCAAATGACACCATTAATCTTTTACCTGTCCGTAAGAGGATAATTCTTCCCAATGACCACAAGGGTAAGGAGCATTCTTCCCCCGGACCATCATATCAATGTATCACAAGTTGTAGACATATTCATTTTTAGCAGGGGCTCC
Source organism: Lithobates pipiens (assembly GCF_037356315.1). Classification (NCBI taxonomy): domain Eukaryota; kingdom Metazoa; phylum Chordata; class Amphibia; order Anura; family Ranidae; genus Lithobates; species Lithobates pipiens. The sequence goes on from NW_027507785.1 coordinate 309,952,831, forward strand.
CGGAGACCAGAAAGTAATTTCAAGGGTTCCAGCGCATATTCAGCACCAGTTGGTGGACAGCTGCTATCCCAAGCATGCCATCCCAGACTTTCTAGAGGCAGAAGACACTTTACATCACCAGCCAACTAGAGCAGGGTTTCTCAGCCAGGGTTCCATGGAACACTAATGCCGCGTACATACGACTGGACTTTTCGAGGGACTAGGTCCGACGGTCTTCCCAACGGACTTTCGGCGGAGTTCCGATGGACTTTTCCAAATGAACGGGATTGGCCACCCACAATCACACCAAAGTCTGATGGATTCAAATGTGATGACGTACGACCGGACTAGAATAAGGAAGTTCATAGCTAGTAGCCAATAGCTGCCCTAGCGTCAGTTTTCATCTGTCGGACTAGCATACACACGAGCGGATTTTTCGTTAGGAACTGGGTCCGGCGGAGTTCCGGTGAAAAAATTTGAAACATGTTCTATTTCTAAAGTCCGTCAGATTTTTGAACAGCAAAGGTCCGATGGAGCCCACACACGATCAAATTGTTTGACGGATTCACTCTGTCGGACCTTTGCTGTTGAAAAGTCCGGTCATGTGCATAAGGTTCCTCCAGAGGTTGCTAGGGGTTCCTGGAGCAATAAGCAATTTCTGCCTCTCAGATAAGTTCCCCACTGACACCATTGGTCATTTTAGCAATCTGTAAGGAAGTAATTCTTCCCAATGACCTCAAGTGTAAGCAGCAGTCTTCCCAGTGATTATTACACTAAGGCCCCTTTCACACTGGGGCGGTGCGGCCGTCGGCAGTAAAACGCCGCTATTTTTAGCGGCGCTTTACCGTCGTTTTAGGGGTGGTCTGCGGGCGCTAGCGGGGTGGTTTTAACCCCCCCCCTAGCGGCCGAAAAAGGATTAAAACCCGCTATGCTGGCGGTATTGCCGTGCTGTCCCATTGATTTCAATGGGTAGGAGCGGTTTAGGAGCGGTGAATACACCGCTCCTTCACCACTCCAAAGATGTGGCTAGCAGGACTTTTTTCACCGTCCTGCCAGCGCACCGCTCCAGTGTGAAAGCCATCCGGCTTTCACACTGGAGTGAAAGGGGCCGGTTTTTATAGGCGCTACACAGGTGCTGTTTTTAGCACTGTAACGCCTGAAAACCACCCCAGTGTGAAAGGGGCCGAATGTATCATGAGATGTAGATATAGTAATTATTAGCAGGGGTTCCCTGAGACCAGAAAGTTATTTCAAGGGTTCCTCTGTGTTGAAAATGTTTACATCCTGAACTAGAGAGATTCTTAAAGCACCAAGTGGATCAAAGTCCAAAGGGAAGGATTACCAAACTTAAACTCCTAAGATGGCGGCACGCAGACTGAAGAGTGCACCCTCTTGGATTCCCCTGGCTCCCAAGGCATTAGACCCCACAGGTATGGAAAATGAACTGCCCACAGTACATAGCCTGAAATTCTTTTTTTTTAAAGTGTAGAATCCGTTTAACACAGAATAACCATATAGCCAACGCATCATATTTAGCACCAGCTGGTGGACAGCTCCTATCCCAAGCATGCCATCTCAGACTTTCTACTGCAGGGTTTCTCAATCAGGGTACCATGGAACTCTAGGGTTCCTCCAGAGGTCGCTATGGGTTCCTAGAGCGATGAGCAGTTTCTGCCTCCCGGATAAGTTCCCACTGACATCACTGACCTTTTAAGCTATCTGTATGGGGTAATTCTTCCCAATGACCATAAGCATAAGGAGCATTCTCTCCACTGACCAGCATACTAATGTACTGGATCATAAGTTGTAGATATAGTAGTTATTAGCAAGAGTTCCCTGAGATCAGAAAGTAATTTCAAGGGTTCCTCTGTGTTGAAAAGGTTGAAAAAGGCTTATGTAGCCAATGCATCACGTTCGGCACTGGCTGGTGGACAGCTTCTATCCCAGGCATGCCATCTCAGACTTTCTAGAGATGTTTTACATCACCAGCCAACTAGAGAGATTTTTCAGCACTAAGTGTATCAAAGTCCAAAGTGGAAGATTACCCAGCTTTGACTTCTAAGATGGCGGCATGCAGACTGAAGAGCGCACTCTCACGGATTCACCCAGCTCCCAAGGCATCAGACCCCGCAGGTATGGAAAATGAACTGCCCACAGTACGTGGTCTGAAATTGTTTTTTAAAAAGTGTAGCATCCCTTTAACACAGAATGACCATGTAGCCAATGCATCATATTCAGCACCGGCAAGCGGACAGCTCCTATCCCAAGCATGCCCATCGCAGTAGACTTTCTAGAGGCAGAAGAGACTTTACATCACCAGCCAAACCTGCAGCCTGTGAACTGCCCAGATACAGTGCTGATGGGAGACACATTGGATTATCAAACAGAATCAGACACAAAGGCTTGATATGCCATGATACTGGCAGTCTAGAGGAGAATCCAGCAATAAAAAAAATATATAAAAGAAATAAGAAAAGACAGTAGCAGCACAGGGCATACGGTGGCACCTCTCCAGCACTTTTGGAAAATAAAATAGCAATGGCACAGGAAATAACAGTTACAGGATCACCCTAGCAACATAGAAAATGAAGGCTATAGAGTGCTGATGATGTATATAACCCACTTGCTACAATCACAGAACTAGCCCAAAAAAAAAATATGACAGTTGTGGTGGAGAACATCTTCAGAAATCTTCTAGAAGAATGCAATTGTCTTATTGTAGCATGCAATCACACATCATTGCATAGAGTGTGCAGTCCATAGGTGAAGCAAGATGTGGCAACAATGCATAAGATCCAGTTACTGTGCAGAAATCTTCTCCAATCATGCAAGGACAGTCCTGGGCATGGAGTGCCAGGCTACACACACATCTCATCCTCCTATAGGTTAACCCCTTGTGTCCAGGAGAAAGGCTTCAGCACTGCAATGGGTCCCCCCCTCCCAGCCCTGACCCCCTGGACACCCCCCACCCAAGCCCTGACCCTCTGGACCCCCCCCCCCCCCCCAAGTCCTGATCCCCTGCACACCCCCCTCCACCAAGACCTGACCCCCTGCACAACCACCCCCCCACCAATGCCCATTTATACTCACATTGGAGAGATGATAGGTTGCCCATTAGTGCCCAGCACAGGTCTGCTATTCCTTAGTGGTCTTGCAGGGAGGGACGGATCAGTGAGATGGCAGCAGCACAGGGTCCAGGGGGGGGGCAGCAGGGGCAGTCTACAGGGTGTCCTTCAGGCTGGCCCCCATAAGGCAGAGACGTGGGTCAGGCTGCAGAGACATGACAGCAGTTATAAGGAGAGCAGAGGGGATCTGTGTGCTGAGAGTGGGGGGGTCATCTTCTGCCACCTCCATCCAGGTGCCTGGGCACGGCTCTGCTGCATGGAAGGAGGAGGGTGCTGGAGGTGGGTGGGGGATCTCTGCCAGTCTCAGCCCGGGCAGCGGTGGTGGCAGCAGCGGCAGAGGCAGCGGCAAGCTCCCGCCGGGGCTCTCTGAGCGATCGGAGCCTGTGCAGCCCCTTCCGCCACCCCCACACACCGTGACGTCACGGATCCCACCTCCCCCTCGCACACACCTAGGGGGCTTCTATGATGGGGGGCTTCATCAGCTGTGCCGCATCCCCGGCACTCTGCACTCTCCACCTCCGCTGACCGGAGAGCCTGACATCGGGGGAGGATGCGGGGGGGACCGAACGGGGGGCAGAGCACAGGGCACCTACTAAATAGGGGGGAGAATCAGGGCACCCAGTGGGGGGGGGGGGGGTCAGCACAGGGCACCCACTGAATGGGGGGGTCAGAGAACAGGGAACCCACTGAATAGGGGGGTCAGAGCACAGGGCACCCACTGAATGGGGGGGTCAGGGCACCTACTGAAAAGGGGGGGTCAGAGCACAGGGCACCCACTGATTGGGGGGGTCAGAGCACAGGGAACCCACTGAATGGGGGGGAGGGTCAGAGCACCCAGTGAATGGGGGGGCCAGGGCACCCAATGGGGAGGGGCTTCAGGGCACCCACTGAATGGGTAGGCCAGAGCACAGGGCACCGACTAAATGGGGGGTCAGGGCACCCACTGAATAGGGAAGGAGGGTCAGGGCACCCAGTGCATGGGGGGGCAGGGGGTGGTGGGGTCAGGGCACCCACTGAAAGGGGGGGAGGGTCAGAGCACAGGGCACCCACTAAATGGGGGGGGGTCAGAGCAAAGGGCACCCACTGAATAGGGGGGGTCAGAGCACAGGGCAGCCACTGAAAAGGGGGAGTCAGAGCACAGGGCACCCACTGAATAGGGGAGGGGGTCAGGGCACCCAGTGAATGGGGGGGCCAGGGCACCCACTGGGGAGGAGGGGTCAGGGCATCCACTGAATGGGGGGCGGTCAGAGCACAGGGAACCCACTGAATGGGGGGGATCAGGGCACCCACTGAATAGGGGAAGGGGGGTCGGGGCACCCAGTGAATGGGGGGGTCAGATCACAAGGCACTTACTGAATAGGGGAGGAGGGTCAGAGCACTGGGCACCCACTGAATAGGGGGGTGGTTAGGGCTCCCACTGAATGATGGAGGTTGGTCAGGGCACCCACTGAATAGGGGGGTGTCAGAGCACAGGGAACCCCCTGAATAGGGGGGAGGGTCAGGGCACCCACTGGGGAGGGGGGTCAGGCACCCACTGAATGGGGGGGGTCAGAGCACAGGGCATCCACTGAATGGGGGGGGGGTCAGGGCACCCAGTGAATGGGGGTCAGGGCACAGGGAACCCACTGAATGGGGGGGTCAGGGCCCCCACTGAATAGGGGGGTCAGGGCACCCACTGAATAGGGGGGTCAGGACACCCACTGAATAGGGTAGGGTCAGAGCACAGGGCACCCACTGAATAGGGGGGGTCAGGACACCCACTGAATGGGGGGGTCATAGCACAGGGCACCCACTGAATGGGGGGGTAGAGCACAGGGCACCAACTGAATGGGGGGGTCAGAGCACAGGGAACCCACTGAATGGGGGGGTGTCAGGGCACCCACTGAATAATGGGGGGTCAGAGCACAGGGCACCAAGTGAATGGGGGGTCAGAGCACAGGGAACCCACTGAATGGGGGGGTGTCAGGGCACCCACTGAATAGGGGGGGCAGAGCACAGGGCACCCACTGAATAGGGGAGGGGGTCAGAGCACACGGCACCCACTGAATGGGGGTGGGGGTCAAAGCACAGGGAACCCACTGAATAGGGGGGGGGGATCAGCAAGGGGCTCCCTCTATACACTTTATCTCTTCTCTCTAGTATGTAATATATAAATGTATTGAATCTTTTTCTCTCATATATACTGTATGCATGTGATATTTATTATTATACAGTATATACAGTATCTCACAAAAGTGAGTACACCCCTCACATTTTTATAAATATTTTCTTCTATCTTTTCATGTGACAACACTGAAGAAATGGCACTTGTCTACAATGTAAAGTAGTGAGTGTACAGCTTGTATAACAGTGTAAATTTGCTGTCCTCTCAAAATAACTCAACACACAGCCATTAATGTCTAAACCGCTGGCAACAAAAGTGAGTACACCCCTAAGTGAAAATATCCAAATTGGGCCAAAAGTGTCAATATTCTGTGTGGCCGCCATTATTTTCCAGCACTGCCTTAACCCTCTTGGGCATGGAGGTCACCAGAGCTTCACAGGTTGCCACCGGAGTCCTCTTCCCCTCCTCCATGATGACATCACAGAGCTGGTGGATGTTAGAGACCTTGCGCTCCTCCACCTTCTATCTGAGGATGCCCCACAGATGCTCAATAGGGTTTAGGTCTGGAGACATGCTTGGCCAGTCCATCACCTTTACCCTCAGCTTCTTTAGCAAGGCAGTGGTCGTCTTGGAGGTGTTTGAGGTCGTTATCATGTTGGAATACTGCCCTGTGGCCCAGTCTCTGAAGGGAGGGGATCATGCTCTGCTTCAGTATGTCACAGTACATGTTGGCATTCATGGTCCCCTCTATGAACTGTAGCTCCCCAGTCCCAGCAGCACTCATGCAGCCCCAGACCATGACACTCCCACCACCATGCTTGACTGTAGGCAAGACAAACTTGTCTTTGTACTCCTCACCTGGTTGCTGCCACACACGCCTGACACCATCTGAACCAAATAAGTTTATCTTGGTCTCATCAGACCACAGGACATGGTTCCAGTAATCTATGTCCTTAGTCTGCTTGTCTTCAGCAAACTGCGGGCTTTCTTGTGCACCATATTTAGAAGAGGCTTCCTTCTGGGATGACAGCCATCCAGACCAATTTGATGCAGTGTGCGGCGTATGGTCTGAGCACTGACAGGCTGACCCCCCACCCCTTCAACCTCTGCAGCACTCATACGTCTATTTCCCAAAGACAACCACTGGGTATGAAGCTGTGCATGTGCACTCACCTTCTTTGGTCAACCATGGCGAGGCCTGTTCTGAGTGGAACTTGTCCTGTTAAACCGCTGTATGGTCTTGGCCACTGCGCTGCAGCTCAGTCTCAGGGCCTTGGCAATCTTCTTATAGCCTAGGCCACCTGCTCCCCATTCACACCTGAGACCTTGTTACACTAACAAGTCACATGACACCTAGGTGGGAAAATTGCTAATTGGGCCCAATTTGGGCCTTCAGAAGTAACCTAATTAGAAAATAGAGTGCACCTCTGTGTAATTGAATCTCAATATAAATACAGCTGTTCTGTAAAGCCCTCAGAGATTTTTTGGAGAACCTTAATGAACACACCAGACAAGTCAGGGATAAATTTGTGGAGAAGTTTAACCACTTCCTGCCCAACGACGTCATATGACGTCGACTTTGAGTGGGGATATCTGAATGATGCCTGCAGCTACAGGCATCATTCAGATATTGTTTTTAGAGCCGGCGATTCCCTGCACTGTAAGAACAATCATAGTGGCTGTTTATCTGCTTGATCATTCTTACAGGCAGCGGGAGGGGATGTCTCCCGCCGCCCTCCGGTGCTTCTCCCAGCTCACCCATATGATTGGCAAGAGGGAGAAGGAATTGGCCCATGCCATAAGTTTACCATGGTGACATGGATTGTATTATGACATCCAAAGAATTCAATGTTGTTCTCATCTGACCAGACTATATTCTCCCAGTATTTCACAGGATTGCCTAAATGTTGTGCAGCAAACTTTAAAGGAGCTTCAACATGCTTTTTTTTATAGCAATGGAGTCTTGCGTGGTGAGCGTGCATACAGACCATGGTGGGTGAGTACATTACTTATTGTTTTCTCTGAAACAATTGTACCTGCTAATTCCAGGTCTTTCTGAAGCTCTCCACAAGTGGTTCTTGGACAACTCTTATGATAATTCTTTTCACTCCTCTGTCAGAAATCTTGCGAGGAGCACCTGGTCGGGGCCAGTTTATGGTGAAATTATGTTCTTTCCACTTCTGGATTATGGCCCCAACAGTGCTCACTGGAACATTCAGAAGTTTAGAAATCCTTTTGTAACCAATGCCATCAGTATGTTTTGCAACAATAAGGTTGTGAAGGTCTTGAGAGAGCTTTTTGCATTTACTCATCATGAGATGGGTCTTGTGTGGCTACCCATGTGAAAAGGGCCTTTTAGGGCTCTTTTATATAGGCAGGAAGGATGTGGTAAAAACAGGCATGCCGACCTGCTGTTTTACCTCCCCCTGCTGCGCTCTGAATCTTAACATTACAGCCTGACAGGGCTGCACACATGCCACAGATACAATGCTTTGCTGCTTCACTGTGGAATTTTTTACTCAGCCTTCATGTATGACAGGCGGCGCTGTTTGTCAAACTCACTCACTGAAATCAGTAGGGCTGCAATCTACTCGCGATGCAACGCATGGCTCACAGTTGTGGCGCAGTCCAATGTAAAATTCACAGCGCTTAACTTTTTCCACATTTTATTATATTACAGCCTTATACATAGTTACATAGTAGGTGAGGTTGAAAAAAGACACAAGTCCATCAAGTCCAACCTATGTGTGTGATTATGGGGGTTATTTACAAAAGGCAAATCCACTTTACACTGCAAGTGCACTTGGAAGTGCAGTCGCTGTAGATCCGAGGGGGACATGCGAGGAAAATAAAAAACAGCATTTTAGCTTGCACATGATTGGATGATAAAATCAGCAGAGCTTCCCCTCATTTCAGATCTACCCCTTAGATTTAGAGAGACTGCACTTCCAAGCACACTTGCAGTGCAAAGTGGATTTTCCTTCAGTAAATAACCCCTTATATGTCAGTATTACATTGTATATCCATGTATGTTGCGGCCCTTCAGGTGCTTATCTAATAGTTTCTTGAAACTATCAATGCCCCCCGCTGAGACCACCACCTGTGGAAGGGAATTCCACATCTTTGCCGCTCTTAATGCCGCGTACACACGATCGTAATTTCCGGCCAGAAAAAGACACATGAGAGCTTTTCAATCGGAAAATGCGACCGTGTGTACGCTCCATCGGCATTTAGCTGTCCGAATTTCCGCCAGCCAAAAATTGATAGCATGTTCTAATATTTCCCAACGGAAAAACTTTCTATCGGTAATTCTGATCGTGTGTATGCAATTCCGTCATGCCAAAAATCACGCATGCTCAGATTCAACTACGAGACAGAAGCTATTGGCTACTTGCTATTGAACTTCATTTCCTAGTCCTGTCGTACGTGTTGTACGTCACCGCGTTCTAAATGATCAGAATTTGGTGTGACCGTGTGTAGGCAAGACAGCTTGAGCAAAATTCAGTCGGGAAAACCATCAGAGCTTTTTCCGATGAGAATTCCGATCGTGTGTACACGCCATTGCCCTCTACATAGTTTAAGGTTAAACCTATTTTCTTCTAATTTTAATGAGTGGCCACGTGTCTTATTAAACTCCCTTCTGCAAAAAAGTTTTATCCCTATTGTGGGGTCACCAGTACGGTATTTGTATATTGAAATCACATCCCCTCTCAAGCGTCTCTTCTGCAGAGAGAATAAGTTCAGTGCTCACAACCTTTCCTCATAACTGATATCCTCCAGACCCTTTATTAGCTTTGTTGTCCTTCTTTGTACTCACTCCATTTCCAGTACATCCCTCCTGAGGCCTGGTGCCAGGACCGTCTTTAAGGCAGGGCAAAAGGGGCAGCTGCCCTGGGCCCTGTCATTGTTGTGGGGCCCAAAACAGCTGCCTCATACTTGCCAACTATCAGGTTTAAATTCCCTTGTCCCTTTCAAGTTTTATTCCTGTGCTGTGTCCCGATATCTCAGTGTGAAGAGCTGGTACTAATGCTGCCCAGCTCTGCCCTATTGTTGTGTACAGATGACTCACCTGCAGACCCTGTGTTTACATGTAAATAACCGGCATTCGTATGTAAATAGCGGCGACAATACTAAACAAATAGCTGCGGCCGGCGGCATTTATATGTAAATAAAGGTGGCATTCCTATGTATATCATGCTCCCCTGCTGTGAGGAGGTGATGTGCTGTAACTTCTAGCAACTAATCAGTGATCCGTAATGTGTGCTGTAACCTCTAGCAACCAGTCAGTAAGCAGTAATGATATGCTGTAACCTCTGGCAACCAATCGCAATAGCTGCCTGATCTGATACAGAAAACTGATTTTAAGTCTAGCTGCTATTTATTGTATGTCTCAGAGCAGGGAAATTGCATGGGGGGGGGGGGGGGGGCCCAAGAAAACATTTGCCCAGGGTCCAATCTATATTAAAGACGGCCCTGCCTGGTGCCCAGAACTAGACAGCATACTTATTCCAAAATAGATTAAATTCATTATTTTCCTCATGATTCTACAATACCCCATGACAGTTTGAAAGAAGTTTGAAATCTTTGCAAGTTTATTAAAAATGAAAAAAACATTTGCATGAGTATTCACAGCCTTTGCCATGACACTCAAAACTGAGCCAAAAAGTCCAAGGAATTGTCTGTAGACCTCTGAGACGGGGTTGTATGGAGGCACAGATCTGGGGAAGGGTACAGAAAAATGTCTGCAGCATTGAAGGTCTCAATGAGCACAGTGGCCTCCATCATCTGTAAATGGAAGAAGCTTGGAACCACCAGGACTCTTCCTGGAGTGGGCCGCCCCAACCAAACTGAGCGATTGGAGGAGAAGGGCCTTAGTCAGGGAGGTGACCAAGAACCCGATGGTCACTCAAGCATTTCTCTGTGCACAGAGGAGAACTTTCCAGAAGAACAACCATCTCTTCAGCACTCCACCAATCAGGCCTGTATGGTAGAGTGGCCAGACAGAAAGCACTCCTTAGTAAAAGGCACATGACAGCCCGCCTGGAGTTTGCCAACATGCACCTGAAGGACTCTCAGACCATGAGAAACAAAACTCTCTGATCTGATGAAATAAAGATTGAACTCTTTGGCCTGAATGGCAAGCCTTATATCTGGAGGAAACCAGGCACCACCGATCCCCTGGCCAATACCATCCCTACAGTGAAGCATGGTGGTGGCAGCATCATGCTGTGGGGATATTTTTCAGTGGCAAGAACTGGGAGACTAGTCAGGATTGAGGGAAAGATCAATGCAGCAATGTACAGAGACATTCTTGATGAAAACCTGCTCCAGAGAGCTCTGGACCTCAGACTGGGGTGAAGGTTCATCTTCAAACAGGACAACAGCTCTAAGCACACAGCCAAGATAACAAATGAGTGACTACGGGACAACTCTGTGAATGTCCTTGAGTGGCCCAGCCAGAGTCCAGGTATGATTCCGATTGAACATCTCTGGAGAGATCCAAAAAATGGCTTTGCACCGACGCTCCCCATCCAACCTAATGGCGCTTGAGAGGTGGTGCAAAGAAGAATGGGAGAAACTGCCCAAAAATAGGTGTGCCCAGCTTGTAGCATCATACTCAAAAAGACTTGAGGCTGTAATTGGTGCCAAAGGTGCTTCAACAAAGTATTGAGCAAAGGCTGTGAATACTTATGAACATGGGATTTTTTTTGTTTTTTATTTTTAATAAATTTGCAAATATTTCAAACAAACGTCTTTCATGTTGTCATTATGGGGTATTATTTGTAGAATTTTGAGAAAAATAATCAATTTTATCCATTTTGGAATAAGGCTGTAACATAACAAAATGTGGAAAAATGATGTGATGCTGATGGAGTTATTGCAAACAAATTTTCAAAGGCTTTTTTTTTCTAGTGATATCAAGAATAATATTATTATGCTTGTTATTTTTTTTTATTTGGGCAAGTTACCACAACACCATTATCCCGTAGTTTTTAAGATCAAAGATATCAAAGATACAACTATGTTGGTGTCCCTTGTTAATTTTGCACAACACATAGCCAAGTATTATTCTACACAATTTTTTTATTGTGCATAAAAACCTATTCCCTGCCATTTTTACATTGATCAGTGCATTTTTATAGCACTGATCAATGTAATGTCACTGGTCCCCAAAAAGTCTCACATAGGCCCCTTTCACACTGGGCGGTTTTCAGGCGCTACATCGCTAAAAATAGCGCCTGTATAGCGCCTGAAAAAACCGGCCCCTTTCACTCCAGTGTGAAAGTCGGAGGGCTTTCACACTGGATCAGTGCGCTAGCAGGACGGTGAAAAAAGTCCTGCTAGCCGCAACTTTGGAGTAGTGAAAGGAGCAGTGAATATACCGCTCCTAAACCGCTCCTACCCATTGAAATCAATGGGACAGCGCGACTATACCGCCGGCAAAGCACCGTGATCAAGGGCTTAACTGGGGTAGACACGATCGGACATTCCGACAACAAAATCCCATGTTTTTTATCCCGAAGGATGTTGGCTCAAACTTGTCTTGCATACACACGGTCACGCAAAGTTGGCCAGAAATTCCAAACGCCAAGAACGCGGTGACATACAACACGTACGACAAGCCGAGAAAAATTAAGTTCAATAGCCAGTGCTGCTCTTCTGCTTGATTTCGAGCATGCGTGGTACTTTGTGCATCGGAATTGTGTACACACGATCGGAATTTGCGCGAACGGATTTTGTTGTCGGAAAATTTGAGAACCAGATCTTGAAGAAATTCCAATGGAAACTGTCCGATGGAGCCTACACACGGTCGGAATTTCTCCGATCGCTCATTTTCCATTGGAAAGTCCGACCGCGTGTGCAAAGGAATTAGAAAAAGAGAACTATGTGTTTTTCCATGACCTGCAAAATTCTTTGACCTGTCTGTAAGTGCGGACCTCTTTTCTTCTATCTTGAGGTGGGCATTGAAAGCAGTAACTGACCTTCAAAGAGATATTTGCACCATGCTTTCTTTAAGGCAAAGGCCGACACCCACGGCCAGAGCCACAACGATCCTTTTGATGTGACTGACCACAAGGCAATCCTTGTTATGGATCTAATGATGTCTATGGCCACCTCGGCCATGAATCTGGAGGTTAGTTTTATGTCTCTCACAGCAGTAAATATTTCAGCTTTAGTGAGATCATCCAATACGGGGCGGCTGAACTGGGAGATGCCGTTGTAAACAGCATCTCCCCATTCTACCTAGCAACAAGTGACGCTGATCTCTGCTCCATGTGATTGGAGCAAAGATCAGTGTTCACTAAAAGAAAGCCCAGCCCCCCCCCCCCCCTCCCCAGTTAGTAACACACCACTAGGAACACTTAACCCCTACACTGCCACCCACTGGTTAACCCCTTCACTGCCAGTGTAATTTACACAGGAATCACTGCATTTTGTATAGCACTGATCACTGTATAAACGACAATGGTCCCAAAAATGTGTCAAAAATGTCCAATGTGTCCGCCATAATGTCGCAGTCACAAAAAGCTATAACTTTTGCGCAAACCAATCAATAATCGGTTATTGTGATTTTTTTTTTTATATATATTTTTGGGGGATATTTATTATAACAAAAAGTAAAAAATAAGGCGTTTTTTTTCAAAATTGTCGCTCTATTTTTGTTTATAGCGCAAAAAATAAAAACTGCAGGGGTCATCAAATACCACCAAAAGAAAGCTCTATTTGTGGGGAAAAAAAGGACGTCAATTACGTTTGAGAGCAACGTCGCACGACTGTGTAATTGTCAGTTAAAGCGACGCAGTGCCGAATCGCAAAAAGTGGTCTGGTCTTTGGCCAGCAAAATGGTCCGGGGCTGAAGTGGTTAATGAATACCGTTTCGTAAATGTGAAATTCAACACACTTCCATTTAATCTGTGAAAAGAAAAGTTGCTCACTACCTCTTCAAATGTTTTAAGAATTTCTTCTTCTTTTGAGGTTCTTCAGTCAGAAGAGCTTGTCTATAAATTACTGCAAGTCCTCTCAGCTGAAGACAAATCCTGGAATACAATTCAAGTAACGCTGTACTTGCAGTTCTCAAACAAGAAAAATATGCATTTCTGCCACTAGCGGGCACTGCAGGGGAAAGGCTACAGTTTAATTTGCTTGTGGGCTCCATCTTGTACCTCCTACAGTTGGGTGATTGTTGGGATAGAGTAGATCAGAGTTTCTCAACTCCAGTCCTCAAGGCGCCCCAAAAGGTCATGTTTTCAGACTTTACATTTTTTTGCGCAGGTGATTTGATCAGCTTCACTGCCTTAGTAATTACCACATTTTCATCTGAGGGAAATCCTGAAAACATGACCTGTTGGAGCGCCTTGAGGACTGGAGTTGAAAAACCCTGGAGTAGATGATAGTTTCTGTCCTCCTAGGCCTTATTTGACAGGTAAGCGGGAAAATTTGTCTGACAAATTAGCTTATCTTTTTTAACCTTTAAATGATTCCAATTAATGTTTTCCACCATCACAGCATAATGTTTCCCTATAGTCTGCTCCAGGGCCCTTTTTTGTTCCGGGGGGGTTCAGCAGCAGGTACTAAGTGAAAGTATTTTTACATAAAATAAATTGGGCCAAAATGATAAAGACTGGAAAAAGGAAAAACAATATGTGTTGCCCCTAGTAAGCAATCACATCCTAATTGTATTTTATCAGGTCCTATAGAACATCGAACCTGATTTCAGCTTTTTCCTTCTTCCAGTTTTTGTGAACGCTTTTGGCTATTGTGGCCATTGGCTATAGTGAGTGTGCTGCCTACCTACCTGCCCTTTGCACCTCCTCAGTAAGATTGGCTATCATGGTGCAAAGTTCACCATGTTGTGTCAGACAGAGCACTCCCTGACTTTTTTAACTTTTACAGATTAAATAAAAAGGGGGAATGCACTGCCTACCACAGGATGGTGCACTGCAATAGTCAATCTTACTGGGCAGGTAAAAGGGCACCATCTTGTGGAAGGCAGCACACTCATTGTGTTCACATTAGCTTAATTTTCAATTAATCACAGAATACAAAATTAAAAAATAACCAGCCTTGAATACACTGACTTTTCTTTAGGCTAGGTTCACATCTAAGCAGTAAGGATGAGCTCCGGCGTGTTCGCACAGCCCACGTGCAGAGCCCGCCAGGAAGTCGGCACTGCGCTAATCACAGGCAGTGAGACATTGTCACGCTGCGCGGCTGCAGAGATCGGGAAATGTCTCACTGCCTGTGATTAGCGCAGTGCCGACTTCCTGGCGGGCTCTGCACGTGGGCTGTGCGAACACGCCTGAGCTCATCCTTACTAAGCGGGTGTGAGAAGGTGTGTAATTGCACATCTTCCTGCACTGGTAGAGGAAAAACACGCTACTGCTTAGGAGATACATGGAGGTACATTACAGTGCGGGAAACCCTCAATCCACGCATGTTTCATGCACCTCATTCAAATCGCACCCCCCGTGCAATCTGCAGTGGGTGTCAGTGCTATGTTAAAGTGGTTGTAAAACCCCCCAAAATTGTCCGGATCCGCAATGATGTTGCTCCCATGCATGCACACGAGAGCTGCCTGTAATGGCACACTAGCTGAAGCAATGGCACGGACGTGCTATTGCTTCAGTGTGCATGTACTGAAGACGTCGACACATGCCGATACAGGGTATCGCCTAAACCGTGCAGGTTTAGGAGATATCCGGGGTAGCTACAGTTAAACGGGTTGTAAAGGGATTATTTTTTTATTTTTTTAAAATAACAAACATATCATACTTACCTCCACTGTGCAGCTCATTTTGAGAACTTGGTCTTCTGGGGTCCCTCGGCGGCTGTCTCGGCTCCCTCCAGCAAGGACTCCACAACTTCTTGCGAGCTCCCTCGCATGATGTGGAGTTCTTGCAGGCGCGCTCCCGTGATACAGCCGGCAGGTATAGCGGCTCGCTGTATCACTTGGCCCCGCCCCCCGGCGCGCCGTTTCATTGGATGTGATTGACAGCAGTGCGAGCCAATGGCTGCGCTGCTTTCAATCCATCCACTGTAACCAATCGGCGAAGAGGATGTCGGGGACGAGAGCGGGACTTTCGAGGGGTCAGGTACGTATAACGGGGGGGGGGGGGGGGGGGCTGGGGTATTGTCAGATGTTTTTTCACCTTAATGCCTACAATGCATTAAGGTGAAAAAAACGTTTACCTTTACAACCCCTTTAAGCCTTGTTATAGTCTTACCTGTAGCAAAAAGTAGTTGTAAAGGGTTTACAACCACTTTAATGACACCCCAAGCTAAGGCTGCAAAACCGTGTGTTTGCCTGCACCAGATCGCATTCACAAAACGACCATGCAAACTGGTTGCAGTGCGGTTCCAAAATTGGTGCATGCATGACTTTGGTGTGATTTGAGCCCATTCAAAATGAATGGGCCTTGATTGCACCGCAATCAATACAGTAAGCTTGGTTTCACACTATAGTTTGCATATAAAATCGCACAGGAATTGCACTGCTTTCCTGTGCGATTCACATTCGATTCTGGGTTGTGTGATTTGAGCCCATTTTGAATGAGCTGAATCGCACCACACCGCACCAAAGAAGTGCAGGCACCTTTTTTTTAAAACCAATCGTGCGATCTGGTTCAGACAAACACTGCGTTTGTGGTCTTCTTTTGGGGAGTTGTTAGCTTTGAATTGACACCTGCAGCGGAGGAAAAACACAGTGTGATTGAAATTCAGTCTGGAACCGCACAGGGAGCACTTTGTTTTCTGTACCACATATGTTTGAACCAGGGGTGAAAAGGGAAAAAAAAAATGTCCCCTGGCTTCAACATTTCTGGAAATTTTACATCTCTATGCCTAAATGGGAATGGCAAAATTATGTAGGATTTATTGTAAAATTAAAGTGGGGTGCCCCCTAAAAAAAAAAAAAACAATGAAAAGTCAGCAGCTACAAATACTGCAGCTGCTGACTTTTAATAATCGGACACTTACCTGTCCCAGGGTCCAGCGATGCATGGGAACGAAGCCCCCCCCACGTTCCCCGCTCCGCTCGCAGCGCCGGCATTCTTACTGTGGGCACCCGGCCGTGGCTTCACAGCCAGGCACCCACTGCTCATGCGGGGCGCCGTGATACGCCATACAGTCATCTGGGACACGTGACAGGTCCCAGATGACTGTGTGGCGCGAGGGGAAGTGATGTCACCAGCCCGGTTAATGAAGAAGGCAGACTACGAGGGACCCCCTAGCAATAGGTATTTAGAGATGAGTAAAAAAAACAATTTTTTTCCCAATTATTTTTTATTAATGAATTTTCAGCAATTTTTTTTTTTGGCAACACCACTTTAAGGATGCCACTAAGTGATTGTCCACTTCCATATCCTTGGTTGCTTCCAGGAAATAGTTCTGGCGCAGTTTTTCTTGGCAGAGCTTAATTAGTCACGGCCAGCACCCATCTGGGTGAGGCTGCCAGTGATGATATTGGTCATAAGATCTTGAAGGTGAATAATGGTGCCTTGATGGAGATCTTGACCTCTGTGTCACCAATGTCACCATGTAACATTGGTGAAAGTGACGCCTTTCCCTTGGAGAATGATCTGCATCTTGAAGAAGCTGGTGTTTCAAGTCTGTTCTTGGAGGAGTGCTGAGATCTGCAATATTATTTGGCAGGGCTGAATATGTAATAATGCATTTGTTGAACTGTGGAGTTATAAGTGACAGTGTACTGGCAATCACCTACCTTCTCTGCAAAGGCTGGTCTTTTGGAGGGGTTGGCATTCTTTGATTCATTTTGCGAAAATGAATAACAGAATGGTTATATTATGCATGAAAGAGGAAAAACAATAAAAAGAAAATACTATGGCTACCTGTAGCAATAGAAAAAAATAAACAGGAGTCTAATGCCGCGTACACACGATCGTAATTCCGGCCAGAAAAAGACCGATGAGAGCTTTTCATTGGAAAATGTCACCGTGTGTACACTCCATGGGAATTTAGCTGTCCGAATTTCCGCCAGCCAAAAATTGATAGCATGTTCTCAATTTTCCCGAGGGAAAAACAGAATTGCATACACACAATCGGTAATTCCGATTGTGTGTATGCAATTCCGACACGCCAAAAATCACGCATGCTCAGATTCAACTACGAGACAGAAGCTATTGGTTACTGGCTATTGAACTTCCTTTTTCTAGTCACGTTGTACGTGTTGTACGTCACCGCATTATAAATGATTGGAATTTGATGTGACCGTGTGTAGGCAAGACAGCTTGAGCCGAATTCCATCGGAATTCCGTTGGGAAAACCATCAGAGCTTTTTCAGACGAGAATTTCGATCATGTGTACGCGGCAGAAGGAGGCTTCAACACTTGCAGACCCTGTGGTGTGTTTGTTGCTCACTCAATCATGGCATTTAAATTATCACTTCAAATACCCCACCCTCTTGAAGTTCAGGAATAAACTAGAACTGTGCATGCACCACAGAGGCTTGTTCTCCATATCTTGGCCACCACTATCAGAACCAGAAATTTGTTTATTTGACGTAAGATGGAACCCAAATGATTCATTGAGGTTGCCTATGCATGCCACCCCTCCAGAACTAGCAAAAAATGTAAAGCTAAAATTTACCTAAAGGTTTTTTGTCGTTTTTATTTGCAGAAAATATATACAGTGTCTCTTCTGTTAGAAAAAATGTCTTTCCTGACACAAAGCATGACAGCATACACGAATGGGATAGGCTACGCCTCTCGCCCAATCAGGACTGGTTATACTATATCTAAATACGTCGCCTCCCCCTAGGCGGCATTCTCTTTTTTTTCCTCAAAAGCTCAACTGGTTATAACTGTGAATTAAAGCGGGAGTCCGCCGTTTTTATTTTTTTTTAAAAGCCAGCAGCTACAAATACTACAGCTAATGACACTTACCCGCCCAGCGCGCCCGCAATGTCGGCACCCAAAGCCGTTCTCTCGATCGTCTCTCGGGTGCTGCCGCCGCCATCTTGGGTATGGGAATCAGGAAGTGGAGCCTTGCGGCTTCATTTCCCGGTTCCCTACTTTGCATGCGCGAGTCGCGCTGCGCAATAAGGATGGTCCCCTCTGTCTCTGGGATCCGTGTGTTTCCCAGCAGACAGCGGGGGACTTTCGGAAAGGGGCGTAGATTCTGCGGAAAGGGGCGTACCTTCTGCAGATATCTATGCCGGAAGTGGGTGCAGATACCTGTACTGTACAGGTATCTGCACCCCCCTCCCCCCTGAAAGGTGCCAATTGTGGCGCCGGAGGGGGGGAGGGTTCCAATGAGCAGAAGCTCCACTTTAGGGTGGACCTCCGCTTTAATGAAGATTTAATTTTTTGCCCTCACCTGCCGGATTCATCTTGCCAGCCTCTTTCATGTGGTGAAGCCTCTCTGTTCGGTTGTAAAGCTTCCATACGAGGGAGACCCCCCTCCCAGGTCCAGATAGTGGGGGGCTGGGATACTGGTCTCTGGATGCAGGTAAAACAGTTCTGTCTTGTGGTTAGTTGAGACGGATCCAGTCTCTCCTCCCTGGTGAGTTGCGGCCCCACACACACACATTTTGTTATTAGTTTGGCTTTGGATATGTTGGAAGTTTTTTATTTTTTGTGGTTAGGGCTGCCCCTTCCAAGATGGCATCCTGTTTCCTGTGGCTGGATGCGTCTTTCAGTCAGCAGGGAGCAGTGAGATGATATTGGGGTAACTTCTGGCCCACTGTAGCAGTGGCCGGAAGCTCCACGCGGCTGCCTGGGAATGAATTGGTGTCCATCTGCCAGGTATGGAGCCTCTCCCACAGAGGCGGCTCTTTAATTAGGCAAATTAGGCGATTGCCTTAGGCCTCACCCACAGAAAGGGCCTCACCGTCGCGCAATTCCCTAATTTGCCTTTCAGGTGTTGTGCTGCTGTTGTGTACAGTGTGGGACACTGGGACTGGGACTCGCAAGCGGCAGGGTGAGTGGGCGGCGGGCACGCTGCACACAGCTGTGGTGCAGAGTGAGATGATCCATCGCCGCGCTCTGCGGTGGTGGATGGGGGGGGGGATATCACTAATGTTCACAGTCACTCGACATCATGGTGCTGGATGGTGTGGGCATGGTCAGTCTGCCTGCGTCCAATAGCAGGCTCCACTGCTGCAGCACTGTCCTCCGTGTCCTAGCCCTTCCCCTAAAGTCAGCAACGGCGGCGCCAGTGCATGGCGGGAATTGTAGTTCTCCCACAGAGCACAGGCACACAGACTTCAACATGGCCGTCTGGTGCCTGTGCTCTGCAGAGACTACAACTCCCAGTAATGTAAAGTTAGAATACAGCATTGACTTAGCCGAAAGCACATTATATATATATATATATATATATATATATATATATATATATATATATATATATGTGTATATATGTATGTATATATATATATATATATATAGAGTGTATGTGTATGTATATATATATATATATATATATATATATATATATATATGCACTATATATAACTACAACAATGCACCCCCAAGTCAAAGACCATATTATCTCTGCATGGGCTTTAGGTCATATTATCAATTCTTGGAGGAGCTTCTTCATTCATGGCAAAGTGCTTCTTTTCTCAAATTTATAATAGTTCATGTATCATGTACAGTTTTATTTTCCCATATTGTAAAAATAACTTGTCATCTGCTTTACTGAGGTTTTGGTTTGCCTGGATTACTAAGATTAAAATAGTTCCACCATACTGAAGGTTGGTTCTCTTATTCTCTTTGGACCTTAGTAGCTTTAGATGGCACAGTGGCTTTGTTTGATGGGCACAGTGGCTGCGTCTGATGGGCACAGTGGCTGCGTTTGATGGCACAGTGGCTGCGTCTGATGGGCACAGTGGCTGCGTTTGATGGCACAGTTTGTTTGCACCCCCCAAAAATTTTGAGCACCAGCCACCACTGGATGGGATCGTCATTGTGCCCTTCTCCTTACTTGTTGAATGACAGGCTGAGGGCATGTACATTCCAGTTGAATGCCATTTAATGAGGCTGGCTGTTGTTCAAACTGGAGGGCTTATTTTATTTTTATTTTTAATTATTTTAATTATTTATCTTGCTGCTTATCTTGCTCATTCTGCTTTCTATTCACACACATATGTGAAATGTTTCCTCTACCAAAAGATTTATAATTCTGTGCAGATATTTTTGTGATTCATATTCCTCTGCCAGACAGTACACCCAGAATGGTTTACCAGTAGCCTCTTCTCTATTACAGTTAAGTAATACAGCAGTGTTACCCTCTCCATAAACCTGCTGACGATGAAGAAGCATTAGACTGTTAAGTTATCAACTATGCTCATTCTGTTGTTATCATGGCTGCGCAGTCTCTGACCGTCTCCTGTATCATTGTCTGCACAGTCTTTGACCATCTCCTATATCATGGCCACACAGTCTCTGATTATCCCTGTATCATTGTCCGCACAGTCTCTGACCGTCTCCTGTATCATTGTCCGCAAAGTCTCTGACCGTCTCCTGTATCATTGTCCGCACAGTCTCTGTTCGTCTCCTGTATCATTGATCGCACAGTCTCTGACCGTCTCCTGTACCATTGTCCGCACAGTCTCTGACCATCTCCTGTATCATTTTCCGCACAGTCTCTGACCATCACCTGCATCTTTGTGGTGTGATTGTCTTTCAGCACCCTGTCTGTGGCTCCAACTTTTCATACCGTGTTAGCCAGGTAAGAGTTTGCTTGTCATTACCATAATAAAACTGTCTCCTGTATCATGGCTGCACAGTCTCTGACCGTCCCCTGTATCATGGCTGCACAGTCTCTGACCGTCTCCTGTATCATAGCCGAACAGTCTCTGACCGTCTCCGGTATCATGGCCGCATAATCTCTGACCGTCTCCTGTATCATGGCCACACAGTCTCTGACTGTCTCCTGTATCATGGCTGCACAGTCTCTGACCGTCTCCTCTATCATGGCCGCACAGTCTCTGACCGTCTCCTATATCGTGGCTACACAGTCTCTGACCGTCTCCTGTATCATTGGCTGAACAGTCTCTGACTGTCTCCTGTATCATTGTCTGTGCAGTCTCTGACCGTCTCCTGCATCTTTCTGGTGTGATTGTCTGTCAGCACTCTGTCTGTGGCTTCAACTTTTCTTACCGTGTTAGCCAGGTAAGGGTTTGCTTGTCATTACCATAATAAAACCGTCTCCTGTATCATTGTCTGCACAGTCTCTGAACGTCTCCTGTATCATTGTCTGCACAGTCTCTGATTGTCTCCTGTATCACTGTCGGCACAGTCTCTAACCGTCTCCTGTATCATGGCTGCACAGTCTCTGACCGTCTAATGTATCATGGCTGCACAGTCTCTGACCGTCTCCTGTATCATGGCTGCACAGTCTCTGACCGTCTCCTGTATTATGGCCGCACACAGTCTCTGACCATCTCCTATATCATTGTCCACACGCAGGCTCTGACCATCTCCTGTATCATTTTCCGCAGTCTATGACCATCTCCTGCATGAATTCACTTTTACAAGACAGCACAGAGCATAATAAGCAGGCAGCTGCACAATTTGATCTATATCTGTGTGCGTGTAACATATATACCAACCCATCATATGTTTAATATTTGATTAAAGAATAATTGGTTAGAGAAATGTATAGAAACTGTGAATTCATAGTTCATAGGATTTAAGTTAATATATGCACATTTATACAGTTCATTTTTATCGTTTTTATAATATTTTCCCATTCTGGGCGTGAATGGGGCCTCATGTCTAAGTTTTGCCTAAGGCCGCGTACACACGCGGGGACTGTTCGCCCAACTTTGTCCGCCAAACAGTTTCAGCGGACAGTCCGCTCAAAATTAGCATGGACGGACTTGCCCACACACGACGAACGAACAGTCCGCTGAAACCGTGCGCGATGACGTGAACGGCACGTACGACGGGACCAAAAATACGACGTCCTATACACTGCAATGCAAACTTCGGCGTGTAAATCCTTTCTGAGCATGCGCGGAACTTAGTTTGACGAACAAGCCTACACACGAGGGGACTGTTCGCTGAAACAGAGTTTCAGCGGACAGTTTTTCGGAATTTCCGAAAAACTTTGTTCAGCAGACTGTCCGCTGAAACTGTCCGCTGAAAGCCCACACACGAGCGGACTGTCCGCCGAAACACTGTTCAGCAGACAAAGTTGGGCGAACAGTCCCAGCGTGTGTACGCGGCCTAAGGCCTCACAAAGTCTAGAGCCGCCTCTGCTCTCCCATCCAGTCAATGAAGAGCCAGTCAATGAAGGGTGTTGCACAGAACAGGTAATCTTTCCAGGGGCTGTCATAGTGTTTCTGAATCATTATGTTGTTAATATACAGTACAAGCTGCCAAAGTAGGTTAAACTGCTATGTCTGTTTCATTTGCATCAGAGGTTTTGTTTGTCTGTAGGACTACTAATGTGTTTGCTGCAAAGTTGAGTCTTTCTATTAACTCAGCAATGCCTGGCTTTGCAGTTTTTGGATCACTGTATCAATGCTCTAATGCTTGGATTTGCTGTTTTTTTAACCTTTACAGGGCAGTTGCCTAGTATAGGTGATCCTGCCAAGTATATTAACCCTTCATTGCGCTGCTTACGATGACAAAATGATGCTTCAGTATGGATGCCACTGCTATGCATTGTGTTGCTGCTATGCGTTGTAAGGTCTGCATTTAGGTGCAATGTGTTTAATGATTGCTATGCATTAACCTATTTGTTATGTCTAAATGCAAGCGTAAAAAAAAAAAAAATTCAGTGTTCTGCTTAGGTTACAGTGCTTTAAGTAGTTGGTTTAGTACACTATTATATGTAATTGGTTCTGTCAAAGGGTTTAACCCTTGCTCACAGCATATAGATCCATTTGCTGCTTCAATGTCTGCAAATGGGTGTGTGGATGGCCACTGATATTGTATTAAGGCTATGTCCTAGCCAATACTTCCAGGTATTTTATTATGACCACAATCCTGCAGCTCATATTTTGAGCCGTAAGCTTACCCAGAGACCAGCCACGATCAATAAGATGAGGGTCAGTTAGGTATGCTTTCATGTACAAAAAGAGTGTGTGGGCAGTATGGATTGTAAAACTCTCCAGCCTTTAAATACCAGCACCACTTCCCTAATGAAAAGTGGCAACTTATTCTTCCAACAGAGTGCGTGGGCAGTATGGATTGTAAAACTCTCCAGCCCTTAAATACCAGCACCACTCCCCAAAGGAAAAGTGGCAACTTGTTCTTCCAACAGTAACAGGTCCGGTTTGGCTCTAAAACTGCTATACATTCAAAGTGCTGCCGGAAGGGGCAGGCTAAAAGAAATTATAATAAGGACCCATCCTGGGCAGAATGGGGAGTGTGGTTAGCTGACGTGCCCGCCAAGATGCTATGCCAAGTTGCATATCAGGCGGCAGTAAAACATGACGACAGATGTGTTCACTCAAGTGAAAACTGTCTGGGTGGACCTCTAGCCTCTAATGCTCAGGTACTAAGCTAATCAAACAGCTGAGTCTATTTAAAGGGTACCTCCTGCATCAAAAAACAAAAAAAACAGCAGGCCAAAGAGCGTTCAACAGAGTGGCCAGATGTGTCTTCATGCTAACAGAGGATGCAAGATCCCCTCTGTAAAGCCTAACTCTTACTGCAGAGGCAGTTGGACAAGCCAAGTAATCTTCAGACCAGTCAGAAGTGCCAGTCTGCCCGTGAATGATGCGATAGCCTTCGCAGAGACATAAAGACAACAATATATGTAGCGATGACACTTTGGACAAGGTGTCTGTCATGTACAAATTTAGTTTTTGCCTCAGAACAGTAATGGGGTTCTGAGGGTTAATTATGTAGGTTACCTTTGACATCAGTTTGGCTGGGCTGTGTTGGAGTTCTGCCTGGTCATGTGTACAGTTAGATGCACATGACAGGCTCAGAACCAGGCCTGGTTGGGCGCTCTAGATCTAGCTGATGGGTACATGTGCACTTTGCTACACCCAGGCTTCTGAGAATATCACTGCGGGCTCGTTTAGCAACCATTGACCTTTCCAGAACATTGCTTCCAGTAGTGGCCGTCTTGCAGAAGCAAGGGATTCAGGTTACTTATGTGGACAACAGTTGCAGGTGGCTCAACATCCTCCAGGTCCTGGCAAACCCTGATTCAGAGGGAAGGCCAATTAATCTCATTATAATAATGACATTTTAGATGTTCAGGAGAATACTATAGAGTTACCCACACGAAGGGTGACAGTATTAGGACTTATGTGGAGGCAAGTCCTAGCTCTATCCCATCTGTTTGTATCCCATGGTCTCAAATGGTCAAGAAGATTAAGAATATCATAAACTGGCCTTCTAAGGTAATGAGAGATTTTTCTTCCTATTCCAGGGAAGATTACCCCACATAGGAGACTAGTACCATCGATGGTGGCTAAGGATAGTTAATCTTATCAACTTTCATAAACTTCCAGACGTAACAATCATTAGTCTATTCACCTCGGTGACCTCCTAGCTCAAGTCAATGACATAGGCCAGTGGAGGACGAAGTATCTAACAGCAGGGGTACAGTGATTCCCAAGTGGGGAAGTCGTTTGGGCAACACAGCCTAGGAGGCCTTAGGTATTCTCCAAACAGACGGCTATAGGTAATCTCCTATTGTCATGGCAAGAGGAATCTCTTATTCAGGTTTTCCAACGGTAAAATCTGTCTCCTCATCGCTCTGTGTTCTAGTGCCTCAGAACTTCCTGTCAGATACGGCAAAATACAAAGCCTTGGATGTCAAGGGTGGTCAATAGGAAGAATGTTCCCCTTAAAAGGGTGCTCAGAATGCCACCCTTAGAGATAGCCATGCTGCTGGCTTTGTGAAGTGATGCTGAACCTTGAACTCTGTAAGCACCATCAAAAGGGTAGTTCATCAGCCACAGCTCAAGGAACCCCTAGCAACCTCTGGAGGAACTCCAGGGGTCCACAGAACCCTGGTTGAGAATGGCTGCCCTATACCAACAAGCAGTTCAATGAATCTCAACCTGGCAGTAAACTCAATGGTCAGGAATGGAAGTCATTCCTGCAAGAGGAGCTTCCCAGAAGTGGAAGCAGTGGATTTACTAACATCCAGCTGGGTCAGCAGGTTAGCCTCTGTAGCCACCAGACTCATGATCTCTAAGCGCCTCATCAGGATCATAGTGCATGTTTGGGCAGGTTGAAAAAGGACAGAAGTCCGTCTAGTTCAACCAGGATCCGTAGTCATACAGCTGGGATAAGGGCAATGATCTGGTGGCCTTACAGGCCATGGTGTCCTCAAAGTACAGTCTTTGGCCCAAGTTCCTCCTATTTTAGTTTTCCTGAGATCTCAGACCTTGCACAGCAGAGCCAAGTGTATCCAAATTCAGCCACGTTACATCTAGCAACTGGGAGACCAAGTTAGAAAGGCTCATTGCGGGATCTCGCCTTCATTATTTGAAACTTTGTGGAAGCCGGGGGAACCTGCGGCAAAATCCAGGTATACTAGAATATGGAAAATCTTGCAGAATTTCAGGATGAATCCTCTGCTCCCGACTGCTACTAGGCCCATTCTTCTGAACAAGACTACCTCAATAGGTTCAGTGACACCAAAGTAGTATTTCTCAAGGATATCACGTCTTTGAGAACTCTTTCAGAGAGCCAAGCATCAAGCAGTAAAATACCTTATTGCTACCATAATCAAAAAAATGGCTCTGGTTTCTTCTTCACCAGCACCAGACGAAGGTCTGCATCTTTGCTTCTGGGTCAAGACATCACTCTTCCGGAATGGCCAATCTAAAATGTCAAGCATCACCACAAGCTGGAGTAATGGACTCTATGTGGAAGAAATACATGGAAGTGGTCCTTTTCTAGAAGGTCAGACAGTGGCCTCTTCAGGCCTGGCAATATCATAAGAAGACTTGCACTGTCCGCTAAGACAATAGCATTATCTCGGGTCAGAGTAGCCTAAGGGGCTTGTAGAAGGAAGATAAATTCATCAATCTAGTGCAGAGCTCACTTCATCAGATGGATGTGCTCATGGGCAAAATTCAGAGGTCCAGAATTTTATAGGATACCAACCAGGTTCATATACTACAAACCATTTTTTTGCCTATTGCAAAATCAATCAGGCAACATTGGAAGCAGAGGAATCGACTCCAGTTCTAATATAATGATATGTTGATTCAAATGCTTCAGCATGGCCCTCCCTTACAGGTTTTGTGGGCGTGCTACATCCCATTCGTGTATGCTGTCATGCTTTGTGTCAGGAAAACTGAAAATTTTATGCTTACCTGACGGTCATTTTCTTTTCCTGATGCAAAGCATGACAGCATACAGGTCCCTCCCTTGTGCGTTTCACATTTGAGTATAGCTACGACAATGCCGCCTAGGGGGAGGCGACTTATTTAAATATAGTATAACCAGTCCTGATTGGGTGAGAGGCAGAGCCTATCCCATTCGTGTATGCTGTCCTGCTTTGCATCAGGAAAGGAAAATTACCGTCAGGTAAGTATAACATTTTCCGTTTTCTCTGCTGCTCACAAACGTGTAGATGGGCTAATCCCTCCCACGGAGCTCTTGTGTCGTCGTCCCCCCCCCCCCCCCGGGCAGGGGGAGCAGAAAGCCAACCCTGCCAAGAGAACACAGTGATTGATAGTGGCTATAGCCGCTGGTAATAATTGCATGCTGAAAATCCGACATGCTGGTTGTACCCAAGTCGATCGATGGATCAACTTGGGTAGATTCAGCCTGCCCATAGATGGTTTGAATCTTGTCCGTTCCCCGCTGAACCGCCAAAATTCAAACCATCTATGGCCAGCTTAAGGGCTGCTGAGGTTGGACAGCTCTTGCCATTATATGCAAGTAGGCAGGCTTGCCCTTCTCCAGCACTTGCAACTCGCCGATTATTTCTCTGTCCCTGTCACGACCGTCCTGGCGTTCCGATCGCTCATGGGAGATCTGCCCGCAGAGGCCTGTTGTTGAGAACCCATCGTTTCCCTTTAGCGCGTGTTAACGCGAACAGACGCACGCGGGTGCGCGCTGGCACGATCGGGCGCACGCGGGTGCGCGATGTGGCGAACGAGCGCACGCGGGTGCGCGGGGTCACGAACGGGCGCACGGCCACTCGCGGGGGCACGCAGACTCGTCGTGCGACCGCTTTGGCGCCCTAAAGGTTTCTTAAGGACTCTGCCTCCGTTTCCCTCTTGCTGTCCAGTCTACAGCGTGTTCGGAGATTCTGTTACCTGTTACCTGTTGCCTTGATTCCTGTGACCCGGCTTGTTCTTGACCACGTTTGTTTGCTGCCTGCCACCGAATACCTGCCTGTCTGACCACGTCTCTGCCTCTACCCTTGTACCGTTGTTGCCCGCCTGCTGCCGACCCGGCCTGTACCCGACTCTGCTGTTACCCACCGATCCGTTCGGATCTGCCAGTGCCTGCTGCCTCCGCTGACGGCCTCCTGCTGTTCCTGCTTTGATCTGCCAGTGCCTGCTGTCTCCGCTGACGATCGTCTGCCTTGCCAGTCCTCCTGCCTGTGCCTGCTGTCACCTGCCGACTGCTGTCTGTGTTGCTGTTGGTTATCCGGACCTGCCTTCAGTTGCCAGGCACTTGTGCCCCCTGAACTTTTGAATCTCTGTTACCACCTCCAGGGGTTCTCAAGCCAGGGGCTACGAGAGGCCGCTCCCTGCATTCCGGGCTCGCCTACCAGGTACGTGACAGTCCCCCACCAAAGAAACCTTCTTCTCTGCTTTTTCTGGGTATCCTTTGTCTTCTATCCCCAACCATAGAGCACCATAGATGATGTAACTTTTATGTATGTACATGGGAATTGCATCGTCCCTGTGCCCACCTCCATTCTCCGCATATTATAGATACTAGGTGCATACACTGCACTGCACAAGTGACACAAGCGGTGTGAACAAGTAAAATGCTATAAGCAAGGAGAAAGAGAGTTTTTCGGTAGAAGAGACATGTGAAGTCCCTTCTACCAAAAAGTTCTACCCGCTGAATTTTTTTTTTCATTTATTCAAAGACTTTAAGAGTATAGCCTCAGATAGGTAAAATTAAACAAATGTACCATCATCCATAGATTAATTTGAGAATGTTTTTTTTTTAGGTTATGGGGGTAATAAGTACATGCTATTCTTTCATACCAAACCAGAACCAAAAAATTGGTGTTGGACTATACCGGTACTTTATATATAAAGGTAAAAAGGAGATTGGGAATAAAAATTTAATACAAGTTTAATGAATAGCAAAGAGTAGCAAAATACAGAATATGACACTTAAAATGTTAATACACCCCAGATTCATGTGTACAGTTACTCATAATAGAGTTCAATTCTGGTGGCGTAGATGGAGGGTTCCTCTACTAGTTTCGCGGATTGTCCGCTTCTTCAGGAGGAGGTCCAGAAATTCAAGGAAAAAAGAGGGAGGGAGATAAAAACAAAGTGTGGAGAAATGGGTCCCCTCTATGTTCCCCCCCCCCCAGTGGGCATGGGGGATAAGGTGCATATGGTACTGGTAAAGGTATAGGAATAGGGTAAGGGTAGGTGTCCAATAACGTTATGAATTCGATATCTTGAGCCTATAAAGTTGTGCTGTTACTATTGAGGATGAACAATTGCTGGTTGATGTAAACTCCCAGGGTGACGGGGCCGCTAGTGCGTCAATGCCAGAGCCAAAACTAGGATAATGGATGTAATAGGTGTATATAGCAACAAAGCACACCTCCGTCCTGCGTTGCTGTACACTCAATAGTCCGGGGCTGTAACACTAATCCATATCTCAGTAAGGAATGTAAAACCGCTGCGTCTGATAGGCGTAGATATTAAGGCAGAAGGGACTGGTCCTGTACCACCGCAAACCCAAAAAAAAAAATTTCTCCAGAAATACTGTTAAGATGTTGGGGAAGCCCTGCTAGAATCAACAGAATCAACTAACATTGGGTCATACAAAGAACGCCTCCTTTAGTGACAGTCACAATTCCCCCTTACCGACAGCTAGGAGGAGCACTGGAGTCAAGGCTTTGCTAAGTAGTGTTGGTCCTGGAACCATTGTAGACAATAGGAAATGGGAGATCAATCAGACATAACTGAGGGGAACCCCAAGCAAACTCTGGAGGAAGCTAGATTTCCACAGAACACTGGATGAGAATGGCTGATCTTAGCCCTTGTACACATGGCCGGACATTCCGACAACAAAAATCGTCGGATTTTTCTGAAACTGGTGTTGCATACACACGGTTGGACAAAGTTGTCGGAAAATCAGATCGTTCGTAACATGCTGACGTTATTTCATTACGACGGGACTACGTTCAGGCTAGTAGCCAATAGCTTTGGTCTAGGAATTTGATCTGAGCATGTGTGGCACTTTGTCCGTTGGAAATTCTCTACAAAAAATCGGACAAAGTCCGATCGGATCATGTTGTCGGAAAATTTTATAGCCCTGCTCTAAAACCTTGTCGTTGGATATTTGGATGGAAACAGTCCGATGGAGCCCACACACTGTCGGATTATCCGACAACACGGTCCGATCGGACATTTTCCTTCGGAATGTCCGACCGTGTAGCCAGTTCACACTTGTCTGGGGTAGCTGCGGTCCATATTTGAAAAGGTTCCTGTGTGATTTTTGGATCCGGTTTAGGTGTGAATTCAAGTAAAAATTTTAACCTGAACCGGTGAACAAAACCACACCGGACTCTGGACTGCAAACCGCAGCCGGACATGTGTGAACCCAGCCTTATAACAATCCTGGCCACCTGTGCACTCACACAGGCTGTAGGCAACTAGTAAGGCCCCTTTCACACTGACGATCCATTCAGGTGCGCTGTCAGTTTTTCAAGCGGTCCTGAACGGATGCTCCATAGAGCTCTATGGAGCGTCGGATGTCAGCGGTGACATGTCCGCTGACATCCGACCCGCTCTGATCCGAAAAAGTGTGACGGAGGAAAAAAATATTTTTCCATCCGTCATCGGATCGGGTGACGATGGACACTGCGGTCCGTCATCATCCGATTTCCCATAGGGGAGAGCGGAGCTGTGACAGGTCCATCCCTGCGCGGTGTGCAGAGACAGACCTGTCATCTCCCTGCTCAGCGGGGATCGACGGAGTGATCCCCGCTGAGCAACAGATATC
The DNA here is from genome assembly GCF_037356315.1 of Lithobates pipiens. Lineage (NCBI taxonomy): Eukaryota > Metazoa > Chordata > Amphibia > Anura > Ranidae > Lithobates > Lithobates pipiens. The sequence goes on from NW_027507785.1 coordinate 309,983,145, forward strand.
CACGGGGCGGATCAGCACTGATCCGCCCCGTGTGAAAGGACCCTAAAGCCCACACACAGGACTGAAGGCTCCATCCCACCCAATACTCTTTGGAACCTTCAAGCTTCCAGCCCCAATCCATAATGACCAAATTCAGAGACAACTTAAGACACAGGAGGGGATTTTTTAAAACTGGAGCACTCAGAATCTGTGCAGCTCTGCATGGTAACCAAGCAGCTTCTAACTTTAGCTTGTTCAATTAAACTTTGACAACAAAACCTGGAAGGTGATTGGTTCCTATGCAGAGCTGCTCCAGATTTTGCACTCTCTGGTTTTAGTAAATCCCCCCCCCCACAGTTTTCTCTGCTCAAAAACATTTCCTGGCACTTCTTAAACTGACTCTTTGCGGGTTATTTATGAAAGGCAAATCCACTTTGCACTACAAGTGCAAACTACAAGTGTAAAGTGCACTCGAAATTGCACTGAAAGCGCACTTGGAAGTACAGTTGCTCTAAAGGTGAGGGGCATATCTGAAAGGAGGGGAAGCTCTGCTGATTTTATTATCCAATCATGTGCAAGCTAAAATGCTGTTTTTTATGTTTGTTGCGCAGCCCCCTCAGATCTACAGCGACTGCACTTCCCAGTGCACTTTCAGTGCAATTTCAAGTGCACTTTGCACTTGTAGTTTGCACTTGTAGTGCAAAGTGGATTTACCTTTAGTAAGTAACCCCCTTTGAGAGACCCGTGGCCTTTTTAACCTCTTGCTGAATAGCCGCAATCATTATATGGCGGCAGGTCGGCTCAATCCCACAAATCACTGTAGCTGTACGTCGGTTCCCTTTAACAGCGTGCGCCCGCTGCACGGCGGGGGATGCAGATGCATATGGCCGGCGGCCGCGATGTCCGTTGGCCACCCGCAATCGCTGCACAGAGAGCGAGAACGGGCATCTGTCAATGTAAACAAACAGATCCCCATTCTATCAGGTGAGTACAGAGTCAGTGATTAGGAACAGCGATCTCTCTGTACTCCCTGACAGTCCCCTCCCCCCACAGTTAGAAACACCTCCCTAGGGAACACTTAACCCCTTGATCGCCCCCATTATTAACCCCTTCCCTGCCAGTGACATTTATACAGTAATTAGTGCATTTTTATAGCACTGATAGCTGTATAAATGTCAGTGGCCCCAAAAAAGTGTCAAAGGTTTCTGATCTGTCCGCCGCAATGTTGCAGTCTGGCTAAAAATGATCACCGCAACTAGTAAAAACGTTGTAACTTTTACACAAACCAATCAATATATGCTTATTGGGATATTTTTTTTTTTTTTACCAAAAATATGTAGAATACATATTGGCCTAAACTGATGAAGACGATTATTTTTTTGGATATTTATTATATCAAAAATTGTCTGTGTTTTTTTTGTTTTATAGTGGTTATAGTGCAAAAAATGAAAACCACAGAGGTGATCAAATACCACCAAAAGAAAGCTCTATTTGTAGGAAAAAAGAACATCAATTTTGTTTGGGTACAACGTCGAACGACCGTGCAATTGTCAGTTAAAGCAACACAAAAAATGGCCTGGTCATTAAGGGGGCAAATCTTCTGAGGCAGAAGTGGTTAAATCCATTTAGTATACAGTATAGTGACAGGGACTCTTATGGTCACAATAGGTAATAAAACCTTGTTACTGGAAGACGCAGAAGAAAAAACTGCTTTGTAGCACGTAAAAAAAAAACTGCTTTGTAGCGCGCGTGTACTAAACCCCCTGAGCTATAATTGGCCACAGGCAGGATGCCTGTGGCCAATTATAGCTCAGAAGGTTTAGTACACGCCCCACACTATATAAGGCCGCCAGCGCAGCAGCCTTGTGTAGTGTGTTCCGGCGTGCAGGGGAAATAGCAAGATAGGCAGGGACAGTGTGTTCTTTTTTCAGGCATCTTAAAGTTAAAGTGGGTGTTGTGTGCCTCCAGCACAGTATACACCTGTATCTACCCTTTAATTGCTGGTGTTCTATAATAAAGGCATCTGCAGGAGTTAGTGGGTGTTGTGTGCCTCCAGCACAGTATACACCTGTATCTACCCTTTAATTGCTGGTGTTCTATAATAAAGGCATCTGCAGGAGTTAGTGGGTGTTGTGTGCCTCCAGCACAGTATACACCTGTATCTACTCTTTATTGCTGGTGTTCTCTAATACAGGCATCTGCAGAAGTTAAAGTGGGTGTTGTGTGCCTCCAGCACAGTATACACCTGAAGATACCCCTTATTGCTGGTGTTGTCTGTTGCATATCTTGCATATTAGCCTTTAAAATTAGCACTTTTGATTTCGAACGTTCGAGTCCAATAGACTTTAATAGGGTTCTTAAGTTCGTACGAATTTTAGGTCTGTTCGAAGGTTCTGGTGTGAACCAAACCGGGGGGTGTTGGGCTCATCCCTACTGCTGAGCATCATTGCTACTCATATGATATATTTTTTTCTTTTTATTTCTAATGCATCATGGGAAGATGAAAGGCAGAACCATTCAATTTTGCTTACCACATCCAAGACAGGCCTTGCTTTCCGTACAATGAAGAATGAGAATTTTTTTTAGTCTCCCGTTCACTGCTGTCCATTCACTGAACTATTTTTCATTTCTCATTCATGGTAAGAATCGAATGTATTATGAATTAGGAAATCTAGCCAATCTGTGCATTTCCAGCAATTTCATATTATTGTGGATGTGAAACAATGCTTGATTGATTTTCCATACCGTATTACAAAAGGAATAGAAAATAGGATTGTGTGTTTGATAGCAATTTTATAAACTGAAGAAAGAATACATTTTATTCCAAGTGCCCATTTGGAGATAATTTATTTATAATGCCGGAGAGAAATCATCACTTTAGTTTACTTTACTTTAAAGAGGTGTACCCCTTAAAAAAAAAAAAAAAAAAAAATGAAAAGTCAGCAGCTACACATACTGAAGCTACTGACTTTTAATAATCGGACACTTACCTGTCCCAGGGTCCAGCGATGCGGGGGAATGAAGCCCTGCTTGTCCGTCCCCCCCCCCCCCTCCGTGTGCCGTGATTGGCTGCGCAGTCATCTGGGACCTGTCACGTGTCCCAGATGACTGACAGGAGGGAGGGGGCAGAGCTGAGCCCTTCCTGTGCCAAGGGGAAGTGATGTCACCAGCCCAGGCACTGAAGGAGGCAGACTACAAGGGACCCCCTAGCAACAGGCATTTAGAGGTGAGTTAAAAAAAAATTCCAAATGGTGTTTTTTTTTGTTTGTTTTTTAGGAATTTTAATCTTTTTTTATTTGTGTGTGTGGAACACCACTTTAAAAGGTGAACTCTGGGCTCGAAAAAAAAAAGATACCCTTGCAGTGGAGCCCCCACACTTCAAATGGATACATGCTTCATAGTACAGAAATAAGGAGTGTTACTTACCTTGGCTCCCTGGCTCCAGCAAGGTTCCTCCATCCATTCTACCAGTCCTGCTCTAAGGTGCTCTCAGCTCCTTTGCATACAATGCATTTGGAAAACATTCACAGCTCCTCACTTTTTCCACTTTTTGGTATGTTACAAACTTATTCCAAATTTTGAATTACATTCATTATTTTCCTCAAAATTCTACAAACAATATCGCATAATGACAACGTGAAAGAAGTTTGTTTGAAAACGATAAAAAAAAAAAATCCCATGTACTTAGGTATCACAGCCTTTGCTCAATACTTTGGTGAAGCCCCTTTGGCACCAATTACAGCCTCAAGTCTTTTTGAGTATGATGCTACAAGCTTGGCACACCTATTGTTGGGCACACAAAGTGGCATATAATTGTAAAGTGGTAGAAAAATGCTAAATGGTTTTCAATTTTTTTTTTTTTTAAAGAAATAATGCTAAAGTATGGCATGCATTTGTATTCAGCCCCCTCTACTCTGATACCCCTAACTAAAATCTAGTGGAACCATTTGCCTTCAGAAGTCATCTAATTAGTCCACCCATGTGTGTAATTTAATCTCAGTATAAATACAGCTGTTCTGTGAAGCCCTCAGAGGTCTGTTAGAGAACCTTAGTGAACAAACAGCATCATGAAGGCAGAGGAACACACCAGACAGGTCAGGGATAAAGTTGTGGAGAAGTTTAAAGTAGGGTTAGTATATCCCAAGCTTTGAACATCTCACAAGTACTGTTTAATCCATCATCTGAAAATGGAAAGAGTATGGCACAACTGCAAACCTACCAAGACATGGCCGTCCACCTAAACTGACAGGCCGGGCAAGGAGAGCATTCATCAGAGAAGCAGCCAAGAGGTCCATGGTAACTCTGAAGGAGCTGCAGAGAGCCACAGCTCAGGTGGGAGAATCTGTCCACAGGACAACTTCACAGCACCCTGACAACACCATCCCCACTGTGAAACATGGTGGTGGCAGCATCATGTTGTGGGGATGCTTTTCTTCAGCAGGGACAGGGAAGCTGGTCAGAGTTGATGGGAAGATGGATGGAGCCAAATACAGGGCAATCTTAAGCCGCGTACACACGGGCGGATTGTATGGCCTACTTAGTCCGCCGAAACACATTTCAGCGGACAGTCCGCTCGTGTGTGGGCTTCAGCGGACTTTTTCAGCGTGCAGTCTGGCGTACTAAGTATTTCGGAATTTCCGTAATATTGTCCGTCATACTTTGGTTTCAGCGGACAATCCGCTCGTGAGTAGGCTAGTTCGACGGACTAAGAATGGCGCATGCTCAGAAAGGATTTACACGGCGGAAGGTTGCATTGCTGTGTATTGGACTTCCTATTTCTAGTCCCGTCGTACGTGCTGTACACATCATCGCGCAAGCTTTCGACGGACTGTTTGTGCATCCGTGTGTGGTCAAGTCCGTTCATTCGAAAGTATGACGGACTGTCCGTCGGATTGTATGACGGACTAAGTAGGCCATACAATCCGCCTGTGTGTACGCGGCCTTAGAAGAAAACCTGTTATACCGCGTACACACGACTGGACTTTCCGCGAGAAAAGGTCTGACAGTCTTCCCGACGGACTTTCGATGGACTTCTGAACGAACAGACTTGCCCACACACGAACGGACTAAGTCAGTTCGAAAGTCTGTTCATTTTGAACGTGATGCCGTAAGACGGGACTAGAAAAGGAAGTTCGATAGCCAGTAGCCAACAGCTTCCCTTGCATCATATTGGGTCCGTCGGTCCAGCATACAGACGAGCGGTTTTCCAGATAGGAATTGAGTCTGTCGGAAAGATTTGAAACATGTTCTATTTCTAGGTCCGTTGGATTTTTTTAAAGAAAAACGATCGCATTATCCCACACATGATCGGAATGTCCGACGAACTAATTTGGTTGGACCTAGTCTGCCAGAAAGGCTGGTCGTGTGTACGCGGCATTAGAGTCTGCAAAAGACTTGAGACTCGGGAGGAGGTTCACCTTTCAGCAGGACAATGACTCTAAACATACAGCCAGAGCTACAATGGAATGGTTTAGATCAGGGATATGCAATTAGCGGACCTCCAGCTATTGCAAAACTACAAGTCCCATCATGCTATACAAGTCATTCATTCATTCATTCATTCATTCATGCCTCTGCCTCTGGGTGTCATGCTTGTAGCTGTCAGTCTTGCTATGCCTCATGGGACTTGTAGTTCTGCAACAGCTGGAGGTCTGCTAATTGCATATCCCTGGTTAAGATCAAAGCATATTCATGTGTTAGGCCGCGTACACACGCGGGGACTGTTCGCTCAACTTTGTCCGCTGAACAGTGTTTCAGCGGACAGTCCGCTCGTGTGTGGGCTTTCAGCGGACAGTTTCAGCGAACAGTCTGCTGAACAAAGTTTTTCGGAATTTCCGAAAAACTGTCCGCTGAAACTTGGTTTGAGCGGACAGTCCCCGCGTGTGTAGGCTTGTTCGTCAAACTAAGTTCCGCGCATGCTCAGAAAGAATTTATACGCCGAAGGTTGCATTTCAGTGTATAGGACGTCGTTTTCTAGTCCCGTCGTACGTGCCGTTCACGTCATCGCGCGCGGTTTCAGCGGACTGTTCGTTCGTCGTGTGTGGCCAAGTCCGTCCATGCTAGTTTTGAGCGGACTGTCCGCTGAAACTGTTTGACGAACAAAGTTGAGCGAACAGTCCCCGCGTGTGTACGCGGCCTTAGAATGGCCCAGTCAAAGTCCAGACCTAAATCCAATTGAGAATCTGTGGCAAGACTTGAAAATTGCTGTTCACAGACGCTCTCCATCCAATCTGACGGAGCTATTTCGCAAAGAATGGGCAAAAATGTCCCTCTCTAGATGTGCAAAGCTGGAAGAGACATCCCCAAAAAGACTTGCAGCTGTAATTGCAGTGAAAGGCGGTTCTACAAAGTATTGACTCAGGAGGGCTGAATAATAATGCACATCACACTTTTCACACTACCCTCTTTGCCACTGTACATATGCTTTAAGTGGGTGGCAAGAGATTAAATAACATGCTTGGGAGAAGTCTTAAAGCTGTATGTTGTGTAACAGAACAATGCGATTTTCACAGACAGTCTTAGCGACATCTAACGGCAGTTCATTTTTGTCTGTAGAATTGACTTTTCTAATCTCGGCTTATATCCAGCAGCAGAAAAACCTGATTCATTTCACTTTCAAAAATGGCTTCAGAAGTGACCGAAGCTTCTTCATCAAACAGTGATAGACCAGCTTTGAACCGTAGAGGTCCAGTAGTGCTCTGTGGCTGTCCCCGTTCTCTCTGTTGCAAAACTATCCTGCCAATAGCCAATTTATTTCAAACTCTTATTAAGAAGTAAAGTATACAGTATATGTAAACCCCATAAACAAACTTCTCTAATTTACTCCCTTTTGGTTAAATATGCATTCAAAAGCATTTTCTTATTTTTTAATTTATTTTTTGATAGATGCAAAAAAAAAGAAAAAGGAATCCAGTGGTGTCCTGTGCATTTTGCAGTCTTATCACAAACAATGTCATCTGGAAGTATGTTAGGACTACAGAACGGCCCCCTCTTTTATGAAGGGGTGTGGAACATTTTTAAAACTACTTGTCCAAGGGGTCCCAATCTACTTGTCCCACCTGATAATCTACTTGTCCTGATTAATAAAAAAAAAAAAAGTAACCAAAACCGTATATAAAGTAATATTAAAGCTTTTGATTTCTTTACATTAAAATAACAAACATGTTATACTTACCTGCTCTGTGTAGTGGTTTTGCAAACAGCAGTCCAGATTCTCCTCTTCTTGGGTCCCCCACCAGCGCTCCTGGCCCCTCCTTCCTGCTGAGTGCCCCCAGAGCAAGCAGCTTGCTCTAGGGGCACTCTGGCGGGCTTACTCCCAAGCAGCTTCTCTGCGTGTCCATTCACACACAGAGCCGCAGCTTGACTCCGCCCCTCTCTCTCCTCATTGGCTTACTGGCTGTGATTGACAGCAGTGGGAGCCAATGGTTCCTGCTTCTATCTCAGCCAATGGGGAGGAAGAGTCGCCCGAGAGCCGAGGCTCTTGTGCACACCGCTTGAGAAAGATTAAGCTCAGGTAAATATTGCGGGAGGGGGAATGTTTATAAACACACTCGCACCACCTGTGAGACTAAGTGCAGCTGCTGTTTCAAACCAATTAGGTTGTGTATTTTTTGGCAAAAAAACCCACATGGGTGTCCTGTAGTATGCCCGCAGCCTCTGTCCACCTCCTGTAGTATGCCCGCAGCCTCTGTCCACCTCCTGTAGTATGCCCGCAGCCTCTGTCCACCTCCTGCAGTATGCCCGCAAGCCTCTGTCCATCTCCTGCAGTATCCCCGCAGCCTCTGTCCACCTCCTGCAGTTTGCCCGCAGCCTCTGTCTACCTCCTGCAGTATGCCCGCAGCCTCTGTCCACCTCCTGTAGTATGTCCGCAGCCTCTGTCCACCTCCTGTAGTATGCCCGCAGCCTCTGTCCACCTCCTGTAGTATGTCCGCAGCCTCTTTCCACCTCTTGTATCATGTCTGCAGTCTCTGAGGGGATCCTAGAAAGCAGTCAAGAGTGGGAGCGCTGACAGGATGGGGTTACGGGAAGAGACAGACATGTGTGGACTGTGGAGAGGAGACTATAGAACAGTGATGGCGAACCTTGGCACCCCAGATGTTTTGAAACTACATTTCCCATGATGCTCTGGCACTCTGCAGTGTATTGGAGCATCATGGGAAATGTAGTTCCAAAACATCTGGGGTGCCAAGGTTCGCCATCACTGCTATAGAATAAAACCAAAGCCACCAAGCTGGAGTTGTCTGACTGAGCCCTGCATGGTACACTTGAGAGGAGGTCAGTGACAGCACTGCCAGGCCAGTCTGAGGGTCTGAGGGTCAATAATGTAAAGGGGCACCGATATAAAGGTTCCCCCCTATATTAGTAATCCCCCCTTACCTTAGTGTATTCACTATGCGGAAGGTGGCCTCTGGTCACCATCCTGCAGACTCCGATGTAAGGGAGAATTCTGTGCTGGCTGGGTTATAGTATTCTGACCTTCATGTAAATTGAGAAATAAACGCATTGCTAATAGCACTAGCTATGTGTTTATAGTTCAAATATTGATATTTGCACTGTTTAGCACTAAAAACAGTAATTTTGGGTACTTTTTGCAGTGGCAGTAAAGAATGTGGATCCGTCAGTAAATTCCATGATTTTTTGCCAGTAAAAAATTGGTGCCGTTTATAAATTTTGGCGTTCTGCCAGTAAATTTCACTTCGGCGGGTTGACACCACTGGTTCCTTGTGTATGAACAGCGCTTGCTAGTGCAAATCAAATATTAATCAAGTTTAAACAAATGAACAAATAATAATTATATGAATAAAAATTGTGTATAATACTCTATAGTGAAAACATACAAATCTCAAATGAATACCATGGTTGCAAGTAATGAAAAATAGTGAAAAATAAAATGGTAAATAATAAAAGTGCTCCGTCCCAAATTATTGTGATGTACAATATGTACTAAATAATATATAATATAACAAGTCCTTTTGGTATATGATAATGTACCTTATGGTTTCTTCAATTGTAAAATCCACGTAGTGCCACCAAACCACCATGCATGTCATGTAGGTCCCCACTCACCAGATGAAGTTGATCCTCTTGTTATATAACAAAAGTAGTCAAAAATCGCTTGCTGGTCTCCCGTAGACCAGGTGTGTTCTCAGGCCGCTCTCCAGTTTTCTCTACTTATGGCGGTGAGTTGGAACACACAATGCGTAGATTCACACGCAGGTGGAATGCACGCTGGTGTATTGTTGGAATACTGGTGAGGGGACGTACTGGACACCTTTGCTGCCATGGTGCTATATTCTGGGTGTCCAGTGTGCCCCTGTGCCTCTAAGGAAGGGTGAGCAAGCTCACCTGCCCTCTGCATATCCATTATAATGCATGTACTTCCATTGTGAAGGCTCTCAAAATTTAGAGTTAGGACTACAGATACTGGGGTGCCTTGACGATGCCTGTAGCTTATGCATGTATTTGCAAATATGTGCAAATAAGACCCCTGTTTTCTAACGCATACTGTTAGACAGGACAATTTGGCTTGTTAGCAAGCTGGTCAGTAAGTTGAGCCGGGAATTTCTTTGGTTTTGCTTTGCGTTCCTGAACCCTTCACTTTCTATGTAGCATGCTTTTGAACTCTGCACTCTGTACATAGCACATTCCTGCACTCTGTACATAGCATACTCCTGAAGTCTGCACTCTGTAAGTAACACATTCCCTTAACTCTGCACTCTGTACGTAGCACATGACTGATATTTGACAATGCCCCTTTAAGACCCTCCCACTGTTAATGTAGTTTGTCCACATCCACCATTGATGCACTGTACTCTCCTCCCTGTGATGGGGTGGTAGGGTAGTTTTTCCTGCACCTATTCTCTGAGAAAAAAAAACCCTGGTCATAATAAGTATGCAGACCAGGAAAGTCAGAGTAAAGTCAGAGCTTCCAATCTGCAATCTCCGTGTTCAGGTCAGTGACTCCGAAGGTACTAAAACCAGGGGATCAACATGTCAGTCAATCCGTTAGTAACATTCACCAATGCCAGCTTCTATTCCTCCTTACTGAGGGTTCCCTATTATATGGTAGCTGACAGATGCTGTGAAAACATTTTATCTAATTAGAGAGGGCTGTGAGTCCAAGCTTTCATTTACAGATGACAAAAGGCTCTCTAAGCTGTAATAATCTTTTTTTTTTTTTTTTTTCCATATCCGTCATTATTTTCTGCAGTGGAGCCAATGAGAATAATAATACTAATGTGAATGATAAAAATCAATCAGATGACTGAAAAATGATTATGAATAATAACACGTATTTTTGAAATGAAAGTTCCTTGATGTGTAGACGAAGAGGGTCTTGGAAAACCCACTCCACTGGTGATTCAGTCCAATAGAGGCCAATGCTTGTTCCACCATGCAACATGAAAAGTTCCTCTAATGTGTTTTTTTTTTGTAGCAGGTCCCCTAGAGGTCATTAGCAATAGCACATGCTACATCGGGGACATCATACTTTAACCTTGTGAAACATGGGGGGATTTGGGGGGTTGCTGACTGTGACAGACCTAGCCAGGACAGAGGCTGTTGAGGGGACAGAATGCGAGCCTCTTGCTTTGCGATTATGGGCCCTGGCATTTGGGGGAACTGTGCTCTTTGTGAGCTGTATGCCTGGGGACCCCTGAGGTGGTGTTACTTGGATTCAGATCCATGTCCCCCCCCAAGACACACAGACTCTGGATATGTATTTGCCATATTAGCAATAGACTGAATCACACTGTTGGGACACAAACTGTTAGATGCTAATGTCATCAACTCCAGCCACCTGTCTGTTGTGTAAATGAGTCTAGTCTGGCTTGTAAGGATATTCCACACGTTGTTGTTTGTGCTAATTAACCCTGTGTTTATGTTTATGGTAATGTACATTGAATAGTCAATCAGTGAGCTAGGAGACAAAGTCTTACCCTGAAAAGTCCTATCGCTCAGACAACTAGTCTGGGTCAATGATTCGATAATTAGCTCATGCTAATTAGGTTTTAGTCTTCTACTGTATTATAAATACTTGGCATTTTGGTTCTAGAAAATTAGTCCATGTTGAGCAGCTACGCAAGTGTCGTCTTGTTTTGTGCTTGTGAGCGGTTGGAATAGCTGATATCTATATTCAGACTTAGGAAGCGGTATACTGACGGAAGCACTCAATCGGAGTGTGGGATCGGATCCGTTGCCCAACCTGTGGCATGAGGACTGTAAGTACAGTATGTGGCCTTTTGGTATATGATGGGCGGCCCTCGGACCTCAGCAGTTTGTAGTGGGAACATTGATTAGGGTACTAGCCTCAAGTAACATGTTCCCAGTTTCATATTGTCTTCTGCAGCATATTCTCAGCCGTAAATGTATCCTATCCTCACTCTCTGACCTTCATTTCCTCTATGAGGGCTGCAGTTTCGGACAGTCCTCTCAAGCATTATATCTATTCAACATTAGGTGTGGCCCTTTGGTGATGTCAGGGGCCACATTTATGGCTCCCTTTAGCTCATAAAGTGGTACCAACTGGTTTAACCTCTCCTGACTCAGGCCCTGCAGTTTCTACATTTCTCTTCCCAATAACAAATGTCCAGTAAGCGCATGCTTTTGAACGTTAATACACATCCCCGTCTTAGGAAAACTTTACAAATAACAGCTTTATGTCCTGAAGAAAGGGGTTGTCAGTCAGCATTCAATTTTCTAGGGTTGTATCTTTCTGTACCCTGAAGGGACTTGTGAGCCAGATATGGCCCACCAAGGGGAAAACCACTTGTGGCACCTTACCTAATACATGTTGAGGAATATAAGACTTCCCATCAGCTCCTTCGACAACGCCTCTCTCCTGTTTTACACCTTATCCCAGGGAAAGGAGTCCAGCCCAAACCAAATAGGGAACAGGATGAGCCTAAAAGAGATCCTAACCACTGCTTACAGGTTAATTGTGTAGCACTAACTAAGAGGAGCCACTGAATTGTTTTGTGATCTATCTGCACAACTGAAAACGACACATCTCGCTCACCAAGCACTTCTTTCCAACACACCTTAAAGGTATTTTAAAGAATCTATTATTTTAGTATGGCCTAAAAGAAGAAAGAATTAGCAAGTGTACTTATACAATCACTATTGCCCTGTACACACGGTCGGACATGCCGACCACAAAATCCATCTGATTTTTTCCAACAGATTTTGGCCGAAACTTGTGTTGCATACACACGGTTAAAATCTGATCGTTCGGAACAAGGTGACGTTCGTTGCATACGATGGAACTACGTAGAGGCTAGTAGCCAATAGCTCTGGTTTTGCGTAATTTAATCTGAGCATGCATGGCACTTTGTCCGTCGGAATTCTCTACAAACGATTGTAAAAAGTCTGATCAGATTTTGTTGTCGGAAAATTTTAGATCCAGCTCTCAAACTTTTTCCGTCAGGAATTTCCGACAGTGTGTACAGGGCATAAGACAATAACTTTACTCAGAGATATGGTTAAACATCTGCAGTATTCTGAGGGGAAGGGAGCACAGTTTGGCATGCCTGCCCTGGGCTCTAGGTGGCTTTGTCCTGGCACTGGCTCCAGGATAGGTAAATCCTTGCGGCTTTGTGGGTTAGGGTGCAGACATGGGTGATCTGGGGGTGTGGGTAGGTTGAATTTACATTGAATGTTTTTTTTTTGCAAAATGGAATCACTAGTTATGGTCCTGTACCGTACGTTACTGACTTTTCTGTGTAATGGTCCCATATTTGTGCAATGAGAACATGGAGCGTTGCTGGATTGTTTTTGAGAAAATGTAATGTGTTTTTCTGTCTGTGTTACAATAAAAACCTTTCTGATTAAAAAAAAAAAAAATCCTTGCGGCTGGGGACCATGAAGTTTTGCAGGAAAGTTTCTACTCACAAGTCTCAGAGCAGATATAAGTGCCGGTTCACACAGGGGCGACACGACTTGCAGCGCGACTCACAGACACGACCTGCACACGACTTCAGCAGCGACTTGCAAAACGACTTCTGTATAGAAGTCAATGCAAGTTGCCTGAAGTCACCCCAAAAATAGTACAGGGACCTTTTCCTAAGTCGGAGCGACTTGAGTCGCTCCTATCAGCCCTTGTACACACGGTCGGAGATTCCGATGGAATGTGTACTATCGGACCGTTTTGTCGGATATTCCGACTGTGTGTGGTCTGTATCAGACTGTTTCCGTCGGAATATCCGATGGACCAACTTTTCCAACTTGCCGTTAAAATTTTCCGACAAAAGGCTCAGATCGGACATACTCCGATCATGTGTAGCCTACTCCGACGGACAAAGTGCCACGCATGCTCAGATCAAATTCCTAGGCCAAAGCTATTGGCTACTAGCCTGAACGTAGTCCTGTCGTAACGAAATAACGTCATCACGTTATGTACAATCGGGTTTTCCGACAAGTTTATCTGACCGTCTGTATGCAACAGTTTCGGACAAAATCCGTCGGGCAAAATCCAACGGATTTGGTTGTCAGAATGTCCGACCGTGTGTACAAGGGCTTAGAACGGTTCCATAGTACAAAGCGGAGCGTGACTTGTCAAGCGGCTAAGTCGCTCCTGTGTGAACCGGCACTGAGATGATGGTTTGTTATTTAACTCCCTCCTACTTACCCAGACTTGAAATGTCAGTTTGGGGTGGACTGACCCATTAAATAGCACGCCAAGGTCATGTGACCACCTGCCTGACCGAGTGATCTAGTTTTATAGTGAAGGGATTTTAAACAAGCCCCTTGAGCCCACTTACATATACAACCACTTTGCCTTTCAGGAGGCTTGTAACACGGGGCCGGGTTTCGCAAGGCAATCTAAGACTTCCCTTGGCTGCAGACGGCAGGATTTGTATCGCAATCTGAGCTGCATGCCAAGTAGTGTTATTATTGAAGTACCCCAATACTACTGACACAAGCGCTAACATGTCAGACCGGCTCATACATCACACGCGAGGCATCCATCTGTCTGGAGAGTGATCTCTGAATGCGAACTTATGCAGCTAGGTGCTATTTAAAACTCAGCCGCTGTGTAGAATTTTTATCTGGATTCGGGAGGCTGCTATGAAGAGATCTGTGGGCAGCCGAGTCTAAAAATAACTAGTTGTTTTTCTCGCAGGTTTTTAATGGGAAAATAAGATGGTCTATAATCAAAAGCAAGGGGGAAAAAAATGGGAAAGGAGCAAGATAGACAAATGAGCTCGTCTGGAGATGTATTTTAGCAAAGTGAAGAAGAATGACCCAGCGTCATCTTTCATTCCAGCCCTTTGATATCTGAGCAGATATTTGTTAGTCACGCATGTTGTTTGTTTACTGATGAGCAAATCGGCACAAAAGGTCTAAGTTGACCTTCATCTGCTAATAATCAGGTTGTGGTGTTCACCCAGGGGCGGAATGACCATTTGGCCCCGGGCCACTAGGGGGCCCCATCAGGGTTGCCAGCCTCATAAAACCAGGGACAGTATTTAAAAATCTGTGTTTTTTTTACATCTGTCTCTGAAATGTCCCTTACTGGCATCCTTTTGGTCTAAAAATCCTGAGATTATAGCTGCCCCACCTCTCTAGTTCCTTCTCAACCAATAGAAACATGTCTGTGTATACTGTGTGTGTGTGTGTGTGTATACTGTGTGATTGAATACTGTGTGTGTGTGTATACTGTGTGATTGTATACTGTGTGTGTGTATACTGTATGATTGTATACTGTGTATACTGTGTGGCCCCATAATTTCTGATTGCCTGGGGGCCCCATAATCTCCTATTGCTCGGGGGCCCCATGAGTTGTCAGTCCGCCCCTGTGTTAACCACAGTGATTTCAAGGTCTCCATACTGGTGGACAGGCAGCAACAAGGTCTGGAAGGGTATCCACGCAGTTGCAGAAATAAGTGTCTTTGTGGTTGGTGGTGTAGACCAGTGGTCCCCAACCCTGTCCTCAGGGCCCACTAACAGGCCAGGTTTGCAAGATAACTGAAATACATCACAGGTGATATAATTTGCTGCTCAGTGATTGCAGTATTCTAGTCTGCATCTCCCCAAGGTAATACATAAAACCTGGCTTGTTAGTGGGCCCTGGGGACAGGGTTGATGACCACTGGTGTAGAGAATCTTTGTTATGACCAGGAGCTAACAGGAGATGGTAGATAGGAGTGTATAGAGGACGATGAGTAGGTAGGGAGAGGTCACTTCTTAACTTGCTTCAATAGTAACTCAACAAGGCACAGAGAGACCTATGTGTGTTCCGATGTGGGGGGGGGGGGGGGGGGTAGTTGGAAAGGGTTGAGTAGTAATTGCAAATCTTTCAGAAGGAGTGGGTCCGGTTTAGAGTATG
The DNA here is from genome assembly GCF_037356315.1 of Lithobates pipiens. Classification (NCBI taxonomy): domain Eukaryota; kingdom Metazoa; phylum Chordata; class Amphibia; order Anura; family Ranidae; genus Lithobates; species Lithobates pipiens. Next base: position 309,998,449 of record NW_027507785.1, read on the forward strand.
GCCAGATTATGCCGCGTACACACGATCAAATTGTCTGGCGGAATTGGTCCGGCAAACAGTCCGGCAAACAATCCACCGGACTTTATAACGAACGGACTTGGCCACACACGGACGCTCCGAAAGTCTGGCGATTTCTAACGCGATGACATACAGCACGTACGACGGGACTAAAAAAAGGAAGTTCAATAGCCAGTAGCCAATAGCTTCCTTCTCGTACTTGCTTCAGAGCATGCATCATTCTTAGGATGCCGGACTAGCACACTGATGAACGGATTGTCCACTGAAAGCCAAGTCCGGCGGACAGATTTTGAGTCAAAACTCCTTTCTAAGTCCGCCGGACTTTACGATGAAAAACTCCGCTGGAGCCCACACACGATCGAATTGTCCGGCGTACTGTGGTCCGGTGGACTCGATTCGATCGTGTGTACGCGGCATCAGAGTCATTATCTATATATTACCGGATCCCACTCGCCTTTAGGTGAATCCTTCCGTAAGGCACAAATAAAGGGATTTGCTTTTTATCGGGTTTGTTTAATAGCACTGTGATTGGACTTCTTTTGGCCTTGCATGTAGGTGGCTCATTCAAGCAAATTAGCACAAATGGTCTAAGTTGACCTTCCTCTACAAATAATCTGGTTGTGCTGGTGACCAAAGAGATATCAGGAACTATTTACTGTCAGACATGCAGCAACAAGGTCTGAGGTTATCCCTGCAGTTGTGGAAATAATTATTTTTGTGATGTGGAGAATCTTGGTAAGGGGCAGGGGCTGAAAGGTGGTGTTAGATAAGAGTATATAGAGGATATTAAGCGGGAACAACTGGATCACTACTCTACTTGCTCCAATAGTGAACCCAACAAGACACAGACCTACAGTATGTGGGGGTGGTTGGCAAAAGTTGAGTAATAGTCAGAAAACTTTCTCATGGAGTGAGGCCTAGTTTGGAGTACAGTTTTGCCCTGTACACAGGATCAGACCTTCCGACAACAAAGCCATGGATTTTTGTTCGAAGGTTGTTGGCTCAAGCTTGTCTTGCATACACACGGTCACACAAATGTTGGCCAACAATTACCAACGTAGTGACGTACAAGACATACGGCGAGCCGATAGAAAGGGAGTTCAATAGTCATGCGCCACCCCTTTGGGCTCCTTCTGCTAATGTTGTGTTTGGTGAGCATTGATTCCGAGCATGCATGGACTTTTGTGTGATGGACTTGTGTACACATGATCGGAAAGTCCGACAACAAAATTTGTTGGCGGAAAATTTGAGAACCTGCTAGCCAACATTTGTTGGCAGAAAGTCTGACAAGAAATGTTCGATGGAGCATACATGCGGTCGGACTTTCCGCCAACAAGCTCACATCAAACATTTGTTGTCGTAAAATCCGATCATGTGTACGGGGCATAAGAGTGGATTCATCATCCACATATTACTAGAACCCACTCACCTTTAGGTGAATCCTCCTGGAAGGCACAAATAAAGGAACTTGCCTTTCATCCAGTTTTTTAATAGCACTGTGACTGGACTCCTCTTGGGCTTGGCCCTGCCTTTACATCCACATGAACTTTAATGGCATCCCAGTCTTAGTCGATAGGGTTCAATATTGAGTTGGCCCACCCTTTGCAGCTATAACAGCTTCAACTCTTCTGGGAAGGCTGTCCACTAGATTTAGGAGTGTGTCTATAGGAATGTTTGACCATTCTTCCAGAAGCGCATTTGTGAGATCAGGTACTGATGTGGATTAGAAGGCCTGGCTAGCAGTCTATGCTCTAATTCATCCCAAAGGTGTTCTATCGGGTTGAGGTCAGGACTCTGTGCAGGGCAATCAAGTTCTTCCAACCCAAACTCACTCATTCATGTATTTATGGACCTTGCTTTGTGCACTGTTGCCCAGTCATGTTGGAACAGGAAAGGGCCATCCCCAAACTGTTCCCACGCCCAAACTGCTCGAACGCCCAAAAAATGCACAAGTTTTTTTTGCCGCATTTGTCACGGCACAGGGCAGCCCATTCAAACTAATGGGCTGCCTTTTGCATGCAGAGCAAAAAACAAAACAAATGTTTAACTCCATGTTCAGATATGAATGCACCCTACAGCACAGTAAACTGGCCTTTGGAGGCCGCCGATTAAAATAATCGGCAAGCAGATGAAACAAGCACGTCTATACCTTATAGCAGGAAACTGGCACTCAAGAAAATCTGTGATGTTACAAATCCATCTTTATTACAAAAAAAAAACCTTAAAAGCAAGCAAAGCTCATTGCTTTCACACTGGAAGCATACAACACAACATGACTATGAGGGTTTCTAGGCTCTATGGCGATGTTTTGTGTTTCTGTAACAAAGATGGGCTTTGAACATGCCATGGCTAAAAGCTTTTAGCGAACTTGAAATGCGTAAGCAAAGTACTAGAGCAGAGAAGTTTACAATCAGTACACAATAGATGATTTTCAAAAAATCATAAGGGTCTTACAAACTAAACCTCTAGTAATTTGCATTAAGATTCATTAGGATTAAAATTCATTCTTCCTTCCCTTAGACTTTTATGCATTTGTTAAAGCTACAACCTGTAATAAAAATTGGTTGAAATAATTTTTTTTTTTTTATTTGATTTATGCAACTTGCATAACACTTTGAAGGTTAAAACATTTTTTTTTTTTATAGTGAACCAAGAGTTAAAGGGTAAGGATATTCCAAAAAATTCTGAGAAATTAAAAAAAAAAATGTACAATTTCCAAAACCAGCCCTTCCAAACACACAAGCCCTTATGGAGAAGGTGAACCACAAATACATCCCTTAACCACATAAGCCCCGGACCATTTTGCTGCGTCGCTTTAACTGACAATTGTGCGGTCGTGCGACGTGGCTCCCAAACAAAATTGACGTTCTTTTTTTCCCCACAAATAGAGCTTTCTTTTGGTGGTATTTGACCACCCCTGCGGTTTTTATTTTTTACGCTATAAACAAAAAAAGCGCCAATTTTGAAAAAAAAAAAACATTCTTTTTTACTTTTTGCTATAATAAATATCCCCCAAAAAATGTCTAAAAAATATTTTTTTCCTCAGTTTGGACCGATACGTATTCTTCTACATATTTTTGGCAAAATTTTTATTAATAAGTTTTTTTTTTTACTAGTAATGGCGGCGATCAGCGATTTTTATTGTGACTGCGACATTATGGCGCACACATCGGTCATTTTTGACACATTTTTGGGACCATTGTCATTTTATACAGCAATCTATGCTATACAAATGCACTGATTCCTGTGTAAATGACACTGGCAGTGCAGAGGTTAACCAGGGGGTGGCAGTGTAGGGGTTAAGTGTGTTCTAGGGGTGTGTTACTAACTGTGGGGGGCTGGGCTGTGTGTTAGTGAACACCGATCTCTGCTCCAATCACAGGGAGCAGAGATCAGTGTCACTAGTTGCTAGGCAGAACGGGGAGATGCTGTTTACATCGGCATCTCCCCGTTCAGCCTCCCCGTGAGACAATCGCGGGTTTCCCCGCAGCGATCAAGTCCGCAGGACCCCTGACCAGACTCACGGGGGTCCCGACCACCATGCGCCGCTGGCGGCGCGCATGCGATGGCAGGGCGGCAAATACAAATGGACGTACCTGTACGCCAGTTTGCCTGCCCGTGCCATTCTGCCGACGTACATTGTCGTGCGCCAGTCGGGAAGTGGTTAAAAACTTGGCAGACTGCCTGGATTTTTTTCTTTACACACAGAAGTTTATCCCTAAGTAAGGAAGAGTTAATTACAATGTTTCATTTGAATTTCGGTTTAGACATTAATGGCTGTGTGTTGAGTTATTTTAAGGGGACAGCAAATTTATACTGTTATACAAGCTGTACACCCACTACTTTACATTGTAGCAAAGTGTCATTTCTTCAGTGTTGTCACATAAAAAGATAGAATAAAATATTTACAAAAATGTGAGGGGTGTACTCACTTTTGTGAGATAGTGTACATTTAGTACATCTCTCCATTACATGTATCACATATTATCCCTTAGTGCAGGGGTCTCCAAACTTTCAATACAAAGGGCCAGTGTACTGTCTTTAAGACTTTTAGAGGACTGGAGTAAACAATGCCTCAGGTGTTCAGTTTTATAGAGCCTGTGATCGGTAGGAAGAGGATTAGTGCCCCATTACCGGTGTCAGTGGATGGAATAGTGCCCCATCATTGGTGTCAGTGGATGGAATAGTGCCCCATCATTGGTGTCAGTGGGAGGAATAGTGCCCCATTATTAGTTTCAGTGGATGAAATAGTGCCCCATCATTGGTGTCAGTGGATGGAATTGTGCCCCATCATTCGTATTGGTAGGAGGAATAGTGCCTCATTGATGTTAGTTGGAGGAATTATGCCAAACTGTTGGTGTCAGTGTTAGAAATACAAATTAACAAAACTAGTGTAGCACAACCAATATAAAACACATTCACTATATGATCAAAAGTTCCAATCATGTAGAAATTCCACCGTTGTGCAACTCTGGGTGATAGTTCATAAAAATATAAAAAATTCATGATATCCAGTGATTTCAGTGACCACCACCTCTGGCTGGAATGCCTGCTCACCTCCAAATGATGACCCCACTATAGAGTCCCAAATGCCTGATAGAATGTCTCTCAGAATGCCACGGGATAAATCCTCTTGGCATCCCTGGACCACGCTGACTTCCTCTTGGGATCTCAATCAATTATGTATGGCCATAGAATAGCAAGGGGAAACCATAGTGCTCTCTGTTTTGAATATTTATTACAACGACACACAGGGATTAAGATAATTCACATAAATATGTGAAAAACATATTGTGGACAATACTAAGCTAAGCAGGGCAATAACTTCTCCGCAGAATGTGGAAGCCTTGCAAGAAGATCTGAACAAATTATTGGGGTGGGTAACTACATGGCAAATGAGGTGTAATGTGGAAAAATATAAAATAATGCATTTGGGTGGCAAAAATATGAATGCAATCTATACACTGGGGGGAGAACCTCTGAAGGGAATCTAGGATGGAAAAGGACCTAGGGGTCCTAGTAGATGATAGGCTCAGCAATGCCAAGCTGCTGCTAACAAAGCAAACAAAATATTGGCATTAAAAAGGGGATCAACTCCAGAGATAAAACGATAATTCTCCCCCTCTACAAGACTCTGGTCCGGCCGCACCTGGAGTATGCTGTCCAGTTCTGGGCACCAGTCCTCAGGAAGGATGTACTGGAAATGGAGCGAGTACAAAGAAGGGCAACAAAGCTAATAAAGGGTCTGGAGGATATTAGTGTAGTGCCGGCTCCTGAAGAGCACAAGCTATGTGTTTTTGAAACTTAAAGTTACACCTAAACTGCAGTTTGGTTTGGGTATTATTGTTCCAAATTTTGACCTCAGCATCAGTCTGATTGGACTATGGGGTGTTCTGCCTGGCCATAGGGGGCGCTGCCTCCTCTGGTAGGCATGGAAACACAGTCTGGTTGGGTGCTTTAAGGTTACTTTCTCTCGGAGCCAGCCCAGTGGGAGTGTCACTCTTGCTGTGTCTTCTGGGAGAGGGTACTTAAGATGCGAATGTCACATGGTTTGAGGTTTCCGGTCCAGAAGTATGTTCTGACTCCATGGTCCTGGTCCTTCTGATCAGCCCCCAGAGGCCCTCTTCCATCAGTTTCCGAGTCTCGGGGCTGGCTAGCCCGAGGCGCAGTAACTGGAAAAGAGGGTTCCAAGGTGGTCTGGTGCCGACTCGGTTTTGGAGAGGCCCAGCACCTGGAAACGCAACCGGGGAGGACTCTTCAGAAGAGGGCCACACACAAGGCTGGCTGCTCAGCAAGCTAAGCTGGAAAGGACACCAAGTGAATCCACACTCGTACGGTATCGCCGGACCGGCTGCAAGATACTGGGACCAAAAGAGAGTTCTCTAATTTTATCCTTCAGTTACAACCAAGTCTGTGAGAGAGACTTTTCATTCCAAAGTTCTACAACCAAGTCTGTGAGAGAGACTTTGCTTTATCTGAATCACCTGTCAGTTGCTAAATTCACAAAAAGGGGATTTATCCGATAGTTGTAATATCCAGTTGCGAATGGTTATTCTCTGGATTCCATAGAGAGAGACATTCAAATGTCAGCAGTTCCAAGAGTACCTGAGCTTTTCTACCCATACCCTCTATTCCTTAATGAGAGATTGTGTTTTGTTCAACATTTTTTTGCAAATAAAAATCCCTCAAGTGGTTCAGGTGTCGGTCTCTACAGTTCATTGGGCCATCTACCTCTGGAAATCCCTAGACGCACACGAGGTCGAGAAGGTAACGGTAAGCCCAAAAATAATCAGCCGCTCCTTCGGGCGTCAGTGCTACATTAGTTATGAGGAAAGGTTGTGAGCCCTGAACTTATTCTCTCTGGAGAAGAGACGCTTGAGAGGGGATATGATTTCAATATACAAATACCGTACTGGTGACCCCACAATAGGGATGAAAGTTTTTTGCAGAGGGGAGTTTAATAAGACACATGGTGACTCATTAAATTTAGAAGAAAAGAGGTTTAACCTTAAATTACGTAGAGGGGTCTTTACTATAAGAGCGGCACGGATGTGGAATTCCCTTCCACAGTTGGTGGTCTCAGCGGCGGGCATCAGTAGTTTCAAAAAACTATTAGATAAGCACCTGAACGACCACAACATACAGGGATATACAATGTAATACTGACATATAATCACACACATAAGCTGGACTTGATGGACTTGTGTCTTTTTTCAACCTCACCTACTATGCAACTATGTCACTATATCATCAACTCTCCATGTTGATTAGGGATGAGCCGAACACCCCCCGGTTCGGTTCGCACCAGAACTTACGAACGGACCCCAAATTCGTACGAACGTTAGAACCCCATTAAAGTCTATGGGACTCGAACGTTCGAAATTAAAAGTGCTAATTTTAACGGCTAATATGCAAGATACTGTCCTAAAAAGGGTTTGGGGACCTGGCTCCTGCCCCAGGGGACATGGGTCAATGCAAAAAAAAGTTTTAAAAACGGCCGTTTTGGCGGGAGCACTGATTTTAATGACGATTAAAGTGGAAAAAAAAGTGAAATATTCCTTTAAATATGGTGCCTGGGGGGTGTCTGTAGTATGCATGTGAAGTGCTACGTGTTTCCCGTGTTTAGAACAGTCCCTGCACAAAATGACATTTAACAGAAATAACATCATTTAAAGCTGCTTGCGGTTTTAATGTTATATCTGGTTCCTGCAATATGGTTGAAAATCATTGAGAAAAATGGCATGGGTAGCCCTCCCTGCCCATTACCAGCCCCTTTGGGTCTTGTACGCATATTAAGAGGAACCCTGTACCCATATTAAAAAAAGGAAATGCGTGTGGCCCCCAGGCCCTATATACTCAGAACAGCAGTATACAGGCGGTGCAAACAAGACAGGAACTGTGTAGGTTTGTTATTTTAAGTTGAATCTGTTTGTAATTTTCAACTGGTACATTTTTAAAGTGTAGCTCCAGTCAAAAAAACTATTTTTAAGCTTTTTGGAAAACATAGGGAAGGGTTATCACCCCTGTATAATTTGTTTTGTCGTCCATCTTTTTTCATCTCACTTGCTGTTGTCTCCTTCCGTTTGCAAGTAGGAGATGTTTGTAAGTTGGATGTTTGAAAGTAGGGGCTTGCCCTATATGCTCTTCAGAAATGGGGGAACAAGGTGTTGGTTTTGCCACAACATTGTAAGCCCTCAAAGTGACTCTTGGTGGGCGCTGGAGCGCCCTGCTGTGAACGATTATATCAAGAATTGTAATTACATGCCATTGTTGAACAGTGGTAGAAAAATTGACCTTTGGTGGTTGTGGTGCTGGTGCCACAACACTATAAGTCCTCACAGTTACTCTGGGTGGGCACAGGAACGGGCCCTCCTGTGAAATATTATATCAAGAATTGTAATTACATGTCCCTGTTAAACAGGGGCAGAAAGATTGGGCCTTAGGCACTGGTGCCACGACACTGCAACCTCTCCCATATACTCTAGTTTTATTGCAGGAATTAGCCCTGCTGCAAAGCATTGCATCAAAAATTGTACTTAAACGCCCCTGTTAAACAGGGGCAGAAAAATTGGGCCTTAGGCACTGGTGCTGGTCCCACAACACTGCAACCTCTCCCATATACTCTTGTTTTATTGCAGGAATTAGCCCTGCTGCAAAGCATTGCATCAAAAATTGTACTTAAACGCCCCTGTTAAACAGGGGCAGAAAAATTGGGCTGATGGCATCACCCAGAAACAGAAATGTTCTTCCAACATATCATCGGAGGAGGAAGAGGATAGACAATCAACATAACAGGACAGTCACTCAGCATCAGCATAGGCAGTCTTGAAGGAAAGTGATATTTCAAAAAAAATTATTCGGTTACATCAGCTTCAGGTGCTTGGTAGCTGTGGGTGATCCAAGACTGATTCATCTTGATGAAGGTCAGTCGATCAACTGATTCAGTAGACAGCCGCACCCTGTGATCGGTAACAAAGCCACCAGCAGCACTGAAGGTGCGTTCCGAAAGAACGCTGGATGCAGGACAGGCCAGTAGCTCAATTGCATACTGTGCAAGCTCTGGCCAGTGATCCATCCTCAAGACCCAGTAAGCCAGAGGATTTTCGGTGGTAAAGGTGTCCAAGTCTGACCTTGCCCCTAGGTATTCCTGCACCATGTAAACCAGACGCTGGCGATGGTTGCTGGAACCGATCATATCTTGGGGCTGCGGACTAAAAAATTGTCTGAAAGCATCAGTCAGACGGCCACCTTCTCCACCGCTCCTTCTGACCGATGCCTCAGCAACACGTTGTCCAGGACCAGGAGTTTGTAACCTCCCAGTCTCTGGGAACGCGTTGCACAGACCTTTCTGCAAGGCCTCCCGGAGATGTCTCATCCTCTGCTCCCTCTGCGATGGCAAGATAAGGTCGGCAACCTTACCCTTTTACCGTGGATCAAGGAGAGTGGCCAGACAGTAATGGTCCCTCTCCTTCATCCGAAGAATACGAGGATCCTTCCGCAGGCTTTGCAGGATCAGGGAGGCCATGCAGCGTAGGTTAGCTGAGGCATTCAGTCCGGAGTCCTCTGGGTCACTAAGGACAACATGATCCGCAGCTACCTCCTCCCAGCCACGTACAAGTCCACGTGTTTCTTGGGACTGTAAATCATCCCTACAAGACTGCTGCTGCTGAAGCTGAGTGCCAGCCTCCACCTCCATGCTGACACAATCATCCTCCTCCTCCTCTTCCTCCTCCTCATCCTCTTCCTGTGTGATGGGTGGCACAGCAGGAACACTGTCTGGATAAAGGGGGCCTTGAGAGGCAAGGAAGTCCTCCTCTTCCTGCCTCTGTTCTGCCTCAAGTGCCCTGTCCATTATTCCACGCAGCGTATGCTCCAAGAGGTGGACAAGAGGTACAGTGTCACTGATGCATGCACTGTCACTGCTCACCATCCTTGTGGCCTCCTCAAACGGTGACAGGACAGTGCATGCATCCCTGATCATGCCCCACTGGCGTGGTGAGAAAAATCCGAGCTCCCCTGACCCTGTCCTGGTGCCGTAGTCGCACAGGTACTCATTGATGGCCCTCTGCTGCGTGTGCAGCCGCTGCAGCATGTCCAACGTTGAGTTCCACCTGGTGGGCATGTCACATATAAGGCGGTTCTTGGGCAGGTTCAACTCCTTTTGGAGCTCAGCCAGCCAAGCACAGGCATTAAATGATCGGCGGAAATGCACACAGACTTTCCTGGCCTGCTTCAGGACATCCTGTAAGCCGGGGTACCTGCCCAAGAACCGCTGCACCACCAGGTTAAGGACGTGAGCTACACAGGGCACATGGGTCAGTTGTCCCTGTCGGAGGGCGGAGAGGAGGTTGGTGCCATTGTCGCAAACCACCATTCCTGGCTTAAGCTGGCATGGCGTCAACCACCTCTCGGCCTGCCCCTGCAGAGCTGACAAAACATCCGCCCCAGTGTGGCTCCTGTCCCCCAAACAAACCAGCGCAAGCACGGCATGGCATCGTTTTGCCTGCGTACTTGCGTAGCCCCTGGAACGCCTACGGAGCACCGCTGGTTCTGAGGTCAGAGCACTGGAAGAGGCCATGGAGGAAGAAGAAGAGGAGGGGGTGGAGGAGAGAGGTGTGTCACAACCAATAGTAGCATTTTGGAGGCGTGGTGGCGGAACAACCTCCAACACTACTGCACCTTGTCCTGCATCCTTCCCAGCTGCCAGAAGAGTGACCCAATGGGCCGTGAAAGACAGGTAACGTCCCTGTCCATGCCTGCTGGACCATGAGTCAGCGGTAATATGCACCTTACCGCTGACCGCCCTGTCCAGCGAGGCAAGGACATTGCCTTCCACATGCCGGTAGAGAGCCGGAATCGCCTTCCGTGAGAAAAAGTGGCGTTTGGGGACCTGCCACTGAGGAACCGCACATTGTACAAACTCACAGAAGGGGGCCGAGTCTACCAACTGAAAAGGCAGCAGTTGAAGTGCTAGCAATTTAGCCAAGCTAGCATTCAACCGCTGGGCATGTGGATGGCTGGGAGTGAACTTCTTTCGCCGGTCCAGCAGCTGGGGCAGGGACATTTGCCTGCTATAATCGGACGTGGGTGTACTGCTAGCAGAGTGCCTGGAAACACTTGGCTGTGACACACCTAATTCTACACCTTCATTCCTCTCAGAGCAGGTTTCAGAGAGGACTGAAGGTCTAGTGGGGTTGGAGATGCCAGCTGATGAGGAGCAAGGAGAGGGCCGCTTTGTTCTTTGGTGTGGGTCTTTGAGGTACGCTTGCCAACGAGCTGCATGGCAGGTCAACATATGTCTGGTTAAGCGGCTGATGTTTTGGCCACGCAAGATACGCTTGAGACATATGTTGCAAATAGCAGCGGTGCGATCTGATGCACTCGTCTCAAAAAAGGCCCACACCAAAGAACTTTTAGCATAACGTGCAGAGGCAGTGCCCTGCACAGGCGGAGCTCTGCGGTCTGATTCAGTCAGTGTGCTGGCCCTAAGCTGGCCCCCGGAGGGCATCCTGCCTCGTTGGACATGTGCCTCCTCCTTCTCCTCCTCCTCCTCTCTCCTACCAGGCACCCATGTGGAGTCAGTGCCCTCATCATCCCCTCCCTCTTCATCGCTGTAGCAAACCTGGCAGTATGCTGCAGCTTGTGGAACATGACTGCCAGATTGCTGTCCTTCTTCAGCATCCCCTCTCTCCGCATTCACGCTACTGCCTTCCTCTAGCTGAGTGTCATCATTAGAGGCTACAAAACACTGGGCATCCTCCTGGAGCATGTACCCAACACTGTGCTCAAAGAGTTCAGGAGACTCCTCAGGAGGACGTGGTGGGTCTAGGGAAGGAGTCACTGATGATGATATTGAGAGGAGGGAAGACGATGCGTTGGCAGCTGCTTTGCTAGTACCCTGAGACTGGGTGAGAGAGGATGAGGAGGATGAAGAGGGCTTGGTCATCCACTCTACCAAGTCGTTGGCATGTTGCGGCTCAACATGTCCAGCTGCCGAAAAGAAGGACAAGCGTGTCCCATGGCCACGTGCTGATGACAATGCACCGCGTCCACGACCAGCACTGTTGTCTCTAGACACAGAGCCTGCTTGCCCTCTTTTATCGGCTCGCGCCTGTCTGCCTCTCCTTGCTGGCCTTCCAGACATGGTAATGGCCTGAAGGGAGTTGGGTAAAAAAGCAGTTGGGTAGTGTATATTGTGCTAGAGGTACACAACACCCACTAACTCCTGCAGATGCCTTTATTATAGAACAGCAGAGATAAAGGGGTATATACAGATGTATACTGTGCTGTGCTGGAGGCACACACAACTTCCAATAACTCCTGCAGATGGCAAGTGGGCTCAAATAGAGAAGAGCTATGTAGGTGGATATAGCGGTATGTACTGGGTACAGAGCACGCAGACAGCACGCACTAGCTCCTAACACTACTGACTGCAAGCTCTATTATAAAAGATAGATCACTAGCTATATAGGTGAGGTGAATATGGCGGTGTATACTGCGGTCAGGGCACGCAGACAACAACCACTACACAACAGCAAGATCGAAAATCGGCCGAAAACGATCGGTGTGTACTGTGTTGAAGGTACACAGAACACCCACTGCTTCAGACGCCAACACACTACACAAGGCCGCCGCGCTGGCGGCCTTATATAGTGTGGGGCGTGCACTACACAGCCTGAGCTATGATTGGCCACAGGCATCCTGCCTGTGGCCAATCATGGCTCTCCTCGCTGCTGGCGCTGTGATTGGCCAAGCATGCGGGGTCACAGTGCATGCTTGGCCAATCATGAGCCAGCAATGCACTGCGCCATCGCAGTGCATTGTGGGCCGCGAGCGCCACACGAATTTGGCGCGAACGGACCAAAACATTCGGACTTCGCCGAACGGGCGAACAGCCGATGTTCAAGTCGAACGTATGTTCGACTCGAACACGAAGCTCATCCCTAATGTTGATATAAAAACAAAACAAAAATGCCCTGAATAACGACGCCTCACACCTGTACGCGTTACGCTCTCTGTTGAGCTTCTTCAGCAGCTGTACAGGTGTGAGGTGTCATTATTCCGGACTTTTTTTTTTTGTTGTGTTTTTTTCATATATATCAACATGGAGAGTTGATGATACGTATGTTTTTTTTTCACATATTTATGTGAGTATCTTAATCCTTGTGTGTAATTTTAATAAATATTCTAAACAGAGAGCACTATGGTTTTCCCTTGTTATACCCTTAACCACAGGGTTTTACCGCCCCTAAACTGCTAACGTGAATGATGTCATAATAATTACAGAACTGCATTCATTTGTGTATTTTATATCTCCCTAGATAGCTTTAAATACGCAGTGCAAGCATACTGTGAGCATGCTCAGTACCGTAGCGCAGTTTCTTCTCTTATCTATGCTCTGAAGAATCTGCGCTCACAGAACAAAAAAAAATAAAAATCTACTAGAAATACATTATTTTTATGTCTCCATTAAAGTGTGGACAGGGATGATGTCCCAAGCGAGGGCCAAATTTAGGTTTTCTTAAAATACTACAATGCGTTTACGGCTGCTCTCCACCTCTCCAGCAGGTAATAAGAAATGTGGAACAGATTGGAAAATAGAAGAGAATTCTTGTAAAAAATGAAGGCCTTCTGTACAAGATTCATAACTCTATACAAGATTTATAAGCTGGAGGATAAGTCCGGGGCTCATACAAAATTCATGCTGCTTGAAGTTTTTTTTTTTTTCCGCGCTCTCTTTTTTTTTATCAGGACGCTGGGGTCATGTATAGTACATCATCTTCTTTAATGGTGAGACTGATGAAGAATTACAAGTAACGTATGTGCATGATATAGCTTCCAGCATCCAACGGTTCGCTTAACGCCTCCCGCTCCGTACGGCTTTACTTTACTTTACTGAACAGACCTTTATTTAATGCAAAGTGCGGCGACCCATAATGACCAATTAGAGTTCATCCTTCATTGTTCTGACTGCTGCACTCTGCACTGATGATAGGTGAACCCAACTGTAGGGGGGTCACTGCACCCTAGAGCTTTCTGTTCTCCCCTCTTTCTTCCATACAAGCAGCTAAATGGACATAAATAGTATTGGTTACCCGCACCTGTGTTGTGCTATATCTGCCTTCGTTGCTCTTTAACCACCTCAGTACAGTGCAGTTACACCCCCTTTCCTGACCAGACCAATTTTCAGCTTTCAGCGCTCTCACAGTTTGAATGACAATTACTCAGTCATGTAACACTGTACCCATATGAAACTTGCGTCCTTTTTTCCACACAAATAGAGCTTTCTTTTAGTGGTATTTAATCACTAGTGGGGTTTTTATTTTTTGTGCTATAAATAAAATAAAACGTAAATTTTGTGAAAAAAATGCCTTTTTCTTAGTTTCTGTCATAAATTATTGCTAATTAGTAATTTTTCTTCATAAATTTTGGCCAAAATTTATACTGCTACATATCTTTGGTACAAATAACCCACATTAGTATATATTATTTGGTCTTTGTGAAAGTTATAGAGTCTACAAACTATGGTGCCAATCACTGAAAATTGATCACTTCTGATCAGGCCTTCAGTACATCAGGTGTATCTCATTTCTTGAGACACTAACAAGTCAGGAAAGTACAAATACCCCCCAAATGACCCCTTTTTACAAAGTAGACATCCCAAGGTATTAAGTAAGTCGCATGGTGAGTTTTTTTAAGTTGTCATTTTTTCCCACAATTCTTTGCAAAATGAAGATTTTTTATTTTTTTTTATTTTTTTTTACTAAATTGTCATATTATCAGGTTATTTCTCACACACAGCATATGCATACAACAAATTACACCCCAAAATACATTCCGCTACTCTTCCCGAGTACGGCGATACCACATGTGTGAGACTTTTACACAGCCTGGCCACATACAGAGGCCCAACATTGATGTAGTACCTTCAGACGTTCTACGAGCAAAAATGACGCATCTCATTTCTCAACCACCTATTACACTTTTGAAGTCCCTGGAGTACCAGGACAATGGAATTTCCCATAAAATGACCCCATTTTGGAAAGCAGACACCCCAACGTATAATCTGTGAGGCATAATGAGTCCTTTGAATGGTTAATTTTTTTCCAGAAGTTTTTGGAATATGTGGAAAAAAATTTAAACGCATTTTTTTTTTACACAAGTTTGTCAATTTATAAGATATTTCTAACACATAGCATGTATATAGCAAAAATTACATCCCAAAATACATTCTGCTACTCTTCCCGAGTACGGCAATACCACATGTGTGATACTTTTACACAGCCTGGCTACATACAGAGCACTAACATTGATGTAGTACCTTCAGACGTTCTACGAGCAAAAATTACGCATCTCGTTTCTCAACCACCTATTACACTTTTGAAGGCCCTGGAGTACCAGCACAATGGAATTTCCCATAAAATTACCCCATTTTAGAAAGCAAGCACCCCAACGTATAATCTGTGAGGCATAATGAGTCTTTTGAATGGTTATTTATTTTCCAGAAGTTTTTGGAATATGTGGAAAAAAATTAAAACGCATTTTTTTTTACACAAAATTGTCAATTTATAAGATATTTCTAACACATAGCATGTATATAGCAAAAATTACACCCCAAAATACATTCTGCTACTCCTCCCGAGTACGGCAATACCACATGTGTGTGACTTTTACACGGCCTGGCCACATAGAGAGGCCGAACATTGAAGTAGTATGTTCAGGCGTTCTAGGAGCATAAATGACACATCTTATTTCATTCCTACCCATCACACTTTTGAAGGTCCTGGACCACCAGGACAGTGCAATTACCCACAAAATGACCCCATTTTGGAAAGCAAACACCCCAACGTATATTCTATGAGACATGGGCTGCAAATAGGTACTCGGGTACTCTGATGGGCTGGAGATAGGTACTCGGGTACTCTGATGGCCTGGTGACAGGTACTCGGGTACTCTGATGGCCTGGTGACAGGTACTCGGGTACTCTGATGGCCTGGTGACAGGTACTCGGGTACTCTGATGGCCTGGTGACAGGTACTCGGGTACTCTGATGGCCTGGTGATAGGTACTCGGGTACTCCGATGGCCTGGTGATAGGTACTCGGGTACTCCGATGGCCTGGTGACAGGTACTCGCGTACTCTGATGGCCTGGTGACAGTTACTCGGGTACTCTGATGGCCTGGTGACAAGTACTCAGGTACTCTGATGGCTTGGTGACAAGTACTCAGGTACTCTGATGGCCTGGTGACAAGTACTCAGGTACTCTGATGGCCTGGTGACAAGTATTCAGGTACTCTGATGGCCTGGTGACAAGTACTCTGATGGTTTGGTGACTGGTATTTGGGTACTCTGAAGGGAGCGGTGACAGGTACTCATATGGACTGTGACAGGTACTCGGGTACTCAGATGGACTGTGACAGGTACTCGGGTACTCAGATGGACTGTGACAGGTACTCAGGTACCCTGATGGACTGTGACAGGTACTCGGGTACCCTGATGGACTGTGACAGGTACTCAGTACTCTAATGGACTGTGACAGGTACTCGGTACTCTAATGGACTGTGACCGGTACTCGGTACTCTAATGGACTGTGACAGGTACTCTGTACTCTAATGGACTGTGACAGGTACTCGGGTACCCTGATGGACTGTGACAGGTACTCGGGTACTCAGATGGGCTGTGACAGGTACTCGGGTACCCTGATGGACTGTGACAGGTACTTGGTACTCTAATGGACTGTGACAGGTACTCGGGTACTCTAATGGACTGTGACAGGTACTCGGGTACCCTGATGGGCCGTGACAGGTACTCGGGTACCCTGATGTGCCGTGACAGGTACTCGGGTACCCTGATGTGCCGTGACAGGTACTCGGGTACCCTGATGTGCCGTGACAGGTACTCGGGTACCCTGATGTGCCGTGACAGGTACTCGGGTACTCTGATGTGCAGTGACAGGTACTCGGATACTCTGATGTGCCGTGACAGGTACTCGGGTACTCTGATGGGCCGGGACAGGTACTCGGGTACTCTGATGGGCCGGGACAGGTACTTGGGTACCCTGATGGGCCGGGACAGGTACTCGGGTACTCTGATGAGCCGGGACAGGTACTCGGGTACCCTGATGTGCCGTGACAGGTACTCGGGTACCCTGATGTGCCATGACAGGTACTCGGGTACTCTGATCTGCAGTGACAGGTACTCGGGTACTCTGATGTGCCGGGACAGGTACTCGGGTACTCTGATGTGCCGGGACAGGTACTCGGGTACTCTGATGGGCCGGGACGGGTACTCGGGTACTCTGATGGGCCGGGACGGGTACTCGGGTACTCTGATGGGCCGGGACAGGTACTCGGGTACTCTGATGGGCCGTGACAGGTACTCGGGTACTCTGATGGGCCGGGACAGGTACTCGGGTACTCTGATGGGCCGTGACAGGTACTCAAATACTCTGATGGGCTGTGACAGGTACTCAAATACTCTGATGGGCTGTGACAGGTACTCTGATGGACTGTGATTGACAGGTACTATGAGGGGTGGTGACAGGTCCTCTTTATTGGGGGGGGGCAATCAGTATGTTTGGTGTACACTGTATGCGGTAACGAGATGTTACCGCAATCTCCTCCTCACACACGATCGGTGTGTGAGGAGGAGAACCCGGTAACATCCCGTTACCGCGGTTTGTTTACATTTGAGTGATCGGCTGTGAAAGGATCACAGCCGATCACGTGGGTAAACAGCCGGCCAATGGCTGTTTACCAGCGTCGGTGACGAGCAGTGTTCCCGGGGAACACGCCGCCACCGACGTGCACGCGCAGCGCGCTAGCGCGCATGCGCCGTGCACGTTCGGGGTGTTACCATCTGTGATCGGCCGTGACTTCATCACGGCCGATCACGTGGTAAACAGCCATAACGAATGGCTGTTCACCCCCTTCGGTGGCGAGCGGTGTCTCCGTGACACGCCGCCACCGAAGAAACAGGGATGCGCGCGCACGATCGCGCGCATTCCCTGTTTAAACGGGAGGCCGTCATATGACGGCCTCCCGCCACAATAGCTGCGCCGCCTGGCCGTCATTTGACGGCCGGCGGTCAGCTACTAGTTAAGACTTGTTTTTATGCAGACTCACTGTACTATACTACTTCGGCAGTTAGTGAACATTGATATACCATAAGGTCACCTTATTACCAACCCCATCCACCAAGAACTTATATTGCTAGCCTGATTTTTAACTGGTGCGTGTAGTCCTGCTACAAAACGAAGGGAGAACAAAGATTCGCAGTCCAAGGACCACGGCTATGGAACGTTCTACCCACGAACATCCGCATGGAAAAAAAACATCAGGCCTTCAGAAAAAAAAACTCAAGACCCACCTCTTCTAAGAAGCAGGACAACACAGGGCGGACAAAGCGATTCAGTTCGCATTTGCAGCGCTAAACAAATCATTCATTCATTCATTCAGTGCTCTTGGTCATTAATAGTGTTAGGCGAGCGGTTCGAACTGAGCATAAGTTTGGTCCGCATATCGCCCATTTGCCCGTTCGGTGATCACCAGAATTTGTGGGGGTGCCCATCGGGCTGTTCACCCGCCAAGCACCCCACAATGCACAGCACGGTCCATTCTAAGACCTGATTGGGTAAAGCTTTGCTCAATCAGGACATAGTGAATAGTTGATTGTTAAAGCGGAGCTCCAGTCACCTGTGAAAAAAAAAGTCAGCAGCTACAAAAACTGTAGAAGCTGGCTTTTAAAAAAAAAAACAGCCACTCACCTGTCCCACGATCTAGCGGGGTGCTGCTCACCCCAGTCGGTCTCACCCACTGTCTTCGGTCCCCGGCATCTTTATTATGGGCACCCAGCCGTGACAGCTCTCGACTTCTTCACAGCCGGCTGCCCATTGTGCATGCGCAAGTCATGCTGCACATCGAAAGTGGTGGATGAAGTCTCCTGGGACCTGTCAGCGTCCCAGAAGACTGCAGGAGGGAGGGAGGAGAACTTCCATTTCCGAAAGTGCCAATTGTTCAAGAGGAGCGGGGAATGAGTCCTTAACCACTTGCCGCCCGCCATATAGCAATATGAGGGCAGCAAAGTGGTTTAGTTATCCCGATCGGACGTCCTATGATGTGATCAGGACAACAAGCCGGTGCGCAGAGTGGCAATCGGAGGTGCTGTGTGTCAGTCGTCTGACACACCACAACGCAGATAGTGGTATGGAGCCTCTGGTGGAGGCTTCTTACCACGTGATCAGCTGTGACCAATCACAGCTGATCACCGCGTGAACAAGGAAGTGCCGGTAAATGGTTTTTTCTAGGTTCAGGCTGACTGAGAAAGCCGATCGTGGCTTTCCCTGTCAGAGGGGAGTCTGGCTGATAATCGGCACATTGATTATCAGTGCAGCCCCCATCAGATTTGTCCATAAGCTGCCAATAAGTGCCCATCACCTGCCAGCCTGTGCCCCATAATAAACGCTTGCCAGTGCCCACAACAGTGCCAATAAGTGCCCATAAAAGGGCCAATCAGTGCCCCATCAGTAATGCCTGTCAGTGCCCTTCAGATGCCACTCAGTCATTCCTGTAAATAAAGCTCCTCATCAGTGCTGCCTATCCAGTGCCACCTATCTGTGCCCGTCAGTGCCGCCCTTCAGTGCCCATCAGTGGCAAATACCACCAAAAGAAAGCTCTATTTATGGGAATAAAATGATAAAAAATTTGTTTGGGTACAGTGTTGCATGACCACGCAAATGTCATTCAAATTGCAACAGCGCTGATAGCTGAAAATTGTCCTGGGCAGGAAGGGGGGAAAGTGCCCGTGTTGAAGTGGTTAAAGCGGAACTTCCCCTTTTGTGTGGAGCTCCGCTTTAATGAGCGGGCCAGTAAGCTGGCCACTGTGTCCTGAACAAGGGATGAGTCATCAGCTGTCAACGGGCTTCCTCGCTGACAGCTGAATAAAAAAAAAACATTGAGAAATGTGAAAAAAATATGTTTTTTAAATTAGTTCATCCCCCCCCCCCCTTTCCTGGCCTGCCACGCTGCATGCTCGGATAAGGGTCTGATATGAATTGTAGTTTTGGGGGGGACCCCACGCCGTTTGAAAAAAAAAAATTGGTGTAACTTACAAATAACTCCTACTTACAAATGGAGGGAGACAACAGGAAGTGAGAGTAAATCTACTCCTAGGATGGGAAATTCAGTCTTGTAAGAGTTATTATGGGAGAAGGGTGTCTCAGCAAAACAAACTTTACAGGGGTGTTAACCCTTCCCTATGCTATCCAAAAAACTTAAAATATTTTTTTTGCCTGGAGCTACACTTAAAAAATGTACCCGTTCCAACTTACAAACAAATTCAATTTAAGAACAAACCTACAGACCAGATCTTGTTTGTAACCTGGTTACCGCCTGTAATGGGATCATATACAGCACTTTAATCTCAAACAAAATAATATTGTTGACTCAATAACCTGTGGTTTGAATAGGCCGTGCCCTTTATTAGACATGAGCAATTTGTTTCCTTGCGAATTCGTTTTTTCACAAATTTTGACAAATTCGTTAATTTGGAAATATCCGAATTAACAAAAACCCATTTAACAAATTTTTCTGAATATTCGTAAACTCGCACATTCGTAAATTCATACATTCATAAATTCCTAAATTCATACATTAGTAAATTTGTAAATCCGTATTTGAAAATTCGGAAATCTGAAATAATAATTAACTAATAATAACTTAACTATTACTAACTATTAAATTATAGGTATTGGAATTTCCTTTCAAATTTGGCTGTTAAATAACCAATGCCGTACCTAAACGAATGGAATGTAATGAATAAATATTAATAAATAACAATAATAATAATAAAAACTTTTTATTATTATTATTTATTAATTTGTTCCGTTCCATTTGTTTAGATACGGCATTCCTTATTTCGGATAATTCGTAACTTTGGATTTGTTACGTTCACTAACAGCCAAATTTGAAAGGAAATTCCAATACCTATAATTTAATAGTTTAGCATAGTATTTAAATGTCTTTAAATTCCTCTGTTTCTTCATCTTCACAGCCAAGTTTTGGAGGACAAAAGAAAAAATCCCAGAAAAAATAAATGGAAATCACCTAACACGGAATCCAAATTTAAAAAAAAAAAGTATGGTGGAGGAATCTTCAAATGCACTTTCTTCTCTTCACTCCCCTAGGGGATCTTCCGGTAGTCTTCCGGTAGACAAAACTTCTAATTCTAACACTAACCCTAGAAAAATCGTGGGTCAAGTTATGGCCGATGATTTTTTGGATCACACTCTTGAGTCAGGAGGACAATCTAGCCTAGCTGACCCCCGATTCAATGATGTTAACTCATGAAATATAATCAATTTATCTGACTATACCCTTTCTAGTGAGGAAACATCGGTTCTGTCGAGGGGAATAAACTTCTGCCCTGAAGCAAATATAGACAAGTTTAAAATTAGGATTTACAGTTATTCGCAAGAAAACTCCTGCTCAATAGTATGTATAACAAATATACAATATCCACAGAAGACAAATTACAAAGCTTTGGATGATCTTATGGATCTGCTTGATGAGCAGGAGTATTCTGATCTAATCGACAGATACGATGTTGATACACTACTCAATGGAAACACCACTAATAAGGAAGTTAAACTGGGTCTAGACTCAGAGTCTAGACTCTAGACTTCAAACTCAAGAAAAAATCAGATAAGTTTCCCTCATTAAGCTCAGATATAAATTTAAGGGCATTTCTAGCAATGACAACCCAGGAAATAAAAAAAAATTGTATTTATACTGGGAAGACAGGGAATCTGTCCACCCATGAGAAAAAAGACATGGATACTCGTATTAATCAGCATATTTTAACAATAAAACCAGCAGACAAGGGGGGCAATATTGTCATTATGACTAATATTCAATATAAAGCCATGTGCCAGAAAATTCTAAATAACCATCTATGTAGTTACATACTTAGTAAGGTTGAATAAAGACACCAGTCCAATCTGAGTGTCTACAATTGTCTCTATCCCTGTACATTGGACACTCACATTGGTCTCTACCCTCAAGGAGCCTCTAGGAGCCCACAATCCAAGGTCCCCATTCATATACTAGGGCCAATTTTGGACAGAAGCCAATTAACCTACCTGCATGTCTTTGGAGTGTGGGAGGAAACCGGAGTACCCAGAGGAAACCCGCGCAGGCACAGGGAGAACATGCAAACTCCAAGCAGGTAGTGTTGTGGTTGGGATATGAACCAGCGACCCTTTTTACTGCTAGGGGAGAGTGCTAACCACTACAGCACTGTGCTATAGATCAATTCCCAAATCCTTAATTGATAAATATGACAAAGCATTTTACTTATTAGTTGATAATGCATATTTAAATAATCTAATAAACAAACAAACCTGGGACTTTATACATACCCTCCCCCACCCTAGAGCACCCTCCTTCTATAGTCTACCCAAGATTCATAAGAACAAGAAGAATTCCCCGGGAAGACCCATAGTGTCTGGGTGTGGTGGAATAACAAAATCCAAGCAAGTTCATTGATGAACAAATCAGACCCTATGTGATAAATCTACCCTCCTATATCACATACTATGCATCTCCTCCAAAATTTAAAGGGGATTATTGTTCCCCCCCGATGCCCTTCTGGTGGCAGTTGATGTTGAAACTTTATATAGCTCCATCCTCCACCAGTTGGGCATCGGTGCAATTGCACATGTTATATCCCAATCGCATAAGGATAATCGGCCTTTCAATGAGTTTATACTTTCCGCTTTGAAATATATACTCAAACATAATGTTTTTTCCTTTGATGGCTCCCTCTAAATCCAGGGTGTGGCTATGGGGACCTGTTGTGCCCCATCTTAAGCCAACGTGTACCTGGGGGAGTGGGAGCAATTTTTTCTGGAAAATGAAAATCTCTCATATTTGACAGAAAACATTCTAAGTTGGTATCGTTTTATAGACGATATTCTAATCGTCTGGAGGGGATCTACCGAGTAACTACATCAACGCATTGCAGCTATGAATAAAAATACATGCAATTTAAATTTCACCATGTCATACAGTCTAGCCACTTCAGCACCATTTGGCTGGCCAAAGACCAGAGAATTTTTTGCGATTCGGCACTGCGTAATTTTAACTGACAATTGTGCGGTTGTGAGACGTGGCTCCCAAACAAAATTGACGTCCTTTTTTCCCACAAATAGAGCTTTCTTTTGGTGGTATTTGATCACCTCTGCTTTATTTTTTGCGCTATAAACAAAAAAAGAGCGACAATTTTGAAAAAAACTCAATATTTTTTACTTTTTGCTATAATAAATATCCCCCAAAAATATATTAAAAAAAACATTTTTTTTCCTCAGTTTAGGCCGATACATATTCTACATATTTTTGGTAAAAAAAAATTGCAATAAGCGTTTGATTGGTTTGTGCAAAAGTTATAGCGTCTACAAAATAGGGGATAGTTTTATGGCATTTTTATTAATATTTTTTTTTTACTAGTAATGGTGGTGATCTTATCGTGACTGCGACATTATAGCGGACAGATCGGACACTTTTGCCGCTATTTTGGGCCAATTCACATTTATACAGCAATCAGTGCACGTTAATGCAACACAGGTGTAACACACGTGTGTTTACTTCCTCTTTGTTTCCCTGCAAAGGTAAAGCATAATGAGCTACTATCCATTACATAGTAGCCCATTATGTGTCACTCACCTGACACAGGAGCCAGCGAAGTCACCGCTGTCCCCTCTTCCATGGAGCGTCCATCTTCTTTCCGGGTATATCTCCTAAATCGTGTAGGTTTAGGAGATATTTCATGGACCTACAGGTAAGCCTTAATCCCTTGCAAATATCTCCTAAATCATGTAGGTTTAGGAGATATTTCATGGACCTACTGGTAAGCCTTAAGCCCTATGTGATAGCTTCCGGCAGGTGACAGTTACTCTTTATGTCTTTCCTGCCCTCTAAATCAGCTAATCAAGCACAGATCATGTTTGATTAGCTGCGCCCTGCTGTAACAACCAGGGAATGACAGCTCAAAAACAGGAAATTATGAAATGATAAAATAATGCATTAAGGTAAAAAAAGTTTAGGCTTTATAAGCACTTTAACCCCCCCCCCCCCCAAATACATACAGGTATGAGCATATATATACATGCATTGGGGGTGCCTACACATGAAAACATTGATTGCTGCAATACACGTTACATATTGCTGTGCGCGCAAGAGTGAAAGCAATAATCCATTATTAACTCTGAATTGATGAGCTGTAGGGTTCATGGGCATATGCAATTTTAAGCCTTGACATGTTTGGTATCTATTTACTTGCGCAATCTCATCTTATACAAAAAAATTGTGTAATACCGTATATTGCATTTGTGTGCCCTAAAATGAAAGTATAATTTTACTGCTGACTGTGCCCCTATTAAGGATCCCCCCTCTCTATTTGTCCTGTTTACCGTTATCATTGAAAGTGAAAGTAAAACAAAATCCCAAATTTTGGGTTGTCCCCTGAAAAGTAATAGAGGGGAAATCCTCCAATGGGAACTCTAGTTCTGGAGACCCCTTGATGTACAGGGATTTCCTTTCACCTCCTGTTTACATAGAGATTAAGGGGGGGGGGGCGGTGCCCCTGCACCGCTTATGGACCGGCCACTGCTGGTTATAACCCTCTCTTATGCCCTGTACATATGGTCGAACATTCCGACCACAAAATCCTCTGATTTTTTTCAGACGGATTTTGTCCGAAACTGGTGTTGCATACACACAGTCAGACAAAGTTGTCGGAATTTCTGATCGTTTGGAACGTGGTGGCATTCGTTTTCGTACTACGGGACTACGTAGAGGCTAGTAGCCAATAGCTTTGGTCTCGTAATTTGATCTGAGCATGCGTGGCACTTTGTCTGTCGGAATTCTCTACAAACGATCTGAAAAAGTCAGATCGGATTTTTTTGTCGGAAAATTTTAGATTAAGCGCTCAAATTTTTTCCGGCAGAATTTCCCACAGAAAAAGTTCAATAGAGCCCACACACGATCGGATTTTCTGACAATATAATCCAATCGGACCTTTTCCGTCTGAATTTCTGACCGTGTGTACAGGGCATTATTCTATCCAAAATGAAAGAAAAAACATTTTGCCTATAGTTCTACTTTAACGTTAGTGTATTTTTTTATTTATTTTTTTGCTGAAATTTAGTTTTTTCATAAACTGTTGAACTGTTGTACTAATAGTCAGTGACATAAAAAAAATGGAACTACCACATTCTATTCTCTAGGTTCTCTGCTTTCAGAAAATATATAATGTTTGGGTTTAACTAATCTTCTGGTCTAAAATTAATTTTTTAGAGTGTGCAAAAATGGCTTTGGCAGCAAAATTGTTCAATTTGTTTTTTTTTTTTTTAATATGTGAATGAAGTTCAGCTCTCTGAGTAGTATAGAATATTATAGTAATTATAATGAGTATAGATTCACTAATTTCTCAGCAGTGTGTGATGCTTCAGTGTTTTTCCTAGAAAAAAAAAAGTTGTTTTTCTGTTTCATATTCATGTATTTTTTTTTATTTGCATACTTTTTTCTTATCTCTTCAGCATAAATGCTAGTCAAGGAGCACTCATGTATATCTCGGCTCCGGGAGGGAAGCACATAATGATGTTTACAAGTCATTATTTCACCATGGATTGGCGCATCGCCAGCAAGATTTCATCTCTGTCTATTGCAGAGACTTTGCTAATTGAGTAATTTGTGTAATGAGAAATATGGAGTAACAAGAAGAAGAGATCATCAGGAAAGCAAAATAAGACATAATGTATAGCAATGGAACACTGAGAGGGGTGGAAACTCTACTTATAAGCAGATGTTGTAGTGGAGAGTATAGACACAGCATACCGGGTTGATGTTGCAGCACCCTGGACAGGGCTGGTCTAGGTCCTCCCCAAACCCACCGGGACAGGAAGTGATGAGAAATCTCTGCTGTGGGGATAGATATACTTAAAGCCCAGGGTGCGGGTCTCAGAAGTATGTAATATGAAATATGGAACACTGAGAGGGGGTAACTCTACTTATAAGCAGATGTTGTGGTGGAAAGTATAGACACAGAAGGCCAGGTTGGTGCCGCAGCACCCTAGACATGCCTGGAATAGATCCTCCCTCCATTACATCACTATATATATAGTATTTTCTCTAAAAGAGGGGATAACACCTGTTCACAACTTTCCCTTTACCATGCCATAACGGCAACAGGTGGCGGCCCTTCCATAGAGGGCGCACAGGCGCCGCCTCCCCTATCCATGCGTCCGGCCCCCTGATCTACATCTCAGTGATGCCGGACCATGGATTCCAATGCGGCGGGGTGTTTTTTTTTTGAAGCACCTGATTAGAGCCAGAGGCTTTAATAAGCTTCAAAAAAGGGTGAGCTTGGAAGCGCAAAGCATTGCACTCAGGGCCTACCCAACTTTGTGACCATAGCAAATTTATTTTCCCTATTATCACACTAAAGTTCCTCCCCGCCAATCAGGAGGCAGGTCTGTGAGACCTGTTTCCCGATTGGTCAATGCCTCAGGCAATCTTATTGGATGCCTATCGCTTTGACGGAAGACACACGGTGGAAGAAGCTGGAGGAGCGGACACCGGAGCCACCGCTGCCCGCACTCCAGGAGAGGACGCCACAGCCCTGCCACATGAATGGGTAAGTGCTATGACGGATTGCCCACGGGGTGCTGTTTCAGTGCCGTTGGGGGGATGTTGTTTGCTTGCCACCCCCCCAAAGAAGAAACCCCCAGCTGCCACTTAGGGCAACAGAGCCATATAGTGACGGGCAAGCTAACTAAGTCTTCTTATGCCCCGTACACACGAGAGGGATTAAGTCTGACAGACCTCCAAAGGAGTTCCGCCAGAGTTCCGACGGAGTTCTGGCGGATTTTTCGACCGAACGGACTTGACCACACACCATCACACCAAACTCCGACGGAGTCGAACGTGATGACGTACGACTGGATTCGACGTAGGAAGTTCATAGACAGTAGCCAATAGCTGCCCTAGCGTCGGTATTAGTCCGTCGGAGTAGCACACACACGAGCGAATTTTTCGAAGGGGACCGGGTCCGGCGGAGTTCCGACGGGAAAATTTAAAGCATGCTTCATTTCTAAAGTCCGTCAGACTTTGGCGAATCAAAAGTCCGTTGCAGCCCACACACGATCGGATAGTCTGACGGACTCGGTCCGTCGGAGTTTGGATGTCGAAAAGTCCGCTCGTGTGTACGGGGCATAACACAAATATTTCAGGATGCCTTTTTCTCCTAAACACATCCCCCAGTACAAAACTACTCTAACCCCCCCAATACAGAACTCTCCCCCAACCCCCTACCAAAGTACAGAACTCCCCCCCCCCCCCAACTGCCACCCCAGTACAGAGTTCTCTCCCAACTACTCCTCCTCCTCCAGTATAGAGCTCTCCCCCAAATACCCCCAGTACAGAGTTCTTCCATTGTAAACCATCTTCCACTCGAACCCCTCAATACAGAGATCTCCCCGCAACCTTTATACCTGGTAAGGAGCTCTCCCCCTAAACCCCTCCCCAGTACAGAGCTCTCCATCCTACCATCCCCACCCTAGTACAGCTCTCTCCCCCCAATATCCCCTGCCCAGTACAGAGCTCTCCACCCAACCTTACAGTATACATGTTTCCCCTCAAACTCCCACCCAGGACAGCGCTTTCCCCTCAGTACTTCCCGGTACAGAGCTCTCTCCTCAATACCCCTCAGTACAGAGCTCCCCCCCTCAATGCCCCCCTTCAGTACAGAGCTGTCCCCTCGTACACAGTGGCAGAGATAGGTGCTGCTGTGGAAGTGCAGGAAATACTTACCAGGTAAGGGCTACTGGAGGAGCTGTGGCTGCGAGGCTAGTGCAGCTAACCTCCTTTTCTGGGTTTCCAGTGACAGGGAGCGTTCTACACCTGATCCCCTAAAAGACATATTACATTATTGTCACATCTTGTAGAGCTTTTAAAGCTGAACTCTGCAAATATTGTCTAAATACAAGAGGCTTTTTGGCCAGAATTTGGTTGCACTTAGAACCGCCACCTCCAGCACTGGCCCGGTGCTCACCGACTTGTGATTGCAAACACAGAAGCCAGCAGAGGAAGCAAATACTGTGTTTACAATCAACAAATCGGTGAGCACAGGGCCAATGCTGGCGGCGGTGGTTCTAGGTGCAACCACATTCTGGCCAAAAAAGCCTCTTGTATTTAGACAATATTTGCTCATCCCAGAGTTCAGCTTTAAAAGCTCTACAAGTCGTGACACTATTGTAGCACCATCCCTCAGTCTGGCATCGACTAGCACAATAATATCTCCTGTTCTTTGCTCGGAGCTTTCAGCTTCCTCTAGCAGTCTAACTCAATAAAGAACTCTCCGTTGTCTTGTTCCCTGAGTATCTTCCCTGCAAACAGTGTTCCTCCCAGGGTGCACTGTGAGACTCGCACGTACGCCAACAAGCCGCAGATGCCAGGATCTTTGCGTAAAAAACAAAGTCAACATTATTTACTGCAAAATAATGAAAAGTTATAACTTGGGTGGCAGTACAGATCCGTACACTCAACATCAGGAAGCGATGCATTTGACACGCAATATGTTGCTTCCTCACCACTTGTTTTAAGCCTATAAATCATTCTGTGCAGTTGCAGAGTGGTTGAGGCTCAGCCCCATTCACTTAAATGGTTCACACTTGATGGCAGTAGTGATGGCCGAACGGTTCGCCCGGCGGTCGTTTCGCGGCGAATTTCCGACATTCGCGGTCCGCACGTTCGAACGCCTTTTTCCGTCGTTCGCCGCGGCGGACTTACGTGTTTAATGTATACAAGAACTTTAACCTTTGGTGACACGTTTATCATGTGATACAGGACAGCCAATTGAGACATGACAGCACATGGACACTTGTACATTCCCCCTAACCTATAAATACACCCGATCCGGTGGCCATTTTACATTCTTTCTTCTGTTAAGATAGGGACAGGTTCCTGTGTGGAGTAGGGAGAGATAAACCACTAGCTATTTGGTACACAAAAGTTCTTTTCAGGACTGGTATAGGTGTTAGGTGTTGATAGGTTTGCTGTGCTGCTGATTCTTGCAGCAGCCTGAGTGTCTTTTGTTAGTTTAGAGAAAGGGAAAGGACGGTGTATGCTACAGGGACAGCCAGATTAGTCTTTCATCATCATCATCATCATCATCATCATTAGCTGTTACTATCAAGGTCCACAAAAGAGCTGTTCCAGTAACCACTAATCGTTCTCTTTTTTTGCCAATTTGTATAGGGACAGGAAGGAAGCAGTGTTGTCAGGCAGTGAGGGTAATTTTAAAGACTTGCTGTTATTATTAGTTCCACAAAGGTTCTTTTCAGGACTGGTATCAGTGGTACAGTAATAGGCTTGTACATGTATAATATTCTTTCTTCCAAATATAGAAAGGATATTATACTTGACTGCTGCCCTTCTGCTGCAGTCTGCTAAACATTCACAACTCACTTGTTCCACAAAAGTTCTTATAAGGACTGGTAACTTGGTATAGGGTGCTACGGTACATAGGCTTGAGTGCGGTACAGTCTGCTGTTCTGTAAGGACCGCTATCGGTCCACAATAGATAGGGTTGACGTGCACCACTGCTGACCGCTGCCCTATACTGCAGCAGTCCTTCAGCGGTATAGGGACTGACGTACAGTCTGCTAATCACTAACACACAACCTGCTTGTTCCACAAAAGTTCTTATAAGGACTGGTAACTTGGTATAGGGTGCTACGGTACATAGGCTTGAGTGCGGTACAGTCTGCTGTTCTGTAAGGACCGCTATCGGTCCACAATAGATAGGGTTGACGTGCACCACTGCTGACCGCTGCCCTATACTGCAGCAGTCCTTCAGCGGTATAGGGACTGACGTACAGTCTGCTAAACACTAATACACAACCTGCTTGGTCCACAAAAGTTCTTATAAGGACTGGTAACTTGGTATAGGGTGCTACGGTACATAGGCTTGAGTGCGGTACAGTCTGCTGTTCTGTAAGGACCGCTATCGGTCCACAATAGATAGGGTTGACGTGCACCACTGCTGACCGCTGCCCTATACTGCAGCAGTCCTTCAGCGGTATAGGGACTGACGTACAGTCTGCTAAACACTAATACACAACCTGCTTGGTCCACAAAAGTTCTTATAAGGACTGGTAACTTGGTATAGGGTGCTACGGTACATAGGCTTGAGTGCGGTACAGTCTGCTGTTCTGTAAGGACCGCTATCGGTCCACAATAGATAGGGTTGACGTGCACCACTGCTGACCGCTCACCTATACTGCAGCAGTCCTTCAGCGGTATAGGGACTGACGTACAGTCTGCTAATCACTAACACACAACCTGCTTGTTCCACAAAAGTTCTTATAAGGACTGGTAACTTGGTATAGGGTGCTACGGTACATAGGCTTGAGTGCGGTACAGTCTGCTGTTCTGTAAGGACCGCTATCGGTCCACAATAGATAGGGTTGACGTGCACCACTGCTGACCGCTGCCCTATACTGCAGCAGTCCTTCAGCGGTATAGGGACTGACGTACAGTCTGCTAATCACTAACACACAACCTGCTTGTTCCACAAAAGTTCTTATAAGGACTGGTAACTTGGTATAGGGTGCTACGGTACATAGGCTTGAGTGCGGTACAGTCTGCTGTTCTGTAAGGACCGCTATCGGTCCACAATAGATAGGGTTGACGTGCACCACTGCTGACCGCTGCCCTATACTGCAGCAGTCCTTCAGCGGTATAGGGACTGACGTACAGTCTGCTAAACACTAATACACAACCTGCTTGGTCCACAAAAGTTCTTATAAGGACTGGTAACTTGGTATAGGGTGCTACGGTACATAGGCTTGAGTGCGGTACAGTCTGCTGTTCTGTAAGGACCGCTATCGGTCCACAATAGATAGGGTTGACGTGCACCACTGCTGACCGCTGCCCTATACTGCAGCAGTCCTTCAGCGGTATAGGGACTGACGTACAGTCTGCTAAACACTAATACACAACCTGCTTGGTCCACAAAAGTTCTTATAAGGACTGGTAACTTGGTATAGGGTGCTACGGTACATAGGCTTGAGTGCGGTACAGTCTGCTGTTCTGTAAGGACCGCTATCGGTCCACAATAGATAGGGTTGACGTGCACCACTGCTGACCGCTGCCCTATACTGCAGCAGTCCTTCAGCGGTATAGGGACTGACGTACAGTCTGCTAAACACTAATACACAACCTGCTTGGTCCACAAAAGTTCTTATAAGGACTGGTAACTTGGTATAGGGTGCTACGGTACATAGGCTTGAGTGCGGTACAGTCTGCTGTTCTGTAAGGACCGCTATCGGTCCACAATAGATAGGGTTGACGTGCACCACTGCTGACCGCTCACCTATACTGCAGCAGTCCTTCAGCGGTATAGGGACTGACGTACAGTCTGCTAATCACTAACACACAACCTGCTTGTTCCACAAAAGTTCTTATAAGGACTGGTAACTTGGTATAGGGTGCTACGGTACATAGGCTTGAGTGCGGTACAGTCTGCTGTTCTGTAAGGACCGCTATCGGTCCACAATAGATAGGGTTGACGTGCACCACTGCTGACCGCTGCCCTATACTGCAGCAGTCCTTCAGCGGTATAGGGACTGACGTACAGTCTGCTAATCACTAACACACAACCTGCTTGTTCCACAAAAGTTCTTATAAGGACTGGTAACTTGGTATAGGGTGCTACGGTACATAGGCTTGAGTGCGGTACAGTCTGCTGTTCTGTAAGGACCGCTATCGGTCCACAATAGATAGGGTTGACGTGCACCACTGCTGACCGCTGCCCTATACTGCAGCAGTCCTTCAGCGGTATAGGGACTGACGTACAGTCTGCTAAACACTAATACACAACCTGCTTGGTCCACAAAAGTTCTTATAAGGACTGGTAACTTGGTATAGGGTGCTACGGTACATAGGCTTGAGTGCGGTACAGTCTGCTGTTCTGTAAGGACCGCTATCGGTCCACAATAGATAGGGTTGACGTGCACCACTGCTGACCGCTCACCTATACTGCAGCAGTCCTTCAGCGGTATAGGGACTGACGTACAGTCTGCTAATCACTAACACACAACCTGCTTGTTCCACAAAAGTTCTTATAAGGACTGGTAACTTGGTATAGGGTGCTACGGTACATAGGCTTGAGTGCGGTACAGTCTGCTGTTCTGTAAGGACCGCTATCGGTCCACAATAGATAGGGTTGACGTGCACCACTGCTGACCGCTGCCCTATACTGCAGCAGTCCTTCAGCGGTATAGGGACTGACGTACAGTCTGCTAATCACTAACACACAACCTGCTTGTTCCACAAAAGTTCTTATAAGGACTGGTAACTTGGTATAGGGTGCTACGGTACATAGGCTTGAGTGCGGTACAGTCTGCTGTTCTGTAAGGACCGCTATCGGTCCACAATAGATAGGGTTGACGTGCACCACTGCTGACCGCTGCCCTATACTGCAGCAGTCCTTCAGCGGTATAGGGACTGACGTACAGTCTGCTAAACACTAATACACAACCTGCTTGGTCCACAAAAGTTCTTATAAGGACTGGTAACTTGGTATAGGGTGCTACGGTACATAGGCTTGAGTGCGGTACAGTCTGCTGTTCTGTAAGGACCGCTATCGGTCCACAATAGATAGGGTTGACGTGCACCACTGCTGACCGCTCACCTATACTGCAGCAGTCCTTCAGCGGTATAGGGACTGACGTACAGTCTGCTAATCACTAACACACAACCTGCTTGTTCCACAAAAGTTCTTATAAGGACTGGTAACTTGGTATAGGGTGCTACGGTACATAGGCTTGAGTGCGGTACAGTCTGCTGTTCTGTAAGGACCGCTATCGGTCCACAATAGATAGGGTTGACGTGCACCACTGCTGACCGCTCACCTATACTGCAGCAGTCCTTCAGCGGTATAGGGACTGACGTACAGTCTGCTAATCACTAACACACAACCTGCTTGTTCCACAAAAGTTCTTATAAGGACTGGTAACTTGGTATAGGGTGCTACGGTACATAGGCTTGAGTGCGGTACAGTCTGCTGTTCTGTAAGGACCGCTATCGGTCCACAATAGATAGGGTTGACGTGCACCACTGCTGACCGCTGCCCTATACTGCAGCAGTCCTTCAGCGGTATAGGGACTGACGTACAGTCTGCTAAACACTAATACACAACCTGCTTGGTCCACAAAAGTTCTTATAAGGACTGGTAACTTGGTATAGGGTGCTACGGTACATAGGCTTGAGTGCGGTACAGTCTGCTGTTCTGTAAGGACCGCTATCGGTCCACAATAGATAGGGTTGACGTGCACCACTGCTGACCGCTGCCCTATACTGCAGCAGTCCTTCAGCGGTATAGGGACTGACGTACAGTCTGCTAAACACTAATACACAACCTGCTTGGTCCACAAAAGTTCTTATAAGGACTGGTAACTTGGTATAGGGTGCTACGGTACATAGGCTTGAGTGCGGTACAGTCTGCTGTTCTGTAAGGACCGCTATAGGTCCACAATAGATAGGGTTGACGTGCACCACTGCTGACCGCTCACCTATACTGCAGCAGTCCTTCAGCGGTATAGGGACTAAGAGTTTTGTCACAGGGTCATTTAAAAAATGACATGCAGAGGAAGAGGCAGGCCCTTCCGCAGGGGTGGTAGGGGTAGGGCAGGAGCAACAGGCTTGAGCCAAAGTGGGAAGTTGCAGAAGGTGCGTTCAATTACTTTAAAGGATGCACCAGACTTGGTTGAGTGGCTCGCTCAGCCTTACTCTTCTGCACCCTCCTCATCCTCTCGATCTGCACCCTCTTCTTCACTCTCTGCTATGTGCACCCCCAAAGACACTACCACCAACAACACGACCACCACCACCACCACCACATACCTTCCGCTTGAGTCACTGGAATTATTTTCCGATCCATATCAAGAGGACATTTCTGATGCGCAGCCACTCTTGGTATTGGATCAGGAAGAGGAGGTAGCAACAAGCGCTACTCAGCAGTCTGACGCCAGTACCCAGATCAGCCCAAGGAGGAGGTTGGTCCCCGGTGTTGCTGCCTACTCTACTTATAGCGGTGGGGAAGGTGACGTTGATGATGACGTGTCTAGTGATGTCACGTGGGTGCCCACAAGAGAGGAAGAGGAGGGGAGTTCAGAGGGAGATATGGACCAGCAGATAGGGAGGAGAAGCAGCAATGACTTACATTGCACAGCAGGGACAAAGCAGACTGCAAATGTATCAGGAGCGAGTCATCGACCATGTACGGTCACATCTGGCGCTCCCAGGACACCGGCACATGGCTCCGCAGTGTGGGCTTTTTTTAACGTGTCCGCTGCTGACAATAGCGTTGCCATCTGCAATCTTTGCAGTCAACGCGTTAGTCGCGGTAAGCCCAATACTCACCTAGGGACGACCGCCTTAAGAAGGCACATGAGCAGCCATCACCGAGCCCAGTGGGAGCAACGGAACACACAAAGCCACACTGCAGGCTCTCACCGTCCAGCCTCGTCTTCTACTTCTCCTTCTCCTCTCTCCTCACAATTGTCCTCCACTCCACCTTCCATCACGCCAAGCTCACATTTTTCTGCAAAAAGGCAGGCTTCCGTGGGCCTAATGTTTGAGCGTAAAAAAATGATGACGCCGGA
Source organism: Lithobates pipiens (assembly GCF_037356315.1). Taxonomy (NCBI): domain Eukaryota; kingdom Metazoa; phylum Chordata; class Amphibia; order Anura; family Ranidae; genus Lithobates; species Lithobates pipiens. The sequence goes on from NW_027507785.1 coordinate 310,032,689, forward strand.
TAACCCTCTTGCCCAACGGTTGGCGGCTGGCTTGTCAGAACTCATAGCCCGCCAACTACTGCCATATAAACTGGTGGACTCGGAGGCCTTTCGCAAATTTGTGGCCATTGGAACACCACAATGGAAGGTCCCAGGAAGGAAGTATTTCTCAGAGAAGGGCATCCCAGAGCTATATGGCCATGTTCAGCGGCAAGTGAATGTATCTCTGGCACACAGTGTCGGTGCCAAGATACATCTGACCACAGACACGTGGTCTAGCAAACACGGGCAGGGAAGGTATATCAGTTTTACTGCCCACTGGGTGAACCTTCTGACGGCCGTCAAGCATGTAACCCGTGGCACCCGTGTAGATTTGGTTTTACCGCCACGGATTGCATGCAGGCCTGACTCTTCTTCTCCTCCTCCTACTCCATCCTCCTCCCTCTCCTCCTCAGCTGCCTCCTCCTTTTCCGCTGCTAGCGTCTCTTCCACTGCACCGCCCAAGCTCCCCAGAACCTATTCCACATGCCAGGTGAGACGTTGCCATGCCGTGCTGCGTCTGTTGTGCCTGGAAGCAAAGAGCCACACTGGCCCGGCACTCCTTTCAGCTTTGCGTTCACAGGCAGATGAGTGGCTAACACCGCTCAATTTGACAGTTGGTAAAGTGGTGTGTGACAACGGTGCCAATCTGCTTAGCGCATTGAAACAGGGCAAAATCACGCACGTGCCGTGCATGGCACACGTCTTAAACTTGGTCGTGCAGCGATTCCTTGTCAAATACCCTGGGGTCCAGGACATCTTGCGGCAGGCAAGGAAAATCTCGGCCCATTTCAGAAGATCTTACACGGCCATGGCTCGCCTTGCTGACATTCAGCGGCGACACCATCTGCCGGTCAGACGTCTTATTTGCGATTGCCCGACGCGATGGAACTCAACCTTCTATATGCTTGATAGGCTGCTCCAGCAGAAACGTGCAGTTAACGTCTACCTGTATGAACTCTGCGAAAGAAACGGTTCTGGGGAGCTGGGTTTTTTTTCACCGCGCCAGTGGCTGCTCATGCGCGACACATGCAGACTTCTGCGGCCATTTGAGGAGATCACCAAACTGGTCAGTCGCAGCCATGGCGCCATCAGTGACATGGTACCTTATGCCTTCTTTCTGGAGCGTGCATTGCGTCGTGTCATTGATCAGGCTGTGGAGGAGCAGGAGCGGGAAGATGAGGAAGTCGCAATGCTGGATGAATTCCCAGGGGGGGCTACTCTATCTGAGACAAGTCAACAACAGGAGTCTGATGAGGAGTCAGAGGAGGATGGTGCCGGGGCGGATGAGCAGGAGCAAGAAGAGCATGCTTTAAACCTTTCTGGGATCCCTGTTGTGCGAGGATGGGGAGAGGAGAATGAAGAGGACGACATTATCCTGGATGATGAGCAGGAGCCAGGCCACCACACCGCTTCCACTTTAGTGCAAATGGGGGCCTTCATGCTCCAGTGTTTTAATAGGGACCCCCGTATAAAAAGCATGAGGGTCAAGGACCAGTACTGGGTGGCAACGTACTTAGACCCCCGGTACAAACACAAAATGGCGGAAATGTTACCGCCGTCGCAGAGGGCTGTCAGAATGCAGCACTTCCAGGCCTTGCTTCGAGAAATGCTGCATTCTGCTTTTGCGTGCGCTGGCAGAGGAGCAATTCCCACTCCCAGAGAAGGATTTGCGGGTACCAATCCAACAGCGCCTGCAAGAAGAGGCCGGTTTGAAGATGTGTTGGTGACTTCGGATATGAGGTCATTCTTTCAGCCGACCCATCGACAGGTGTCATCCGGATCCAGCATCAGGGAACGCCTAGACCGTCAGGTGTCCGACTACATTGGGTTAACGGCCGATGTGGACGCTCTGAGGAGTGATGAACCCCTAGACTACTGGGTGGGCAGGCTTGACCTCTGGCCAGAGCTTGCCCAATTTGCAATCGAACTGTTGGCTTGCCCCTCATCCAGTGTCCTGTCCGAAAGGACGTTCAGCGCAGCAGGGGGGATTGTGACCGATAAGCGTACTCGCCTAGCTCACCACAGTGTTAACTACCTCACATTTCTAAAAATGAATGAGGCATGGATCTCGGAGGAATTCAACACATGTGATCAGTAGACCATGTATATGTCTATAAACAATTTTTGGAATCAAGCACACAGACCTTCTTAATTCATTTGGCTCACTTCCCTGACCCAAAAAAGCACACCGTACTATATGCCCCTACCCTCCTCTTTGAAGAGGTTGAGCGGTGTCATATTTCTACTGGGGCTGCTTATTATGAGGGGTTCCCACCATCCCTGTGCTGTGCTGACTTCCTCCTGGGTGTTCTTATTATGAGGGGCTCCCACCATCCCTGTGCTGTGCTGACTTCCTCCTGGGGGTTCTTATTATGAGGGGATCACACCATCCCTGTGCTGTGCTGACTTCCTCCTGGGGCTGCTTACGGTGCTGCTGTCAGCGCTGTATGTCACGGAGCTGCTGTCAGCGCTGTATGTCACGGAGCTGCTGTCAGCGCTGTATGTCACGGAGCTGCTGTCAGCGCTGTATGTCACGGAGCTGCTGTCAGCGCTGTATGTCACGGAGCTGCTGTCAGCGCTGTATGTCACGGAGCTGCTGTCAGCGCTGTATGTCACGGAGCTGCTGTCAGCGCTGTATGTCACGGAGCTGCTGTCAGCGCTGTATGTCACGGAGCTGCTGTCAGCGCTGTATGTCACGGAGCTGCTGTCAGCGCTGTATGTCACGGAGCTGCTGTCAGCGCTGTATGTCACGGTGCTGCTGTCAGCGCTGTATGTCACGGAGCTGCTGTCAGCGCTGTATGTCACGGAGCTGCTGTCAGTGCTGTATGTCACGGAGCTGCTGTCAGCGCTGTATGTCACGGAGCTGCTGTCAGCGCTGTATGTCACGGAGCTGCTGTCAGCGCTGTATGTCACGGTGCTGCTGTCAGCGCTGTATGTCACGGAGCTGCTGTCAGCGCTGTATGTCACGGAGCTGCTGTCAGCGCTGTATGTCACGGAGCTGCTGTCAGCGCTGTATGTCACGGAGCTGCTGTCAGCGCTGTATGTCACGGAGCTGCTGTCAGCGCTGTATGTCACGGTGCTGATGTCAGTGCTCTGTATTACGGTGCTGCTGTCAGTGCTCTGTATCTCCTGCACCCTCTTGTTTGCCTACCCTGGTCCCTGACCTTCCCTCTCCTCCATTGCCTTCATTAGCTCCATAGTCCTGAATTGTCAGAACAATTTCCCAAATAAAAAAAAAATGCTTGTAGTTATCGATCCCAAATTCACCTCATACATGTATTATGCTATTGTCCAGGTGGTGGGACTACGTGCTACCCCCTAATAATTACCCCGTGGCCGCAAATTCGACCTAAAGGTTTGCGAAATTCGCCTCCCATTGAAGTCAATGGAGCCCGCGGCGAACGGTCGTTTTCGCGAACGTTTGTGTCCGTTCGCGTTTCGCGTTCGCGAAACGTCCCGTCGGAAGTTCGTCCATCACTAGATGGCAGTACTACCATGTCATGCCGCCAGTGAAGCACAACATCAAAGCATGTGTACAAGCCCATCTGGCTGCTTTTGCAGCTTTTGGGAGGGTGTGGTCAGGAGGTAGTCCTCTGAACACGCAAACGAGCCCTCAGGGCTTGTTCATGCCAGGTAGGGTGTGCCAAATCGCAAATCTTCCTGCACCACATACAAACACGTTGTTTTTTTGCAGATGCCTGCAGGTGCCAATAATTCTTAATGACACCCAATGTATTTAGCAAATACGTGTGTGTTCACGCCCACCAAAACACATGGTGCCACACTATCATTTGTTGTGGTGCGACACAATTTAAAAAATTGTCTGCACCCTTTTTGCATGTTTCATGCACATTAGGCATCCCATTACCAAACTCATGCAGGCATGGAAGCACCTCATGGTGGGAACAAGCAGTTACTGTGTGGCAGCCTATTGTATTGGCCTAAAGAAGTCCAATCAAGATCACACTAAAGGAAATAAATAATGAAAGGAGCACAGAGACTGCAATTGCTGACCTCTCCTTCTTGGCTGTCTCTGGCTTTAATGCTTTCACCTGAAAAAAATATGCAATGGCTTTTGACTTTTTCTATCTATACACTGTACAAAAAACATTCATGTGAAACACATACTTAAGGGTGTGCTTTGTCCACCCCCCCGAAGGGGTAGGACCTCTCCCTGATCCGGGACATAGGGTACCAATGGTCTGCCTAGCCAGAAAGCCTGGTATACCCTTTTTTTCTAGTTCAGCCGAAGCCGACCATTAAATTCTACGTCAAGGGGCTCACCCGAAGCCTTGCTGGGGAAGTCTTCTGTTGCTCGTAGGGAATCTTTTGTTGCTGGGGGTGCGTCTTATGTTGCAGGGGGTCAGTTGTTGCTGGGAGGGATATATTGTTGAGGAAGAGGTCTAATGTTGTTGGCTGCTGGAGTGTCTATTTGTGCTGGCTGTTGAGAGTCCATTGTTACAGGGGTGGATCTATTTGTCACTCGGGTGTCTATTGTTGCTACATCTATTTTACTGCCTTTCTTGTTATTAACAAATTCCATACAAAATACTGTATTTATTGGCGTATAACACACACTTTTTCACCCTGAAAATCAGGTGCAAATAGCGTGTGCGTGTTATACACCATTACTTCGATTTTAGCTGCCTCAGAGGGGACAGGGAGGGGGATGGGACGAGCGCCGTCAGATCACATACAGCCACAATCTCCTGTTTACTTGGCAGCCTCTGTAATAGGAAGTCCCGTCTCCAGCACCACCATTGGACCACTGTTCTGTCTATCATAGGAGATTCTCACTGTATGTAATATGTCGGTGCTCGTCCCATCCCCTCCCTGTCCCCTCTAGTCTGCAGATGGGCATCGATCAGGCTGCACTGATGACAATGGTGAGGCTGCTGCATCGACGGCAATGGTGAGGCTGCTGCATCGACGGCAATGGTGAGGCTGCTGCATCGACTGCAATGGTGAGGCTGCTGCATCAACGGCAATGGTGAGGCCGCTGCATCGACGGCAATGGTGAGGCTGCTGCTTCGATGGCAATGGTGAGGCTGCTGCATTGATGGCAATGGTGAGGCTGCTGCATTGACGGCAATGGTGAGGCTGCTGCATTGTTTTAAATATTGTTTATTTCGTTTTCCACATTTACAAAAAGAACAGTACAAAATATTCCTTATACATACTTTTAAAAATCACTTTGACTAACATTCATGTTATTTCAGTGTTTTCAACATTCACATAAAAACAAACAGTCAAAAAAAAAAAAGTACACATTGGGTGCCCAACCGGATCGATCTTAAATATCCCAAAAGGGGAGAAGAAGAAGAGGAGAGAGAGAGGGAGGGAAAAGAAAAAAAAAAAAAAAAAAAAAAAAAAAAAGGTTTTAAGCCCGCCCCCTCCCCCTCTCTTCATGTGTTTAGAATTATCCTTTTGTGATTTTATCTTACCCATATTTATTACCCCTCCCACGTGACGCTTTTTCTTACTTCCAATTTGTGATTTGTGTAAGGTGGGGATTCCTCTCCTTCCATCCCCACTCCCTTCTACAAAAAAAAAAAAAAAAAAAAAAAAAAAAAAAAAAAAAACCCCCCGACAAACCCCCTAAAGGGCCCCAGAACAAGGGGTCCCCCATCTCCTCCCCCCCACGCAAAAAAAAAAAAAAAAAAAAAAAAAAAAGGGGGAGAACCAAGGGGGGGAAAGGATCCTTTCCCCTTCTCCTCCCTTCTTCCCTCCTCTCCTCCTCCCTCCCCTATAAAAAATAAATAAAAAAATTTTATAGGGGGCTATGAAGTATATGCATCTTATCTCCCTCCCCTAGATGCCCTCTCCATCCCCCATAATTCCAAGATATATTGAGGATTTTCTAAATTCCATCCAGTTCCTCCAAGTCACCTGGAATCTAATTTCGGCTCCCCGTTGAAGGTGTATTAGTTCTTCCATAATCCTCAATCTATCTATTTCCCTAAACCATTCTCTTATCCCGGGTGTTTCCTTTACTTTCCAGTATCTCGGGATCAGTACTTTCGCTGCGTTTAGCAAAAATGGAGTTAATGCTCTTCTATATTTTTCCCTAGGGCCCTCGGCCGCGTGAAACAAACATTTCCAGGGATCCAGTTCTATTTCCTTCCCGTCGATCTCTTTAATTAAACCCACCACCTTTTCCCAGTATAACTGGATTGCACTGCATTGCCACCATATATGGGCATGGGTTCCCTCCCTCCCACACTCTCTCCAACAAAGGGGTGATAAGTCTTTGTTAATCTTATGCATTTTCGATGGAACATAATACCATCTAACCAATAATTTATAGTTCATTTCTTGGATCTTCGTATCTATTGAAGTGGAGTGGGTATAGTCTATAACTTTCCCTTTCAGTTTTTCTGGGATTGATTGATTCAATTCCCCTTCCCACCTCCCAAAAGCCGGTATCGCCTCATCCTCCATTAAAGATATTAAGGTCCTATATATCTTAGAGATCCCCTGTCTGCCCGCTCCTCCTCGGTCAATCAATTTCTCCCAAGGGTTTAAATTGTCACCCGAGCGGAGAGGTTTTGGAAGGGACTCAACAAAATGTTGGAGTTGTCTGTATCTCCATCCATCCCATGGTGTTCTTCCGTATTTCTCTCGTATCTCCTCTAATGAGCATAAGCTATTTGCTTTTAACACATCCCTTAACCTTAATATGTCCCTATGCGTCCACTTCTGGAACATTTTGTTTTCTTTCCCTGGAGGAAAATAGTTATTTCCTGACAGGGGCATTAGAGGGCTATTGTTGTTTTGACCTTCTGTACCTTTAAGTACCCCATCCCATGTTCTTAATGTTTCCATTGTAATCGGGGATATTCTTCCAGAGAGACCCCTAAACTTCATTGGAATCCAAATGGTCTGGCTCAGGACAACATTACTCATATTATCTTCCAGTGATACCCACTTTTTAAATGGAGCGTTGTAAACCCAATCCAAAATCCTCCTCATTACCGCTGCTGAATGGTATTTTTGAAAATCTGGGAGAGATACCCCTCCCTTATCCTTAGGCCTATTCATTACCTTATAAGAAACGCGACTTCCTCTTTTGTTCCATATAAATTTCTGAATCAGGGATTTAATAATTCTAAAATAGGCCCCTGGGATATTTATCGGGAGGCTCTGAAAGACATATAGAGCCTTTGGCAGAATCATCATTTTAATTACGTTTATCCTGCCAAACCATGACAGTCTGTGTGCAGGGTAACCTTTAAGATCTTGTTTAATTTTATTTAAAAGAGGGAGATAATTATCTTGATATAAATCTGTAACTGATGTCGATAAGTATATTCCTAAGTATTTCAGGCCCTTCTCTTTCCACACAAAGGGGAAAAGAGCTCTAAGTTCTCTTCTCTCCTCTGGGGAGGAATAGACATTTAATATCTCAGTTTTCTCTCTATTGATCTTAAAGTTCGAAACATTCCCATATTCCTCCAACTCCTGCAAGATCCTAGGAAGGGACTGTTTGGGATTCGTTATATAGAGCATAATATCATCTGCAAATGCAGATATCTTATGCTCCTTCTCTGATACTTTTATTCCCTCAATACCTTGGTTCGCTCTTATAGAAACCAAAAGAGGTTCCAAGGAGAATACAAAAAGTAAAGGAGATAATGGGCATCCCTGACGTGTACCATTATATAGCCCAAAAGAATTTGATAGGGTCCCATTCACCTGAATCTGAGCTGTAGGGTTAGAGTATAAGGCCTCTATCCACCGCAGCATTCTTGGGCCTAAACCAAATTTATATAATGTCTGCAGCATGTATTCCCATTCTAACCTATCAAATGCCTTTTCCGCATCGACCGATAGGAAAAGGGAAGACTGCTTCTTCTTCTTCTTAACTTCCTGCATTAAGAGGGTTGTCCTCAGTATATTGTCCCTCGCCTCCCTTCCAGGTACAAAACCTGCCTGATCTCCTTCTATACAATCTGGCATATATTGTTTCAGCCTCTCGGCTAAAATCCTTGCATAAATTTTTACATCCTCATTAATCAGAGAAATAGGTCTAAAGCTAGAGCATAATGTTGGGTCTTTCCCTTCCTTTGCTAATATAGTTATAAAGGCCCCCAAAGCTTCCTTCCGTATCTCCCTTCCTTCCCCTATTGAGTTCATGTACTGATGGAAATAAGGTGTTAAAGGTCCCAAAAACTTTTTAAAGTATAATGATGTGTATCCATCGGGCCCTGGGCTCTTCCCATTCTTACTATCCTTAATTGCTCTTTCTATTTCCTCCTTAGAGATATCCCTATCGAGCATACCAGCATCCTCCTCTGCTATCCTCGGTAGATCTATCTTCCGGAGATATTGTTCAATTTTTTCCCTTCTCTTTTGTTTATCCTTGGGGTCCTGGTTACCATTTACCTTATACAGTAGTTGGTAGTATTCTGAGAAGATGTTACTAATATCCCTTGTTGCATATTTCATTACTCCCTTCTTATCTTTAATTTTTGCGATATAATTAAAATTTCTTCTAGGTTTAATTACCTCTGCCAGGATTCTCCCCGGTTTATTACCAAATTCATATTGTCTTTTAGCGGACTTTAAAAAGGCCTGCCTGGTTTCCTGTTCCAGTATGTCTCTCAGTGCCTCCCTTTTTCCCATAAGTTCGTCCATTATTTTATGGTCATTTAATCCTTTATGTAACTGTTCCAACTCCTGGATTTCCTGTAAAATCAGTGATTTTTGCGTTGACCTTATTTTCCTCCTCTTAGCTGCTTCTGCTATCAATCTCCCTCTCATGTATACCTTATGGGTCTCCCACAACACAGTTGGTGCAATATTTTCTACATTATTTTCTTTAAAAAATAAGTTCATATCTCTTTCCAAAGCTTCAAATATTTTATGGTCATGCAAGAGGGATTCATCCAACCTCCATACTCTTTGCCTAATCGGTATATCCTCCAGGTCCAAAACAGCCATAACTGGGGCATGATCAGAGAGAGTTATAGATTTTACTTCTACTTTCTTTAACCCCTCCAAAAGCTGATGGTCCAAGAGGATATAATCGATTCTTGAGTAAGAGTGATGTACCTGGGAGTAATATGTAAAATCCTTTCCCCCTGGATGCGCAATTCTCCACACCTCTACTAGTTGCTGTCGATGTAGTTTTCGTTTAATTATCTTTAGGTATTTACCTTCTGAGCGTAGGGATGGGGGTTGGGCATCCAGGGTTGGATCAAATACAAAATTAAAGTCCCCTGCCATAATCACCCCCCCTTCCTTAAAACATTCTAATTTATTCAGCACTTTCCCCAAGAAGGGACAGGGGAGATAATTAGGGCAGTAGATACAAGCCAACGTATACATTTTATTAAAAATCAAACCTTTGATAAATAAATATCTCCCTTCAGAATCCGATTCCATATCCTTTAAAGTAAAGGGGGTATTTCTGTCAAACCCAATAGCAATTCCTCTTGCCCTTTTGCTAGAGGAATATCCATGAAACCAAGTTGGATAATTTTTAGACTTCAGACCACTATTATGGGACCATTTAAAATGAGTTTCCTGTAGGAAAGCAATATTTGATGACCATTTTTTCAACTCCTGCAAAATCTGATATCTCTTATTGGGACTATTTAACCCTCTAACATTATATGTAACAATCTTCAACGGGGCCATCTTTCATGGAGATTGGTTATAGCCCACCATAAACATTCCATCATGAAGCCAAAAACAAAAATAAACATATATTTTTTACCTAGATCGATCCAGTCGGTACACCCTTCATTAATAAATGTGAAACAACAACATATTCCCCCCCCCCAATATTTTCCTCCCTCCCTTCCCACCCCCCCACCCCTTGCACATTGAATATCAATGTTATCGTCCTCCAGGCTAGTGCCTATTTACTAGACCCCAGCCCTGGTTGGACCTCCTTGAGGGAGTATAAGTGCCCGCGTGGTCCCCCGAGCCTCACCCCCTTTCGGTTGTGGTCTCGGGGGAGCACGCGTGCACCGCCCAGCCCCCGGCACATACCTCCCCTCTTAGCGAGCCTACTCAAATTCATCCTTGCCCAAAATCTTTATTCTTTTTACTTCATATTCAGTTTATTGCAGAATTCTTTCGAGTCCTCTGGGAATCTCAAGGTAGCTGATATCCCTTGGTTTTTGGCTATCAGATATGCGGGGAAGCCCCATCTATAAGTGATCTTCTTCTCTTCCCCCTTCCCCTCTCCTCCCCCTTCCTACCCCTTTACTATTCTTCCCCTATTCCTTCTCATTAACCTGTTATTATTTATTTACCCCCCTATTTGCCTCTTCCACCCCCCTCCCCTCTCCCCCTATACAACGAAGGAGAAAGGGAGAGGAAGGAGAGGAAGAGAGGCCCTACACTCTATTCCAGGGTTGTTCTCTTAATTTCGTCCAGTCTAGGGGTTTTTTCTCCCAGTTTTCTATATTAACACATGGTATATTCAGTTTATTGCAAAATTCTTTCAGGTCCTCTGGGAATCTTAAAATGGCTGATATCCCTTGGTTTTTAGCTATCAGACATGCGGGGAAGCCCCATCTATAAGTGATCTTCTTCTCTTGTAGTTGATTTATTAGGGGTTTCAGTGCCCTTCTCCGGCTCAATGTTTCTTGTGAGAGGTCAGAAAAGAAAAGCAACGTAGCTCCTTCATATTTAATAGTTTCAGATCTTCTTGCATCTTGCTGAATTTGTTGTTTTGTTTCGTATTGAGTGAACCTCACAATCACATCTCTCTCCGTCTCGGGTCTTGACTTCTCCCTTATTTGAATTCTGTGTATTCTATCAAAAGCTATATGAGATGTTATTTCTTTTTTCATTATTTTATTAAAGACTTCTCGAAGCACAGTCTCCAACTCAGTGCTTTTCACGGATTCTGGTAGGCCACGGATTCTTAAATTATTACGCCTGTTCCTGTTTTCCTGGTCTTCTAATTTATATCTGATATTTCTCATTTCTATCCAGTCCATATCCGCCCTTTTTTGTAGTTCCGAAATAGCTTTTTTATGCTCTTCTAATTGTATTTCCGAGTCTTCTACCCTTTTTAATACGTTTTGGATATCTGCACGGGTTGCCTTTAATTCTCCCTTAATCATCCCTTCCAGATGTGACATCATTTCTGCCATATCCTGTTTAGTGGGGAGTGAATGGGGGTTGATTCCTTCTTTTTCTAATTCCCACGTCTTTCCTGATTCTTTTTGTTGATGTCGTTCTTTCAAGCTTTTCTGTGGAGTTGTACTTTCCTCTATATTAAGTTTTTTATTTATCTCTTCTTCATGGAAGGGTGATGTTTCTTCTCCCCTTTCAGCCTCCCTTTCCTCCCTCTGGTCTACTCTGCCCTGGGCCATATAAGTTTTTATAGAGTTCCCTTTCCCGCTTTCTGTTTGTCCCGCTTTGGCTCCCCTCCTTACCATTATCCCTTCCTCCCCCCTTCCCCTTCAATTTAATATTTCAGATTTACGTAAATAAGTGTTAGTATTATTTAATTCTATTACCAACCTAGTCACCCCCCAGTTATAACTCCTCCTGGGGAGCGCACTCTTTCCTTATTTATTTCCCTTCTTTTCCCCTTCCCTCTCCACTTCCCTCAATGTATTTATATTCAAATCTGTTTTCAGTTACAATACATTCACAGTATTATTCAATTTTTATATAATTTTCCAAAACTATATTTTATGTATATTGTATACCCTCACACTTAAAAAAAAAAAAAAAAAAAAAAAAAAAAAAAAAAGGGGAGGATTTTCCTTCCCTTCTTCTTCTTTCCTTAAAATAGATGCAAAAAGTGCATGAAGTGCAAAAAAAAAGCGCGAGGTGCAAAAGGTGCTAAAGGTGGTGAATTTGCCAAAAAATGCAGGAAACAAGTTCCTCAGTAAAAAAGTGCTTAAAAAAAAAAAAAAAAAAAAAAGGGGAGAGAAAAGAAAAAAAAAAAAAAGAAAAAGAAAAAAGGGAAAATAAATAAATAAGTGCAATTAAAGCAACAGGTGAAAAAAAAAAAAAAATTTATATTTTATGTATATTGTGTATCCTCACTCTTAAGAAAAAAAAAAAAGGGGGGGAGTATTTTCCTTCCTTTCTTTCTTCTTCTTTCCCTAAAATAGATGCAAAAAAGTGCATGAAGTGCAAAAAGATGCACAAAGTGCAAAAAGTGCTAGAGGTGGTGAATTTACCAAAATATGCAGGAAGCGAGTTCCTCAGTAAAACAAAAAAGCAAAAAAAAAGCAAAAAAGTAAAAAAAAAAAAAAAAAAAAAAAAAAAAAAAAAAAACTTTTTACAAAAAAATGCAAAACCTACAAAAATGTTAAAAAGTGTAAAGAAGAGTAGAGTGCAGAGAAAAATTGCAAAAAAGGTGCATAGAGTGCAATAAAGAAAAAATCTCTTTTTCTTTCTCTTTTTTCTCCTTCCTTCCCTCTTTTCCTCCCCTTTCCCTACTGAAACATTTTTTTTTTTTAGTCCAGACCCTATATCCCTTTTATTACCCCCGAAAAAAAAAAAAAAAAAAAAAAAAAAAGGGGGGGGGATACAGGTAATAATACCGTGACAATAAGGAAAAAGGGGAAAAAAAGGTAGGGTATTATATTGGTTTGCAGATGTACGCACTAGTCCAGTCTAATCTTAGTCTCTTATTCTCTACACAGACGAAAAAGCAGTGTCCACTAATTCTTAACTTCAGCTGTAACAAAGAGAGAGAGAAGGGATTTCCAGCACATACATCTTAATATCTATATCTATTCAACTCAATGTCCAGAAAAAAAAAAAAAAAAAAAAAAGAAAAAAGATAAAAGGGGGGGAGGGGGGGGGTACAAGAGCCTGTCCAATATCTCTTGTCCAATATTTCCTCCTAGGGTCACACTTTCTCTATTTGTAGTTGACTTAATAGCATTATATTTCTTTTTTGTAACTCATACAATGTCTTTATTTCAAGTTCCTCCAAAACTCTATCGTGTTCTCTCTCAAAGTATTTTATCACCCAGAGCCTTCATACAGTCTGCTGAGGTAAGTATTTTGTTTGGGGGAATCCACGCCGCTTCCAGCATCCGATCGGGATCACCACTCACTTAGCCCCAGTACATCAGACAGGTCACAGATCTTTCATCCAGCTTAATTCTTAATACTTAGAGGGACAAGTTATATGAACCTGGGCATGAACTGATTTCTATATCCACCATAGACCCAAGGCAATTCTCAGAGGAATAATCCAATGCAGCAAACCTCTCGAAGCAATCCACGGGGCATGGGAGAGGCAGGGGGGGGAGTAATTTCGGTCTAACAGTCTGCTCGTCTACACAGCCACAGAATACAGCCGCTCTCTCTCTTCCCTACCCCCTCAAGAACCCTCTCACCGTCAGCCGCATCAGCGTCCTCTCCCTCTGGATGTCACGGGATCCTTCACCCTCCTCTCTCTCACTAGGGGGAAGTCTCAGCGAACAAACGCCTCCGTAGTCAATCAATCACGTCCTGGGTCTGGAACTCCGGAAGCGGACCTCCGTCCGCTAATCTCCCTCACTCCTTCTCCTCCGCTCCTCCGCGTCTGGCAAGTTCTAGGCTTCTTACCATGAGGGTACGTAGGTCTCTATGTCTGGCTCCACCGACAGCAAGGTATTTAGGCTCCACACATCCGTTGCTTCAGTTACTTCAATAGCGTAGGCATAGGTATAGGCAATGTCAGCAATTAGCACAGCATGCTTTCAGCTCGCCGGGGGAGATGCGCCTTTGGCCACGGCGTTCAGCTGGTGTGTGGCGCCATCTTGTGTAGCTCCACCTCCCTACCTGCTGCTGCATTGAAGGCAATGGTGAGGCTGCTGCATTGAAGGCAATGGTGAGGCTGCTGCATTGACGGCAATGGTGAGGCTGCTGCATTGACGGCAATGGTGAGGCTGCTGCATTGAGGGCAATGGTGAGGCTGCTGCATTGATGCCACTTGTGAGGGTGCATTGATGTGAACTGATCAGGCTGCATTGATGTGGACTGATCAGGCTGCATTGATGGGCAATTGTGAGGCTGCAGATGGGCACTGACCCTTATTTTTGCTTCAAAGTTCCTTATTTAAAATGTATGTTTTTTTTTTTTCTGAAACTTCCCTCTTAAAATGAATGTGTGTGTTATATGCCTGTGCGTGTTATACGCCAATAAATACGGTACTTAGCACCACAAAATGATACTTGGTTCTGTATTCTCTAAAAGGGGTGGTACTGGGAGGTGGGTAAGGGGTGGAACCAAGAAACAGTGCTTGGAGGTGTGTAGGGGGCTGATGTTAAGGGGTGACTCGGAAGGGAGGAGCTCCTGTGCCTATTCTCTGAGAAAAATACCCTGCTAATAGATAATGTTTTTTGCTCATATTGCAATAATGTATATTGCAACAAGTCATTACTTTTTTCATGCAAATAAGTTGATTTCAAGTTTTTGAAAGGTCCACTGTCATTTTGTCAACTTTTATAGTGCCTCCAAAAAGCAGATCTAGTAAAAAGGGTCTTTGGATGAATTTCTAGTTTACTAGAGGCATGTATACCACAAGAGATGGTGGGTAATCAGATGAAGCAAGGCCTTGTGCATGGGGGGGGGGGGGGGGGATTTTCCCTAGTTACCCTGTCACTCATCATTAGGGCTGTTAGTAATAAAAAATACTGCGGTTGCAAGAAGTAAACAATAGTGGTCCAGTTTGTTGGATTTTTTATTGTCCTTGTGAACTAGTTAGGTCTTTTACCACTTTACCATGTTGGCACAAGAAACACTGCTTTTAATATACAGATTACCCCACCCCCAAGGAGCATATACCTGCCTTTCCTTCTTCATCCTCCTGGACATGGGGGAGGAAGGCCTTTGAAAGCTTTAAACCAACATATCAGAGCTTACACAGGGCTATGAACTGCTTCCCATCCCCCATGCATACCTCCCAATTTTCTGAGATGGGAAGAGGGACACTGTTTAGCGCCAAGAGTGCAGACAAAAGACACCCCCCTGTCACGCCCTCAGTTATGTGGCCTATGAACAATTAATAAGCAAAATATGATGGGCTAAATCCAAATGTACTTTATTCATGATTATGTTTCATTTATACTGGCTTTTTAAAACAATAATGAGATAATAAGTAGATTTATTAGCCACCCTGTTGTGAACGGAAGTGACTATACCTCCTAACTGCCCCGGGTTCGCCAGGACCATCCCGGAAATTGATCTGTGTCCCCGCGAATCATACCAATATCCCAGAGGAAGCCAAGTGCCTGGACAAGTTCCAGCACTTGGTTCCATTGAAAATCCTGACAGGGGCGTGATGGGGCAGGGCCTTTTTTCAGGCGGAGCTGCTCACTTCTCCCTGCATCTCCATGTCATCACTTCTGGGCGAGCATGCAGAGTAACACCAGGTGGCGGGAGCAGGACCTCACCCGGCTAAAGGCTCCAGGAGGCAGCGGGGATGAAGAGCCATGAGGACAGCCAGGACGGATTGCCCTGGAGCAGGGAGAAGAGCTCCGAAGGCATCCCAGCCCAGGACTGATGGATAGGCTGGCCAGAGAATGAGCACAGGTAGACAGGAAGTGCAGGAAGTCAGGAACAGCAGCAAACAGATCTGCTGGATGGAGCAGCTCCGTGACCTCCTGTGACTACCCAGCAATAACAACCTGCCCACTGCATGGAAGGTACTGAGTCACACACACCTTCCCACAAGAGGGACTGCAGGCAGGGCTCCCTCCCCCTCTCTCCCCCCTCAAACTCCTCACCCCACAACCCTGCACTCTGTACATAGTGCACCCCTCGACCCTGCACTCTGTACATAGCGCATCCCTCAACCCTGCACTGTGTACATAGTGCACCCCACAACCCTGCACTTAGTACATAGTACAACCCCGCATTGAGTATGTAGCACACCCCACAACCCTGCACTTAGTACATAGTACAACCCCGCATTGAGTATGTAGCGCACCCCGCAACCCTGCACTCAGTACGTAGTGCACCCCTCAACCCGGCGCTCTTTATGTAGTAAAATAATATAGTAGAAAAAAAATGCTGACCCCGGCATTCCGTGCATTACACACTTCTGACCCCGGCATTCTGTGCATTACACACTTCTGACCCCTGAATTCTATGCATTATGTTTTCCTGGCCCCTGTATTCTGTGCATTACACTCTCCTGAACCCTGAATTCTGTGCATTGCACCCTCCTCACCCCTGCTTTCTGTAATCTACACCCTCCTGACCCCTACACTCTGTGCATTGCAAACTCCTGTCCCCTGTATTCTGTGCAATACACCCTCCTGACCCCTGCATTCTGTAACTTACACCCTCCTGATTCCTGAATTCTGTGCAATACACCCTCCTGACCCCTACATTCTGTGCATTATGTACTCCTGGACCGTGCTCTCTGTGTGTCATATGATCCTAAACCCAGCACTGACTACAACACTTTGAATGTTGCATACTCCAGATCCTTGAACACGTTTCATTACATGGACTCCTGCATGCAGTCTGTGTTATGTATCCTAAACCCAACACTGCCTGCAGCACTCTATGCATTAGACATCTCCGACTCTTGTGCTCTACCTTACACACTCCTGCACTATATACACAATACTGTACATTATATACTTATCACAAAAGTCTTCATTGTCTCAACAGTTGCTGGTTGCTATGCAGTCCCTGACATTTGAATGAAGTCCTTCTTTAACGTAGGTTCAGACAAAGCAATGAAAGCATATTTTATACAAGGAAGTCGGGGTTTTGTTTAACCATGCCCCATAAGCCCCTTCCACTGGTAAGAGTTTGGCCACACCCACATTTTGCCATGACGTGCATCTCAGGTTGTCCATTGCCTCAAGTGTCCCTCATTTGGAAGTTTAAAAGTTGTGAGGTATGGAGGTGACTATTAAATTTAGTTCTGCTGGGTAGTAATCTGCTTAGGGTAATTTATAGCCTTGTCACTTCTCTAAGTTCAGGGTTGCTGCTGTTTTCTGCTGCTGCCACTGGATGTCTCTGCCACTTAGGTGACAATCTTGGGCTTATAAGCAGTTATAGCCTCTTTGGCAACTGCTAGGTGGTTTATGGCCAGTGATGCATGATGGGGTAGGATATAAATATTTGGAGAGTGGCCTGGTGAGCTTTCTCCCCCCCCCCCCCCCAGCCTTGGAAGTTGCGTGTGATGGTTTGTGCTGAGTAGGCCAGAGCCTGTTTGGGCCTAACTCAGAAACCTCAAGCTGCCCTGTCTGGGCAAGGAGGAAACAGCACCAAAGGTGGAGAGCGAGAGGAAAGAAGTCCGACTGGAGGGCGAATGGAGGATCCTTTCACACTCTTGGATGGAGGAAAAGTGTAGTGGCGTGTGGAGCCATTGTCACTTGAGACCGAGACCCTAAACCTCCCTCCCTGTGAGCCGGAGCAATGGAACTTGAAAAATACTAAAGTGACTTTCTTCACTGCGGCCATGGATCCACCCTGGGGCATTTTCAGCTTGCCTCTGGGCTGGGGGTTTCCTTTCTTCCCAGCAAAGGGGGTCACTACAGAGTCCTCCACATATGTCCAAAATGAGGAACAACTGAGAAGGAAAGAGGAACACAGGGATTTGGTTCCAAAAAAGCGACAGCTGGGAGGTATGCATCCCCCCGGAAAAATCACTAAACCAATCATGAGGAAGGGAAGGAATGAATAATGTTACTAATAATTTTAGTCTTCCTTCCCTTCTTTCTTCTACATTCATCATTTCTTTCTTCTTCCCTCGTCTTAAATGTTCTAGTTCCTTTTTCTATTTTTTCCTGGGTGGAATTTTCCGTTAAATACAGTATGTGCGCTGGCTGTATCTCAGGACATGAATTTCGATCTTTAGGCCGTTAAAGTGCTGTAGAATGTCTTTCCTTATCCTGTCCTAAATTACCAGCTGCAGCACACAAGAGGATGCTGCATAAAATAAAGTCGATTCTGTCTTATCAATTTATTTCACGCTCTTGTACAGCCGGCAAAGAGACGACTTGCAGAATGAAAAATGTTCTATACAAACTGCTTTTCTAAACATTTAAATGTATGAATAAGCAATGTTTTAATCTGTGACAGGTAGACTGTAGAAGATGTTTTCTTTAAAAGTATTGTTGCTTAACTTAAACCTTATGGCTTATTAATTCAGAAATGGGCAAAGAATGGTCAGATGGGCCATCTGTTCATTGTTACCTATTTTGCACTCTCAAGTTTTAGTCAACCAACCCCAATGTATTTACTGAATGCAAGAGGAAGAACATTGCAACAAGACTATTGTACAGGACACCGTGGCTGGGTTACATAGTTAGTTAGTAAGGTTGAATAAAGACACCAGTCCATCCAGTTCATCCTGAGTGAGTGTCTACAATTGTCCCTATCCCTGTACATTGCACACTCACATCAGTCCCTATCCTCAAGGAGCTCACAATCCAAAATTGGGTTCTGGAAGGACGCTATATTTCCCCTCTGTTTGGACTGCGGTCCCTTTAAGGGAACAAAAACGTTAACTCGCCTATCAGAGGAAGTGGGTTTAAAACAAGGCAGGAAGTTGTAGGTGGGTGTGGAGGAGTATAGTGGAGACGGTGGACGGTGGACGGTAGATGGTGAATAGCTGTGAAAGTGCACGGCAGTGTCCTGCCTGGAAACCTGCAAGCAGGGAAAGTTACCTGCGATGCAAATGAAGGACTGTTTAACTGCGACAGCTTTCTGAGCTCTGCAAGTTGGTGAGATTGATATTTCTTTCTGTTGTTTTGCTGCTGCGAAGCTGTTTAATAAACCTCCTTTTGATTGAAAAGCCCGTGTCCTGCGGTCTATCTAGTTTCCCAAACTTTACACTATTTATCATTTATTCACTAGTGTTGTGTTGCAGTCCTAGCCCTTATACACACGGTCGGAGATTCCGATGGAATGTGTCCTATCGGACCGTTTTGTTGGATATTCCGACTGTGTGTGGTCTCCATCGGACTGTTTCCGTCTGAGTATCTGACGGACCAAGTTTTCCAACTTGTCCGTAAAATTTTCAGACAAAATGCTCGGATCGGACATACTCCGATCATGTGTAGCCTACTCCGACGGACAAAGTGCCACGCATGCTCAGATCAAATTCCTAGACCAAAGCTATTGGCTACTAGCCTGAACGTAGTCCCATCGTAACGAAATAACGTCATCACGTTACGTACAATCGGATTTTCCGACAACTTTGTCCGACCGTGTGTATGCAACAGTTTTGGACAAAATCCGTCGGACAAAATCCAACGGATTTGGTTGTCAGAATGTCCGACCGTGTGTACAAGGGCTTAGAGTGTGGGGCATTTGATTTAAAACAAAATCTTTCTTTTTTTTATGCACTTACTGTAGAGGTTTTTTTTTTGGGAGACCTTTGCTTGGCTCAATGAACAACCATGAACATACCCAAGAACTGGATCTTAAGACTGTTGCCTGGGGCAATACTCCCGCCTGCAAGGGATTTCTGTTGATTTATTCTTGGACTTTTTTGTTTTATGTTTTTTTTTTTTTTCTTGGCTTCTACTGTAAAGGCATAATGTGCTAGTTTGCATCGCATACTAGCACATTATGTTAAATGTACCTTAAAATGAATCTCTTCCAACGCAGAGATGACAGCGCTGCAGGCGCTCTCATCTTCACTCATCTTGCTTCTGGGTTTGCAGACTCCAGCTTTGTAAAATGTCTGGAGCTGTGAACACGTCACTTGCGCATGCGAGTGGGAGCTACCGTTCATGGCACAGGGGCCTGAAGAAAAAGCACAGGTGGCCGTTCCTTTAGACTGCATGGATGTCACTGGCTGCATGTAAATAAAATACAGTATCTCCTAAATGGTGCAGGTTTAGGAGATATTTACACTACCTATAGGTAAGCCTATAGTAAGGCTTATCTATAGGTAAAAGCAAAAGATGAAAGTTTACTCCCACTAAAGGTGCATGAATTGGGGTAGAGGAGATCTTACAGTGCAGGAATTGGGGGTGATATGAGATCTAAAGGTGTATGAATTGAGGCTGATCTGAGGTGTGGAGGTGCAAGAATTGGAGCTAATTAGAGATCTTGAGGTCCAAAAATTGAGGAGACCTGAGGTGCAGGAATTAGGGCTGATTTGAAATTTGAAAGTGCAGGAATTGGGTCTGCCCTGAGGTCTGATGGTGCAGGAATTGGGTCTGCCCTGAGGTCTGATGGTGCAGGAATTGGGGTGACCTGAGGTCTGGTGGTGCAGGAATTGGGGTGATCTGAGGCGTGAAGGTACAGAAAATGGGGCTCATCTGATGTGCAAAGGTGCAGGAATTGGGTCTAGTCTGAGGTTTGAAGGTGCGGGAAGCTGGGGCTGATTTGAGGTGTAGGAATGGGGTGACATGTGGTCTGGTGGTGCAGGAATTGGGGTGATCTGAGGTGTGAAGGTGTATGAATTGAGGCTGATCTGAGGTGTGGGGGTGCAGGAATTGTGGCTAATCATAGGTCTCATGGTCCAAAAATAGAGGTGACCTGAGGTGCAGGAATTATTGCTGAATTGAGGTGGGAAGGTGCAGAAATTGGGTTGACCTGAGGTCTGGTGGTGCAGGAATTGGGTTGACCTGAGGTCTGGTGGTGCAGGAATTGGGTTGACCTGAGGTCTGGTGGTGCAGGAATTGGGGTGATCTGAGGTCTGGTGGTGCAGGAATTGGGTTGACCTGAGGTCTGGTGGTGCAGGAATTGGGTTGACCTGAGGTCTGGTGGTGCAGGAATTGGGGTGATCTGAGGTCTGGTGGTGCAGGAATTGGGGTGATCTGAGGTCTGGTGGTGCAGGAATTGGGGTGATCTGAGGTGTGAAGGTACAGGAAATGGGGCTCATCTGAGGTTTTAAGATTCAGGAAGCTGGGGCTGATTTGAGGTGTGAAGTGTAGGAATTGAGTAGATATTTTCCAGCACACCATGGATCCACACAAAGTAGCATCCAAATGGATAGTTTTGGTGTCACACAGGACCCCTTCGTCACGTGCCTGACGAAGGGGCCCTATGTGACTCCGAAACATTGCACTCTTCTTGTGTTGTGATCATGCAATAAACTATCCATTTGGATGCTATTTTGTGTCGATCCATGGCGTGCTGGCAAATATCTACTTTTTATCTGAGGTGTGAAGGTGCATGCTTTGGGGCTGAGCTGAGGTATGAAGGTGCAGCATACGGGTTTGATCTAAGGTCTGAGGGTGCATGCTTCTGGACGGATCTAAACAGCGAAGGTGCATGAATTGTGATGAAAACTAAATCTAACAAAGATTCATTTTTTACTGAATCTAAACCTAAAGAAAGGTTTGGGCTTTCCATAAACTCTAAGTACAGGTACACTTTATGAAGAGCCCGATGCCAGGCTTTGCCTCCTCACGTGATCAGCTGTAGTAATAGATATCAATCAGTACCAAAGAAATCCCCAAGACCTTTATTTTTCAACTCCAATATTGCTTCCATCTTTAAAGGAAATCTTTCCTGACCTCTCATATGAATGTTTTTGTTTGCCCGGCATATATTTCTCATCCACATAATTTATTACTATCACAACCCCAGAAATAATTTATTACTAGGAATCGCCACACGGTTTTATTCCCAAATGGGTATTTGTGTAAGAGTGACATAAGAAATGGAATCTCATTTTTACTGAAAAGCCCACAGGCTTATCAGAATACCAGGCTGAGCCTATACTTAGGCTTTGTTTATCTTCCCCCATAAAACTTACGATTCTGCCTTCATCGCACCGTAAATCTTCCCATTCTCCCAGTAATCCCAGCACAGGTAAAGTATGTAGGCACGATCACAAGATGAAAAACACTGCAGGGAATTGTAAAGATAAAGGGGAATTCTGTCTCCAAACAGGGACTGAATTATTAACTAAGTTTCCATCTAAAACGTTTTTGACAGTTAAAGTGAGTGTATATCCAGACAAAGTTATATTTTAGTGTATAGTGTAGCACCCTCCTAGATAGGTTGCTAGATAGGATAGGTAAATTTAGTTTTTATGTCTCTCCTGTAATCCGTGGAGCAGCTTGTGATTGCTCTGGGCTGTTCAGAGCTCTGCAGGCTGCAGGTTTGATTGTATTCCCCTGTTTTTTGGAGAATTCAGGAAAGAAGGGAGCTTGCAGAGTCAAACAAGCAGTCTGAATATTTATGTGCTTCCATCCAATCACTGGGGGAAGGCTGCCTAGTAGGGAGCTGAGGATCAAATAATCTGGGGCAAGAGGCAGCCATGTTCTTGTCTGGGAGGAGAAGTTCCCAGCCTGGAGGACTGCTGCTCTTGAATGCCATCCAGCTGACATTTACCAGCAGCTCATTGAGGTCTCAGCTATGCTAAATCTGGGGGGTTGGGGTGGTGGCCAGGGGCGGACTGACCATTCAGCCACTCGGGCAGTGCCGGAGGGCCCCGGGCCACTAGGGGGCCCCATCAGAGTTGCCAGCCTCAGTAAAACCTGGGACAGTATGTAAAAATCTGTGTTTTTTTTACATCTGCCTCTGAAATGTCCCTTACCGACATCCTTTTGGTCTAATAATCCTGAGATTATGGCTGCCCCACCCCTCCAGTACCTTCTCAGCCAATAGAAACATGTCTGTGTATACTGTGTGTACATGTATGTGTATACTGTGTGATTGCCCTATTGCCCGGGGGCCCCATGAGTTGTCAGTCCGCCCCTGGTGGTGGCTACTTACTGAGAGACTTTGAAGCTAGGAAAAGTAGGATCTCACCTAGAATACAGCCTGAAGAGCACACTTAGGAAATGTCTGCCTGACTCTGAGGGAGGCATCCAAGTACCCAAGGACTTGGGAGTACAAACCTAAATGCAGGATCTAGGTGATCGTTGCTGCTATTAACCCCTATTGCACTAATACTAAGGCTTGCCTGGCCTGGAACACTGCTTATAGTCTCTCTTTGCTGTCCATACCCTTAGCTATTAGTGAAGTGACTGTTCTAAGTCCTTGTACACACGGTCGGACATTCCGACAACAAAATCCGTCGGATTTTGTCCGAAATTGGTGTTGCATACACACGGTCGGACAAAGTTGTCGGAAAATCCGATCGTTCCTAACGTGATGACGTTATTTTGTTACGACGGGACTACATTCAGGCTAGTAGCTAATAGTTTTGGTCTAGGAATTTGATCTGAGCATGCGTGGCACTTTGTCCGATCGGAATTCTCTACAAACAATCGGACAAAGTCCGATCGGATCATGTTGTCGGAAAATTTTATAGCCCAGCTCTAAAACTATGTCGGTCGGATATTCCGACGGAAACAGTCCGATGGAGCCCACACACGGTCGGATTATCCGACAACACGGTCCGATCGGACTTTTTACGTCGGAATGTCCGACCGTGTGTACAAGGGCTAAAACTTTGTCGGTCGGATATTCCGACGGAAACAGTCCGATGGAGCCCACACACGGTCGGATTATCCGACAACACGGTCCGATCGGACATTTTCCGTCGGAATGTCCGACTGTGTGTACAAGGGCTAAGAAGTAGCTGTGGAGTGAAGAGTTGCCTCCTGTTACGGTTTAGTTTTTTGGAGTATCCCACAGCTTCCTATGCCCTATCCAAGTTTTCCAGCAATAAACATTAAAAAGGCACCCATAGACTATACACTGAGCCAGAAGAGAGGAGGTTGTTGAATGCCTGACTGCTGTTGCACATATCTAGGAAAAGAACCAGGGACAAAATTAGCAGCCCCGGTGGAGGTTAGCACTACAATACAATGGGGAAAGGATTAAAACCCCTGTTCTAATTTTTACTTCTATCTGGGACAATGTTACTGAGACTTCTCCTCACTTCTTGTCTTGTAGACAGCATTTTACCAGACAGGAAGTACTGAAACATTTCTGTCTGTGCTGCTGTTGGAGAGTTGCCCTCACTTCCTGTTTGATAAGCATTGTCCCCAGGACAGGAAGTGAACCCCACATATACACAAAAGATATTCTTTTTTTTTTAATATAGTTTTTATTTCTCTCTTAAGCAAATCATGGTACAGCAATACAGAAAGTAGTCTGCCAAACATGGTGGAACAATGACAGTCATAAGGTACATAACAATAAGAGCAATGATAAAGTCAATGCACCTCCAGACCGCTATCATCTTGTACGTCTCCTAAACCATTTGAGATCTGATTACATGGAAAGCAGTAGTGCAAAACAAGGTCCCTGGAACATATAATGCACGACCACATAGTACCAGTGCATAAGTGGGGGTACGTCCCATGCAGGTTTAAGCCAAAAGAGCATTTTTTTTAACCTGAATTATAACAAACATAGGAATCAGGGAGAAATGAGCAAGAAAAAAAGGAAGGGAAAGAAAGGTAGAAAGAAGAAGAAAAAAAAGAAAAAGGTGGGAGGGGTGGTTTATGGGGGTACAGGGAATGGTGCCTACCTAGAAAGCCGAAATACCCAGAGTAGATAACCATTACTAGGCTGGAGCCTGTATGCCCTGAGAGGACAGTTGCGAAGCATAGTCCTGTGAATATTGAAAGTCGTGCCAATAATATTACATTTTACGGAATTGTTCCTCTTTACATTTCATGAGAAAAGAGGGAGGGGACTTTTAAAAGAACATAGTTGTGTAGTTAGAGGAGTATACAAAGTATTTTTAGTAGAAAAAAGATTTTTATTAATGATTAAACATTGTGATTAAAAATGTACATATAAAGATGAAACAATGGATTGTCTAAACAATTTCTAGTATTGTCGTCATAGTTGTAAACACATAGGACATCCTTTTTGCACCCAGCGCGTTTCGGAGTACAATCTTTCTCCTTCTTCAGGGGCGTATGAAGAAGAAAATGTATATAATGTTTGGTAACAAGACGAATATCAACATTTCCTTGTATAACGTTTAAAAGCAAGAGAAATATATAGCAGTAAGAGCTGTGTCTGTAGAATTGCTATTTCAAGGCATATAGGCATCAAAAAACAGTCTCTCAAGGACTGAGTGCTGTAAATACTACCTCCAAGAGAAGAACGGAAGGCTCCTCTCATGTTCTGCGGCAAGAGGGTGGCCAAGGGGATATACTAGGGCCCACGTTCCGTGGCAAGAGGGTGGCCAAGGGGATATACTAGGGCCCACGTTCCGTGGCAAGAGGGTGGCCAAGGGGATATACTGGGGCCCAGGCGGAGAACCCTGAATATGGCCAGTGCACACAGTCAAGGCAGGAAGGCTGCAACAAATGGGAGAAGTACAAGCAACTTGAGCTCAGAGTTATTTTAAAAGCCAGGCACACGTCCCGACATCCAGCAGGTTGTTTTTTTTTTTTGCTCTTTACGTTTCATAGCCGCTGTTAGACATTCCACATCATTAATCTAATTTACCCAGCTAACCATTGATCAACCGATGGAGGGTAGATGTATTTCCATTTTTGTGAGATGCAAACCTTAGCAGAATCAATCATGTAGATCAGGAGGAATTTCTTGAACTTACTGCTTGAGAGTGGGGTGTTGTTTTAGTAGGAATGTCTCAGGGCGCCTATGCAAAGATACATCAGTAAGCTTATAATTCAGCCATCTGATATCTTCCCCAAAAGATATTCCAACCCCCCCCTCCCCCCCCAATCCAAGACTAAGAATTGTAGTTTGTATTGGATGAATACTTTAAGTGTGCATTCATATGGAAGATTAAAATCTGGGATAACTGATGGGATTCCAACACTGATGATGTTTGCTGAATATTAAATCCTATGAGTATAATAGATATTAGAAATCTGCATGTTGCAAATGGGCTGCACCATTGCCTTTTTTTTTTTTCCTGGAAATTGTGAGACAACAGGTAGATTAATGTTTTTGTGGCTAACATGGATAGTAATAGAAGATTTTGCCTCAGAAATAATTTAAAATGGAGGTTTAGGTACCAACATCCTAAATTTAAGACAGTGAAGAGGAGGTGGGTAGATTGAACAAGGGCTACTCCAAAATGCATATTTGCCCTTAAACACCCAAAATTCATTGGACTATTGTGGTACCCAATATTACAAAAACCATTAGTAAAAAATGACATTTATTAGAAAATATACAAAAAATTCATAAATTACAGCAAAAGTATCAGAACAATTGTTACAAATACTATTACAATAAAATTCTTGGGTAGCGACCACCCACAAGTATGTAGGGGTACAGTTGGTGTTGGTATAGACTTAAACCTTGACTAGTTTTGTGGCAAATGCCGCTTCCTCAGGAGGCATCAACCCAAACATCAACAAGGCCCAAAAAGGGTAACAGACGGCATCAGTTTAACTTAAGTATAAACATTGCAGAAAGAAGAAATTCCCTATGGGTGGACTTTGAAGGCACGTACCACTTATACAATAAAGTATAAAACTATGTTTTTATTAATACAAAATCTAAGTATACAAAATTCCAAAAGAAGAAACACAATGTAATACAAAATGGTTAAAAATAAGATAACAATGTTGATATTGCAGAATTGGGCTACTGTACACAACTATACGCAACTGTTTTGGTGCTTTTTGCAGAAATGCACTAGAGTTCGTTTACATGGTTTCCTATGGGACACATTCACATCTATGCTTTTTTTCAGCCACTACGTATTTGGAAAGGGTCAGGGACTTTTTTTTAATGCAAAACAGTACTTTTTTGGCTCAATATACTTCAATTGAGAGGCTGCAGAAAGGCATGTAATGCGTTTTTTGCAGCAATTTGTGTTTTTTAATCTGGCCAACAAATTTGCCAAAAAAAAAAAAAATGCAAAAACGTAAACTGCAGCAAAATCACGTGTGAAAAAATCAAAACACACAGCAAAACACTGCAAAAACACATCAAAAGCAAACTGCATAGGTGTGTACCGAGCCTTATGCTGGCCACACGGATCAATTTTCAGACGAGAATATTCAGACGAAAAATCTTTGTACATTCTTGTTTGAATTGTTTGAAATTTTCACTTGCTTTTAACATTCTGTTTTTTTTAAATGAATGTAATTTCTGAACGAAAACCACATACACTGTCTGTAAATTCCTTTTGACCAAGAAGTTTTCTATTTCCAAATTTTCCTGTCACTCTGGTTGAAAATGAACGTCGATTTGACCCCACTAACGATTAGAAAATCAAACGAACGTTTGTTTGCTTTTTAAACAAAAAAAAAGATCTCTGAGTCTGATATTTACCAGATTCACCCTTTAATAGTATATATCCTCATAGTATATACAGTATATCTCTCCTCTAATAGTGTATCCAGTATATCTCCTCTAATAGTATATAGAGTATATATATTCTGTCTGTTATTCTCAGAGTGGATTAGATATTTTTCTCCCTAACCATATAGTTGGTTTATATTTACCACTGCATAGAGATATTTAAGAATAAATTGCCTTTTTTTTTTAACTTTACATATTAACTAAATTATACAACATACTTTTTTTAAAGGTTACTAACCGATTAATGGAATCAATAATCGGCCAACTAAACGATTATGAAAATAATCGTTAGTTGCAGCCCTAGTAGAGACTGATAGGTCTCTCGGAAGCTGCACATCAAGTCAAAGCCTGCTATGTGATAGTGAATGGTAGTCTCAGCCTGAACGCCTGCCAGGTCACACTCTCAACGCCTTTCACTCCACCCACCGGAGCTTACTCAGGGAGGTGGACCTAAAGGGCCTGGTATGAATTATGATGGAACCCACATGACATTTTTTTTAAACTACCCCTCACTCCCTAGTTCCTTAGAATGCTGGAGTTCTATTTTAATAAAAAAGAGTGGAAGGGGTTTTCTCAATAGGACGGAGCCTATTTCAATGCATTCCCAAAAATGCTTGCGAGCCTGCATATGACCAGCCAGGGCTTTGACACATATCTATACACAGCACCTAATGCAGGACAAGATCTATATATAGGAGAATCACCAGAGCTTTCTCATATAAATCTCTCTGGATGAGTCGGGAGACACCAGATTATACTGAAATAAAGAGTTTAAACTGAGCTCCATACCTCTCCAATTAAAAGACATGAAACAACTTTAAGTTTTAAATCTCATCCTTTAACTCCTCTATTGAAATCATGTAATATATAATAACGGCATCCATTTTATTGAAGAATTCAGTTAAATTGTGGCTTAATTGTTACTGTTATTTCGATTTAGCTCAAATAAATTCACCCAGATCTGTTTTTTTTTTTTTTGTTTTTTTTGGTGAAATAAGCTTTTAGAAAATGTCTCAAATTTTATTAAACGATGGCATTTTCACTGTTATGCCAATTGCGTTTATCACATAGTTAAATGAGGATGCTATAGTAGGTATTTTGATGTTACATTGTCGCATTCAGGATTCTTATTTCAAACCCAGATAGTAAGCAATTGTTCTGCAAAATGACTTGCTAAGCTATTGCTAGACATGACAGGCTTAACAACTTCACAAGTAGGGATGAGCTCAGGCGTGTTCGCATGGACCACGTGCAGAGCCCGCCAGGAAGTCGGTGAAGCGATGCACTAATCACAGGCAGTGAGACATTGCCCGATCTCTGCAGCCGCATATCTGGGCAATGTCTCATGGCCTGTGATTAGCACTGCGCCGACTTCCTTGCGGGCTCTGCACGTGGTCCATGCGAACACGCCTGAGCTCATCCCTATTCACCAGTCTGCATTGCATGACTCCAGATCAACTTTCTTTGCAAACATTATTCAAGTGCGCTGCAAGTTCTGGTTCTGTTATGTTGTGTAATAGTCCTCCCACCACAGGGGGTCACTGTGGCTGAATTTTCATGGTGTAGGCTTGCAGAGTTCTTGCTGTAGACTTACCACTGCAACTTTGCTCTTGCTAGAGAGACATACCATGCAAATTTGCTAAAAATTGGAAAAGTGTCAACTAGAACTTGTGCTTCAAGTGCTCTGCAAGTGTACAACTTGCCAGTGAAATGTGCAGCAAGTTAACAAGGCTTTTACAATTCAACGCTTCCACAAATTTGTAGCAAGTTAATCTAGCTATCTGTGTAGTAACTATCATGATGTAAGAGTTAGTATTTTAACCACAGGGTGACAACACCACAGAGTGATTTCACTAAAGAACGAAGAACATTGTTACCATATTAGATGAAGAAAAATGCCAGCTCTACTGATAGGATCAACAGATAACAAAGCTATGCTATATGATGGGTATAAAAAACAAATTCTACTGTGTCAATTAGCAATGGGTTTGGGTTTGACTGCCAGTGTCAGGCCAATAAGCTGAATTTGCACATACATAAATGGGTGGGGATAATCATGACACCATAGAAACATACAAAAGGAGAGTGACAGAAGAAAAAGACCAAGTGATTCATCGAGTTTTCCCAATTTTTTTGAATTAAAGTCTTTTTTACAATTGAATAATTTTAGTTTAGTGAAATAAAGTAGTGTGGGAAGCTTGCACACTTATGTTTTACATATAATATTAGTGAACCCCTGTTTTTTCACGTTTCTGGGGTTGTATTCGCAAAGAGAGATCACACTAATTCTTAGAAGTATAACTTTTATTAAAAGTATTGACAGATACAGATAAAGAAAGGATAACAAGAATACTTAAGTAAAGATCCTGTTTCGCCACGGAGTCCCCCCATGATAGTGGGGCCAGATAATAAGACAGACGCATGCCTAATGGCAGCTCTGTTAAGAGACTGAAGCCAGATACACACGATCAGAAATTCTGCCAGCAAAAGTCGGATGTGAGCTTTTGGTCAGAAATTCCAACCGTGTGTATGCTCCATCTGACTTTTGCTGGCAGAATTCCAGCCAGCAAAAGATTGAGAGAATGTTCTCTATTTTTCGGTCGCAAAAAGTTCTGATCGCAAATTCCGATCGTCTGTACAAATTCCGACACACAAAATTGCTACGCATGCTTGGAAACAATTCGATACATGCTCAGAAGCATTGAACTTCATTTTCTCGGCTCGTCGTAGTGTTGTACGTCACCGCGTTCTTGATGGTACAAAATTCAGAGAACTTTTGTGTGACCATGTATATATAAGCCAAGCTTGAGCGAAATTCAGTCGGAAAAACCATCCAAGTTTTTTACGACTTAAAATCCGCTTGTGTGTACGGGGGATAAAGTCTTACCAGTTTTGGCTATGGTAATATAGATCTTGCATGTAGGAAGTGGTCACCTCACCCTCAGAGCAGTATGACCTTCTAAGGAAAATGGCACATTCCTGAAAGGAATAGTCAGCTTACAATCACATTCCTATCACATGGGTCATCCAAAATAATCAGGAAAAACAGGATATTAGAGGCTTTCTTATGTCTTGTATGGCCCACTAACCAAGTTTAGAATTTATTATTAGATATTGTGAGCCATAGAAAATATGCAATTTTCCTATCAACCCCATTCTTCTTTTTAGTGCATACTATCTGCATTGAAGTTCATAAGGCCCCAAAAAGCTTTTGCCCCTGTTGGTCCCTACTCCCTAGCCAGGCCCTTCCTCTGTGGTGACGATCTGTGAGCACGACCATCAACACCTAGGAACCCATCTTGTTTTTAAGAAAATTGTCTGTTCATACATACAGTATGTATTTATAAATCCTTTTGCATTTCAATTGAGGTATGCGCTGATCCGATTTTGACTATCTAGTACAAAATCATGTTTTGTAGATGATACTTACCTTTAAATATATTATGATTCATATTACAGATACTTACCTCCCTGCAGCCCCTAGGGAAGCGGGTCTGTGGGCCTGAAAAATGCATTGAGAAATCTTCCTACTAACCAAGATGAGATCATGGAGATGCATTTAGCACTTATCTACAGTTGTGCTCATAAGTTTACATACCCTGGCAGAATTTATGATTTCTTGGCCATTTTTCAGAGAATATGAATGATAACACGAAAACTTTTCTTTCACTCAAGGTTAGTGTTTGGCTGAAGCCATTTATTATCAGTCAACTGTGTTTACTCTTTTTAAATAATAATCTCAACAGAAATTACCCAAATGACCCTGATCAAGTTTACATGCCCTGGTGATTTTGGCCTGTTAACATGCACACAAGTTGACACGAAGGGGTTTGAATGGCTATTAACCCCCCTGACGGTATTCCTGAGTCTGGCTCGGGGTGGAATTTTTATACCAAAAGAGGTATCCCCGAGCCAGACTCGGGACCGCATCGCTGGATCCAGGAGGATGTTTACTCACCTTCTCCCTTGGATCCAGCGTTGTCTCCCCGCTGTACGAGCGAGCCGCGTCTCGCTCGATCTATCACATCTCCGATCTCCATTCCCTGCGAGCATTGCGACGCACGGGGACGGAGATCGGCGCCAAATTCAAAAAGTGAAACACACAGTATACATACAGTATAATGTAATCTTACAGATTACATTGCTGTATGTAAATATTTCACATCCCCTTTGTCCCTAGTGGTCTGCCCAGTGTCCTGCATGTAGTTTTATATAATAAAAACTGTTCTTTATGCCTGGAAACTGGAGATTGTCCATAGCAACCAATACTGCCCCTTTACATCAAAAATGATTTTAGACCAGCTAGAAAACAGCGATAATAAATTAGAATCACTCGCAGAATTGAGCGATAGCGATTTGTGGGGAGATCCGTCATCAAATATTGAAAAGTAATGACAGTGACAATTCTGCAACTGAGCAAATTTCAGTGTTTTTGATTTGATTACATTATTGAATAATTTTTATTATTGTTATATTATTATTTGGTACAATTATTTATAATTATTTATTATATTATAATTTATGATTTCATTTTTCAAACTTTATCATACCCGGGATGTCTGCTAGACTCTGGTTTGGACAGATTT
The DNA here is from genome assembly GCF_037356315.1 of Lithobates pipiens. Lineage (NCBI taxonomy): Eukaryota > Metazoa > Chordata > Amphibia > Anura > Ranidae > Lithobates > Lithobates pipiens. The sequence goes on from NW_027507785.1 coordinate 310,064,398, forward strand.
AAGAGAGTTATTCCTAAGAATTACAGGACTACAATATAAAACGGCAAATTTTCATGCAAAATAATGGTACCGCTTTTAGCACCTAAAATCCGAAATAATCATACCGCCAGGGAGGTTAAAGGTAACCATCCTCACCTGTGATCTGTTTCCTTGTAATTAGTGTGTGTGTATAAAAGGTCAATGAGTTTCTGGACTCCTGACAGACCCTTGCATCCTTCATCCAGTGCTGCACTGATGTTTCTGGATTCCGAGTCACGGGGTAAGTAAAAGAATTGTCAAAGGATCTACGGGAAAAGGTAGTTGAACTGTATAAAACAGTCACCATCAAGATTCCATCAAGTGGCCTCTTGACCTGCCTGGATACCTTGGACCGTCCCGGTTGACTCGCTGATCTGGATATCTATGCCTGATTGACCTGTTGTCGCTGACATTCAGGTCTAATGGTTCCGGTAAGAGTAAATAATCTTATCATATGTTGGATCACATATTTCCTTGGATGTTTCACACACTCACCTTACCTTCTGTTTCCACATGAGAATAACTACTTGGCCGTGATGGACTTTGCCACCTTTCTGGATTGACCTACCTTTGGCCTTGTTTTATTCTCTTATTTGCACATAAATGGGACTCAGAATGTTACTGATTTGAGTTTTCACCGTTATATATTATCACTGTTTATCACTCTTAGCGCTACATTTTCACACTCCTTTACTTTTCGAATTTTTGTCACATTCTTATGTAGCAGCTCACTTTTTATGGGTTAGCGCATTAATTATTTACACTTTATATATAAAGATATCAAAGGAATTGAGATTGCCAATCAGCAGTGTTCAAACTCTAATCAAGAAGTTGAAAATGAGGGGTAGTTTCTGTTGTCATTATGATTTAAAAAGAGCAAACACAGTTGATTGATCATGTAGCACTGACCCCCGAAGGAGCTGTTGTTGTAATTGGGCTTACCGTTACCTTCTCTCACTCGCTCCTCGTGTCTCGGGGTTCCCGTGGTAGATGGCCCAGAAACTTTAGAGACTGACGACAGATCCGCTTAAAGGGATTTTATTTGCAAAAACGTTGTTAACAACAGTCTCTAGTGTAGGATCAGAGGGTTAGGTGAAAAGTCCAGGTACTCTAAGGCCCCTTTCACAAGGACGATCCATTCAGGTCCGCCGGTCAGTTTTTCAGGCGGACCTGAACGGATGCTCCATAGAGCTCTATGGAGCGTTGGATGCCACTGACATCCGACCTGCTCCGATCCGAAAAAGTCTGACGGAGGAAAAAGCTATTTTTCCATCCATCATCAGATCGGATCGGGTGACGACGGACACTGCGGTCCGTCATCACCCGATCTCCCATGAGGGAGAGAGGCGCTGTGACAGGTCCGTCCCTGCGCAGTATGCAGAAACAGACCTGTCATCTGCCGGCTCAGCGGGGATCGCTCCAGCGATCCCAGCTGAGCAAGTGGATATCCACGGGGCGGATCAGCACTGATTCTCCCCATGTGAAAGGACCCTTAGTGTCAAAGTCAGTAATAAATAACTTTCTTACTTTGAATAAATCCAGAGAATAGCCATTTACAGCTGGATGTTCACTTTAGTTGGATAGTCCCTCTCTCACAAGGCCTAGCAGCCAACAGGGTGCTTAAATCAGGAACAAGTCTCTGCCACAGACTTTGTTATAGAACATGACCAAGGAAACTTGAATACTTGTAGAACACTCGTGTGGTACCAGTATCTTGCAGTTGGTCCGGCGATACCGCATGCGATTGGATTCACTTAGGTCCTTCAGCTTTACCAGGCTCTTGCTAAGAAGCCAACCCTTACATGGCCTTCTCCTGAAGAGTCCTCCCCTGGAGAACTATGAAGTTGCTGGGCCTCTCCACAACCTGAGATGGCACCGGACCACCTCCGAATCCTTTTCTTAGTTTCCTTGCCTCGGGCTAGCCAGCCAGGAGACATAAAGTCGGGTGGATCCGCACCCCAGGCCATAGGCGTTCTGGGGGCTGGTCAGGAGGACTAGGACCATGGAGTTAGAAAATACTTCTGGACCGGAACCCCGAACCACGTGACATCTGCATCTTAAGTACCCTCTCCCAGAAAGCACAGCAGGAGTGACACTCCCACTGGGCTGGGGTCCGAGAGAAAGTAACCTTAAAGCATCCAACCAGACTGTATTTCAATGCCTGCTAGAAGAGACAACGCCCTCTATGGCCAGGACGAACACCCTATAGTCCAGTCAGACTGATGCTGAGGTCAGAATTTAGAATAATTATACCCAAACTAAACTGCAGTTCAGGTGTAACATTAAATTTCAAAAACATAGCGCGTGCTCTTCAGGAGCCGGCGCTACAATAATAAATGTCTTCAGCCAAACACTAACCATGAGTGAAAGAAAAGTTTTTGTGTTATTCATATTCTTAAACTTATGAGCACAACTGTATAAATGTATAAGCTATGTATAGGGGATATTTAGGAGAGGTGTATGGTATAAATCACACATGGAGATTATGAACACCGTTATTTGTAATTTTAATGACTTTGGATGTCTGTCTTTTTAAAATTTGCTTGGTTAATTATAAATATTGATGGGTTTTTCAATTATGGTTGTCAAATGTACATTGTACCTTAAAAGTCCGATATTTTTTGGTTAGGTTTCTTTATCTTGCATGTCCCTCGTGTTCTAATTTGAGGTCATGTCCTGTGTTCTAGATTGAGGTAATTTTTCCATGTTCCCGATCTTTATATTGAAAGTACTGCCCTCCTTATTCACACCCTTAATGTATTTAAAAGTTGACATCATTTTCTGGTTAGCTTTTTTTTATCTTGCATGTCCACACGTTCTAGATTGAGGTCATGTCCCCATGTTCTGTTTTGAGGTCATGTCCCCACATTCTAGTTTGAGGTCAACCTTATTCACACCCTAATAAGGGTCCTTTCACACGGGGCGGATCAGTTCTGATCCGCCCCGTGGATATCCGTTTGCTCAGCGGGGATCACTCCGTCGATCCCCGCTGAGCAGGAAGATGACAGGTCCGTCTCTGCATACTGCACAGGGACGGACCTGTCACAGCGCTGCTCTCCCCTATGGGAGATCGGATGACGAAGGACCGCAGTGCCCGTCGTCATCCGATCCGATCCGCAGACGGATGGAAAAATAGCTTTTTCCTCCGTTACACTTTTTCGGATCGGAGCGGGTCGGATGTCAGCGGACATGTCACCGCTGACATCCGACGCTCCATAGAGCTCTATGGAGCACCCGTTCAGGTCCGCCTGAAAAACTGACAGGCGGGCCTGAACGGAACGGTAGTGTGAAAGAGGCCTTAATGTATTTAAAGGTTTCAATCGTTTTGTGGTTAGGCTTCTTTATCTTGCATGTCCTTGTGTTCTAATTTGAGGTCATGTCCCCACGTTCTAGTTTGAGGTAATGTCGGACTTGAAACTGAGCCAAAGACACAGGACCCCTGTGCAATGTGCTCCACGGCCACCCCAGGGATTTGTGAACCAACTCCATTGAGAGCCGGTCACTCTCTCCTGTCATGAGAATTGGATTCAAGGAAGCCACATCCAATTAGCGTAAGTGTGAACCCAGCCTTAAGGTTTTAATCATGCCCCCTCCCTTTCACTTCCTTCCTCAAGACTGTACAGTATATATTAAGTTCCTGAAATCTTTCCTGATATGTTTTATCCCTCAGACCATTCACCATTTTTGTTGCCCATCTCTGGGCAGGTCATTAGGTCAATATGGCCTAGGAAAATTCCTAAGATTTAATTGGCCCAGAAATAACAGTGTCCTTCTGGGTTTGGCCAAACAAAATTTAGGACCAAACCCAAGCTCATCCTAGTGGTGATGTTAGTGACAAACTGACTTATACAGTATCTAACAAAAGTGAGTACACCCCTCACATTTGTGTAAATATTTTATTATATCTTTTCATATGACAACACTTAGGAAATGACACTTGTCTACAATGTAAAGTAGTGAGTGTACAGCTTGTATAATAGTGTAAATTTGCTATCTCCTCAAAATTCTCAAAACTCAACACACAGCCATTCATGTATAAACCGCTGGCAACAAAAGTGGGTACTCACCTAAGTGAAAATGTCCAAATTGGGCCCAAAATGTCAATATTTTGTGTGGCCACCATTATTTTCCAGCACTGCCTTAACCTGCTTGGGCATGGAGTTCACCAGAGCTTCACAAGTTGCCACTGAAGTCCTCTTCCCCTCCTCCATGATGACATCACAGAGCTGTAGGATGTTAGAGACCTTGCACTACTCCCATTCTGTTTGAAGATGCCCCACAGATGCTCAATATGGTTTAGGTCTGGAGACATGCTTGGCCAGTGCATCACCTTTACCCTCAGCTGCTTTAGCAATGCAATGGTCATTTTGGAGGTGTGTTTGGGAGTATTATCATGTTGGAATACTGCCCTGCGGCTCAGACTCCGAAGGGGGGGGGGGTCATGCTCTGCTTCAGTATGTCACAGTACATGTTGCCATTCATGGTTCCCTCAATCAATTGTAGCTCCCCAGTGCCGGCAGCACTCATGCAGCCCCAGACCATGACACTCCCACCACCATGCTTGACTGTAGGCAAGACACACTTGTCTTTGTACTCCTCACCTGGTTGCTGCCACACACGATTGACACCATCTGAACCAAATAAGTTTATCTTGGCCTCATCAGACCACAGGACATGGTTTCAGTAATCTATGTCCTTAGTCTGCTTGTCTTCAGTAATCTCTGGATATGATGCTGAGCACGTGCACTCAACTTCTTTGGTCGACCATGGCAAGGCCTGTTCTGAGTGGAACCTGTTCTGTCAAACAGCTGTATGGTCTTGGCCACTGTGCTGCAGCCCAGTTTCAGGGTCTTGTCAATCTTCTTATAGCCTAGGCCATCTTTATGTAGAGCAACAATTCTTTTTTTCAGATCCTCAGAGAGTTCTTTGCCATGAGGTGTGTTGAGTTATTTTGAGGGGACAGCAATTTTACACTGTTATACAAGCTGTACACTCACTACTTTACATTGTAGTAAAGTGTCATTTCTTCAGTGTTGTCACATGAAGATAGAATAAAATATTTAAAAAATGTGAGGGGTGTACTCACTTTTGTGAGATGCCATATGTATAATTTTTTATTATGACTACTTTAACCCAAAGACCACGTAGAAGACAGGGCAATGGTAATGGAGTCTAACCACTTGCCACCAAATAACGTACCTGTACGTCATTTGAATGCAAGTGGTTGTAATGGAGTGAAGCCTGTAGTGACAACAGATGCAGCTAAGCAGCCACTCGATTGTTATTACAAGCAGCATAAAGGGATGCCCCCCCCCCCTCCTGCCACCGCTTGCCCAGGCTCGCCCGTCCCATCAGCCAGCGACCCGAAGAAAGATAGTCTTTGATTAGGTCTCGGATGTAGTAACCCTGAAGCAATGTCATGACATAATTTTTGGTTTACTGGAGTCTTAAAAGGCATCACTTTTAAAAAATCAAAAGTATTCCAAAATGCAGATTTTTGGCGTTTTGAATGCTTTCAAGTGCAAAGGAGGGATTTCGGGTCTTATAGACCCCCATATCCCTGCATAAAGAGTACCTGTCATGTGCCCATTGCTGTCACAAGGAATGTTTATATTCCTTGTGACAGCAATAAAAAAAAGATTCTTTTTTTTTTTTTTAAAGCAACAGTGTAAAAAAAAAAAATTAAATTAATAATTAAAAATATAAAAAAGTAAAGTGCCCCGTCTCCCTGTGCTAGAGCGCAAAGGTGAATGCATATGTCAGTCACTGAACGCACACAAACATGATCTTTTATAGTTCACAAAAAATTGGGTTATGTAATTTTTTTTGCCTTAAAATTTTTAAAAGTGTATTTTTAAAAACACTTTTTCCCAAAAACTGCATTTGAAAAACTGCTCAACAAATACCGTATGACATAAAAAATTGCAAAACTCACCATTTTATTGCCTAGGGTCCCTGCTTTAACCACTTAAGCCCCAAAATATTTGGCTGCTGAATGACCAGGCCATTTTTTGCGATACGGCATTGTGTCGTTTTAACTGACAATTGCACGGTTGTGCGATGCTGCAACCAAACTAAATTGATGTCATTTTTTTCCCCACAAATAGAGCTTTATTTTGGTGGTATTTGAGCATCTCTGCGGTTTTTATTTTTTGCGCCATGAACAGAAAAAGAGTGAAATTTTTTTAAAAAAAAACACAATATTTGGTACTTTTTGCTATAATAAATATGCCCATTTTATTTTTTTTAAAGCAAATTTTTTCTTAGTTTAGGCCGATGTGTATTCCTCTAAATATTTTTGATTAAAAAAAAACATAACAATAAGCGTATATTGATTGCTTTGTGCAAAACTTATGGCGTCTTCAAAATAAGGGATAGATTTATAGCATTTTTATTATATTTTTTATTACTAGTAATGGTGGCAATTTATCGGGACTGTGACATAATGGCGGACACATCGGACACTTTTGACAAATTTTTGGGACAATTGACATTTATACAGCGATCAGTGCTATAATATTGCACTGATTACTGTAAAAATGTAATTGGCAGGGAAGGGGTTAACACTAGGTGGGCAATCAAGGGGTTAACTGTGTTCCCTTTTTGTGTTTCTAACTGAAGGGGGAGGGGACTGACCTAGAGGAAATTACAGATCGTGGTTCCTAGCTATTAGGAACTTCTGATCTGTCTCTCCTCACTAAGACCCCTTTCACACCAGGGCGTTTTGCAGGCGCTATAGCGTTTAAGCCTGCTCGGCCGCTAGCGGGGGGGAAGCGCCCCGGTAACGGCTGAAATGCGCCGCAAAATAGCGGCGTTTTACCGCCGACGCTATGGGCGGTGTGGTGTGAAAGGGGTCTTAGGATGAGCTCCGGCATGTTCGCATGCTCCACATGCAGAGCCCGCCAGGAAGTCGGTGCAGCGCTGCGCTAATCACAGGCAGTGAGACATTGCCCCGAAGCGTGGCTGTAGAGATCGGCCAATGTCTCACTGCCTGTGATTAGCACAGCGATGCGCCGACTTCCTGGCGGGCGCTGCATATGGAGCATGCGAACACGCCGGAGCTTATCCCTACTCCTCAGAACAGAACAGGAATTTGTGTGTTCACACACACGCGTCCCTGTTTTGCCTCTCGTGCTCGCGATCGCTCGTGGCTGGCGGTCATCACGACCGCTGGCCACGAGCATCGGCACCCCCCCGAGCGCAGGAGGTGCGCGCACCTGCTATCCCGCATAAAGGAGCCATCATACAGCTACGACGGCTCACGGGATCGTGCTGACCTGCCGCAGTATAATGACGGCGGCTGGTCGGCAAGAGGTTAAAATAAATATATAATGTTTGGGAGTTCTACTTAATTTTCTAGCAAAAAAAATAAAAAAACTGGATAAAGAATTGCAGGACCTTGTCTCAGTTCCTATGATGGCCAATAGTATAGCAAAGGTGACCAGATGACATCAGTATATTTATTGCTTTACAAATGCTTTGGCGGAAAAATATACCTTTTTTTGTTTGCGGAAATTGGAGCTGCCCTTGAAATACAGATCACTCCACAGGCTACCTGGAAGGATCGCACTGCAGGCATTGCAGCCGGGCAGCTTTATTCTGCTTTACGCCCTTCCTCCCCGCTTATCGCAGGGTCATGTTTGATGGACAGGAGGCTCCCACATCTCCTGGCAAATCATAATACATTTAAACATCATCTAACAAGTGTCACCCGAGACAGCAGCTCACCAGCATCTCGCAGTCATCTCTGCTCAGTGTCACAGCGCTCTAATCGAGATGACACCGCGATTGTTCTATATATATAACAAATAAAATCCGGAGCTCAAGAGCTGCAGTTCAGCATTCATAATGCGCTTCTGGAAGTGTTTGTCTCTGGAATTAAATGTTCAGATTTTATATCGTTCTGGATAATATTGCATCAACAAAACGGGAGATGTCAAAGCGTAGAGGAGAGCTGTCAGTTCTGAAAATGATCCAAACCAGGAGTCTCCAAACTCAGCGCAAAATCCACATTGTATACGTTATACAAATATTCATAGGCAGGGTCGTTGCTGGGTCTACAAAAGATCTGGGGCTAGAGCCCATAGCAGCGTAGTAAAGAAAGTCATACGCTTGGGCGGGCAAGCACATGTATATACAGTAATATACGTGTGTGTGTGTATATATCCCCAGAGAGCCTCCCCCTTGCATCAGGGTCCCCAGAGATCCTCTCCCTTGCATCAGGGTCCCCACAGAGCATCCCCCTTGCATCAGGGTCCCCACAGAGCCTCCCCCTTGCATCAGGGTCCCCAGAGAGCCTCCCCCTTGCATCAGGGTCCCCAGAGAGCCTCCCCCTTGCACCAGGGTCCCCAGAGAGCCTCCACTTACATCAGGGTTCCCAGAGAGCCCCCACTTACTTTAGGGTCCCCGAGAGCCTCCCCCTTAAACCACGATGCCCAGAGAGCATCCCTTTGCATCAGGGTCTCCAAAGAGCATCCCCCTTGCATCAGGGTCCCCAGAGAGCCTCCCCCTTGCATCAGTGTTCCCAGAGAGCTTCCCCTTGCATCAAGGTTCCCAGAGAGCCCCCCCTTGCATCAGGGTTCCCAGAGAGCTCCCCCTTAAAATCGGGGTCCACAGAGAGTCCCCCACTTACGTCATAGTCCCCAGAGAGCCTCCCCTCCCCTTGGGGACCCCTACAGAGACCTCGGCCAAGGGCCCCAGATTCGGGGCTATAGCCTCAAAAGCCACCCCCTAGCAATGCCACTGTTCATAGGTAGAAGAAAAAAGTTTTTTATAAGTCAATGAATAATGAGTAAATACATTTTACTTTTACTTTGTTTCCCCTTTTTAAATCAATAAAATATGATTCAGAACAAAAAAAAGAAAGAACTTCAGTGAAATAAAGCAAAGTCACCCCCCCCCCTCACACACACACACACACACACACACACACACACACACACACACACACACACACACACACACACACACACACACACACACACACACACACACTTTTACATGAGAGTCCTCTCTTTACACCAGAGTCCCCCTTTACATCAGTTTCCAGCAGTGTCCCTTTACATCAGGGTCCCCATCAAAGTTCCAGAGTCTCCAATAGAGCCCTCCCACCTCCATACATCAGAGCCCCTTGTACACCAAGGTCCCCATCAGAGCCCCCTTCAAATCTGGGTCCCCTTCAGAGCTCCCTTACATCAGAGTTCACCTTAGGAGTCCATCTTTAAATCAGTTTCCATCAAAGTCCACCTTTGTGTGTTTTAGATCAGGGTGTGCATCAAAGCCCCCTTACATCAGGGTCCCCATAAGTGCCCCCCATATATCATAGTCCTCATCAAAACCTTCCTTCCATCAGAGCCCTCTTACATCAGAGTCCACCTTGGGAGTCCCCCCTTAGATCAGAGCTTCCCCTTATATCAGGGTCCCCATCAAAGACCCTCTTACAGTAGATTCCCTAATAGTGGTAAACCCTAGCCTTGCTTACTATGTGGCTGTAGTCAGTGTAGCAGCACGGCGGGAGCCAAGAGAAACTGCAGGTTCATCAGAGTCCACATAAGACCCCCATCTTACATCAGGATCCCCATCAGAGTGTCAGAAACCATGAAATCAGACCGAGACAGAAGAACAGTTAAATCACACTTGTTTAATAATAAAAGTAAAAAGAACAAACATAGTCAAAACATAGCCAAAGTTCAGTAACTGGAACAGATAGTCAGCCAAGCCAGAAGTCAGGGATCAATGTAGTGGAGCAGCAAGCAGGATCTGGAGCCAGAAGGGATGTCAGCAAAGCAAGTCTTTAAACAGGAACGCAGGAGATAGTCTCTGTGATGTTGACCAAGGCGAAGGCAGAGATTCTCTGGGCTGAACGGCTTAAGTAGGCAGGACTGACAAGCAGGATATAATCAACAGCTGAGTAACTGTGGAGAGATGGGAGCTGGCAATTAGCCGACAGCTGAGTGGCCAGCTCTGAGCAGGAAGGTCTGGGCCCAGCCCTGTCACAGAGCTCCCCTCATGTCAGGGTCCCCATCATAACCCCCTTACATCAGGGTCCCAATCAGAGGCCCCTAACATCAGATTTAACCTTAGGTGTCCCTCTTTACATTAGTCTCCATCAGAGTCCCCCCTTATATCAGGGTCCTCTTCAGAGCCCCCCTTACATCACAGCTCCCCTGTATATCAGGATCCCCACAGAGGCCCCCTTACAGCAGAATCCATCTTAATGGTCAAACCCAGCCTTGCTTACAATATTGCTATAGTCAATGTAGCAGCATGGTGGGAGCCAGGAGAAACTGCAGATACATCAGGTCCACATAAGACCCCTTCTTACATCAGAAACCCCATCAGAGCTCCTCTCATGTCAGGTTCCCCTATTGGGACACCTACCTTTACAACGTTGAGTTGGCCCACCCTTTGCAGCTATAACAGCTCCAACTCTTCTGGGAAGGCTGTCCACAAGGTTTAGGAGTGTCTATGGGAATGTTTGACCATTCTTTTAGAAGTGCATTTGTGAGGTCAGGTACTTGGGTTGCCACTTCATCCCTTTAAACCTAAACATATATGAAATACACAGGTTCTGAGGCTAATTTTAAGCAGATAAGGCACCAAGTAAGTTTCATTACCACCTTAATCAGCTTCAGAACCTGTGTAATTAATGTGTTCAGTTTTAAAGGGATGAGATGGAAACCCTATCAGGCACTGATGTTGGACAAGAAGGCCTGGCTCGCAGTCTCCGTTCATTTCCGTCCAATTCATGCCAGTCAAGTTCCTCCACCCCAAACTTGCTCATCCATGTCTTTATGGACTGGCTTTGTGCACTGGTCCAAATCATTTGGTGGAGGGGTGATTATGGTGTGGGATTATTTTTCAGGGGTTGGGCTTGGCCCCTTAGTTCTAGTGAAGGGAATTCCTAAGGAGTCAAATGTTGGACAATTTCATGCTGTATGCTTTAATGGGAACAGTTTGGGGATAGCACCTTCCTGTTCCCACATGACTGCGCATCAGTGCACAAAGCAAGGTCCATAAAGACATGGATGAGCGAGTTTGGGGTGACCTCAATCTGATAGAACACCTTTGGGATGAATTAGAGTGGAGACTGCGAGCCAGGCCTTCTAGCCCAACATCAGTGCCTGACCTCACAAATGCACTTCTGGAAGAATGGTCAAACATTCCCATAGACACACTCCTAAACCTTGCGCATAGATGTGCACATCCTATTGAATTAGGGTGTGCACCAGTGTTGCCAACCTATCAGATTGAAATTTACTGACACGACACCCAAAATTTACTGGCACAGCTAAGTTTTTACTGGTATTTCCAAAAGTTACAAAATTACAGTTTTAAGAGCAAATTTCAGTATTTGGGCTACAAATAAGTATAATATGCAATTAGCAATGTGATTTAAGGTACTGGGTTCTCCTTGACCGCAGGAGTCGCTGTCACCGCCGGCAAGAGTAAGAACACAGTCTAGCTGGGTGTATTGAATGCTGCTGTCCTCTCGGAACCAGCCCAGTGGGAGTGTTTTCCTGCTGTGCATTCTGGGGGGTAGTATTTATGGTACCGAGGCAACGTTGGTGGGTTTGTTTTATTTTCTGTCTGTTTGGTTCTGGTGGTCCTCCTGACCCAGCCCCATGGCCCTCCTGGCCTGGGGTGCGGAACCATACATCCAGAGTCTCGGGGCCGGCTGGCCCGAGGCCCAGCCCCATGGCCCTCCTGGCCTGGGGTGCGGAACCATGCATCCAGAGTCTCAGGGCCGGCTGGCTCGAGACGACGCAACTGCAGGGACAGGCCCGAGCGAATTTCGGGGCCTACTGATCCAAGGGTGGTCCGGTGCCGTCTCATCTGAAGGGAGAGGCCCAGCAACTGAAGAACCCCAGGGGAGGACTCTTTCAGGAGAAGACCGTGCGCAAGGCTGGTTTCTCTGAAGGAGTCTGAAGGCTTAGTTGAAGGACGCAACCTGGATCAACACTCATAGCCCTTGTACACCCGGTCGGACATTCCGACGGAAAATGTTCAGATCGGACCGTGTTGTCGGATAATCCGACTGTGTGTGGGCTCCATCGGACTGTTTCCGTCAGAATATACAACGGACAAAGTTTTAGAGCTGGGCTATAACATTTTCCGACAACATGATCCGATCGGACTTTGTCCGATTGTGTGTAGAGAATTCCGATTGGACAAAATGCTACACATGCTCAGATCAAATTCCTAGACCAAAACTATTGGCTACTAGCCTGAACGAAGTCCCGTTGTAACGAAATAACGTCATCACAATCTGAACGATCGGATTTTCAACAACTTTGTCCGACCGTGTGTATGCAACAGTTTCAGACAAAATCCATCGGACAAAATCCGACGGATTTGGTTGTCGGAATGTCCGACCGTGTGTACAAGGGCTTACGGTATCGCCGGATTGGCTGAGAGAACCTGGTACCGTATGTCAGTTCTTTAAATTTATCTACATCCCTCGGTAATGCTCAAGTTTATCTCACAAGTCTGTGGCAGAGACTTGGTCGAGGATCCCACCGGCTGCTAGGCCTAGTGAGTAGGAGGTCTATCCGGGGGTTGTTTAAACCAGTTGTGAAACGGTTTTTATTCTCTGGATTTTCTCTAAAGACTTCCATTTTTGCAATCTAAGTGCCTGAACTCACTCCTAACCCTCTACCCTTTATTGAGAGACTCTGTTCTGTTCTGAATAAATAACCTAAAAGAGGATTCGGCGTCAGTTTGCACATTCTTTGGGCCATCTACCACGGGAACCCCAAGATGGAGAAGCAACCAAGTGAGGCAACGATAAGCAGGGCCGGTGCTACCACTAGGCAAACTAGGCAGCCGCCTAGGGCGCCCTGCTGCCTAGGGTGCCCGGCCACTGGTTTTCCTACTCTCTTCTCTCTGCAGCAAGCAACTAAGTCTCAGCATCAGCAAGCAAACATTCATTGATGGGCGCTGGTGAGGCTACATTTGATGGGCGCTGGTGAGGCTGCATTTGATGGGCGCTGGTGAGGCTGCATTTGATGGACGCTGGTGAGGATGCATTTGATGGACGCTGGTGAGGCTGCATTTGATGGGCACTTTATTAAAAAGGTGGGATTTACATGAGCAGGAGAAACGGGGGCAGAGTCAGCCAAGGGGGGGGGCAGCAAAATGGGGTTTCGCCTAGGGTGTCAAAAATCCTTGCACCAGCCCTGACGGTAAGCCCAAATCAAACAAGCAGCTCCTTTGGGGGTCAGTGCTACAAGGGTATATATATATAGTCTGGAACGAAGTATATATTTTTTGTTGGCGTTTTCCGTTGATAATTCTCAATTTTAAATAACATACTATGGCCAAAATGTGTGTTTTTTTTTTTTTTTTTCACACATGCCTGGAGATTATCTTTATAAAAAATGGAAGTAAGCGGTGGTCGCTTGTCAGCATGGAAAATATGAGAGCCTTAACCACTCAATCATCATCACAGCGCTAAATAAAATAAGGAGAAGTAACAGAACATTCCAGAAATACTAGATGTTACAGTACTTTGCAATCTGCTTGTTTTGTGTGTTATGGAACTTGGTTACCGTGGCAACACTGAGCAGCTCAGTCTGTTTCCTATTTTAAAATGGCAAGGTATTGAGTTACTAAAATGATGTAGGCATCTCCATTCAAACTAATATACCCTTCCCTTCTGAATAGGACCCTCAAATGGGGTAATTTAAGACAGAAAGCAGTAACAGTTGAGTAACCCATAGCAACCATTATTGTTCAATGAGCTAACTGTGGCACACTGAATTCTGATTGGTCACTATGGGGGAGATTTACTGAAACTGGAGAGTGTAAAATCTGGTGCAGCTGTGCATAGAGACCAATCAGCTTCCAGTTTAGTTTGTCAATGCTTAAAGAGGAGCTGCACAAAAAAAAAAAAATATTAAAAGCCAGCAGCTACTAATATTACAGCTGCTGACTTTTAATAATATCACACTTACCTGTCCCGGGGTCCAGCGATGTCGGCGGCAGATGACGAGCGATCGCTCGTCTCGCTGCAGCCACCGCCGCCATCCTCTGTCAGGGAATCAGGAAGTGAAGCAAGAGGGCTTCACTGCCCGGTTCCCTACTGCGCATGCGCGAGTCGCGCTGCGCTGGTTCCCCGCTGTGTCTCTGGGAACTGTGTGTTTCCCAGAACACAACGGGGGGGCGGAGCCATGCGGCGGTGGGCGGAGCCATGCGGCGGTCTGGCCGGAAGTGGGTGCAGTTACCTGGATTATCCAGGTAACTGCACCCCCCTCCCCCCCGAAAGGTGCCGATTGTGGCACCGGAGGGGGGGAGGGATAATACTAGCGGAACTTCCCCTTTAGGGTGAAGAACCGCTTTAAAGTGGTTGTAAACCCTTACAAACCACTTTGACCTACAGGTAAGCCTAGATTAAGGTCCAAGAATTATCTCCTAAACCCACACGGTTTAGGAGATATTTACAAAAAGACAGGCACCGCTGTCTACGGCGCAGGCACACTGAGCACGCCGCAGATCACGGCGATATGTGGCTCGCGTCGGCTCCCGTGCAATGACGTAATCGCGGCTCCGGCGAATCACAGCGCCGGAGCAGCGAGACCCGGAAGTCATGGCAGCGGTAGAAATGACGGAGGAGGACCGCTTCGGGGGCTTCGTTCTCAGGTAAGTTATTCATAATGAGCTAGTATGCTATGCATACTAGCTCATTATGCCTTTGCCTTGCAGGTTGCATTTTTTTTTTTTTTAAAGTGCCTTTACTTCCTCTTTACTTGAACAAGCTGACGTCAGAAGCAGATTGACTGACTACCATGCACAGCTGCACCAGATTTAGCGATCTCCTGTTTTTAGGAAATCATCCCCTATGAGTTAGGCCCCTTTCACACATGCGGACGATATGTCCGTATTTCATCCATCCGTTTGCGGATGAAATACGGGCATACATTCATCCCTATGCGATATCGTCCGCCTCCGCTATTGTCCGATTCTGCAGACGGAGGAAAATCCTATTTTTCTATCCGTCTGCAGAGCGGATCGGATGAACACGGACAGACGGTCCGTGCTCATCCGATCCCCCATGGAGGAGAGCTGACAGGGCGGTCCCTGCACAGTGTGCGGAGACCGCCCTGTCCGCCGCCGGTTCAGCGGGGACAACGGAGCGATCCCCGCTGAGCGAGTGGATCATCACGGGGCGGATCATTACTGATCCGTCCCGTGTGAAAGGGGCCTTACGGTACTTTTTACATCACCCTTTCCATTTGACCAGCGTTGGGCTATTTGTACTATGGCCATCTGAGTCCTTCTGGTGCCTCTGGATGTGCCTGGTTCGGCCCGATTAACCACTTCAGCCCTGCAAGATTTTACCCCCTTCCTGACCAGAGCATTTTTTGCGATACAGCACTGCGTCGCTTTAACTGACAATTGCGCGGTCGCGCGACGTTGTACCCAAACAAACTTGACGTCCTTTTTCCCCCACAAATAGAGCTTTCTTTTGGTGGTATTTGATCGCCTCTGTGTTTTTATTTTGTTTGTTTTTTTGCGCTATAAACAAAAAAAAGCTTCAATTTTGAAAAAAGAAAAAAAAAAGCATTATTTTTTGCTATAATAAATACCCCCAAAAATATTAAAAAAACAAATTTCTTTCTCAGTTTAGGCCGGTATGTATTCTTCTACATTGTTATTATTATTATTATTATTATTATAATACAGGATTTATATAGCACCGACAGTCTAAGCAGCGCCTTACTACATTAGGGACATATTTTTGGTAAAAAAAATCATAATAAGTGTATATTGATTGGTATATATTATAGCATCTACAAATAGATTTTTTTTTATTAGAAATGGCGGTGAGCTGTGATTTCTATCGGAAATGCGACATTACGGCGGACAGATCAAACACTTTTGACACTATTTTGGGACCATTGACATTTATACAGCGATCAGAACTAAAAATAGCCACGGATTACTGTGTACATGTCACTGGCAGGGAAGGGGTTAAACACTAGGCGGTATAAAGGGGTTAAATGTGTTTCCTCAGCGTGTTCTAACTGTAGGGGGGGGGTGGGCTACCTAGGAAATGACAGAGATTACTGCTCCCGATTAGGAATGAGCTCACGGTCTGAGTCGAACATCAGGTGTATGTTTATTCTAAAACAAAACCGAACATATGAGGCGTTCTCAGAAAATTTGAGCAGCGCGGAATGCCCCATAATGTACTGCGGGATACCTGAGCTTTACTACCCATACCTTCTATTCCCTACTGAGAGACTGTGTTCTGTTCAGAGTTTTGCAAATAAAAATTCCTAAAGGGATTCAAGTCTCGGTCTCTACAGTTTATTGGGCCATCAACCTCGGGAAACCCCTAGATGAGCACGAGGTGAAGAAGGTAACGGTAAGCCCAGCAAAACCAGCCGCTCCTTCGGGAGTCAGTGCCACACACACACACACACACACACACACACATATATATATATATATATATATATATATATATATATATATATATATATATATATATATATATATATATATATATATATATATATATATATATATATATATATATATGTTTGGAAAAAGTGTGGGAACTCCCTCCCAAGATCCACTCGCCCACCAAAAAATAAAAAATAATGATACACTCATATGCACGAACGCTTCAAAAGTGGTATTTTTCATCCAATTTTCGTATTGTGTGTATGAAGCTTAACTGTTAGTACATAAAAAAAACAATCTTCAATAAACATAAATACGGTAATTCTCTGAATAATCAGCATTCATTCAATTGTGCTTCCATGCAAATGTGAACATCGTGTTCTGATCTTTATTGGGGAATGTTATTTTGAATATAGAGTGTTTATGTAGTGAGTTTACACTTTTCATTGAACAGAGTTTGGATAACACAGGGTTAAACGGAAAGGTCATAAATGAACTGCACATTATCTGGACAGAATGCTTGAGTGATGTGTTCCTGCTTAGGAGATGTATGTTAGCTTGGGGGGGCTGCAAACTGCAGAGCTCCAACACACACTCGCTGCTATTCCAACCCTTCACATATTTCCACATAAACTTCCCCCCTGGCATTAATCTTTGCCCGGTATTGTGCTCAGCTTACCACCACAAACTGATGTTCCTCCTTCAGCTCACCTCTCTCCCTGCACGTCCTGTGAGCAGAATAGCTGTGCTCCTCCTCTGGGTTCTCTCATCATATGGCACTGAAGATAGAGGAGGGGGGGGATTCAGCGGGACACACAGAGCAAGTATGCAGGAGACTGGGGGGGGGGGGAAGATGAGGAGACAGAAAATCAGGAGAGGCCGGCGGGGAGGAGCGCATCACGAGAGGTCTGACTAAATACAATCTCTTAGCAGCAGGGACCTGATCTACCCGTCAGCTAGCTGTGATTGACAGGTAGATCGAAGAGGAAGCTGTCATGGGGCCCCCTACTGGCAATGCCTGAATGGTCAGTCCACCCCTGGTGTGCGGCACTTACTATTGCGAGTTGTATTGGCAGCTGCTGGTGTAGCACCTGTCACACAGCTCACATACTTCAAAGTCTTGCAGGACATGGCTGCTAACGGGAACTAAGTTCCTGTTGTGGAAAAAGTACAGAAACTCCGTTCCCATGGGTTCCAGCAGGACTTGAGCCCTGTATGTGTTATATATATATATATATATATATATATATATATATATATATATATATATATATCAAATACACTGCCACTAACTGAATAACCTGCCAGCTTTTTTTTAGAAGGCATGAGGTGCATGATATTTTAGAGCCACTCAGATCATCTCCTATTATCTACAATAGCAAATTAATATTTGCTACTGTCTTCCTGATTCTCCTCCTGGCCAATGAGAAAGCGGGGACCTGAGACCCGTCACCCGATTAGCCGATCTTGTTGGCTGCCAAGGAGGGAGGAGACGCAGGGGAAGCCGCTGTAAAAAAGCACCAGGAGGAGGAGATGCAGGGTGAAGCCATTGCCTGGAGGAAGCGCTGCCTGAGACCTAGATGGGGTAAATGCGGGGACCGTCCGTCCGATATATATATATATATATATATATATATATATATATATATATATATATATATATATATAAAATCTCTATATATATATATATATATATATATACGCATACATGTGTGTTTGCATTTTGGGGTGCACACACTAATGCAATAGGCTGACAGTGGGGTTGAGTTACTAAAACTAGAGAGCGCAAAAATCTGGTGCAGCTGTGCATGATAGCCAATCAGCTTCTAACTTCAGCTTGTTCAACTAAGCTTTGACAAAAAAAAAACCTGGAAGATGATTGGTTTCTATGCATGCTGCGCTGCGCCACATTCTGCACTCGCCAGTTTTAGTACATCAACCCCAGTGTTCTTGTTTTGTGGTGAACATATAAAAAAAAAGCTTGTCTATACATATTGCATTGGATTATTTAATTAAACGCTTTGATATCTGATGGTCAGGTTGAGAATGCATCAAACATTATGATCAATCCCCCTTGGCAATATTATTTACAAGCTCTTAATGGATTTTGCAAACAAGCTGACAAAGAGATAAATCTCTTCTGTTTAATGTCCTCCGGGAGCTTTAAATCCCTGCTACACTACTGTAGACCTTTGTACCATTTGACCGCAATCATGTACAATCTATGCGGTCAAATCTCTTCCAAATGTTACTTTATGGGCATGGAGCCCTGCCGGCTGAACCACAACAATCAGTTATGTATAAGGCGCGTGCTAAATAACCGTGGATGAGAAAGGATGGAGAAACGCTTCAGTGACAAAGTTCAATGACTATATGATGAAATGGCATCGGGAAATAGATTTCATTATTGCTTTATTGGCTTCAAAAAACGGTAGAAATTATTAATAGAAAAATCATCAGTGTACCGTTGTCGTGGGTGAAAGACAACCACGGAAAAAATTGGATTCAGTCTTAAAACCACTTCAATACCGGGCCTATTTTGGCACTTCTCTCCTTCATGTGAAAAAATCATAATTTTTTTGCTAGAAAATTACTCTGAACCCCCAAACAATATATGTTTTTTTAGCAGAGACCCTAGGGAATAAAATTGGGGTGATTGCAACTTTTTATCTCACATGGTATTTGTGCAATCATTTTTCAAACGCCTTTTTTTTTGGAAAAAAAAATGGTTTCATGAATTAAAAAATAACAAAATAGTAAAGTTAGCCGAATTTTTTTGTATAATGTGAAAGATGGTGTTACACCGAGTATATAGATACCTAACATGTCACGCTTTAAAATTGTGCACAATCGTGGAATGGTGCCAAACTTCAGTACTTAGAAATCTCCATAAGCGACGCTTTAATTTTTTTTACAGGTTACCAGTTCAGAGCTACAGAGGAGGTCTAGTGCTAGAATTGTTGCACACGCTCTAACGCACGCGGCGATACCTCACATGTGTGATTTGAGCGGTGTTTACATATGTGGGTGGGACTTATGTGTGCGTTTGCTTCTGAGCACGAGCTACCGAGGATCGGGGCGGTTTAAATATATATATATATATATATATATATTTTTTTTTTTTTTTACTTATTTTTCTTTATTTTTACACTTTTTTTACTTTTTTTTATCACTTTTATTCCTACTAAACATCCCTTATAATAGGAATGTATTGTGACAGGTCCTCTTCATGGAGAGATGTGAGGTCAATAAGACCTCACATTTCTCCTCCAGGCTCGAAAGCATGAGATCGGGAAAAAAATTCACCGATCTCATGCTGACAGCCATGATCGCGGCTTCGTTTATTTCCAGGTGCCCGGGCGTGACATCATAACGTTGTGCCCGGGCCTCCGACGGTC
Organism: Lithobates pipiens; assembly: GCF_037356315.1. Lineage (NCBI taxonomy): Eukaryota > Metazoa > Chordata > Amphibia > Anura > Ranidae > Lithobates > Lithobates pipiens. The sequence continues at coordinate 310,084,224 of NW_027507785.1, forward strand.
ATAGAGATGAAATCTCTATCGTCCTCATCCGGCACGACTGATTCTTTCTCCAGGCCCCCAATGGCACGGGAGAGCCCGGAGAAGCACTGGATGGCAGCGGGGGGAGGGGCGGGTTGTCCCCTCCCATCGCCTATAAGAATGATCAAGCGGCGGAACTGCCACTATGATCGTTTGTTATCGTGCACAGAATCGACGGCTGGAAATAATGATATCTAAATGATGCCTCTAGCTGCAGGCATCATTCAGATCCCCCCCCCCCTAAAGTCAAAGACGTCATTTTACTATGTCCGGGTAATGAAGTGGTTGTAAACCCCATACCTTTACCCAGTGAAGTGACTAGCCTCAGGTGATACACAGAGATTACACAAATCCGCCTACATTCATTATACCTATTTATCTGCAGCCCCCTATAAAGCACACATTTTACATCTTCTTTTTGAGCTCTAGTGGGCAGGGGGTGGAGATCTGACATCACACACTGCAGAAGCACAAAGCAGGGAGATGAGTGTAATCTGCGACCTGAGTGGAGAGAAAGGCCACGCACCCCTCTACAAAGTCTCATAAGGAAACATGCACAGCTGAGGCTTTCAATCACCTTCTGTGTGTCATAGAGGGGGCAGGGCCATCCCCTGGGATTCCCTGCTGTCAACATCACCTGTCAAAGTGACTCATGCAGATAGCAGAGGGAAGAGAGCAGGTAGGAACCACACTAGCATACCTCCCAACTTTTTGAGATGGGAACAAGACACCCGATCGGCAAAATTATGTAGGCATAGGCCAGTAATAGTGAACCTTGGCGTCACAGATATTTTGGAACTACATTTCCCATGATGCTCATGCACTCTGCAGTGTAGGTAAGCATCATGGTAAATGTAGTTCCAAAACATCTGGGGTGCCAAGGTTCACCATCACTGGCATAGGAGACGCCCCCTGCCACGCCCCCCCCCTTAAAGGAGAATTACACAAAAAATAGAGATTAGTTAAACCCACAAGTGCTTTTTTTTACCACTACTATTCCTTTATACTGGCCTTTCACATTTCTAAATGCAGCAATTTAGAAATGAGATGAAAGGTTCAGCACTGGGAAACACTTTTTGAAAAATAAAAAGTGCATTTTATATACAAATATATAGAACAGACTAAAATGAGAGACAATGAGGAGGAAAGAGGGACACAGGGGCTTCCAAATCAGGGACAGTGCCTCAAAATCAGATGCAGTTGGGAGCTATGCACTAGGTTCTTTGGACTGAGGCTAGTATAGAGGGATATGCTTTGTTCATTTTTTTTTTTAATTTCAGAGGTTTACAAAAACTTTAAAACTGAACTCCAGGTATGATTTTTATTGCATAGTTACATTAGGCCAGCCTAGTCCATCACACTCTATGGGCCACTGACAATCACTGTAGCCCTATTATTGTGACCTTCTGGGTCCTGTGCCAGCACCACCACTATTCAAAGAATATCCTGAATTTTTTTCAATTAATACAAGGCATTTACTGATAGGACGCAATGGAGATTGTAATGTTACCACTCCTTCTCTCCACCTTGTCAATTCAGAGGACACCTTGTATTCAATAAAAAAATAAAATAAATACAAGGCATTTTGTGAATGGCGGCCCCAAGGAAGCGAGCCCCTGTGGTCACTATGTAGTGGGACAGCCACTCCAGACCCAGAAGATCACAGCAATCACTGTAGTAGTGGCGACTACTTCTATATTGTAAGCTTCCACTGTGGTTCCTCTGGTATAAGCCATGCATACTTACATTGGTCCAGCTTTAAAGTTGTCCTCCAGAGATAAATAAAATACTTAAAGCGGAGTTCCGCCCAAAAGTGGAACTTCCGCTTCAATGACTCCTGACCCGCTAACATGCCACATTTTGGCATGTAATTTTTTTTTGGGGGGGGAGCGGGTACCTAGTTTTGACAGGTACCCAGCTCCCACTTCTAGTCATTGTACCACAGCGCCGAGCGGAAGTTCTCCTCTCCCTCCTCCCTCCCTGCAATCTTTTGGGACACATCACAGGACCCGGAAGATTGCCCGGCCATTCAACACGCAACGCGACTCAGTGCGCACCCGCCTGTGAAGCCGCAAGCTGTCACAGCCGGGTGCCCACACTTGCAATGCTGGCGGCGCAGAGAGGAGAGAAGCAAGGCTGCGAGCGGCCGCATGACTGGACCGTGGCACAGGGAGAACATGCAAATTCCAGGCAGGTAGTGTCAGTGGTTGGGATTCAAACCAGCGACCCTTTTTACCGCTAGGCAAGAGTGCTACCCACTACACAGTGGTGTAGTGGTTGGCGGCACAGTGGTGTAGTGGTTAGCACTCTCACCTAGTAATAAAAAGGGTCACTGGTTCAAATCCAAACCACAACACTACATGCCTAGAGTTTGCATGTTCTCCCTGTGCCTGCGTGGGTTACCTCCCACACTCCAGACATGCAGGTAGGTTAATTGGCTTCTGTCCAAAATTGGCTCTAGTATATGAATGGGGAATTTGGATTGTGGGCTCCTTAAGGGTAGGAACCAATGTGAGTGTGCAATGTACAGGGATAGGGACAGTTGTAGACACTCACTCAGGTTGAACTGGATGGACTGGTGTCTTTATTCAACCTTACTAACTATGAAACTATGAAACTACACCACTTCACTCTATGAACCTCTTCACTCTGAGAACTGCAGTGTGTAACTTCTGCTCTCTGCCCCATGATTTCTGACAGCTCAGACAAGCTTTATAAATTCTGGACTTTGAACAGATCTGGAGAAGACTGCAGATAAACTTATACAGGAGGATTTGTTTCATCTCTGTGTATCACCCGAGGATAGCCCCTTCACCGGTATATGTAGAGATTTACTACTACTTTAAGGTAAACAATATCTTGACTATAGAACCGTTTTAAAAATAACTCCTAACGGATGTATTGTATATGGTATTAAAATCATTTACAGTGAAAAGAAAGAAAACACAAGAATTTATTCTCATATATTCTGCTACAAACATAAGCCTTCAAATCCATATATTATAGTCTGGGGGTATTAGCAATTTGTTCATACAGTATGCTGTGTCGTATGGATGCCTTAATGTGTCACCACCAAAGTATATTATTGAATTCCCACTGGGAAAAATCATATTGTTTCACAATAAATAGAAGAAGTAACGCTAAAGCTGATTCTTGAACATAAGTCACAAGCGATATTATCAGTCAATCAGCCATTGACTTGAACTTGCAAAGGCATCTTTCATGAGCCAATTGTGGGAAATAATGTCTAACGATGTAATCATTTACCATTAATAAAATATAAATCAGCAAGATAGTTAATTATGGCCCTAATATGTGGTGGTGAAATAATTACAGTTAAGTGGAATCTTATGAGAACATATTTAAGGGTGGGGTGGTGGGGGGACACGTTTGGCTGGTATAGGATTCCTCTACAGTAGGGTTCCCACACTGCTGGTCCTTTGGCCATCTTTGGACTCTTATGTCATGCTGGTTGCCATTCTATACCTGTCTGCAGTATTCCTCCATCTTACCTGGTTGACTTTCCAGTTTTAGGTGTTGTCTTGATTTCATCATATGATTGACTCCTGTTTCATTTTGCTTGGTTTCCATCATGTAGGAGGAGTTTGAATGATTGCCCAATGTAGTGTCCCTCGCCCACTACACTACACCATCTACATCAGCCTTTCTCAACATTTTTACCCTGGAGAAACCTTTGAAATAATTATAACATCTCAAGGAACCCTTGCTAAAATACATTTTCCGGGAAAATAGCATGATAATGAATGAGTGACTTGTATACCTATGCAAGTCGAATTTCTTTGGCTTTCTTGCCACTGGTGTCCATCTGTGGCTTTGTGTAGGGTCTTCACATGCTTACAAACACATACACATATTATGGCTAATTTTTAGACAGGGTCTAATTAACCTACCAGCATGTCTTTGGAGTGTGGGAGGAAACCACGAAGGGATTGTTCCCAGCATCCTCAAACAAGGCATCGTCAAACCTCTACTCAAGAAACCAAACCTGGACCCTCAGGATCCAAACAACCGTAGGCCAATTACAAGCCTCAACACCATTTCTAAGATCATGGAGAAAGCTGTAGTACATCAGCTACAACTTCACCTGGATACTCACAAACTCCTGGACCCGCTGCAATCAGGCTTCCGCCCGGGTCATGGAACAGAAACAGCTCTCCTCAAGATTTGGGATGACGCCCTCGAAGCGGCAGATGACGGAGAGCCGTGTCTCCTCGTACTGCTAGACCTAAGTGCAGCGTTTGATACAGTAGATCACAATACTCTACTCGTCCGCCTCACAGAAGTAGCCGGAGTCCAAGACATAGATCTCCATTGGTTCGCGTCCTTCCTAGGAAATCGGTCACAGACAGTGAAACTAGGAAAATTCCTCTCCGAAACTCGGGCAGTCACCTGCGGAGTCCCTCAAGGCTCTCCGTTGTCACCCGTTCTCTTCAACATTTACATTCGCCCACTCCTTCAAATCATCAGATGCTCAGATCTCTGCTTCCACTCTTACGCTGACGACACGCAACTTTATTTCCGGATCAATGGAAAAAAAGATCACCAACAACAACTTGAAAACTGCCTCAAATCAATAGAGGACTGGATGACCACCAACTCCCTCCAGCTGAACCAATCAAAGACAGAGCTTCTTATCTTACACCCAAATCATAAGCCCGCAACCAAAACCTCCTGGTCTCCACCAACCGTCTTTGGGCAGACTATCTCCCCAAAGACCAAAGCCAAGAGTCTCGGGGTTATTTTAGACGCACAAATGTCAATGGATGCGCAAATAGGAGCAGTAGTCAGTCGATCTCACCATCTGCTGCGCATGCTTCGCAGATTCATCCCTTTTATCCCAAAGAATGACAAAGCAGTGGTAGTTGGAACAATCATTAATTCACGACTGGACTACGCAAACTCGCTTTACATAGGATTACCACAATATCAACTTGCGCGATTACAACTGATCCAAAACACGGCGGCAAGGCTGATAACAGGAAAAAAACCCTGGGAATCCATTTCTCCTTCACTGAGGAGCTTACATTGGCTAACCGTAAAAAATCGGATCACGTTCAAGACCCTTTGCCTCACCCACAAATGCGTGCATAGAGAAGCTCCGCAATACCTAATGGAGAAAATAAATCATTACACACCAAACCGCAGTCTTCGATCAGCCAACAAAAACCTCCTCCTCGTGCCCAAAGCCCGGTATAAATCCAAGGGGGATCGGAGATTCGCTGTCCAAGGGCCTCGGCTATGGAATGCTCTACCAATAAACATCCGCCTGGAAGAAAATCACCTGGCTTTTAGGAAAAAACTCAAGACCTTCCTCTTTTAGCAGATGATCAAAGCTCGCCACAGCGCCTAGAGGCGATTCAGTTCGCATTGTGCGCTATATAAGTATTTCATTCATTCATTCATTCATTCAACCAGAGTACCCGGAGGAAACCTACACAGGGACAACATGCAAACTCCAGGCAGATGGTGTTGTGGTTGGGATTTGAAACCGCCAGGGCTGGTGCAAGGATTTTTGACACCCTAGGCGAAACCCCATTTTGCTGCCCCCCCCCCTTGGCTGACTCTGCCCCCGTTTCTCCTGCTCATGTAAATCCCACCTTTTTAATAACACGCCCAGCAAATGCAGCCTCACCAGCACCCATCAAATGTAGCCTCACCAGCGCCCATCAAATGCAGCCTCACTAGCACCCATCAAATGCAGCCTCACCAGTGCCCATCAAATGCAGCTTCACCAGCGCCCATCAAATGTAGCCTCACCAGTGCCCATCAAATGCAGCCTCACCAGCGCCCATCAAATGTAACCTCACCAGCACCCATCAAATGCAGCCTCACCAGCGCCCATCAAATGCAGCCTCACCAGCGCCCATCAAATACAGCCTCACCAGCGCCCATCAAATACAGCCTCACCAGCGCCCATCAAATGTAGCCTCACCAGCGCCCATCAAATGCAGCCTCACCAGCGCCCATCAAATGCAGCTTCACCAGCGCCCATCAAATGCAGCCTCACCAGCGCCCATCAAATGCAGCCTCACCAGCGCCCATCAAATGTAGCCTCACCAGCGCCCATCAATGAATGTTTGCTTGCTGCGGGAGTCAGGACGCAGACACAGTCCTCCACCACGGCTGCGCCTCTGACACGATGTGTGAACGGAGCAGGGGCTACCTGCTGATGCTGAGACTTAGTTGCTTGCTGCAGAGAGAAGAGAGTAGGAAAACCAGTGGCCGGGCGCCCTAGGCAGTAGGGCGCTCTAGGTGACTGCCTAGTTTGCCTAGTGGTAGCACCGGCCCTGGAACCAGCAACCCTAATGCTGCTAGGTGAAGGTGCTAACCACTGTACCACTGTGCTGCCCCCTAAGATAAGTGATAAGTAAGCTTTTGATAGTTTTAAATAAACAAATAAAGAATAGGGCATACCTAGAATATTTGACACCAAAAGCCAATTATTTTCCAACATTAATTTTCTCTATACAGCAATATTGTTGATAAAAAAAATAATAAAGTCCAGAAAAGAAACACTGTGGCTGTGAATATTGTAGTGTCACTTTACAGTAGTCATCATTGAAAAGGTGATCAATGGACAAATTCCCATTAAAGCCCCATACACACGATCAGAAATTCCACCAGCAAAAGTCCGATGTGAGGTTTTGGTTGGAAATTTCGACCTTGTGTGTTGTGCCATCGGACTTTTGCTGGCGAAATTCCCGCCAGCAAAAGATTGAGAGCAGGTTCTCAATTTTTCAGTCGTCTGTACCAATTCCAACGCACAAAATTCCTGCGCGTGCGTGGAAACAATTTGACGCATGCTCTGAAGCATTGAACTTAATTTTCTCAGCTCGTCGTAGTGTTGTACATCACCGCGTTCTTGACAGGCGAAAGTTCCGAGAACTTTTGTGTGACCGTGTGTAAGCAAGCCAAGCTTGAGCGGAATTTCACTCGTGTGTACGGGGCATTACATTTGTGGTCAGTGGAGAAATGCCCCCTTACATTGGTGGTCAGTGGGAAGACTGTCCCTTACATTGGTGGTCAGTGGGAAGAATGCTCCTTACATTGGTGGTCAGTGGGATGAGCTCGGTGTTCGACTCGAACATCAGCCGTTCATCTGTTCGGGGAATTCAGAATTTTGTGGACCGTTCACACCAAATTCGTGGGGCACGAATGGTCCCCCAATGCACTACGCCATCGCAGTGAATTGCTGGCTCATGATTGGCCAAGGATGCCGGTGGCCAATTATAGCTCAGGGGGTTTAGTACACGCCTCACACTATATAAGGCTGCCAGCACTGCGGCCTTGTGTAGTGTGTTCCTGTGTGCAGGGAAAGAGTTAGATAGGCAGGGACAGTGTGTTCTTTTCTCAGGCATCTTAAAGTTAAAGTGGTGTTGTGTGCCTCCAGCACAGTATACACCTGTATCTACCCTTTATTGCTGTTTTTCTCTAATTAAGGCATCTGCAGGAGTTAGTGGGTGTTGTGTGCCTCCAGCACAGTATACCCCTGTATCTACCCTTTATTGCTGGTGTTCTATAATAAAGGCATCTGCAGGAGTTAGTGGGTGTTGTGTGCCTCCAGCACAGCACAGTATACACCTGTATCTAACCTTTATTGCTGTTTTTCTCTAATTAAGGCATCTGCAGGAGTTAGTGGGTGTTGTATGCCTCCAGCACAGTATACACCTGTATCTACCCCTTATTGCTGGTGTTCTCTAATACAGGTATCTGCAGGAATTAGTGGGTGTTGTGTGCCTCCAGCACAGCACAGTATACACCTGTATCTACCCTTTATTGCTGGTGTTCTCTAATACAGGCATCTGCAGAAGTTAAAGTGGGTGTTGTGTGCCTCCTACACCTGAAGATACCCCTTATTGCTGGCGTTGTCTGTTGCATATCTTGCATATTAGCCTTTAAAATTAGCACTTTTGATTTCGAACGTTCGAGTCCCATAGACTTTAATAGGGTTCTAAAGTTCATATGAATTTTAGGTCAGTTCGAAGGTTCTGGTGCAAACCGAACCGAGGGGTGTTTGGCTCATCCCTAGTGGTCAGTGGAGAAATGGCCCCTTACATCGGTGCTCAGTGGAGAAACCTCTCCTTACTTTGGTTTTCAATGGAGAAATTCCCCTCTTACATTGATGGTTGGTGGAGAAATGCCCCTTACATTGGTATTCAGTGCAGATATTTCCCCTTACATGAACAGTATAGACGTGATCCCTTATGTTGCATATGAATGAAAAATTGTCCCCCCTACATTGGTAGTCACTAGGGATGCACCAAACAGACAAAAAAATTAACTCAGCGCTCATTTGAGGAGAGACCCTGGAGGTGTACACAGATCGAATAATTGTGATTAAAAAAGTCTCTCAATGAGAGGGACAAAGTCCATAGCAACAGTTTCTAAGACGAAGAGGGAGACGAATTCATGTACCAGCACTAAGGGCAGCCAGTGTAAAGAGCTAGAAGCAGTCTCTGCAATGCAACAAAGGAAAAGAAACACAACGCCTCTAAGTGCAGTATTGGTAAACCATATAATGATAAGTCAAAAGTGAAACTACTCACAAAGGGAGCATAAACACAAGCATGATAGTAATCCTGCAGCAAAATCTGGGGGTGGTTTACTTTTCTCCTAAATGTCTGTGTCTCTGAAGTGCAGCTTACAGCTCATATGGGTGGATTCGAGCATTCACAGCCTATGAGAACAGCAGGGGACACGGAGGGGATCAGTAATGACACAGTTCCGGGTGCAGGGTGAGAGGAGGCAGCTTCTGGCCTGAGGAAGGAGCAAACATCCTCCTCTCACCCTGCCACCTCTCACCCTGCCTCCTCTCACCCTGCGCGCCTCCTCTCACCCTGCTTCCTCTTACCCTGCACACCTCCTCTCACCCTGCCTCCTCTCACCCTGCACACCTCCTCTCACCCTGCCTCCTTTCACCCTGCACGCCTCCTCTCACCCTGCCTCCTTTCACCCTGCACACCTCCTCTCACCCTGCACACCTCCTCTCACCCTGTATGCCTCCTTTCACCCTGCACGCCTCCTCTCACCCTGCATGCCTCCTCTCACCCTGCATGCCTCCTCTCACCCTGCACGCCTCCTCTCACCCTGTCTCCTCTCACCCTGCACACCTCCTCTCACCCTGCCTCCTCTCACCCTGCACACCTCCTCTCACCCTGCCTCCTTTTACCCTGCACGCCTCCTTTCACCCTTCACGCCTCCTTCTACCCTGCACGCCTTCTCTCACCCTGCATGCCTCCTCTCACCCTGTATGCCTCCTTTCACCCTGCATGCCTCCTCTTACCCTGCATGCCTCCTCTCCCCCTGCATGCCTCCTCTCCCCCTGCATGCCTCCTCTCACCCTGCATGCCTCCTCTCACCCTGCACACCTCCTCTCACCCTGCCTCCTCTCATCCTGCACGCCTCCTCTCACCCTGCCTCCTCTCACCCTGCCTCCTCTCACCCTGCACGCCTCCTCTCACCCTGCATGCCTCCTCTCACCCTGCATGCCTCCCCTGCCCTGCACGCCTCCTCTCACCCTGCATGCCTCCTCTCACCCTGCATGCCTCCCCTGCCCTGCACGCCTCCTCTCACCCTGCATGCCTCCTCTCACCCTGCCTCCTCTTACCCTGCACGCCTCCTCTCACCCTGCCTCCTCTCACCTTGCATGCCTCCTCTCACCCTGCCTCCTCTTACCCTGCACGCCTCCTCTCACCCTGCCTCCTCTCACCCTGCGTGCCTCCTCTCACCCTGCACACCTCCTCTCACCCTGCACGCCTCCTCTCACCCTGCCTCCTATCACGCTGCCTCCTCTCAGGCATTGTGTTTCTTTTCTTTGTCACTAGGGATGCACCAATACTATTATTTTAAGACCAAGTGCAAGTACTCTCCTATACCAATTACTGAGTCCTATTTTTAGTGTAGTGACAGTTTTTTCGGGCTCATTCACACCATACCTGCATGAAAACTGATGGAAAATCTACACAGATTTCACTTGCAGCGTTTCTCATCCGTTTCATATCAGTTTTCATGTGCATTTTAGTGAGTTTTTACAGCCTGTTTACATATGTGCCTGTGCGATTTGAAAAAGAGTCCTGTGTGATTTCAGTCAGATTCACCTGAACCGCTTGAAGGAAATCGCACCGGACTGGGTTTTGAAATCGCACTGAAAACCTGCCCACACATATGTGAACTGAGTCTGAAGGTATCAGTTTTAGTATGAGAGCATTAACATGAGTACAAGTACTCATGCAAATATTTAGTATCGGCACCAATACCAGTATCCGGAATGTAATGCTACTAGCCACTGTAAGTGACAGATCAATCTATCATTACTTACTGCTCATGGAACTCCTAGTAACCTCTAAAGGAACCTTGGTTGAGCCTGATCCGCGCTGTTATTGTTTTCCACATCGGTGTTCCATCTGTGCTGGAAGTGTTATTTTTAAAATTTTGTTGCAATTTTGTAGTATATTTTTATCTTACCTTCTTGTTTGGTGGTTGATTACCCTAACCTTTTATTGTTCCTATGTAGGGCTTCCCCCACAGACCAGGTGCCTTGGAGGACCATTTTGTTTTTTCATAATGGTGTTTCTTTTATTTTCACAACATATGGGATTTCTCTGTAGCTGTGTGGTATATCATTCTCCAAAAGTGTGTATCTTTGTTACATAATGGCTTATATAAACAATTGTACATATATTATGTATGTCATTGAAAAAAGATTTTTCAGACAGAAAATTTGACTATATACTATCCTTTCAACAATAAGCCAGTCCTGAGGAAGTGGAGCATGACCTCGAAACATGTTGAAGTGAGTATTGAGATTTGTATAGTTGTTTACATTTTTTTTTTTTTTTTTTTAATCAAATAGTTGTCTAAATTAGACTATGTGCACAAAGGTATGTGTTGTATAGGGTTGTCCATCATTATGAATTTTTATTTGGCGTAGTAATAAAAACTTTTGATACAATGTTTTTTTAACATATATTGTTCCGTTGGCATTTCCTCATTAAAAGTCCCTCCTGTCAGGGCTGGCTTAGCCCTTCCTTCTCTGGGCTGGCTGCTCAGCTGTCGGCTAATTGCCAGCTCTCATCTCTCTCCACAGTTACCAGCTGTTCCTGATCATGCTCATCTGACCTGCCTACTTAAAGCTGTCCAGCTCACTTCACCTCTGCCTTCGCCTTGGTCACATCACAAGAAACCATCTCCTGCGGTTCTGTTTAAAGACTGTCTTGTTGACATCCCTTCTGGCTCCTTATCCTGCTTGCTGTTGCTCTACTTGGATCCCTGACTTCTGGCCTGGATGATTACCTGATCTGGTTATTGAACTCTGGCCTGGCTGACTACTCGATCCGTTTACTGGACTATGGCTATGCTTTGACTACGCTTTATCTATTTACCTTTTTATTTTTATTTAATAAACAAGTGTGATTTAATTGTACTTCTGTCTTGGTCTGATTCATGGTTTCTGACACCTCCATCCCTGTTTTTACTACAACTTATTTGTTGAACAATGTCAGTGTCACCACCACCCATATGTTGGTCTATGAGCTGACTATTATCAAGCAGTCTAATGGTGTTATACTTAGAACTGTGTAATCTTCATACCTAAGGTAAGTAAATGGTCACTGTGGCAACCAATGCAACAAGATATCGGAGTTATATTCATAAGAAATACTTCTGCATTCTGGAAGAATGAATGGTCAGGCTGGCTATTATGTATTGTTTGTCAGGAACTGCAGGCATCATCCAAGACAGTCAACACCAATTATACAAAACCGGTGTGCTTATATCCACCGAGGTCTTCAGTGCAAGATACTATATGCTCATCAAAGTTGAAACAAATTGAAGCCTGCTGTCAAGTTGCCACACACGCATTGCACAAAGAAGATCTGTGTTCAACAATGAATCCACATCTACAGATGAAACAGTCTCTATACATCCATATATCCACACTGTTTTATAGTAGCTGTATGTCTCTCAAGATGGTCTACCAGACATAAAAATAATTGCCTCTTTGAGCTGAAATGTATCCTGACTTGTATATATTAATAATAAAACTGCACCCAAAGCACCCTTGTCTCACTAGAATGGTAACAAACATGTAACACATAACCCCTTCCATAGGAGTCTCGATGCTCAAATGCTGGAGGCCAGCTTGGTGTAGTTGGTGGTAAAATGGACCCAAGGTAAGTCACTATGCAAGTCTCACTACGTCTCACTTGATTCCTGACCTTAGTGTATTGCTCAGTTTACTAGGCATCCAAGTAGTAGCTGATAATAGGCTTAGGGCAAAATATTGCTTCTGCAACGCGTTTCGTCACCTCCTTGGCAACTTTCTCAGAGGGTTTTTTCTTCTTTCTAATGTTAAATGACTTCAATATAAGGAAGTTCCTTTGAGGGGTAGCTTTTGTTGTTTTTAAAAATTTTGTATAATAATAAAGATGAATTTACTTAATGTGATTGTAGCCGTATTAGTGCAATTGTGACAGAGAAAATTGAGTACTGTCCATGATACTTTTTTTACTTGCACTAACATACAATTTTTCAGAACACGCTTTCGGGGTATGTCCCCTTCTTCAAGGTCCAAGCAGTCAACTGCTTGGACCGTGAAGAAGGGGACATACCCCGAAAGCTTGTCCTGAAAAATTGTATGAATTTACTTGAAATATTATCACCCCCTTGTAAAGAAAAGAATACATGTAGCTGCATACCTTACATAACATGTGCTCCCGAGTGGGACTGAACCCCAAAGATTTAGATCTCAGCTTTACTCACCGTGTGCCCCTAAATGGAAGCTTTACTACACTCTTATCTGACCAGAAGGGCTGCAAATTCGTAATACCTAACTCATTCCACAGGAGTCTTGATAGTGACATGCTGGAAGCCAGCTTGGTGTAGTTGGTAATAAAAGCGACCCAAGGTAAGTCTCTATGCAAGGCTCACTTGGTTCTTGACTTTAGTGTATTGCTCAGAAAGAAGTTCAGTAAGTGTCCAAGTAGTAGCTGATAATAGGCTTGTGGCAACATACTGCATCTGCAAGGCATTTCGTTGCCTCCTTGGCAACTTACTCAAACAGAGGGATTTTTTTTTTCTTTTTCACGGTAAATTACTTCAATATACAGTATGGCAGATCCATTGAGGGCTAGCTTTTGGGTGCTTTAATAATTTTTGTATAATAATAAAGATTAATTTACCTAAAAAAATATTATCACCCCCCCCCCCCCCCCCATAAAGAAAAGACTACATGAAGCTGCATTACATAACATTTTTTTTTTGTGGACAATACAATGCAGTGGTTATTCTCATTAAACACACATTATCCCAACATGTTTCGCAAAAGTAGTTGCTTCTTCAGGGGATGTGTGGATATTTCAAAGAGATCTTTAGCCACTAAAAAGGTGATATTATAGGGAGTTTGTCCACCTCAAGAGTCACCCACAGCCATGCTGGGTCGCAGGGGGGTCGATTGAAAAATTGTTGAAATATGGGCGATCGTTAATGTTTTATACTCGAGAAAACAATTTACCAAAAAGGACACCAGTGGTAAATGGTAGATCTTAAGGATAAGCGTCACCCTTGGCTGTAGACAGCTGCAGATAATTGTTAATGAATTTAAATTTTGAATTTAATAAATATTTGTAATACAATCCTGCAATCAGTTTAATAATGTCTATTATGATTTAGTTATTATTTGCACTTTTAAAATCCCTATTTCCCTTCCTTGTTTTTGATTCATGCTTCAATTCTTAGGGATGTGGTGCCTTACCCATTAGGTGTTTTGCGATGTTGAACCACTAAAATGCTCCATTTTTTTTGTGTGTTCCTTTGTATAGTATTTACTGAACAATCAGCCTTGCAAAGGCTTGTGTGTGCATTTTATACCTATGGGGTGGCTCCTTTCCTTCCAGGGTCTCCTTACTGCCTCCCTGACACGTGTGCTCCAGAGCAGGACTGAACCCCAAAGATTTAGATCTCAGCTTTGCTCACCGTGTGCCCCTAAATGGAAGCTTGGGGAAGCACTGATCAGAGGGTCATTGGAAAGAGAAAATCAAAGGCAAGTATAATAATGGGGCAGAAGAAAGAAAATGCCACTATATTACTTTTTATTTCTACCTGTGCTCATTTTGCATTTCCTTTTTGTTGAAACCATTATTATCTAGATAGGAAGTAGGAGGGTAAATCTCTGCGCATGTCTGTGTGTATGTGGGGAATTCCGCACACACTAAAGCGCATACACACGATCGGACATTCCGACAACAAAATGCATGGGATTTTTTCTGACGGATGTTGGCTCAAACTTGTCTTGCATACACACAGTCACACAATGTTGTCGGAAATTCTGAATGTCAAGAACACGGTGACGTACGACAAGCTGAGAAAATTGAAGTTCAATATCCAGTGCGGCTCTTCTGCTTGATTCTGAGCATGCGTAGAACTTTGTGCGTCGGAATTGTGTACACACGTTCGGAATTGCCAGATTTTGTTGTCGGAAAATTTGAGATCTCAAATTTTGTGTGTCAGAAATTGCGATGGAAAATGTCCGATGGAGCCAGCACACGGTCAGAATTTCTGACAAAAAGCTCCCATCGAACATTTTCCGTTGGAAAATCCAACCGTGTGTACGTGCCACAAAAAGTCTCTGCTAGATCCCTGAAGGCCTGCCAGAGACCTGTGGTGCACCTACGCATGCAGAGAATTCCTCCAACTCCAAAGACATGCTGGTAGGTTAATTGGATCCTATCTAAATTGTCCCTAGTATGTATGAATGCGAGTTAGGGACCTTAGATTGTAAGCTCCTTGAGGGTAGGGACTGATGTGAATGTACAATGTATATGTAAAGCGCTGCGTAAATTGATGGGGCTATATAAGTAACTGAAATAAATAAATAATAAATAAATAAATAAATAATTCCATGAGCATGGGCCTATTCAGGGACAAGGAAAGTGAACACAGAGACTGAAGGCTGCCCTAGAATACCACCCACCACCACTTTGTTTGGCTTCCATGGGGCATGGAAAAGCACACCCATAGAGTAGAGAAGGACTGCAGGGAGCCATTTGGAGCTATGGGGGATATAGTCTCCAGTCAAGAACTGTGT
Organism: Lithobates pipiens; assembly: GCF_037356315.1. Classification (NCBI taxonomy): domain Eukaryota; kingdom Metazoa; phylum Chordata; class Amphibia; order Anura; family Ranidae; genus Lithobates; species Lithobates pipiens. Next base: position 310,099,345 of record NW_027507785.1, read on the forward strand.
GGGTCTAAAAGTCCCAGGAGGATGGTGTGCATCAGAGAGGAGGAAAAGGCAGGGCTTGTGCAATATTACAGAGGGTGAGAGGAGATGCTGTTTGTCGCCAATGTTCACCGATATGACGGAGTGGGACAGTACTCCCACAGTCATTTAGAGGGCACTGCTGTAGGAGAGATCCAGTAAGCTGGAGAAAAGGAGCTTCACTAGCTTCATAACAGAGCTTCACTACTGTCCAAAGTTTCTGCAAATGTCACAGGTTCCATAGGAAGCTTGCCCAGGGTTTTGGACAGCAGAGAACAGGAGGAGGCTTCTCAACAGACTTCATAGTGGTGAGATCGTTTTTTCATAGTGGTGAGAGGCCACTGGCCGCAACCTCATTGCCTTCTTCTTCAAGGGACAATGCCATGTATACTTTGGACTTAGTTTGGGGACTTATAACCTTTACCATGGGATATACATTTACCTGAGTGCACCAACGCAGGACTCTGGGCCCCAACATTTAGTATCACACTGGCCAGTCTCTAGGTACCGTAAGTATCGCCTTTAGTTAGAACCCCTCTAGATTTAAGATTCAGGTATCTGGAGGGGAGTGGGCCCAGCATTAACTGGTCTTTATATTGGTTTGTTATATTGTACAAATGATTTTAATTTTCTTACTGTTCGTTGCTTTTGCTATTTTTTTTGTTCCCTCATTGGGTGTTTAGCCCAAATAAATTCTTGCTGGTGTATTAGAGGCATCTGGAATCAAGGGACCCATACATCAGCATCTCCTACATGCTAGATATGTTTGAAGGTCCACTTTAAGCCTCTTCATCAGAGACAGTGGTGGCTGGTTCTCAAAAAATTTTTTTGGGGGGGCACAAACAAACATCAAACGCAGCCACTGCACCCATCAACTGCGGACTCTTTATTTTATTTACTTGATGTGATAGTTTGTGTTGACTATTTGTCCCGCTGCATTTTTGCATTACTTAGTAGCACTTGCACTTTTATATCACTGCACTGTTTTATATATATTTTCTATTGGTAAATTTTCAATTTTTTTACACGTATTTAGATATATTTTTACGTCTAGCACTTAGTGGCGCGAGGGTCCATTTTTTACATTTTATATTGTGCCCATCAAATGCTGCCACTGTGCCATCAAATGCAGCCACTGTTCCCATCAAATGCTGCCACTGTGCCCATCGAATGCTGCCACTGTGCCATCAAATGCCACCGCTGCGACCCCCCCGTCTGCTCGCTGTGTGCCCGGCACTTACCCTGTCTCGGTGGGGCAGCGGGTGACGGCAAGCGGTGTCCTCCATGCGACTCCTCCCAGGCGGTTCAGTGTTAGGAAAGCGAATATTCATTGGTGAACTGCGAGCACAAGCATGGCGCTTAGCAGGTCAACTTCTTTGATGCCTATTAGAGCCTATGGCTCTAATCAGGTGCTTCAAAACACCCCCCCCCCCCCCCAAAAAAAAGGGTCCGGGCGCCTGAATAGGGGGTGGCAACGACGGCCATGGATAGATACTATGCATGAATCTATCCAATGGTCATAGAGGGGGTGGCTGGAGAAAGGGGACGGCGCCCTCATGCCTTTATGGATGGGCCACCACTGATTCAGGGATGGCATTCAGCAAAACGTTGTATAAAAAGTATGAAAACACCTACATACTGCAGCACGCCAGTACACAGGAGATAGCTGCCAGTCATTCAGTGACCTTCAGTGACCTATTTTGATCCAGAAGATCCAAAAGTAGTTTCATTTTCCAAGATCTTAGCAAAAACACTTTAGAAACACTTAAAAATTGCTTTGAGTTAAAGTGGCTGTAAACCCTCCCCCACAACTTTGTCCCATGTAAATCAGCATAAAAAACCCTAATGAACACTGCTCGTAGATATCTCCTTACTTGCTTAGTATTGTTGTAATCCTTGTTGTTCTGTAGAATGAAGTCACTGAGCATGCCCACATCTCCCCTGATTTAAGGCACACTCTCTATGTCTTATCTATCTGTTATCAGGACTTCCTACAGCACAACACTGAACTCTGCTAATCACTCAGAGCTTCCTCCTACACACCATGTGACCATGTGACCTCACATACAGTCTAAACTTGGCCATTACTGCAGTCTTATCAGCTGAAGCTGATAAGTCTGACAAAGGGAAACATTAGACATCGGCACAAGTAAATACTATGAAATAAACAAGTCAGCTATGAACAGGGAAGCAGGGTTGCCATAGAAACGTTGGATTGAGAAGGAGGCTTGGTTAACAGTACAGGAAGTGCTCAATGTAAGAGCGGAAATACACTCCACTATGGACTCAGGGAACAATACTTAAGATGGTGCTGCCTAACCCCTGGAAACAAGTTTTTTAAAGTTTCTTTAAACAGTAAGTAATATGCGATTTGGGCTGGATTACAGTGGCTATAGTCTGATAATGACTTATTATAATGAACTAAATGAAAAGAAGCATCAGAGTGGGAGAGTTTACTTCCTCTTTAAGAAAGTTTTGAGAAGAAAAAAACAAAACAAAAACCCACGTCGGTGTAGTGCTAGCGTTGGCTTGGAGTGCCAGTTTCTGCAATGATTCTGCATATATCCAAAGCTGATAACACATCGTCTAGATTTACATTGCTACATAATCAATTTTCTTTTCATCCCACGGTAAAGGGAGATGTTATCCGACCCTGACAGCGAGCTATGTAGGAAGCTAAGCCTCTGGGGTATCCGACATCCCATTAAGTACAGACAATAAAGCGCATTTATTTTCTGAACGGGCTCCTTGATTTATGGGAGTTATCCACAATAAATTTAAGGTGTACCTTGAGAAAATAAAACATAAAAAAAAAAAGCCACATTGGAGATATAATTGCCCTGAAATCAGCGTCTTCCTTTGTCACCATGGATATACAGCTTTGATTAGTAAACTAAATCATCTCAATAATACATCACTTCTGGATGAATCAGTATGAATCAAATTAAAGGCAAACTATTATGTATTTTTTTTAGGGAGTTTTTATTTTGCATTATACTTGCAAATTATGCACGATTAAAGCGAAACTCTGGAGAAAATAGCTAAATACACAGTTGAAGTACACCTGTACTGAATCACACAGTTGAAGTACATCATCAGATACCCCTGATGATGTCATTTATGATGAAACGATCGTTGGGATAGTTCCGAACACATGCTGCTGCGCCTGCGGGATCACTGCTTGAAACTCACAAGGAATTTATCTGTGTATTATGACATGATCATAGTTTGGACTTTTATGTAAGTGCACTGTTTAATAAATCAGATCTTGAGACAGTATTACACTATGTGGAGTCTTTTTTGTCTCCTAAACATTCTGCTACCAAGGCTTCCTAATACTGCATTCTGCATCCTGAGTTGCTGTGAATCTCTTGGTGTATACCATCTATGGTCATTGGAGAGGACTTCTTTCTCAGTGGATCAGAGATCCAACAAAGCGCTGTGTCACCTCTCTGAGCCTGGCTTTCTGGTAAGCCTCCATTTTTGATTATGGTGATGGGTCACGCCGTTAGGCACATGATCGTCATTTCCAAACACTCTTTTCTTCCATGGAACTTTATTTGATGGAATCCAGCTTTATATGAACTTTTTGTTTGCACAATTGCACTTTATTCACACGCAATGTAATTTTGCATATGTGTCTTCAAACTTTATTTACAGTTATTATTGTTTATATACAGTTGATTGTCTGCATATTAGTACATTTGATATTTGTTTGTATTCGCACTTTATTTTTTAGTGCTGCACTTTTTTTTATGTAGCACCGGGCTCCTGAAGAGCATGCGCTATGTTTTGTAAATTTCCTTTTTTCCTAAGACCATATTTGGGTTTTAGGGTTAATTTCAGTAAATTATGGTTTCGGCATCAGTTTGGCTGGACTGTACTGTGTTCTGCCTGGTCATGGGTGTAGGTGTCACCTTTGACAGGCATTGGAACGCAGTCTGGTTGGACGCATTGGGTACCACGCTCTCTCTTGGAGAAAATCAGCGGGTGCGTTGTCTCGCTGTGTATTCCAGGAGAGGGTACTTAAGGTGCTGAGATCACATGGTTTTGGGTTCCGGTCCAGAAGCGTGTTCTGACTCCCTGGTCCTGGTCCTCCTGACCAGCCCCCAGAGGCCCTCATGGCCTGCGGTGTGGATCCATCCATTACTGAGTCTCAGGGCTGGCTAGCCCGAGGTACAGTAACTGGAAGGAGGGTTCCGAGGTTGTCCGGTGCTGTCTCGGGTTTGGAGAGGCCCAGCAACTGAAAACGCAGCCAGGGGAGGACTCTTCAGAAGAGGGCCATGCACAAGGCTGGCTGCTCGGTAAGAGCCTGGAAGCTAAGCTGAAAGGACACCAAGTGAATCCGCATTCTTACGGTATCACCGGACCGGCTGCAAGATACTGGTACTTAAAGAGAGTTCCTAATTCCATCCTTCAGTTACAACTAAGTTCTGTGAGAGACTTTCTGTTCTATTCTAAAGTTCTACAACCAAATCTGTGGCAGAGACTTTGCTAAGCTTAAATCACCTGTCAGCTGCTAAATTCACTAAAGGGGATTTATCCGATAGTTGAAATATCCAGTTGCGAATGGCTATTCCCTGGATCACCTTGAGAGAGACATATCAAGTGTCAGCAGTTCCAAGAGTACCTGAGCTTTACTACCCATACCCTCTATTCCTGACCGAGAGACTGTGTTTTGTTCAACGTTCTTTGCAAATAAAAATTCCTAAAGGGATTCAAGTGTCGATCTCTACAGTTTATTGGGCCATCGACCTCGGGAAACTCCTAGACTAGCGGTGGCACATTTGGCCCGCAGAGCCCTTTGATGTGGCCCGCGACCTCCTGCTCTGGAATGGCAGGTTAGCAAGACCAGATCGCAGGTTACTAACCCGTCATACCACAGCACCGGTGTGGTGAATGAAGCTGGTGGTTGAAGAAGAAAACGGCTGCAGAGCCCATAAGCCGATTTTGCCACAGGCAGAGTCTATGGCAAAGTTCAGTTAACCCACAGGATAGACACAGGTGTACTATGCTGCACCCGCGGTGTGGGTAATCATCAATGTGAAAGCAGTTTAGGCCCTTTCGCTCAATTCACCTCTACAGAGCGGCAGATGTAAACAGACTTTTGTCCGTTTACTCTCGCCTGCCTCCAATCCGGTCCTAAAAATCCGATAAAAAAATAGAACGGAGTTCGCCCCCTTCCATCTGGGTGGATTGGATCGAAGAGCCTATAGAGTAGCCGTGACCTGTCATCCGCCCGCTCCGCTCATTATGGCCCGTGACTGGTTACCAAGTTGCTTAAGTGGCCCTCGTTCTTAAAAAGGTTGGGCACCCCTGCCCTAGACGAACACGAGGTGGAGAAGGTAACGGTAAGACCAACAAAACTCCTTCGGGGGCCCGTGCTACATTTACATAAGAACAACATACAATGCCTTGCAAAAGGCACCCCTTAAAATTCTCCACATTTTATCATGCTAGAACTAAAAACCTAAATGTATTTTATTGGGATTTTATGTGATAGACCAATACAAAGTGGCACATAATTGTGAAGTGGAAGGGAAAATGATAAATATTTTTTTGATTTTTTTTTTTTACACATTTTTTCAAATAAATATGTGAAAAGTGTGGCGTGCATTTGTATTCAGCCCCTCTGAGTCAAAAAAGAACCACACGCTGACACCAAATCCTACTTATAGCCATAAAGAAAAGGGCCTTAAAGCCAAACCAGCACTCTGTTAAAGTGGAGGGCCACCTTGAAAACAAAAAAATATTAAAAATTACAAAAAAATATAAAAAAAAAAATGAAAATTTTATTTTTTTTTTACTTACCAGAAATGCCTGTTGCTAGGCACTTTCTCCTAATCTTCCTCTTCCTCCTCCGCAGAGATCTTCTGTCTTCTCTCTTCGTCGCGGCATCTTCTGGGTAATGGGTCGCGCTGTGTTCTGGGAACTGTGTGTTCCAGAACACAGCGCGTCCCATTCAGAAAGCGCTGCGGGACTCGCGCATGCGCAGTAGGAAACGGGCAGTGAAGCCATAAAGCTCCACTGCCTGTTTCCCTTAGAGGGAATGGCGGCGCCGGGACCCGAGAGCCGAGGGACGGGTCGGCCTCGGGCGGCCGACATTGCGGGCGCCCTGGACAGGTGAGTGTGTTTATTAAGTCAGCAGCTGCAGTGTTTGCAGCTGCTGACTTTTTTTTTTTTTTAAACGGACCTCCTCTTTAAGTGCCTTGAAATTTTCCACAGTTTGTCATGGCACTGTATATGTTTACTGTTTTACCTGTCAAGCCATTTGCAATTCTGTTCAGCCAGTCTTGAGATTTTAACATAAACACACTGCACTCTCAGATGAATGGCACATTCATTCCCTGGTTCAATAATATAACTTGCTGTTTTTTTTTTTACTGGAAAAGTTATTCAGGAAAATTAAGGCAGAACCCTGAATTAGTAAAGGCGTGTAGGGTAATGGTAAGCCTCATATAGAGCCTGTCTTCATGTGCAGCTAATCTTGTAATAGGAAAGCAAGAAGTCTCTTTAACCCAGTCCTGCCTGAACATAGTTTGGCTCCCTAGACTCACCAGTGTACCCACAGAATTCTGGATTCTACAAGCACACCCTGAGAAACTCCCAACCTGGCCTAACCAACAAACCAAAGTAGTCCTTTCTATCCATGCTTCATTCATTATGGCAATCCATAATCCCAATAGCAGCAATGGACCATCAGATTCCAGAGGACATCCCAATCTTGGGGTTGGGAGAAGGAAAAGTCACGCACACAAGACTTTTAAATATTTACTTAATAAATCTTACATACCGTATTTATCGGCGTATAACACGCACTTTTTTCCCCTTAAAATCAGGGGAAAATCGCGGGTGCGTGTTATACGCCGATCCCCCGCCACTTTGGAGCCTCTGGGTGGCTTTTAGCCGCCTTCGGCTCTTCTCAGCGGCTTTCGGCCGCCTTCGGCCCTTCTCGTGGCTTTCGGCTGCCTTCGGGAAGGGCTGAAGGCGGCCAAAAGCCGACGAGAAGAGCTGAAGGCGTCCGAAAGCCGGCGGGAAGGGCCGAAGGCGGCCAAAAGCCAACAAGAGCTCCCGAGAACTACCGAGCGCTGCCGAGATACACAGGACATCTCGGCGGTGCCATTTTTAAAAATAAAAGCGAAAAATAAAACAGACAAAGCTGAGAAATGACACAGACAAGGGGACAAGGCTGCATTGATGGACAAGGCTGCAATATTGGACAAGGCTGCAATAGTGGACAAGGCTGCAATGGTGGACAAGGCTGCAATAGTGGACAAGGCTGCAATGGTGGACAAGGCTGCAATAGTGGACAAGGCTGCAATGGTGGACAAGGCTGCATGACAAAGCTGCATATGACACTGACAAGGGTGCAATGATGGACAAGGCTGCAAATGACACTGACAAGGCTTCAGATGGACACTGATAAGGCTGCATTGATGGGCATTTAAATGTAAGTTCTTTTTCCTTAAACTTCCCTCCTAAAAGTTTTTTTCCTTAAAATTCCCTCCTAAACTTGGGGTGCATGTTATACGCCGGCGTGTGTTATACGCCGATAAATACGGTAATAAATCTTTAAGATACAGTGTAGCGATATGAGTCCTCTTCCTTATTTCTGACACATGCTGGTCTATGCCGGAGTTTTGGTGGAGTTCAAACAGTTCATCATCCTTTGACGGCGGGGATACCACGGCAAGTGGTGACTTTTGTGGTTGCTGAGTCAAGACAGCAAGTGTTGGTCCTCCAAAGTGGAATACATTTAAGCCATACCTTCCAACTTTATGAGATGGGAATTAGCAAAAGTATGTATGCATAAGGCACACCCCCTGCCACACTCCCATAAAGGAAAATTATACAAAAAAAAGATTAGTTAACCACTTGGGATCCGCGCTATTGCAAAATGACGGCAATAGCGCGGACCCACATTTTCGGGACTACGTCTATTGACGTAGTCCCGGTTACGAGCGGCCTGCGCGCCCCCTGAGGGGCGCGCGCGGCGCGCTCTGTGATCGGCGAGTCCGTGAGACTCGCCTGATCACCGATCCGTGCAAGGGGTCGATCCCGACCCCTTATCACGTGATCAGCTGTCAGCCAATGACAGCTGATCATGTGATAAAACGGAGCCGGTAATCGGCTAGTATTCCTCCTCGCGCTGACAGCGCGAGGAGAAAAAAAAAAAGCCGATCGCCGGCGGCCGTGTTCGGGACATCAGTCCCGATCACGGCCAGCAATTTAAAAGGACACCTGCCCCCTGCCAGTGCCCACCTGCCACCCGCAGTGCCATCCTGAAATAAAGTAAGTGCCCCCCTGTCAGTGCCACCCAGCAGTGCCCATAGTGCCCACAGTGCCATCCAGCAGTGCCCACAGTGCCACCCAGCAGTGCCCACAGTGCCACCCACAGTGCCACCCAGCAGTGCCACCCACAGTGCCACCCAAAATCTGCCTCAGGTGCTGCACCCCAGTGCCGCCCATCAGTGCCCAGCAGTGCCGCCCATCAGTGCCCAGCAGTGCCGCCCATCAGTGCCCAGCAGTGCCACCTATCAGAGCCACCTATCAGTGCCACCTATCAGTGCCCATCAGTCCCATCTATCTGTGGTACCTATCAGTGCCCATCCGTGCCACCCATCCGTGCCACTTATCCGTGCCACCCATCCGTGCCATCTTATCTGTGCCCATCTTTGCCCATCAGTGCCGCCTTATCTGTGCCCATCGGTGCCGCCTTATCTGTGCCTATTAGTGCCGCCTTAACTATGCCTATCAGTGCCCACCAGTGCAGCCTATCAGTGCCCACCAATGCAGCCCATCAGTGCCCACCAATGCAGCCCATCAGTGCCCACCAATGCAGCCTATCAGTGCCGCCTAATCAGCGCACTTCAATGAAGGAGAAAAATGACCCGTTTGCAAAATTTTATAACAAACTATTAAAACATGATTTTTTTTTTTTTTTTTTTTTGCATCTTTTTTTGTTTGTTTAGCAAAAAATAAAACTCCGAGCTGTAACTAAATACCACCAAAAGAAAGCTCTATTTGTGGGAAAAAAATGATAAAAAATTCATTTGGGTACAGTGTTGTATGACCGCGTAATTGTCACTCAAAGTGCATCAGCGCTGAAAGCTGAAAATTGGTCTGGGACTGAGGGGGGTTTAAGTGCCCAGTAAGCAAGTGGTTAAACCAACAAGTGCATTTTATTACCACTAGTATTCCTTTAAAGTGGCTTTTGAAATTCATAAATGCAGTAATTTCGAATTTGGATGAAAGGTTTAGCACTAGCAAACACTTTTTGAAAGATAAAAAAGTGCTTTTTCCTATACAGCTTTACAGGGCCGTCTTTAATATTGATTGGACCCTGGGCAAAACTTTTCTTGCCCCCCCCCCCCATGCAGTTTTGCTATCCACCTGCTCCGAAACATACATTAAATAGCAGCTAGACTCAAAATCAGTTTACTGAATCAGATCAGGCAGCTATTGTGATTAGTTGCCAGAGGTTACAGTGTATCATTACCGCTCACTGCCTGGTTTCTAGCGGCACACATTACGGCTCACTGATTAGTTGATAGAGGTTACAGTACATGATTTCTGCTTGTTGATTGGTTAACAGTGATAACTGTGGATATGACCTCAGGGGGGCCTGATGTACCTATCAATGCCGCTGAATGCCCCTATTTACATATGAATGACGCCGCTATTTACATATGAATGCCAGTAATTCACATGTAAACACAGGGTCTGCAGATGAGTCATCTTTACACAACAATATGGCAGAGCTGGGCAGCATTAGTAGCAGCACTTCACACTGAGATATTGGGACACAGCACAGGACTAAAACCTCAAGGGATGAGTACATTTAAACCAGGATAGTTGGCAAGTATGAAGCAGCTGCTTTGGGCCCCACAACAATGACAGCTGCCCATTTTTCCCTGCCTTAAAAACGGCCCTGCAGCTATACAGGTCAGACCAAAATGAGGGACACATGGAGAAAAGAGGGACAGAGGGACTATGTTCCAAATCAGGGACAGTCCCTCGAAATCAGGGACAGTTGGGAGCTATGCTTAAGTGCTGATGACCTCCTTGTGTTAGATCCTATCGGTCTGGTAAGCAGCCTGTTTGTCCTAAGGAGCACAGTTGTGACACAGAAGCACTTTTACCATTTTGAGCACAGAGCACTTATTCAAGCAATTCATTTTTTTTTAAATATGAATTAATATTCAGTTATTTATATTTACTTATTTATGACTTTTTTTTGCACTTAGCGCTTTCACTTTAAATTGGGACATTTGATATTTAAGTTATAGCATATATGAATTGTTAATTGATTAGCACGTTATTAGTGCATATTTCCTTTTGCACAGTATGTAACACATTTTAGGATATTGTGTATCATTTGAATATTTATCACTTACTGACTGTTGTAACGAAAAACATTCCACACTCCACTTGAGCGCTTTTGTTATATACAGCTTCCTCCAGTCTGAATATAGATAACAGATATTCCAGCTGCTGACAACCAGGAACTAGGCAGTACTCGTTTTGGCTGCTTGAAACACAGAAGTAACACTCTGGAAAATCCCTCCTCCCTTTTCAGTCAGGGCGGGGTAGACTGTCTAATCAGTGGGGAGAGCTGTTGGAGGAATTCCCCCCTCCCTCCTCACAGCAAATACACATCCCATAATACTTTTGTCCCAAGGCAGACAGACACAATAGAACAATGGAATACAGCCGCACCCCAAATGACCCAGCACAGAGCAAACCATAGTATGAGACAATATACAACATATATATACACAACATTCCAGTTCAGTGATTCCGATTAGTACAGATCAGACTGGGGTTCTCGGTCACCCTATGCTCTTAATAGACATAGGGTAACTTAGACATAGAAGGTGCATGGGGCAGTGAAACAAGGGTTTCCCAACCTCTCCAAGGGATTCTGGGTTCCATGGGCCCCTCGCCCAAAGTGACTCCCATCACAGCTGTAATACGTGACAGAATATTTCTTTTAATTGAAAGCCTTGCATCTTTCTCCCCAAGAGAAAGCTAAAATGGATAGAGTCTCACAGACAACATCTTTGCTTGCGTAACTGTGTATGGTGCATTTTATTGCAAAAAGTCTTCTACTTGGATTTCTTATCCCGGTGTGCGCAATCCCATTTGTGCTACAGTTTTTATTTAAGTGGAAATACCATATTGGCTATAGCTCTGCTTTTGGCAAAAATTATTTATTTAAATGGAAATACCATCTTGGCTATAGTTCTGTTTTGGGGGGAGAAGTATTCATCTAATTGGTATACCATTTTGGCCAAAGTTTTCTTTTTTCTTTTTGGTGGAGTATTTATTTAAATGGGAATACCATTTTGGCAATAGTTCTGCTTTTGGGGGAGGAAGTATTTATTTATATGGGAATACCATCTTGGCTATAGTTATACTTCTTGAGGGAGGAGTATTTAAATGGGAATACCATTTTGGCTATAGTTATAGAAGTATTTATTTCAATAGAAATTAGAGAAATGCCATTTTGACTACATTTTAGCTTTTTTGGGGAGAAGTATTTATTTAAATGGGGATACAATTTTGCCATAGTTCTGCTTTTGGGGGAGGAAGTATTTATTTAAATGGGAATACCATTTTGGTGGTAGTTCTGCTTTTTGGGGGGGGGGGGGGGAGTATTTATTTAAATGGGAATACCATCTTGGCTATGGTTATGGTTCTTCAGGCAGAAGTATTTAAATGGAAATACCATTTTGTCTATAGTTACAGAAATATTTATTTAAATAGAAATAAGAGAATGCCATTTTGACTATAGTTTTGCTTTTTTGGAGGGCAAGTATTTATTTAATTGGAAATACTATTTTGGATATAGCTCTGTTTTTGGGGAGAAATGCTTATTTGAATGGAAATAACATTTTTGGCCATAGTTCTGCTTTCTGGGGGAGAAGTATGTATTTAAATGTGAATACCATTTTGGTTACAGTTATGCTTCTTGGGTGAGAAGTTTGTATTTAAATGGGAATACCATATGGGCTATAATTTGTCTATAGTTTTGATTTTTTTTTTTCTTTAAATGGGAAAAGCATTTTAGCTCTAGTTTTGCTTTTTTGGGGAGAAATAATTAAATAGGAGCATCATTTTGGCTATAGTTATGCTTTTTTTTTTTTTTTTGAAGGGGGGAATATTTATTTAACTAGGAATAGCATTTTGGTTGCAGTAATGCCGCATACACACGACCGGACTTTTCGAGGGACTAGGTCCGACAGACTTTCGATGGAGTTCTGACGGAGTTCTGACAGAGTTCTGACGGACTTTCCGAATGAACGGACTTGGCCACACACAATCACACCAAAGTCCGACGGATTTGAACGTGATGACGTACGACCGGACTAGAATAAGGAAGTTCATAGCCAGTAGCCAATAGCTGCCCTTGCGTCGGTTTTTGTCCGTCGGACTAGCATACACACGAGCGGATTTCTCGGTAGGAACTGGGTCCGGCGGAAAAATTTGAAACATGCTCCATTTCTAAAGTCTGTCGGATTTTTGCAAATCAAAAGTCCGCTGCAGCCCACACACGATCGAATGGTCTGCCGGAATCGTTCCGTCGGACCTTTGATGTTGAAAAGTCCGGTCCTGTGTACGTGGCATTATACTTCTCTGTGGGGGTATTTATTTAAATGGGAATACTATTTTGACTATAGTTCTGCTTTAAATAAACCAATAGGAATGTTGGTTTAACCTCTATTGTAAACTGGTGCTGATTATGTCACATGCTTGTTTATCTCTGATGTATTATTCAAGTACATGTCTTGTACATGACCAAGGACATTCTTTATTTTATTGATTTCAATGACTCCAAGCAACCAAGATGTGCTTATCTTCCGTATCTTAATGGTTCATGATAAACAGCAATCTCGCTATGGTGGTTGGCCAATGCTTAATGTTAAACGTACATATGTTGGCTATAAGCGTTAATAAACCATGCTGCAGATAACGATAAGCTGCATGCATGCAGCCTGGACAAGTGACTTCCAGCGGTGGAATGTACTGCGCTTGTTGCTCAGCAAAGCTGTATTACACAGAATTCATTGATTGTTCTGCATATTAGGATCTCTCCAGGGTGCTGAATTACTAAAGAAGTGGAAGAGGGACTTCAATCTAGCCAATTATTTGTGTACAGACTGCAGTGTAGAAGCTCTTAAAATCCCATTCCCTAAATATATTTAGTATTTTTGTAATTTTTTTTTTCTGTCTCTGGAAGAGCCAATAGTATGCAGATTAGAAACCCTCGAGGTCCTTCTGCGCTGCGCTATTTATGAGTCAGGATGAATGACAGCAGCTTTGGGAAGCAGAAGAAGCAGAAGGGAAGCCATCATTTCTGTTATACGTGATGCATCTTCTAATATCCATACGAGTTGTAGAATAGTCAGTAAATTATGGGTATATATAAATCATCCATGTGTTAATTAAAATTTTTATATAAATCAGTAATATACTGTAAATGAGATATGTCTCAACTAAAAGATTTACACTTCGGTACACGCCCAAAGGAGAGCTCGGAAATGCTATGTTAATTTGTGCAATTTCCTACAGCCTTTCTCAACCTTTTTAACATGGAAGAACCTTTGATGTAACTTCCTGGTCGCAGGGGACCAGTGCCAATAACTATACATTTTCTGACTATATCCACAGCTTATGGTACATTGGAGTGGTGGTAAGTAAGAATAATGCCCAGCCGATAACTAAAAAAGTTCAGTAGTGTCAGTGGTAACTTACCTGATAGGTAGAAATTGCTCCCTATTCAACAAACCCCTAGCTACCTCTAGAGCAGGGGTCTCCAAACTACGTCCTGTGGCACAAATCTCCAATCTACATCCTGTGAGTCTAATGCGACATGCTACAAGGTTTTATCTGGAACTCTGATGTAAAGGGGGACTCTGATGGGAAATTTCATGTAAGGGGGAACTCTTGAGCCCCCATACACACCATCAGATTTTCTGCTGATTTTTGTCTTCAGATTTACCAAAACCATGTAGTGCAAGGGCCTGCCTGATTGCATACACATTGAAACTCCTAAGGTTTGACCTCGTATTGTATGGTTTTGGTAAATCTGAAAGAAAAAATCTACAGAAAATCTGATAGTGTATATGAGGCTTTAAGGGGTCTTTGATTTAAGGAGGGACTTTGATGGGGACTCTGATGTAAGGAGGACTCCAATGTAAGGGGGACACTGATATAAGGAGGTTCGGATGGGGACTCTAATGTAGGAATGGAGGCTAAAGTTATTTGGAATTTCTTTGCCCTGTTTTACTAAAGGGCTGAGACAAAAAGGGAACACCCTCGAAACGCGTTACCGCCCCTTTCATGCACGTAGACTGAGTGGCCATAAGGAATAATGGCGGCATTACAAGCCTCTCTCATTACTCAAACCATCTATCATCCAGAGTGGATCCCCTTACTGCCGGCACTGTGACCATCCACCGCTGCCTCATACAGCCTCCTCATACCAAGTGGTTTAACCATTTGCTATCTTTCTGCTTGACAAAGAGGGGCCATACGTGTCCATGGGGAATAATGGCGACATTACATGCTGCTCTCGTTACTCAAACCATCTATCATTAAGATCGGATCCCCTTACTCCTGGTACTGGCAAAATAGAAAGGAAGTTGGGACTTTAAATGAAGTGGCTGGAGTGTGGAGGTCAAGGTAAAAAAATAATTTATTTGAATTCATAATAATGTATAATACAGAGCAAATTCATATATATACATACATATATACATGTACAATTATTTGGCACAAAATATGTTTATGAAGACATCAAGGTGTATGTAAAAACACTTCAAATCAAGAAGCATATGTAAACAATAGATAGTATGTAGAGCAACAGCATTGCCTAAAAGTGCCTCAGGGCGACATATCCGGTACCTATGTCTATAATCGCATAATATAAACGTAAATGTACTGAATTAATATTGGTAACAACGTCAGGACGTAATAGATATCACTGTAGCATCCAATGTAGCTCGACGCGTTTCGTGGATGTATCTCCACTCATCAGGAGCAGATGCGACAGATTCCTGTAAAATGTATAGATATAGTAAACCACACTCTGTATAGAGGGGAATAGATACAGTACATAAGGTGCTTTCAAAAGAAATTAGCCAAGCATATCTACCATCCCCAGCAGTGAGCACAGCAAACAGCAACTGGCCCATGGTGAGTCGGAGGCACAGGTCACCCCCCCCGGGAGCTGAGGCGGCATATTTGGGCAGCAATGGTTATGGTGAAAAAAAAAAGCCTGGGTGTGAAGATGAATTCCATGTATTGACAGTGCTGGTGTATGGGTCATCAAATAGACGTATCTAAAAACGGATGTGTAAATGAACGTTAAGTGAACATGTAATAGGGAAATATTGATAAACTTAGAGATAGTTATAAATTTATAAGGTAAATATAATGGATCTACAAAAATATAATGATAATAAGAAATATTGTGTAGAAGTAAAAATGTCTGAAAATAAAATGTGGGAAGGTTGTTGAAAAAATGTGAATGTGAACTGAAAAGTAATGTGTAAACGTATATGTTAGTTGTAGTATGCCTGCAAAGGTATGATACAGATGAGAGGTATGGTGAAAGTGTGGGATGTGTAATAGATAAACCTAGGTAGGAGGAGTGCTGGATAATGTGGTAGAAGGATAAGAACATAAGACAAGTAAGTGTGTAGTGTGATAAAGATAAAAAAAAAAATATATATATATATATATAGTGTAAGAGTGGTGGGCAAACAGCAAAAAGTGACAACCAAAGTGAACCCAGGACCAAATTGCACCTACCCGATTGCTATAAGCCATGCAACACCCAGTGAAAAAACAACTGGTGTGCAGGAATCACAGGAGGACAACGGCTGTGTGAGCAGCCATCTCCGACTGGGAGAGCCCAAATACAAGCCGCCAGCACCACGTGCGTGAGCCAAGGGGGGGGGAAGGGCGCCAACACTGGATCAGATCAGATTACTCCTGGTACTGTTACCATCCACCACTCCCTCATGCAGCCTCCTCATACCAAGGGGTGTAACCCTCTGCTAACTCACTGCTTGACAAAAAGGGGCCATGAGTGGCCATGAGACTAATGGCGGCCTTACATGCTGCTCTGTGTTCAAGCTGTTTATCATCCAGAGAGAATCCCCTTACTGCCAGCACTGTTACCATCCACTGCTGCCTCATATAGCCTACCAAGTGGTTTAAGTTGGCTTGACAAAGAGGGAACTCTCTCGAAACACGTTACCATCCCCTTTGATGCATGTAGACTGAGTGGCCATGAGGAATAATGGTGACGTTACATGCCGCTCTTAGTGCCTCATACAGCTTTCTCATACCAAGTGGTTTGACCCTCTACTAACTGCTTATACTGGACTACAGAAACCTATATGTAAGTGCGCTATTTTAATTTTGTGATAAATCATAGTACTTTTTAACCACTTCGGCCCTGAAAGATTTTAAACCCTTCCTGACCAGAACACTTTTTGTGATTTGGCACTGTGTCACTTTAACTGACAATTGCACAATTGTTTGACGCTGTACCCAAAATAAATTGCGTTCTTTTTTTCCCACAAATAGAGCTTTCTTTTGGTGGTATTTGATCACCTCTGCGTTTTTTATTTTTTGCGCTATAAACAAAAGATGAGCGACAATTTTGAAAAAAAAAACTATATTTTTTTACTTTTTGCTATAATAAATATCCCCCAATTTTTTTTTTAAAACAAATTTCTTCATCAGTTTAGGCAAATATATATTCTTCTCCATATTTTTAGTAAAAAAAATAGCAATAAGCGTATATTGATTGGTTTGCGCAAAAGTTATAGTGTCTACAAACGAAACTATGGAAAAGATTTATGGCATTTTTTATATATATTTTTTTTACTAGTAGGGATCTGATTTTTAGTGGTACTGCGACATTGCAAAGAACAGATCAGACTTTGACACCTTTTTGGGACCATTGGCATTTATACAGCGATTGGTGCTATAAAAATGCGTTGATTACTGTGTAAATGTCACTGGCAGGGAAGGGGGTAACACTAAGGGGTGATCAAGGGGTTAATTGTGTGTTCCCTCCGTGTGTTCTAACTGTACAGGCTTGAGACTTACTAGGAGAGGAAACATATAGTTTTTCCTACTTAGTAGGAACAAACAATATGGCTCCTCTTCCCTAACAGCACAGGGATTTGTGTGTTTATCGCATGCATGAGCGCCAGCAAAATTCCCCGTGCTGGCGCTCGTGCATGCGATCACACCGGCCAGCCATCCGCATCAGGTCCCCCGCCACTCAGCGGGCGCACGTCTCAGGTCGTGCACGCGTGCCCTCTGGTGGCCGAAAAAGGTAAGGATGTACCTGTAGGGGAGGGGAGCCATTCTGCGGCAGTATATCTGCGTGAGCCGGCACGGGTACCGGTTAATGGGATCCTGCACTCATGTGTTTATGTCCCTCAGGCTGAGAAATCCTGATCTACTAAATGTATAGAACTACCGTGGGGAGCCTAATGCCGCGTACACACGACCGGACTTTTTGACAGCAAAGGTCCGACGAAACGAGTCCATCGGACAATTCGATCTTGTGTGGGCTCCATCGGACCTTTGCTTGCCAAAAATCCGGCGGACTTTAGAAATAGAACATGTTTTAAATTTTTCCACCGGAACTCCACTGGACCAAGAAATCCGTTCGTGTGTATGCTAGTCCGACGGACAAAAACCGACACTAGGGCAGCTATTGGCTACTGGCTATGAACTTCCTTTTTCTAGTCCGGTTGTACGTCATCACGTTCGAATCCGTCGGACTTTGGTGTGATTGTGTGTGGCCAAGTCCGTTCATTCGGAAAGTCCGTCGGAAAGACCCTCAGACCTAGTCCCTCGAAAAGTCCGGTCGCATTAGAAATTCAAACCTTTCTATGTCTTCCTGATTGTTAGGCTTGATTACTGATAAGTGGATCAATTTTGCTATGCTGGGATTCAGCTGGTGTCAGGTCAATTTTCAACAGGCTAATGCATCAGGTGAATTGATCCACTTAATTAGTTCCTTTGAACAACTTACCATTTCACCAAGGGAGCCCATGGTCGTTTCTGAAGCATAGACTATCAGCCATTCACTCTCTGACCTCTGGTCCGTCCAACCAGTGAAAATCTTGCCTTTACTGAGTAATACGATTTGCAAGAGATCACAGGCCATGATTCTGTATCTGGAATCCATGGTTACATAGTTGTTAAGGATGAAAAAAAGACATCAGTCTTTTGTCTTTGGTTCTTATCTCAGCTACTGTACATGTTCATGCTTTGGGTACAAGCCCATGCTGATGATGATATTCACATATCATTTATACGTGTAGAAAATGTTTTTCTGATAATTTGCTTTAAATACAGTATTTTACTGTGATGATGTGCTCTGATGTGATTCCCTTGCTTAACAGGGTTCTACTTTAAGCTGGAATTCCATGCAAGTGTGCAAAAACAGGGAACTTCTTCTTTACGTGTTCTTTTGTTTTCATCATACAGTATGATGCCTTAATTGTGTATCATAAGGTCCTTATATTGGTCTTCAGGCAGGGGCGGACTGACCATTGGGCCACTTGGGCACTGCCCGAGGGCCCCTGTGCCACTAGGGGACCCCGTCGGGGTTGCCAGCCTCAGTAAAATCAGGGAAAGTATGTAAAAATCTATGTTTTTTTTACATCTGTCTCTGAAATGTCCCTTACCAACATCCTTTTGGTCTAAAAATCCTTAGATCATAGCTACCCCACCTCTCCAGTACCTTCTTAGCCAATAAAAACATGTCTGTGTATACTGTGTGATTGTATACTGTGTGATTGTATACTGTGTGTGTTTGTGTATACTGTGTGGCCCCATAATCTCCTATTGCCCGGGGGCCCCATAATCTCCTATTGCCCGGGGGCCCCATAATCTCCTATTGCCCGGGGCCCCATGAGTTGTCACTCCGCCCCTGTCTTCAGGATTCAGTGTTGAGGGAGGTGGTGTTTCTGTGCTTCAATGTTCACAAAGTACAATGTTTATAAGCATTTTGGGGAGCTTTTGGAATAACCCATTATGTACCAGCTGTTCTGTCGGGTTGAGGTCAGGACTCCAGTTCCTTCATCCCAAGCTCGCTCATCCATGTCTTTGTGGACCTTGTTTTTGGGCACTGGTGCGTAGTCATGTTGAAACTGGTCCCACAATGTTGGGAGCATAAAATTGTCCAAAATGTCTTGGCATGCTGACATCTTAAAGTGGTTGTAAACTAGGGTTGCCACCTCATCCCTTTAGGCTGGGTTCACACTGGAGTGATGCGGGAACGCCGCGAATCCACGGCGTTTTCCCGCATCGCATGCCTCCCGCCGGCAGTTCACACTGCCCTATGCGGACTGCTGGGAGTGTCAGTGAAACCTTAATGACACCCCCAGATCAGTTCGCATATCGCAGTGCGATCTGCAAACTCGGACAGGAATCGGATCGCATGGTGTGAACACCCATGCGATCCGATTCTGCTGCGGACCAAAAAAAGGGTCCCGTGCGAGTTTGCGGCGGGTGCGATGCGAATTCAGCCATACTATCTGTACTATCACAGAGATTGCACTGCAGTGCGTTGCGAATCACATCCGGTTCTCGCTGCCGCAGCAGTGTGAACCCGGCCTTAAACCCGAACACATATTAATTACACAGGTTCTGTGGCTGATTAAGGTGGTAATTGAACTCACTTGGTGCCTTATCAACATTTAATTAGCCTCAGAACCTGTGTAATTCAAAGGTGTTCGGGTTTAAAGGGATGAGGTGGCAACTCTGTTGTAAACCTTTTAAAAAATTTCCACAAAAAAACCTGCAAGACAAAAGTATAATGAGCTAGTATGCATAGCATACTAACTCCTTATGAATTACTTACCAGAGATCGAAGCCCCGGCAGTGGTCCGCGTTCACCGATCCCGTGGCTGACATCTCTCTGGGGGGTTACTTCCAGGTATCGCAGCTCCGGTGCTGTGATTGACTGGAGCCACAATGATGTCACTCCCACGCATGCGCACAGGAGCTGCCGGTAACGGCACAGTACAACTGAAGCAACGGCAAGTGCGCATGTGCCGATGACATTGGCACATGCAAATACAGGGATATCTCCTAAACCGTGCAGGTTTAGGAGATATCCAGGGGTAGCTACAGGTACACCTAATTATAGGCTTACCTGTACTATAAAGTGGTTGTAAAAGGTTTACAACCACTTTAAGAGTTTCCTTCACTGTAACTAAGGGGTCAAGCCAAACGCTTGAAAAACAACGCCACACCATAATCCCCCCTCCCCCAAATGATTCAGACCAATGCACAAAGCAAGGTCCATAAAGACATGGATGAGCGAGTTTGGGGTAAGGAAACTTGACTGGCCTGCACAGAGTCCTAACCTCAACTCGATAGAACACCTTTGGGATGAATTAGAGGGGAGACTGAGAACCAGGCCTTCTCGTCCACCTCAGTGCCTGACCTCACAAATGTGCTTCTGGAAGAATAGTCAAACATTCCCATAGACACACTGCTAAACCTCTTCCCTCTTGCAGTCACACACGTTCTGGCTTCCTCCTGCAGCTCCTCTGACTCCTGGAGACCTCCTGTCTCTCTTGGTGTGGAGCAGTCTCCAACTGGGAGCCCTGAGGTATTCACATACTCTCATTATAAGGGCTGTTGGTCATCTACAAAATCTAGACACAGGGTTGGAGATCCTATCCCACCAGGGGTGACAACTCATGGGGCCCCCGGGCAATAGGAGATTATGGGGCCCCCAGGCAATCACAGATTATGGGGCCACACAGTATACACAAACACACACACAGTATACACAGACATGTTTCTATTGGCTGAGAAAGTACTGGAGAGTTGGGGCAGCTATAATCTCTGTTTTTTTAGCCCTAAAGGATGTCGGTAAGGGACATTTCAGAGACAGATGTAAAAAAAACACAGATTTTTACATACTATCTCTGGTTTTACTGAGGCTGGCAACCCTGATGGGGCCCCCTAGTGGCCCAGGGCCCTCGGGCAGTGCCCGAGTGGCCGAATGGTCAGTCCGCCCCTGCCTCACACCCAAGTCACTATGGAATCTCCAAACTACAGAGCCCCATGCCAAAACCTGGAGAAAGCTGCGAAAGCAGTTTTCTCCAGTCTATGCTCTGCAGTCTTGCACCAAGCAAATGTGCACACCCTGTGTCCCCCAAACTACCAATTTTGCAGGGATGGCATTTCCTACTGTCACTATATATATATATATATATATATATATATAAACACCCTCCTAGAATAGGTTGCTAGAGGCTCAGGTAAATCCAGTTTTTGGTTGCTCTGTAAGCATTGGAGCAGTGTGTGATTATTTTTGGCTGTCCTGTGTCTCACTGGCTGCAGGCTCAACTACTTCTCCTTGCCTTCTAGTGGATTCTAGAATGTAGTGGGTTGAATGAGGCAGACCCTTGGCCTGAATTTTTATGTAGGCACAACCTATTCCTGGGGAGATTGACCAGTAGTTCATCGAGGTCACAGCTCAGTGGGAGCTGAAGGGCCTATTTTCTGGAAGCAGTTGGAGCCAAATCAGTAAGCTGAGGGTTTACTGGCCTGGAGATTCACAGGAGAGGTGTCAGACCGATATTGGACAGAGGTATTCAAAGCCCTTGTACACACGGTCGGAGAATCTGTCGGAATGAGTCTTATCGGACCGTGTCGTCAGATAATCCGACTGTGTGTGGTATGCATCGGACTGATTCCATCCGAATCTCCGTCCGACCCAATTTTCCAACATGTTGGAAATATTTCCCGACCAACTGGGCCGGACGTACCTAATACGATCATGTGTAGAGCATTTTGATCGGACCAAGTGCCACGCATGCTCAGATCAAATTCCTACATCAAAGCTATTGGCTACTAGCCTGAATGTAGTCCCATCGTAACGAAATTACGTCATCACGTTCTGAAAGATCGGATTTTTCGCCAACTTGGCCCGACCGTGTGTATGCAACAGTTTCGGACACAATCCGTCGGACTAAATCTGACGGGCAAAATCCGACGGATTTGGTTGACAAAATCTCCGACCGTGTGTACGTGGGCAAATACCCTGGGACATTGTAAGTATAGGACTGGAAGTAGGATCTTAGTGACTGCTGCTTTATCTCCTTGAGTGACTGCTTCAGTGTTGCTGAATTGGGACTTGCCCCTGCTTGGAGTTCCAGGATTGCTTGTGTTCCTAGTATCTGCCAAGAGGGAGATTACGCTGGAAAGAGTAGACAGGGCAGAGAATGTTCTCTGGTAGTTGTGTACTAAATTTGGAATCCCAAAGCTCTCCTGCACCCCAACCAAGTTCACGGAGTATTAAAGGATCAAAAGTCATCGCTTGCTTGGTCATTGAGTAGTGAGACTGTCTGGATGATCATGAGCTTAGCTGTCTATACACACTAACAGGAAGAGAACCTGGGGCTAATCAGTGGGGACCGATAGGGGTCTGAGTTACATATATAATACAAATACAAAATGGTGGTTCTGGTGCTTTGGAATTGCGTCACATAAGCTGGAGCTGTCCTTTGAGAATCTTCTGCTACAAGCTGAGCAGGTCAAAGTGCAACCCAACGCGCTGCATTGACTTTTCCTTCCAGTCCCTGCACTCAGTGCACCCTCTCCTTTGCACAGCTGCCTGGAGTTAGCCATCTTCTCGGTGGCTTTAAATATTCATGAATGCTCATAAGAGGGTGAATAGCCAATTTGAACTGGGACCTCAAATGTTCTCTGTGCTCCTGAATTAAACAGTACTGGTTGGGTTCAGTTCAGATCAAATCAAACCAATAAAACCGGTATCATCTTTTCAAAACGAAAATGTCCTGCCTATCAATTTCAAAGGTGAGTGTTGTAGTGTTTGAACATTAGATTTTTTTTTAACTCCTGCTAACTGTAATTTCTGCATTTGAATTGAAAAGACACAGGTTACCTGCCGAATGGCTCTAGTTTTTTTATCTAGTAGCTGCACATAAAACTCTGTAAAAAGCAGAAAGGTCTTCTGGATAATGCCTCTGAATGGACAAGGTGGAGAGCTGGGACGCATTCATCACACTCTCCACCTCATCCAATTAGAGAATGATTTGCATTAGTTTAGAAAAAATAAACATTAAAAGAGTTGCGCTAATGCGGTTTAAATATCTACAC
This sequence comes from Lithobates pipiens, assembly GCF_037356315.1. Taxonomy (NCBI): domain Eukaryota; kingdom Metazoa; phylum Chordata; class Amphibia; order Anura; family Ranidae; genus Lithobates; species Lithobates pipiens. Next base: position 310,122,544 of record NW_027507785.1, read on the forward strand.
CAAATAAAAAGTGATCCAATATAGTCCACGAGTAATATAGTGATAAATATTGTTAGTCCATATCACCACCTTCCACCACCTTTAAGTGTGTAATCCATAGAAAGAAGCGGCATCTCAATGAACGAGTGCTTGCTTACCAGCTCTCATAGACCTCCTACCATGGATGGTCAATATCGCTTGTGGCTATAAACCCAGCCGGGGGCCTTATCATCTGACAGTCCTCCTGTGGCTGTCAGAAACCATGGAAACAGACTGAGACAGAAGTACAATTAAATCACACTTGTTTAATAATAAAAGTTAAAAGAACAAATGTAGTCACAACATAGCCAAATTTCAGTAACCGTAAAGGATAGTCAGCCAAGCCAGAAGTCAGGGATCAAAGTAGTGGAACAGCAAGCAGGATCCGAAGCCAGAAGGGATGTCAGAAAAGCCAGTCTTTAAACAGGAACGCAGGAGATGTTTCTTGTGATGATGACCAAGGTGAAGGCAGAGCTCCTCTGCACTGGGTTGCTTAAGTAGGCAGGACTGAGGAGCAGGATCATCAACAGCTGAGTAACTGTGGAGAGAGATGGGAGCTGGCAATTAGCCGACAGCTGAGCGGCCAGCTCAGAGAAGGAAGGGCTGAACCCAGCCTTGACAGTGGCAAATCAGTCTTCCAGACAATTTGGTCACTGAAAATACCCAAAAATATAGAAGGCTCTACATTCAGATGGCATCAACGTATGACAAAACGCGTAGGGTGGAACGACGTGCTGATGTCACCCGTGATCGTACAGCCCTGGACGGATGGGTGTTGTTTAATTTGTCAGCCGGCATATTGTTTTTAAACTGCGATCTTTGGATTTCCTTCATGTGAGTGCAATTTATGGTTTACGAATAAAAGTCTTTTAAGGGTATTATGCTATGTAGAGCCTTCTATATTTTTGGGTACTCTCAATGACCATATTGTGTGGAAGACCAATTTGCATGCCGCAGGAGGACTGTCAGACGATACTTGAAGGGTTTATAGCCACAAGCGAATTTTGACCTTCCGTGATAGGAGGTCTATGAGAACTAGTAAGCACATTCAAGGTGGTGGAAGGTGGTGATATGGACTTATGCCGCGTACACACGACCGGTTTTCCCGTTGAAATAAACTCTGAAGGTTTTTCCGACGGAGTTCCGCTGAAACTGTCTTGCGTACACACGATCACACCAAAGTCCGACCATCAAGAACGTGGTGGCGTATAACACGTACGATGGGACTAGAAAGAGGAAGTTGACTAACCAGTAGCCAATAGCCTCCGTCTCCTACTTGCTTCAGAGCATGCTTCGTTTTTGGTCTGTCGGAACAGCATACAGATGAGCGGTTTTCCCGGCAGGAATTTGTTCCGTCGAAAATATTTAAAACATGTTCTATTTCTATGTCCATCAGAATTTTTGAAAAAAAAAGTCCAATGAGGCCTACACATGATCGGAATATACGATGAAAAGATTTTGTCAGACTTTTTCTGTCGGACATTGCGCTCGTGTGTACGCGGCATAAGAATATCTATCACTATATTCCCCTTGGACTATATTGGATCACTTTTAATTTGGTGTATACATTTAGGCTCCATGCACACTGAAGCTGATAAACTGTAGTTTATTGGAGTTTGGGCGTTTTTTGTAAAAGCCCATAAACTCCACTCTATGTTAGCCTATGTGTCCATGCACACATGGACGTTTTTCAGCTTTAATGAGCAGTGGAGTTTATGGGCTTTTTTCTGAACGCCAGAAATTCGCGTTCAAAGTGCCGTTTTTCAGCGGCAAAAAACGACAAACGCTCATTAACGCTCGTTCATTAGTGTTCGGCATTCTATTTTTCAATGCATTGTGGGATTTTTGGAGTGTCCTCTGTGTATTTTTATAAAAAACGCCCATTAACGCTAACGCTAATAAACGCTCATTAACGCTCATTAACGCTAGTATAAAACGCTGTTAAAAGCAGGTTTTTCAACCAGCGTTTTCTGCCAGCAATCTGGCGTCCAGAAATAGCTTTTTTGAGCTTCAGTGTGCATGGAGCCTTAAAGCGCATTAATGCAACTCTGTTAAAGTTTATTGTTTCTGCACTGTGCTAAATATCTCACAGGAGAGTTATTGGTCACATAATGTGCTTTGAATTTGGTTATTAGCACAGTATTTTTTTTTTTATATATATTCATTTAGACCCCTTTCACACTGGGGCGTTTTTCAGGTGTTTTTCAGGCGTTTTTCAGGCACTTTAGCGTTAAAAAAAGCACCTGTGAAGCTCTTGAAAGAATCCTCATCTGCAATCCCAAGTGCTTTAAGAGCCCTTTTACAATGTCAGAGCCCGAAAAATGCTCGTAAAGCGCCGCTTAAACTAGCAGAGCTTTACGAGCATTTTCCGAGTGCTATTGGGGCCTTTTTAACCCCTGCTAGTGGCCAAATAAAGGGTTAAAACCACTCGCAAAACGCTGCTGCCAAAAGCGCTTTTCAGGCGTTTTGCAGGCGCTTCCCATTGATTTCAATGGGAAGGGGTGCTTTAGGAGCGTTGTATTCACCGCTCCAAAAGCGCTGCAAAGAAGCTGCTTGCAGGACTTTTTCTGACGCCCTGCCAGCGCAGCGCCTCAGTGTGAAAGCACTCTGGCTTTTACATTGGGATTGCAGTTGAGGCTTCTTTCAAGCGCTTTACAGGCGCTCATTTTAACACTAAAATGCCTGAAAAACACTCCAGTGTGAAAGGGGTCTTAATAAAAACATTCTCTGCAGTAGAGAAAGTAGATTTCACCTGCCTACAGGTTCACACATGGATTGCACAAGAATGGGTTCTGCATTCCTGTGCCATTCCTGTGTGATTCAGTCCAATGTGAATTTCAGCCCACTCATCTGGAAACGCGCTGGTTCGCAACGGAAGCAGTGCATGCACTACTTTTTTTATGCACTGTAACTGGATCATATAACTGGAGCACGTTGTACCACGGGATCTGGTGCAGGCAAATGCACTGCGTTTAGCAATCTGCATTCGGGGAGCCATTACAATTACATTGGCACCTGCAGTGCGTTTTGGACACAGTGCTGGAAACGCGCATCGATCCCTGGTCTCCTGCACCGCGTTCTGGAGAGAACGGGCCCTTGCAGCAGATTTTTTTTTTTTTCTGGGTAAATTTTTTTTTTTTTTCTTCGACTAAGCAAAATTGCAATACAGTTTAACAGTACTCACTAAACTCTCACTCAGTTGCCATAGAAACTGGGATCTGCTATCAGCATGGAAGGTAAAGAGTGAATCTGTTAAGCATGGGGATAAGGACGATCCGGGGAGCTCGGCTCATCGCTAATAAACCTCGACTGCCCTTAGAAGACCCTCGCCGCTTATTAATTTCATCAACCTGGGTGTGTGAACCCGGCCCGGCCTCCTTGATTAGTCGCGATCGCAGGGGGTCCAATGCTGGGTCGTGGGGAAGGAAATGCCATTACAGACTAATACGAGAAGATGCGGAGCCTCTGTGTATGGGGGATGATTGATATGCAGATAGGAGGTTGAACAGATGGAAAGATGTGCAGGCAGAATGAACTAATTTTATATATGCATTCCATTTACTTTGTTTTTCCCAGTTTCGTGGTTCCAAATGTAATATGATGTTCTGCTGCATCTTGTTTGATCAGTTAAAAAAACTATATAGTAAATGGTCGCCATGGGGACAAGGGAAGAAGGTTGCAGTGACACTGATCCGTGGATAAGTCTTGAGCTTTAAAAGGAATAAAATCAAGCTTTTTTATACCTCCCAAATTTTTTAGATGGTAGAGAGACTGAAGAGGCGGCACCGATGGGCACTGATGAGGAGGCACTAATATGCAGATGGAGATGGGAACGATAGGTGGTACTGATATGCAGCACTGTTTAGCACGGATAGGTGGCACTGATGAGCACTGATAGGTGGAACTTATGGGCACTGATAGGCAGCATTGATGGGCACTGATAGGTGGCACTGATAGGTGAAACTGATGGGCACTGATAGGCGGCATTGATGGGCACTGATGAGGTGACACCAATATGCAGCACTGATGGACACTGATAGGTGGCACTGATATGCAGCACTGATGGACACTGATAGGTGGCACTGATATGCAGGGCTGATGAGCACTGATAGTTGGCACTGAGAGGTGGCACATATGGGCACTGAAAGGCAGCACGGATTGGTAGCACTGATGGGCAGCAATGATGGGCACTGATGAGCAGGCACTGATGGACACTGAAAGGCAGCCCTGACTGGCATCACTGATGGGCACTGATAGGCGGCACGTATGGGCACTGAAAGGCGGCACGGATTGGCAGCACTGATGGGCAGCAATGATGGGCACTGATGAGCAGGCACTGATGGACACTGAAAGGCAGCCCTGACTGGCATTACTGATGGGCACTGATTGGTATCACTGCTGGGTACTGACTGTCATCACTGCTGGGCACTGTTGGGGCTGCACTGATAATCAGGGCACTGATAATCCATGCCCTGATTCTCTGTGCAGACCTCCCCTGTGAGGAAATGCCACTGATCAGCTCTCCTCTCCTCACAGAGTGGATCAACTTTGCAAGACGTCGCCCCAGAACGAGAGAACCGCCGCCCACCCATCATTTGACAATACGAGGGGCAGGAGGTGATTAAAGCTGAACTGCAAAATAAGCAAATATTGTGTAGATACAATAGTCTTGTGTATTCTTTTTTTTGAATCTTGGTGTGCTTTGTGTATTTCTTCCAGATCTGTGCAGTAATCCAGCGTGAGACTTTCCCTCTGTGCAGGAGCTTCCTGTAATAAAGACCGCTCACTGCTGGGCCCTTTCCTTGTGCAGGGTGACTGGTCTTGCCTCCGCCCCCTCCTGTAATTTTTCTGCAGGCAGCCTGTAGTGGGTGGAGCCTACTGGGTCCCTCCCATCGGTCACTGCTGGTCTCTCTCCTTGTGCAGGGTGACTGGTCTGGGATTTCTGCTGTCAGCCTGTAGTGGGTGGAGCCTGCTGGGTCCCATCCACAGCTCTGCTCTCTGCACAGGCTATGTACAGCACAGTGATGATGTCACTGATACCTTTTCAAGGTAATATCTGAGTTTGCAAAGGCATTTGGTGCACACAAAGAGGTTACATAGTTAGGTTGAAAAAAGATGCAAGTCCATCCAGTTGATTTACTGAAGGCAAAAACACTGTGCACTACGAGTGCGCCCGCAAGTGTGGTTGTGCAAGATCTGAGGGAAAGTTCTGAAATGAGGGAAAGCCCTGCTGATTGTTATCATCCAATCACATGCAAGCAAAAATGTTTTATTGTTTTTTCTAAAAGCAGAACTGAGGGCTTTCTAGAACAGGTTGCGAGTAGGCAGGCTATTATCGCAGAAGAGATATTGAGACACCTATCTGCCTGCTCACAGTCGTCCGTGGCATGTAAACTAAATTGTGCATGTGCAGCTCAGCTTACACCTGTGAGCCGGGATGACTGATTCCTGCGCATGTGCAGGAATGATGTCACCCCAAGTCAGCCAATGGAGATGTCCGAAAGCCAGCACCCAGGGAGAAGATTCCAGTGAGACAGTGTTGCCAACTTACCAGATTGAAATTTACTGACACGGCACCCAACATTTACTGGCACGGCCAAGTTTTTACTGGCATTTCCAAAAGTTCCAAACTTATCGCAATAAGTGCACATTTCAGTTTAGGCTACAAACAAGCACGATATGCAATTAGCAGTGTGATTTAAGGTATTAAGGCAAAAAACATATTTCTCTCCTGATTGGCTCCTGCTGCTGTCAATCAAAGTCAGTTAGTCAATCAGGAGAGAAATATGTTTTTTAGGAGTCCCGGACGGCCGAGGCACTTGTGCACATTGCTGGATAAAGATGGGGCTCGGGTAAGTATTGGGGGGCTGCTGCACACAGAAGATTTTTTTATCTTAATGCCTTGAATCAGGGCCGTCTTTTTTTTTTTTTTTTTTAACAGGTAAGTTTTTATTTATCACCATTAAATGAATTAAACAAACATTAGTACAATACAACAGTGCATCGTACAACACAACATAACACAGTGTTCAGTATCCAGTCGGTTAATCAAACTTACAAATCATCTGATAAGGGTCAAAAGGTAGAGGGGAGGAAAGATGGTGAAAGGAAAAATGAAGGAGAGGAAGAAGTGGGGGGGGGGGGGGGGGAGGGGGGGGAAGAAATCAGAGGCCAAGCCTCCAGATACAGCTCATAGAATAGACAAACCACATCAATTCTGCATTTCATTCGTAGCATTCGGTAATAAACAGTTAGATGCAAGAGAACGTCCCAGATCCTACAACCACCCATCCCACGGTTGACCCGACTACACTCCCACCCAAGGTCCCCAAATCTTGTCAAATTTAGACGGGCACTTCCGACTCATGTAAGTCAACTTATATAGTGAAAGAGCGGAGTCAATCAACCCTTTCCATTGAGAAATCCCAGGGGGGTCCGCCTTCTTCCAGTTAAGAAGAATAGCCTTCCTGGCATAAAATGCCGCATAAAATACAAACAGTTGCCTATGCGTGCCCACCACCACTCCATCACACACCCCCAACAGCAGGACCACAGGGTCCATCCCCACCGAGAGGCCCCCCACCGAATTCAGAACCCCCACCACCTCCCTCCAGAAGGTCTGAATAACTGGACATTCCCACACTACATGCATAAATGTCCCAACCTCCACACCACATTTCGGACATCTATCGGAGCTTAGTGGGTATATTCTCGAAAGTCTCTGTGGAGTGTAGTAAGCCCTATGTATAAACTTCAGCTGAATGAATCTATCGCGTGCAGAGATCATCCGGGGGATATAGTTCTGGATGCCTTCCTGCCAGTCCTCCTCATTCAGTGAAGGAAGATCAGACCTCCATTTGCGAAAAAGCGCAGACTCTGCTACGGGTTCCGAAGCGGAGAGCCGGAGGTATAAGGAGGAGAGGACACGATCAGCATATTTGGAGATAAGGAACTTTTCAATCTGGTGCGAGCAGACCGAGATTGGGGCAGGGAATTGGGCCCGCGCCGCATGGCGCAGTTGCAGGTATCGAAAAAACATCTTATTCGGCAACCCGAAGTCCCTCTTAAGGGTATCAAAATTTAGGAGGACCCCCCTGGGCATAATCTGCTGTATGGTTGTGATGCCATATTTGGCCCACAGGGCAGGATCTGGGATGGAGTTGAAATGGCGCAGCTGCGGGTTGCCCCACAACGGCGTATGGGGTGAGACTTCCAAAGGATCGTTAAGCTTCCTCGACACCTGCATCCACACACGCACCGTCGTCGCCATGTTCGACGTGACCGTAGGGTGAGCTTTAGGGCCCCTAAATACCAAATTACTAAGCGCAGCATAAGACCCCAGAATGGCCGCCTCTAGGTTAACCGACGGATTGGACCTCGATTGCACAAACCACCACCTCACTGTCACCAGCACCGCCGCCCAGTAGTATTGTTTCAGGCATGGCAAGGCCAGCCCCCCAGCCGAAAGAGGCAGCTGAAGGGCCCGCCTCCCCACCCTGGGCACCGCTCCAGCCCAAATAAACGTGTTGATCATCCGATCCGCCCTGAGGAAAAAGGAATTCGGGATCGGGGTAGGGGTGTTTCGAAAGACATACAAAAACTTTGGCAAAAAGGTCATCTTCAGGAGGTTGATTCTACCCACCGGTGATAAGGGCAAAGACTTCCACACTTGGCACTTGACAGTCAGGTCATCTAAGATAGGGTACACGTTGTCAACTAGGTATTGTTTGGGATCTCCTCTCACTAGAATCCCCAAATAACGAAACCCCTGCACAAATTTTAGTGGCGTTGGCGTGACTTCATCACGGGGGTCTTGAGAAAGTGAGAACAACAAGGATTTATCCCAGTTAATCCTAACTCCCGAGAAGGAAGCAAATTCCTCCATGATACACAGGGCCCTCTGTAAGGAGGCCGATGCATCAGGTAGGTAAAGCAGTGCGTCGTCCGCATAAAGCGAAATTTTCTCACTAAGGGGGCCCACCCGCAGTCCCACAAACTCCTCCGACGCCCTTAAAAGTATGGCGAGGGGCTCTATTGCCAGCGCAAAGAGGCCAGGGGACAGAGGGCACCCCTGCCTCGTGCCTCTACCCAACACAAATTCCTCCGACACCGCACCATTGGTGCGAACTCTGGCCACGGGGTGGTTATAAAGCAGCCGAATCCAGGAGATAAATTTGGGGCCAAAGTGAAAGCGCTCCAAAACTCCCCAGAGAAATTGCCATTCTACAGAGTCGAACGCTTTTTCCGCGTCTAGCGACGCCACTACTCCTTGTCCCCGACCCACCTTAGCCCTAGAAATGTGAGTATAAAGGCGTCTAATGTTAATGTCAGTGCCCTTGCCCGGCATAAAGCCCGTTTGATCACCATGAACCAGGGTCAAGATGACTGAATTAAGCCGATTTGCCAAAATCTTTGTCACTATTTTTGCGTCAACATTAAGCAGCGAAATTGGGCGATAGGAGGAGCAATACTCAGGGTCCTTATTCGGTTTAGGGTTAACGACTATCACCGCCTCGGACATAGTGGGCAGCAGACTCCCCTCTGTCAGCATGGTACGGAGTAGGGCGTGAAAGCGCGGCGCCAGTGTGTCAGCGTGCATTTTATAAAACTCTGCAGGTAGGCCATCTGAGCCCGGAGTTTTCGAACCCTTGAGGGAGGCAATAGCCGCCTGTACCTCTTCAAGAGAGATCGGGGCCTCCAGGCGAGTACGGTCACCATCAGAGAGCTGCGGAAAATCCACCCGGTCTAAAAATTGACCAAGGGCTGCCAGAGTAAAAACCTCCCTAGGAGCATAAAGGGCCTTGTAATATTGTACAAATCGAGCGTTAATTTGAGAAGGGTCTGAGAGCACCTCATCGTGTTCCCCTCTGATCCTGGCGATATGTGCCACAGAAGCCCTCTCTCTAGCCAACCAGGCCAAGAGTCTACCCGTTTTTTCCCCCTGTTCAAAAATGCGTTGTGATTGGGCCAACAAGATCTTTCTACTACCCTCTGTCCTGAGCAAAGCGATCTCCCTGTGTACCGACTGCAAGGCAGTGTATGAGTCTCCGCCACCCCCCAGCGTATAAGCTCTCTCAAGCTCCTGCGCCTTCTTCTCCGCCTCCGCCAGTGCCAACCTAGAATGCTTCCGGGCCTTGGAAATGGCAGACTGATATTGACCTCTGGTGTAGGCCTTAAAAGCGTCCCATAGCACCGAGGACGTCGCGGTGCCGGCATTTACCCCCCAGTAGGCTCCCAACTCCCCCTCCACCTCCGGGGCTACCCGCTCGTCCGTTACCCAATAACCAGAAAGTCGCCACATGGCTGGTCCCAGAGTAGGGCCCACCTCAAGCCGCAGCAGCATGGGAGCGTGATCTGATATACCCCTAGGTAAGATTTCCACATTGACCGTGCGGGGAAGTAACAAAGCGTCTGCCAACAGCAGGTCAATCCTTGAAAAAGAAGCATAAGTGGCAGAATGGCACGTGTATTGTTTATCAGTAGGATGCTTCCACCGCCAGATATCAGTGAGCCCGTAGAGATCCATCCAGGTCATAAGCGGGGAGCTCTGACCCGCCCCCCCCCCAAACCTATCCAGAGAGGGGTTCGGGGTCATATTAAGGTCACCCGCCAACAATATAGCAGCCCCTGGGTACAATGCCATGATAGGGGTCAACTTATTGAGGAGCTCCATGGTAGCCGGCGGTGGAACATAGACACCCATCACCAGCATCTCCAATCCATTACACATGGCATGGATCACCACATACCTGCCACCCGGGTCTAAGTGGAGATCTAGAAGGTTAAACTGAAGAGACCTGTGCACCAGAACACTGACCCCCCTGGCATACACCGAGTAAGTAGAATGATAATATGCCCCAACCCAGGGTTTCTTGAGGGCCAACGTCTTCCCACCCGTCAGATGAGTCTCCTGTAATATGCAGATCTGCGGGGTGTACTGCTTGAGAAATGTGAATACCAGGGAACGTTTGAGCCTCGAGTTGAGGCCCCGCACGTTCCAGGACAGAATGGTTAGAGGAGCCATAGAGTCATCTCACAGAAAAAGACGCGGCCTCCCGGAAACCACCACCCAAGACCCAGGAGACCACCCGATATTCCTCCAGTCCAAACCCCCCCCCCCCCCCCAGAGACCCCCACCCCCCACAGTAGTAAATAGAAATTCCCAAAATGCAGATCTGCGGGGTGTACTGCTTGAGAAATGTGAATACCAGGGAACGTTTGAGCCTCGAGTTGAGGCCCCGCACGTTCCAGGACAGAATGGTTAGAGGAGCCATAGAGTCATCTCACAGAAAAAGACGCGGCCTCCCGGAAACCACCACCCAAGACCCAGGAGACCACCCGATATTCCTCCAGTCCAAACCCCCCCCCCCCCCCCAGAGACCCCCACAGTAGTAAATAGAAATTCCCAAAATTCCTCCCCTAACACCTTAGACCTATAGCAAAAATCTGACCTCAGCACTTCACATAGAGACAAAGAATAATGCATATAAAAGAATTTCCTGAACACCGTACCCAAAACCCCCCCCCCCCCCCACCCCCCACCCCGACACCACCCCCCAAACTTCGGTGTGTCCTAACCCCCAAACCAAACCGCCCTGGCAATAACCATGGGGATGCATGAAAAGATGAGCACCATGTGTGCAACCGTCCGAGCACCGCAAGTCCGGCCCAGACCATCTGTCGGATAAAAGGGCCCTGCAGAGGCATGATTATCTAAGTTCACCCGGCATGAGCCGGGGGCAGAGTCTTGAAAAAAATGAACTGTTGCATAACAAAGGAAATAAGTAATGCGCCACCAACAAATAAAAGTCATAGTCAGAATAAGCTCAGGCGCAGTAAAAACAGTAGGCAGTCAATCGGGAAGTAGCGTAGTAGTACACCGCCATTGTCACAAAGCGGAGCTCAAGCCAGCTCATGTCCAACTAGACCGGCTGGGGCGCCGCGTAAATTGAAGGTAGGATACAGGTAGAAATCAAACAAACAGCACCCCAGGGGCAGCTCACCGATCATCTCTGTTCCTCGGCAAGGTTTCCAACCAGGTCGCAGCATCATCCGGCGACGTAAAGAAGCGAACCGTTTCACCATCTTGGACACGAAGTCGGGCCGGGAACAACATACTGTACTTAATTCGTCTATTGCGGAGGTTGAGCTTAACCTGGTCAAATGATCGACGTAACTTCTGGGTATCGATAGAATAGTCCGGGAAAATCATCAGTCGCGCCCCCTCATAGGTAAGGGCCTCCACCTTGCGTGCCTCCCGTAGCACCAGATCTCGGTCTCGAAAATGGAGTAGGCGGAGGATGAAGGTGCGTGGAGGAGCCCCCGGAATTGGCCAGACGGCAGGCATTCTATGTGCCCTCTCCACCGTGAAGAAACTTGAAAAGGGTGCCTGGGGGAGGAGTGTGCGAAGTAGATTTTCTGTGAAGGTGTGGGGGTCTGCTCCTTCCGCCCCCTCAGGCAGTCCCACAATGCGAAGGTTATTCCTTTGATTCCTGTTCTCGGAATCTTCTGCCCTGCTTTCCAGTATCTTCACCCTGGTCTGCAGCGTTCTGAGTGTCCCGGAGTGGTCTCGCAGCACATCCTCAGAGTCACCCACCCGCCGCTCCGCTTCAGTCAGCCGGGCGCGGAACGAATCCATATCTCGGCGGATAAGGCTTATATCGAGCTGCACCGATTCGATCTTGCCCGTCAGGGTGGATTGGCAGGTGGTGATAGCCTGCATCAGCGCCGTAAAATTCGACTGCTCTGAGAGCGCCGGGTCCGAATCTTCCGACGGAGACGCCATGCTGGCCGCAGGCTTCGGGTCCGGAGATAGGCCGGAGTTGGGCCTCGGCTTTGATTTGGCCGATGCAGGGGTCCTACGGCAACCGGAATTGCCCCTACCTTTGGTCATCCCCTCCCGGGACCGTGCGCACCGGATTAGGCTGCTCCACGAGCGGTATCTGCAGGGCTAAGGGTTGTTTGCAGCGGATGAGCGGCCGGAGCTCTCAGCAAGTGCGTCCGCTCAGTCGGCCATCTTGGACACGCCCCCCGAATCAGGGCCGTCTTTAAGGCAGGGCAAAAGGGGCAGCTGCCCTGGGCCCTGTCATTGTTGTGGGGCCCAAAGCAGCTGCCTCATACTTGCCAACTATCCAGGTTTAAATTCCCTTGTCCCTTAATGTTTTATTCCTCTGCTGTGTCCCAATATCTCAGTGCGAAGTGCTGGTACTAATGCTGCCCAGCTCTGCCCTATTGTTGTGTACAGATGACTCACCTCAGACTCTGTGTTTACATGTAAATAACCGGAATTAGTATGTAAATAGGGGCGACAACACTAAGTAAATAGCTGCGGCTGGCGGCATTGATATGTAAATAAAGGCGGCATTCCTATGTATATCATGCTCCCCTGCTGTGAGGAGTTGATGTGCTGTAACCTCTAGCAACTAATCAGTGAGCCATAATGTGTGCTGTAACCTCTAGCAACTAGTCAGTAATGATATGCTGTAACTGCTGGCAACCAATTGCAATTGCTGCCTGATCTGATACAGAAAACTGATTTTAAGTCTAGCTGCTATTTATTGTATGTCTCGGAGTAGGTGGAGAGGGAAATTGCATGGGGGGGAGCCCAAGAAAAATTTTGCCCAGGGTCCAATCTATATTAAAGACGGCCCTGCCTTGAATGCAAAACCTTCTGCATTTACAACCACTTTAAATTAGCACAATATTCTGAAAGCCTGAGAGCATTAGTAGATTTAAACCCACTCAAACCTCATAGAAGATTTTACATGTGACTGAAACCTCAAACGTTCTTTCATTTTTTTTTTTAATCTGTCACATTCATTAAAATTTACCTCCAGCCTTCCCTTCAGTCTTGCAAAGTTGTACAGACTCCTCTCCTGTATTGAAATAAAGTAATTAAAGATATAATGTATATTACAAAGGTATGTTCATAATAACATGTTTCTTGTGTTCATTTTTTTCTGTGTTTCTATTTTTTTGTTCACATCTGCTTGATTTTGTGCTTTTACCGTTTAATCCTCAACCCCACTTCTACCTAATAACTCTGTAGGCAGGGGCAGTGCAGTCTACTTCCTCCACTGCAAGTGCCATTCAACCACTGTGGCATTGCAGAGGGAGAGGAACTCGAGAGGAACATGGTTCCTCTATGTTTTCCTGGTTCACTGGGGAAAGCTATCTGGTTGAATGCTGCAGCCCCATGTGACTCAGTTGGCCATCTTGGGTCAGGTACAGGGGCGGACTGAGCATTCGGCCACTCGGGCACTGCCCGAGGGCCCCCGGGCCACTAGGGGGCCCCATCAGGGTTGCCAGCCTAAGTAAAACCAGGGACAGTATGTAAAAATCTGTGTTTTTTTTACATCTGTCTCTGAAATGTCCCTTACCGACATCCTTTTGGTCTAAAAATACAGAGTATATAGCTGCCCCACCTCTCCAGTACCTTCTTAGCCAATAGAAACATGTCTGTGTATACTGTGTGTACATGTGCGTGTATACTGTGTGATTGTATACTGTGTGTGTATACTGTGTGGCCCCATAATCTCTCATGGCCTGGGGGCCCCATAATCTTCTATTGCCTGGGGGCCCCATGAGTTGTCAGTCTGTCTCTGGTCAGGTAAAGCCTATTTAGGACCCTGGCTCCCAGGCTTGGCGCACATTTCACATGTGGGTAGTGTAGGAACAGGTCACCTATTATGCCGCGTACACACGACCGAATTGTCCGACGGACTTAGTCACCCGGACCGCATTACGCTGGGCAATTGGATCGTGTGTGGGCTCCAGCAGACTTTTTCATCATAAAGTCCAGCGGACTTAGAAAGTAGTTTTGACTCAAAATTTGTCCGCCAGACTTGGCTTTCAGCGGACAATCCGTTCATCAGTGTGCTAGTACGGCGGACTAAGAATCATGAATGCTCAGAAGCAAGTACGAGAAGGAAGCTATTAGCTACTGGCTATTGAACTTCCTTTTTCTAGTCCAGTCATACGCGCTGTACGTCATCGCATTAGAAATCGCCGGACTTTTGGAGTGTCCGTGTGTGGCCAAGTCCATTCGTTAGAAAGTCCGGCGGATTGAAGGGGGTCCTTGTTTGCATACCCAGGTCACAGCCTGAATGTTGCTGATATTTTTAATTGGCCAGTCTAGTGGCAGGGTCCTCTCACCCTCTAGAACAGGGGGTTCTTATCCTGAGTCCATGGATGGGTTTCAGGGGATCAGATAAAATATAACATTTACATTCACTATACAGCCCACCCACACCATCCCAATCAATGCATCCTGCCACTGCTTATAGTGCTGACCACTAATTGTCTCTTGACTCGTTCTTGGCCCATGTTTACTATTTAAATTTGTATCATCTTGGGGGTCCATAGCTTTCATCAGATCCTTAAAGGGATCCATGACTCAAAAAAAGTTAACAACCAATGCTCTAATGCAGCTGAGTTATGATGTCATGATGAAGGTTGGCAACAAGACCAATTGTTAGAAGGCCCGGACTGTTGTAGAACATAGATCTCAATTCTTGTAGGAGGATCCCGGGAGAAACACGTGCTCCGGGACTCAGATGAGTGATAAAATTATTTGGGAATGTTTTTAAAATTCATAAATGGTGGGAGTAGGGTAAAGGCAATAGGGGTGGAGGGGAATTTTTTTTGGCGATGAGCTTAACCGCCTCCCGGCCGTCGTATAGACAAATGACGGCAGAGCAGGGTGGCTCTTGTTCTTGGCCAGTTTCAGTGCACAGTGATCGTGGGCGCACTCTGTCCCTCGGTAAATAGCCGCGGCCGTGGCTCTATTTGTGGGAAGAAAATCATTTGGGCGCAGCATTGCATGACCGCACAATTGGCATTCAAAGTGTGACGGTGCTGAAAATTGGCCTGGGGGGTGAAAGTGCCCGGTATTGAGGTGGTCAAACATGCACAGGTGCAAAAAATTTTTTTTGAAGATGGCAGCTTACAGACGTGAACAAACAAAAACGTAAAAACTTTTTTTTCACTGTAATGAATTCTATTGTTTGTTTTTTGGGGCTAAACAAAAAATTCAAACCTTTGGTGTACATGCTATATTAAGTAGAGGGGCATGTAGACAAGTATATTATGGAACCAAATAAGTAAGAGAATAGAAGAGAAACCAGTAACCAGACACAGGTTCAGGGGGTCATCACCTTAATTTTAACAATTAGTACACAATTATTGCACAAGCATTCAAACATTTATTGTATTGATGAAAAAGTAGTCTATGCATTGACTCTCATGGATTTACTATACCTAACAAAGTTCAGAAGCTTTAGGTATACAATATCTCACAAAAATGAGTACACTCCTCACATTTTTAAAAAATATTTTATTATATCTTTTCATGTGAAGACACTGAAGAAACACAGACATTAATGTCTAAACCGCTGGCAACAATAGTGAGTACACCCCTAAGTAAAAAAATGTTCAAATTGGGCCCAATTAGCCATTTTGTTGGTGTGTTAAATTTGGTGTTATCGCTCTCATACTGGTCACTGGAAGTTCAACATGGCACCTCATGGCACAGAACCCCCCGAGGATCTGAAAAAAAGAATAGTTTCTCTACATGAAGATGGCCTGGGTTATAAGAAGATTGCCAAGACCCTGAAACTGAGCTGCTGTACGGTGACCAAGACCATACAGCAATTTAACAGGACAGGTTCTACTCAGAACAGGCCTTGCCATGGTTGATCAAAGAAGCTGAGTGCACATGCTCAGCGTCATATCCAGAGGTTGTCTTAGCCCTTGTACACACGGTCGG
Organism: Lithobates pipiens; assembly: GCF_037356315.1. NCBI lineage: Eukaryota > Metazoa > Chordata > Amphibia > Anura > Ranidae > Lithobates > Lithobates pipiens. The sequence continues at coordinate 310,138,328 of NW_027507785.1, forward strand.
ATTTTTTCAGACGGATTTGGTCCGAAACTGGTGTTGCATACACACGGTCGGACAAAGTTGTCGGAAAATCCGATCGTTTGGAACGTGATGTTGTTAATTTGTTACAACGGGACTACATTCGGGCTAGTAGCCAATAGCTTTGGTCTCGTATTTTGATCTGAGCATGCGTGGGACTTTGTCCGATCGGAATTCTCTACAAACGATCGGACAAAGTCCTATGGGATCATGTTGTCGGAAAATTTTATATCCAGCTCTAAAACTTTGTTGGTCGGACATTCCGATGGAAAAAGTCCGATGGAGCCCACACACAGTCGGATTATCCAACAACGCGGTCCGATCGGACATTTTCCGTCAGAATTTCCGACCGTGTGTACAAGGGCTTAGACGTATAGAGGGAAATTGATGTATGAGTGCTGCCAGCATTGCTGCAGGAGTGGAAGAGGACTCCAGTGGCAAGCTCTGAATCTCTGGTGAACTCCATGCCCAAGAGGGTTAAGGCAGTGCTGGAAAATAATGGTGGCCACACAAAACATTGACACTTTGGGCCAAATTTGGACATTTTTATTTGCCAGCAGTTTAGACATTAATCACTTCAGCCCAGAAGATTTGGCTGCAGAATGACTGGGCCATTTTTTGCAATTCGGCACTGCGTCGCTTTAACTGACAATCGCGTGGTCGTATGTCGTTACACCCAAACAAAATTGACGTCCTTTTTTTTTTCCACAGATAGAGCTTTCTTTTGGTGGTATTTGATCGCCTCTGCGGTTTTTATTTTTTGCACTATAAACAAAAAAAGAGCGACAATTTTGAAAAAAACAATGTTTTGTATTTTTTGCTATAATAAATATCCTTATTTTTTTTAAAAAAGCTAATTTTTTCTCAGTTTCAAGAAGTTTCTCAGGCCGATATATATTCTTCTCCATACTTTTGGTAAAAAAAAATCGCAATAAGCATATATTGATCGGTTTGCGTAAAATTTATAGCGTCTACAAAATAGGGGATAGATTTATAGTATTTTTTTTTCTAGTAATAGCCGCAATCTGCGATTTTTATCATGACTGCAACATTATGACAGACACATCGGACAATTTCGACACATTTTTGGAACCATTGACGTTTATACAGCGATCAGTGCTATAAAAAGGCATTGATTACTGTAAAAATGTCACTGGTAGTGAAGAGGTTAACACTAGGGGCGATAAAGGGGTTAACTGTGTTCCCTAGGAGGTGATTCTAACTGAAGAGGGAGGGGACTGAATAGAGGAAGTGACGGATCATGGTTCCTAGCTAATAGGAACACACGATCTGCAATTCCTCTCAGAACAAAACACGGATTTGTTTGTTTACACACACACTTCTGTGTTCTTTTCTTCCTTCTCGCGATCGCTCGTGGCCGGCGGTCAAGGAGATTGTCGGCCACGAGCATCGGCACCCACACCGTGCAGCGGGAGCGTGCGCCTGCTATCCTGGTCAAGCAAGCCGACGTTTAGCTATGACGGTTCGTGGGATCGTGCCGACCTGCCGCAGTATAATGATGGCGGCTGGTAGGCAAGCCGTTAATAGCGGTGTGTTGAGTTATTTTAAGGGGACAGCAAATTTACACTGTTATACAAACTGTACACTCACTACATTAGATTGTAGCAAAGTGAAATTTCTTCAGTGTTGTCACATGAAAAGATAATAAAATATTTACAAAACTGGGAGGAGTGTACTCTCCTTTGTGAGATACTGTAAGTAAAGCTGGTCATACACCAGTAGATTTTTCAGTGGACATTTGTATGAAAATTCACATTAGTACATTCAATGACATTATGAATCTAGTTCCAAAGTACTACAAAAAAACATATGTTGACTTTCCCCAAACAAAATCCACATTCACTGTTATGCCATGTACACACGATCAGAGTTTTTGTTGGAAAAAATCTTGGATGGTTTTTCCGACGGAATTCCGCTCAAGCTTGGCTAGACACGGTCACACAAAAGTTCTCTGTGCGGTGACGTACAACACTAAGATGAGCCCAGAAAATGAAGTTCAATGCTTCCGAGCATGCTTCAAATTGTTTCCGAGCATGCGGAGGAATTTTGCGCGTCGGAATTGCTACAGGAGATCTGAACTTTTTCAATCTTTTGCTGGCGGAAATTCTCCTGAAGAGCACGCGCTATGCGTTTTTCTAAAGTTAAAGTTGCCTAAACTGCATTTTGGTTTGGGTACAATTATCTAAATTGGGCCTCGGCATCAGTCTGACATCAGTCTGACTGGACTGTGAGATGTTCAGCCTGGCCACAGAGGGCACTGTCTCTTCTGGCAGGCATGGAACTATAGTCTGGTCAGGTGCTTAAGTTACTCTCTCTCGGAGCCCGCCCAGTGGGAGTGGCGCTCTCGCTGTGCTTTCTGGGAGAGGGTATTTAAGATGCGGACGTCACGTGGTTCGGGGTTCCGGTCCAGAATGATGTGCTGACTTCATGGTCCTGGTCCTCCTGACCAGCCCCCAGGAAGGCTATGGCCTGGGATGCGGATTCACCCGACTTTAATGTCTCGGGGCTGCCTAGCCCAAGGCAAGGAAACTAAAGGAAGGATTCTGAGGGGGTTGGGTGCTGTCTCCGGTTCAGGAGAGACCCAGTGTACTTCAAGCATTCCAGGGGAAGTCTGTTCAAAAGAACACCACGTACGGGTTGGTTTTCTTAGCAAGAGCCTGGAAGGGTTGAAGTAACCGAGAGAATCCGGTCTTGTGGATATCGCCAAGCAGGCTGAGAGATCCAGGTATCAAACAAGTGCTCTCAAGCTTAGTTTAGAGACATTATCTTGTACGTTTCTACAACAACGTTTGTGGAAGTGACTTGTTCCTGAGTAAGCACCATGTTGGCTGCTAGGCCTTGTGAGAGAGGGACTGTCCAACCTGAGTGATCATCCAGTTGCGAATGGCTATTCTCTGGATGCAATCAAAGTAAGCAAGTTCTTCAACGTTTTTTTGACTTTGACACTTAGGCCGCGTACACACGGGCGGACTGTCCGCCCAACTAGGTTCATCAAACAGTTTGACAAACAGTCCGTTCAAAATTAGCATGAACGGACTTGACCACACACGACGAACGAACAGTCCGCTGAAAACTTGCGCGATGACGTGAACGGCACGTACGACGGGACGAGAAATTCGGCGTCCGATACACTGCAATGCAACCTTCGCCGTGTAAATTCTTTCTGAGCATGCGCGAGACTTAGTTTGCCGAACAAGCCTACACACGAGCGGACTGTCCGCTCAAACCAAGTTTCAGCGGACAGTCTTACGGAAATTCCGAAAAACTTTGTTCGTCAGACTGTCCGCTGAAACTGTCCGCTGAAATCCACACACGAGCGGACTGTCCGCTGAAACACTGTTCAGCGGACAAAGTTGGACGAACAGTCCGCCCGTGTGTACGCGGCCTAAGAGTACCTGAACTTCCTTTCCAACCCTCTGATCCCAAGTTGAAAGACTGTTCAATTGTATCTATTGTCAGTCTCAAGTTACTGGGCCATCTACCACGGGACATCCCCTAGATGTGCAACAAGGAGAACGGAAGGTAACGGTAAGCCCAAAAATAACCAGCAGCTCCTTTGGGGGTAAGTGCTACACTAGTCTCCACCAGCTATAGGGATGCAACCATACATTGTCATTACGAGTCTGAGCTCCCCTTACTGATTTCTCTAGCTACCCACCTCTCTTAAACTTACCAATCCTCCTTCTACCTAAGTACACCCTGCATCCTCACCCTCTCCAAAGTCCTCAATTAGAGCAATGCCCTCCTACATCCTCTCATTTCCTTCCTCTCCATCTCCCTCTTTTGACTTTCCTAACCCTGCCCTGACAAATTTCCCTAATTTACAAGTTTTCCTAATTTTCCTAATTTTAAAATTTTCCTAATTTCTTGCCCTAATTCCTACCCTGACAAATATGTATGGAATTGAAAAATGTATTTATTTCATAATATCGGTATGCTTATGCCCGTCATGCTACACTTTATGGTACAGCATCCCTTCCTCTGTTGGTTAAAATTGAAAAAATTGGGACAATGTCAAGAAAGTATTTGCACTCCTAGTGTATGTTACGTATGTATGCAATAGGATGGCAATGTTGTCTTACAGAACTGCTTGTCATTATTTGTATGATGATATACTTTCTTGCTACCTACTTTAAAATAATATATAAAAGAAAAAAAAGAATTTAGTGCACACCTTTTCTAAGATTGGAAAAATGTATACATTTATACACCAAAACTGATCTTCCATTGGAATGTTTCCCCTCTCCTTTCTTTAAGTAGTATTCATATCTGTAATTCTGATTTTAATAGCATATACATGGAAAAAATGTGTACAGGTCAGAAAAATATTCCACCCACGATGTTGTCATCTGTGCAATTGTAATGGCTTAGAATTCATCTTGTGGGAAATACAAGCTAAGGGACTCTCCATGGTTGCAGGTCTCCCTCTAATTAATTGTCCCCGAATTCCTCCATTCAGAGCCATGCCTTGGAAAAAGTGCAGATTTTAAAGATATTCTTTACATATGATTTAATGAGCAACTCAGCCATATTCCCAGATACAACTGTGATTAATTAAGAACTCCCCAAATCATTAAAAATTAACCAGCCAAGGGGCCGTGTTTCCCAATGGCATGCCTGCACATTTTTTGACATAGCAATTTTCTACGAGGAAGATAAAAAATAAAGAGAATAAATCACGTTCTACCTGAACTGATATTTCTTAGCTTTTGTTTATCACTTTAAAAATCCCATGCTGTGGACAAGTGGTTCTCAACCCTGCCCTCAAGTATCCCCAACAGGCCATGTTTGCAGGTTTTTCTTTATCTTGCACAGGTGCTTTAAATGAGAGTCAATGGCTTGGTATTTTGGGCAGCTATTTTATCTAAGAGAAATTCCCAAAACATGGTCTGTTGGGGGTACTTGAGGACAGGGTTGAGAACCACTGCTCTAGACCTTCCAACAAACCAAAAAGGTTTTATGAACCCAAGAGATGACGTAGTTCCTCTCCACGAATCCCTTGCAGCAATATGCAAATGACAAGACGATGGACACAAAGGCATCTGTTTGCTAAACACTTCAGCTGTATCTTCAGAATTTCCTCTCAATCATCGACCAATATATTGTCCCATTAGGGCATGCTTGGATGTGTAGCCCCACCAATGATGCCCATACACAGCAACCCCTTCCAACCCCTTCTTGTACCCTACCCCAGGTCGGGACAAGTAGGGGACAGATGGGTTCCCTGCCACAGTTTTTTATGTGGAGGGGGAGTTTGGAGCTTGTTGGTGGTTGTTTCCCCATCTGGGAGTGATGCTATAGCACTAAGAATCTGTGGGTAGCATAGGGGCATACTGACACACCAAGGGTCATTGGGCAGCAAAGTGGCTTAGTGGTTGCCATGCCTGCCTTGCAACACTAGGCTCCTTGGCTCAAACCCCAAACAGGACTTTGCCTCCATAAAGTTTACATGTTCTCCTTGTGCTTGCATGAGTTTCCACCCACCTACCAAAGACATGCTGGTAGGTTATTTGGTTGTTTTCTAAATATTTCTTAGTATGCCTGCATGTAATATAGGGACCTTAGATTATAAACTCCTTCAGGGCAGGGACCGATGTGAATGTACAATATGTAGAGTGCTGTGTAAATTGTTGGTGCTATATAAATATCTATAATAAGTAAAGAGCTTTCTTGTGGGTATCTACATCTTGATTTTAAGACCTGGCACATCCATAAGGGTGTGTGCCTTGTCATTAGTATTAAAAAAGCTTGCCTACTGACTTCATTGGTGCGACCTGGACAATTAGAGGGGGTTAATCTCTTCAATGGGGGCCTAGAAGACAGCAATAAAAACCTGACAGTGGTTCTCATTCTTTCATATTCTAACCAAAACTAAAAAAAAGCTCAATTTTAATCTGCATGAATTTTGGCTGCCCTGGTTCAACCTCCACCCCCATCCTCATCAAAATTCTAATGAAATATTTTTGGATCCAGTGATATCTTCACTACTGGGTCTCCGTGCCTTTCTAAGCAATGTAGGTAGATCATGAATAGTGGTAAAGGCCAAAAGGATGATGTACAGAGCTTTCTAAAAGCATCACTACACCCCGTCTCTGTACTCCACTCAAGAGCCCTTAACCCTGATGAAAGCAGCGGCTTGCTTTTAGGATAAGTTAAAGAAATATCAAAATTATTTGATGGGTGGGTGTCAGTCTAGAGGAGTTGGGGTCCCCTGGCAGATTGTATTTGCATGCTGCACATATGTGATGCTGAGTCTCATTGGAAATCCCATAAATTAATGGATTGGACCAGGGTTTACAAGCCTGGGAAGCAAAGAACTATATAGTGATGGATATCCTCCAGCCAGGAAATGAGGTGGGCTCTATCTGACTTACTGCAGCTTCTAATGCACAGTGTGAAAAGCTCACGGTGTGCAGTGAAATCAGAGTTAGCAATTGCAAACCAAGAGATGACCTTGTACAACTGTGCAAGACTCAGGGCCGTTTTTAAGGCAGGGCAAAAGGGGCAGCTGCCCTGGGCCCTGTCATTGTGGGGCCCAAAGCAGCTGCCTCATACTTGCCAACTATCCTGGTTTAAATTCTCTCGTCCCTTGAGGTTTTGGTCCTATGCTGTGTCCCAATATCTGAGTGTGAAGTGCTGCTACTAATGCTCTGCCCTATTGTTGTGTACACTGATGACTCACCTGCAGACTCTGTGGCTACATGTAAATTACCGGCATTCATATGTACATAGAGGCGGAATTCATATGTAAATAGCGGTGACCGGCGGACTTGATATGTATATCATGCCCCCTGAGGTCATATCCATAGTAATCTCTAGCAACCAATGAACAAGCAGAAATCATGTGCTGTAACCTCTAGCAACTAATCAGTGAGCCGTAATGTGTGCTGTAACCTCTAGCAACCAGTCAGTGAGCAGTAATGATACACTGTAACCTAAGCAAGCAATCACAATAGCTGCCTGATTTGATTCAGTAAACTGATTTTGAGTCTAGCTGCTATTTATTGTATGTCTCAGAGCAGGTGGAAAGCAAAAGTTTTGCCCAGGGTCCAATCAGTATTAAAGACGGCCCTGGCAAGACTGAAGGTAAGGGTGCAGCTTTAGGGCCCATGCCACACCAGTGATTCTTTTCTAGCTAGTTGTGTCCCCATTGGGAAGAGTTTCCATCATTTCTTTTCTCAGTGGCATCTCTTGTCTTGACCGGGAGTTGTCATGTAAAGAAAGAACTTTGAGAAGTTCTAATTCTTCCCCGTGTCATCCAAACAGCAAAGGTTTTGGCCTGGTTGGATCTGAGTTTGAGTGGATCAGACCGCTCCCCTCCGACAATCAGCACAAGCTGGATGATATGACTTCAATGTCATTACAGGTCAGGAATGCAAATGAAGCTTCGCGAGGTCAGTCTCGGTCACATTGTTTCGTGCACGTTCTTCACGACTGAAGGAGTCATTTCACGCACTTCTGAAATTTTGTTGTTTTGCAAGGGATTTATCAGCTGCTCACTCCTTGCAGCAAAGCAGGAAGAAAACAGATGTTAACCTACAGTCTTTCATGCAGCTTGAGATGGCACAGATACGACAGGAGTAATTATAGAAAGAGGCAAAGTGCCGGCTGTCTCTTTGGTGACTGCGGTGACTCATGTACTCCGAGTCTGCAGTTGCTTCCTTTGATCTAAAATCCAAAAGATTTCTTTTCAAAGGCTCCTTTACATCTCCCAGACAGAAAACCATCTTCAGGACAGGCTCCTCACAGCTGGGGCACTGGCATTAAAATGACTGGGAAGTCTGCATAATTGTTGGGGCAAAAAATCATTAGTGGGCAGGTCCTAATAGTTTCTTCAGACTTGGACTGTTGGTTAGCCAGTTCCTTCACCCTCAACATGAACGGCACAATTTCGAAGAACAACTCTCCAAAAGTGCAATTCGTAGTGCACCTGGCATGCCGTTAAGAGGAGCTTTGTGGTTGACTGAAGTTCCTACCCCTGTTCCAGCCCTGTTAGAACACTGTCGCTACTGCTGAGGCCAAACTCCCTGCCATATTGTGCCCTGCTCTTTGCCATAGGACTCCATACGACATTCCTGGCTATAGACCTTTATGTTGTGAATAAAGAATGTCCACATAATAAATATATTCACTGCACTTTACTGGTGTTGTTCATGAAATGGCATTACAGTAACCTCACAAGGATATACATTCCAGAGTCACTGACATACACAGTCAATCAAATATAGTGGACAGTCTGCAGTAGTCACTGGTGAAAGCACATTCAGCACCTTAACAACCATCTCCCTACACCCTCTCCTTTGCCTAGAGTCATGAGTACTCACAGGACTGTGCTCTCTGTAGTCATATGCTTGTTAAGAAAAATATCTCCTGGAAACCCTCCAGAGATACAGTCTTACACAGGTATCTCCAGCCTGGTCTAAAAGGCCTTTTGCAATCTGCTCTAGCCCCCAGCTCCATAAGAGACAGAATAACTACAGCTGTCTCTTCCTATGTACAGATCCACTCCAGTCCTGCCCTGTCTAGGGCCAAGATGTGCTGGTTACATCCTCACGGATGTGGGGTGTTTGGCTATCATGCCCCAAGAGAGTGTAAGCTCCTCCCTAACTGCCTTATATATGGGTGGTGACTCAACTGACATTGCAGAAGGATTCTACCTAAAAATGGGCCTAGCACCTAAAGGCCTATTTTACTGACTGGGAGCGCAGAGGATTGTGGGGTCACTTTCCACAACCTTATGACATAACTGGCCTTATTAGAAAGCAGCCTAGTTCTCTATTAGCTTTCAGCCCAAGTAAGGAAGCGTCATAATTATTTATCAGGCGAACAATATCACAGGAATAAGTATGCGGTAAGGTATGAGTAGCGTAAACAATGAGATGGTTAAGAGCCAGCCTTTTATTGATAAAACCAGTAAAAATAATCCAACACCCATCTTTAGGCCTTGGATGTTAACAGAGCAGATGTTGTATAAATATTTCAATGCGTGTCTAACATTGGATCTTAACCATCAAGTTGTATGACTCATCAGCCACTACATACTGTACCAATGCCACTTTGCTGAGGGGCAATCACTTAAACTGGTCTCCAAAGGAGTTGGAAAGCCTATAAGCAAGTGGTTCCAGAACCGCCAGGAGAACTAGTGGTTCCAGAACCACTAAGACTCCTAACAGAATTTCCAAAATCCCCGCCAGTACTTCCAATGGTACTTGCAGAACTTTTTCCAGTACTTGTTGCGGTTCTTTCCCCAGGATCCCTACCAGGGTTTCCAGTACTCCCTGAAACAACAATGGGCATGTCCTGTCACCAAAAGGGTATTTAAACTCCAGCTTTCAAAGAGGCTAGTGTTGTGTCTTCTCACGTGCGAACCCTTGTTACACAGAGTCTATAATTTACCTTTGAGATTACATGACTGTTGCTGACCTGGATTAACCTTTTGTTTGCCTGACTATCTTTTGCTGATTCCCTAGTGTACAGTCTCCACATCACAGCCTTCCTGTACTCACCTTTTTCCTTGGTGCAGCAATCCTGAGGGCTGTGATCTAGGTTCAGCTTGCAGCAAAGAGCTCTGGGAACCATTAGGCTCCATGCACACTGAAGCTCAAAAAAGCTTTTTCTGGATGCCAGATTGCTGGCAGAAAACGCTGGTTGAAAAACTTGCTTTTAACAGCGTTTTGTACTAGCGTTTATGAGCGTTTATGAGCGTTTATTAGCGTTAGCGTTTATGGGCGTTTTCAATAAAAATACACAGAGGACACTCCAAAAATCCCACAGTACATTCCAAACTCCCACAATGCATTGAAAAAATAGAATGCCGAACACTAATTAACGTGCGTTTATGAGCATTTATAAGCGTTTATGAGCGTTTATCAGCGTTTGTCGTTTTTTGGCAGTGAAAAACGGCACTTTGAATGCGAATTTCTGGCGTTCAGAAAAAAGCCCATAAACTCCACTGCTCATTAAAGCTGAAAAACGTCCATGTGTGCATGGACACATAGGCTAACATAGAGTGGAGTTTATGGGCTTTTAAAAAAAACGCCCAAACTCCAATAAACTGCAGTTTATGAGCTCCAGTGTGCATGGAGCCTTAGGGCTTCCAGGCCATCTCCACAATCCAAAGTTCTGGTGAAGGCCAGCTGGTGCTTAGCCTTAGGTAAGGCCCCTATCAGCCACCAGAAGGAGGAGTTACCGTTACACCAGGAAAGATGCCAGTAGAGCTTGGCATATGATGGAAATCTGCTCCACTTCCCCACTTGCTACAAACTTTCTCAAAAATATTGGTTATGATCCTCAGAAGCTCCCATACCATGCAATCTCACATCAGGCCTAAACTAGTCAAAGTGACTATGTTTGGATCTTCTACGCCCTTGTACATCACGCAGCAGCTTCCAATGGAAAAAAAGTCAGATTGCCACAGCAGGTCAAGTGAAAATTAAAGTGGCTGTAATCCAGATTCATGAAATTTGAGCTGAGCACATATATCTTCAGTGTTTTCTTATCTCTCTTTGAAGTACTATGTCCCGTAGCTGTCTCCTGCTCCGTTCTTCTGTTATAAGCCTGATAACTTCTAACAAGTTCTCCAAGACGGGAGCTTGAAGTTTGTGTCAGGGAGGGAGCCATAAATAGATTAGAACAAAGCTGAACTATTCAGAGGCAAGCTTTGCCTATGTGAAGAGGTGGAGTGTGCCATTCCTCCAATCAGCTGTATCACAGTGTATAGCAAGACTCCACACCCACAGGTGAATCAGGAAGAGAAAATTCTAACATGATGTGAACTTTCTAAACAGTATATAAAGATGAAAACAGAAGATATACATGTAGAACTTATGTAGGGAGATTTAAATTAAATTAATAATGTGGCACTTACTCAAATAAATATGATAAATCTACAAATATTAAGGTGTATCACCTAGAATACTGTAAGTGTGTGTCGTGGTAATTTGGCTATATGCTATGCACACAACCCCATCTACTGCTGTGCTTCCAATAAGCACCCATTTCCGTCTTAATGATATAATGCTTTAGGTTACCTTCCAACACATTCATCCCAATGAACAGACTCAACCATCCTTCTACGTGCTCAGTTCCATGCTTCTGCCTCCCCCGAGGGCTCAACATCGACTTTTATTATCTCCCAAAGAATGACAAACAGGAAGTCCTGCCCCCAATAGGCAGGCACCTACTTAGTACAGAAAATGACATCACAGGAAATGACATACATTAAAGGGGAGGGCATTCACAAGAGGAAATGCACACGCCCCCTTTTAGTCAGTATGGAGCACAGACCATAGTGCTTTCAAAGTAAACAGTATGGGGTGAGCTCACTATGATTCTTAAAAGCTTGAGACAATCTGCGGGGACATTGCTACTGGTGTTGTTAACATACGGTACTAGTATATTAACAAGGCAGATACCAATGTCGACTCATTAAAGCAGATATGTATCCAAAAAGGATAACGTAGCCACACAGAGATAAAATAATATGTCTATCTCGTTATGTAGACTTCGCTTCTCTAATGCCCATATTCATTTGAAGGCAAGAAGCCCAGCGCATTGCGCTTGGTACCTACAAACATCCACAGACACAGAGAACACGTCTCAAATCCGATGAGAAGGTTTTCATACTGACTTTTTACCACTGGTCTCGATTTGACCCAAGTACGCTCTGCTAGAGCGCTCCTCGATCAAACCGGACACAGGGAGACAGATGACAAACTATAAAACACACATCCTAGAATAAAATGTTATACAATCAAATTTTCCACAACATGTGCAAATAAACAAAGTATAAATAATCCTTCATAAGCAATACAGTGCAATATTCCAAAAATGACACTTGAAGACGATACGGTGCAAATAACAATAAAATGTGATAAACTTTTCCTTCGATAATAAAGTGCAATCATTCCAAAGTGACAATACAGTGAATCAATGTGATAAACGTGCCTATTCATAAAGTTCTTATTATAAAAGGTGCTTGTGCAAAACAGCAGGGAGATCCAATTTGTCCAAATGATGCCACCATCTGTAGTGCTCTCGTCATTTGCCCCAGCCCCTCACCTTGGACAGAGACCCCTACAGGTCGAGTCAAGCCTCTGTATAAATGTATCTCCTGGTTCCACGTTGATCTAATCCTTTTTCCAGGGCCACCCAGCCAGATGATCAGTAACACAATGTGTCAGGAGGAGTCGGGTGACGTCACTTCCGGTTGTGGCAGAGACCGGAAGTTTCTTTGTTTGTGAAGCTGAACAGTGCTATTTTTAACTGTGAGTTACTACATTGTTGAAATACATTTTATTTTAATACTACACCATGGAGACCTTTCTTTATTGCATGTAAACTGCTGATGATGGGAAGGAAGAGCCTGTAAAGGAATTGACATCACTAGTGCAAGCCGTTGTTATCCATCTGGCTGGGTGGCCCTGGATACACCTTAATATTTGTAGATTTATCATATTTATTTGATTATTTCATTATTAGCACCGTGTGGGAACACCATTTATGTTGGCAGCTACTTAGATTTTTTTTATATTTATTTATTTGGTTAGCGCATTAGTACATACATTTCATGTAGGGAGATTTGTTTCATCTCTGTGTATCATCTGAGGCTGTTCACTTCACTGGGTATATGTGAGGGTCCATCCACTTTAACTTTTACCTGGATCAGTCGATACAACAAATAATCTACAAATTCACTCATTCTGAGTACTAAGTTGCCCTTAAAGGGAGACGTATAGCCAAAGCTATTTTGGCTATACTTCTCCTGGGGATCACGGGAGTGCAGTTCATTCTGCACTCCTGTGATGTCATTCAGCCAAGCCAGGCTCAGGAAAGATCCCAACTTTATAGTTGGGACCCACCCAAATGCCTGGACTGGCAGCTGGCTCAGGTTCTTAGTGAGCCACTGAGATCCTTAACCAGTCGCTTCTGCCCCCTCTTTTGGTTCTCAGTCTTAAGCTGCGTACACATGATCAGATTTTCTGACAGCAAATGTTGGATGTGAGCTTGTTGGTGGAAAGTCCGACCGCGTGTACGCTCCATCGAACATTTGTTGGCAGACTTTTCGCCAACAAATGTTGGCTAGCATGTTCTCAAATTTTCCACCAACAAAATTTTGTTGTCTGACTTTCCAATCATGTGCGCTCAAGTCCGTCTCACAAAAGTCCACACATGCTCGGAATCAATGCTCCCCAAACACAACATTAGCAGAAGGAGCCCAAAGGGTGGCGCATAACTACTGAACTTTTTATCGGCTCGCTGTACATCTTGTACGTCACTACGTTTGTTCGTTGGCCAACATTTGTGTGACCGTGTGTATGCAAGACAAGTTGGAGCCAACACCCTTCAAACAAAATTCCACGGTTTTGTTGTCGGAAAGTCTGATCGTGTGTACGGGGCATTAGAGTCGGCAAAGGGCAATGCTGCTTCCATCCTGACTTTTTTTTTTCTAGAGAGCATTATTCCTGGGCCAAGCTAGCAGGCAAGGCCCAGGTTTGAAAAAAGGCTGGTATGCCAAGAAGGGGAAGGATTGGTTCGACGACAACTTGGATAGTGAGGAGAGGGTTAGGAATCTACCCTTAGCAAAAAAACTGTTCTGCTCAGATGGTTGAATGGGGCCAAATGTCACAAAGGAAAGAGTCCAATAGACCTGGGGTAAAATCTGGATTGTGGCGTATGGGGGTTGTGCTGGTGCCTGAAAATGCACATATAACACCTAGGGGTAAACATAACCTAGATTTTTTTTAATGGGGAAACACACAAGAAAAAAAAAGTAATAAGAAGAAGGGGGGGGGGGGATTGTGGTGCAAGAGCTTATGGCTTAGAGTTGAGTAGGTCTTGTACAGCTTTCCTCAATCTTTTCAACACAGACACACCTAAAAATTACTATAGCTACAACTCTTGATACATTATTGTGATGGGAAATGCTCCTTACACTTGTGGCCATTGGAAAGAACGAGGAGGACACACCCAAAGAGCTCTCTCTGAGAACCAGCCTTTTTTCAAGCCTGGGCCTTGCCTGCTAGCTTGGCCCTGGAATAATGCCTGATCCTGGGGGAGGCCCTGGGAGGGATCCCCCTGATGACACGAGGCCTAGTGAGGAGGAGGAGGTGGAGGACCTGACTCTGGATCCAGGCCCTGGTGTGGATGCAAATGTCTACAGCCAAACGTTTAGGGGGCGATTGGAAGTGCTGAAGAAAAATGTAAAGTTTTGAAGGCGGAACACAAATCCTTCAGAGCCAAATACTGCCAGGCCTGAAGTAAAAATCGTTTGGCCATGAAGCCTGAGTTGCAGTTATTGGAAGAAAAGATGAAGAAACAATCTTTATTATTGGAAAAGCTGAAAGACAGAAGTGGAGCGTTTAAAGAAAAGTTTGATAATAAGAGAAGATTTGCCAGCCAGTCATCAGCAAGTTCCATGGTTCAGCAGCATCAGGTAATGGATGACCTGGGTCCATCTGCTCCCCCCATGTCAGGGCTTGGAATTGTCAGCAGCAACCAGCGAGGGGGTTGAGAGTGAGCACGGCACCCTGACCTGCTTCATCCAGCAGATGGAGTCACCCCTGAGAGCAGATAAACTTGCTTTTTCTGATGATCCATCAGAAGTCCCTGAAGATGAGCAGAGGAAATACAAACCAGCAAAGCCTTCCACTTCCAGCATGTCTGCTCCACCTGCTGTGGTGGCCGGTGTTCTGGCTGAGGAGCAGAAAGAGAAGGCCCTGTGCAAAGAGCTGCCTGCAGTCTCTGCTGTGAAAGATCCCTCTGCGGACATGGAAGGAAAACCCCTAACAGAGATGCCTTTGAACCATCAGAGGAATGCTGATGAACCTGCAGCAAGCACCCCGGACATGGATTTTGCTGATCATGTTTCTGCTGAGACCTGTAGATATGCCAGATGCTTGCAAACAGATTGCTTCACCTGAGCCTCCCTGTATTCCAGCAGAGCTGATTGATGCTGGTGGGGGAGGGGATCAGCATTTTGCACCATGTGCAGTGGAAGCCATGGATATCAATCTCACCTGTTGCAGTGTCAGATCAGCCTGCCTTATCCTCTGCTGAAAGTCCCATCCTGATGGAAGAGAACAGGCCATCTGAAGGTATAGGAGGTGCAAGGACCTTCGGCAGTGGAGTGGTTTGGTGCCAAAGGTGATTTTGAGGCAGCCCCTGATAAAATCTGTGACAATCCTGGTGCGTAACAAATCCATACCAGAGGATGATTTGATAGTATGGCTATGCCGATATGGTGAGGTCCTCGCTCCACTGCGGAAGGTCCTGGATGAACATGGGATATGGACAGGGTCCTGGACAGTGTCACTAAAATTGGGGGTGCTGGGCAATGTAGTTCAACACCTTCCCTGTTCAGCCTTTCCCCGTTCAGCTTTCTTATTATTGCAGCATCACCATCCTGTCCATCAATGGGAATTACACTTCCGGATGGGCTGAAGCCCTCAAAGCCTCCCTTCCCCTTTAACAAAAGGCTTCAGACGCACATGTCTGGAGCTCATACATCTCTGGGATGGTAAAAACAACAACTACTTATTTCATCTGTTTGTACGAGTTTTTACTTCTTCCTTCCTGTGCATTTTCCTTTAGAGAAAGAAGGCAAATTCACAATGGAACATTTCCTCTGTAATTAGGACACTTGCTGAAGAGGCATCTTTCACAAAAGCTTAAAAAAAAAACAGAAGGAAAAACCAAACGTGTTACAATGAGGCGTCATTAGTGCGATCGTCCCCGCGGCGTCCTGTGCCGCTCCAAACACATGCACAGCCCCGCCGCAAATAAAAAGGAGATGAATGGAATCAATGAATATTCTCAAAACAATATTTGTTTTGTACGGCTGTTTTTTTAATTTTATTTTTAATTGTGAAAACTTCCTTGTCTAAGTTATGGATCATTCTTGCATGACAAGATTACTATTTGAATTAAAAAAGTTTGTTAGTTGACGAGAAAATAGGAATACAATTAAAGTGGAGCTTCAGTCTCTCAGTCAACATTGACTATTTGAAATCCTTTATGCTGCTAGCATTAGGAAATAGATAGGAAAGTACACTACATTGTCAAAAGTATTGGGGCAGGCCTGGCTCGCAGTCTCCACTCTATGCAGCTATAACAGCTTCAAGTCTTCTGGGAATGCCGTCCACAAGGTTTAGGAGTGTGTCTATGGGAATGTTTGACTATTCTTCCAGAAGCGCATTTGTGAGGTCAGGCACTGATGTTAGATGAGAAGACCTGGCTCACAGTCTCCCCTCTAATTCATCCCAAAGGTGTTCTATCGAGTTGAGGTCAGGACTCTATGCAGGCCAGTCAAGTTCCTCCAACCCAAACTCGCTCATCCATGTCTTTATGGACCTTGCTTTGTGCACTGGTCCAAGTCATTTGGTGGGAGGGGGGATTATGGCGTGGAGTTGTTTTTCAAGAGTTGGGCCCTTAGTTCCAGTGAAGGGAAGTCTTAAGGCGTCAGCATACCAAGACATTTTGGACAATTTTGTGGGAACAGTTTGGGGATGGCCCCTTCCTGTTCCAACATGACTGTGCACCAGTGCACTAAAGCAAGGTCTATAAAGACATGGATAAGTGAGTTTGGGGTGGAGGAACTTGACTGGCCTGCACCTCAACCCGATAAAACAGCTTTGAATTAAAATTAAATTAGAGCAGAGACTGGAAGCCAGGCCTTCTTGTCCACATCAGTGCCTGACCTCACAAAAGCGCTTCTGAAAGAATGGTCAAACATTCCCATAAACACACTCCTAAACCTTGTAGACAGCCTTCCCAGAAGAGTTGAAGTTGTTATAGCTGCAAAGGTAGCCAACTCAATATTGAACCCTACGGACTAAAGCCTCATACACACGGTCGGACTTTGTACAAACTTTTCCGTGGACTTTTGTACAAAGGGCATGGTCCACAAGTTTGTATTGCATACACACGGTCTGACTTTTTGACAACAAACACGAACGTAGTGACGTCACAACGTACTGACGCCACTTCAAAAGAGGACGTTCAATGACTCCAGCGCCACCTTTGGTCAACTTCTGTATTGTAGTCTGATCTTTTGCATTGGTTCTGAGCATGCGTGTTTGTACCTTGTACAAAAGTCCGATGCTTTTGCATACACACGGTCGGACTTTGCTCCATCGGACTTTTGTTGCCAGAAAGTTTGTCCGTTCGCACAGCCAACAAAAGTCCGATGAAAACAGAAAAAGTTTGTGCGATGGAGTGTATACACAGTTGGATGTTGCTCCAAAACAGCTAATTTGCATGTTTGTTGTCAAAAAGTCCGACCGTGTGTACGTGCCTTAAGACTGGGATGGCAATATGTGTGTGTAAAGGCAGGAGTTCCAATATTTTTGAAAATATATTGCAAGCCAGAAAAAAAGAAAATGTAATGAAGCCTCTACATCTAAGGACTGGTAAACTACAATGTGCTTTTTTTTTTTTAGATGCTTTGTCTACTCACCAGCATTGCCACTCTTCTCTTTGCCTAGCCCCAAAATAGTGTCACACCATAGTCCATGCCCCAGTGAAGCTAAGCTTTGGGAATTTTGTAAAATAAATACCCTTGCAGTGGGGACCCCTGCATTGCAAGGGCTAAACACTAATGCCGCGTACACACGATCAGAATTCCGGCCAGAAAAAGACAGATGAGAGCTTTTCATCGGAAAATGCGTGTGTATGCTCCATCGGAATTTAGCTGTCCGAATATCCGCCAGCCAAAAATTGATAGCATGTTCTCAATTTTCCAGACGGAAAAACTTTCTATCGGTAATTACGATCGTGTGTATGCAATTCCGACATGCCAAAAATCACGCATGCTCAGATTCAACTAGAAGCTATTGGCTACTGGCTATTGAACTTCCTTTTTCTAGTCCCGTCATATGTGTCGTACGTTACCGTATTATAAACGATCGGAATTTGGTGTGACCGTGTGTACGCAAGACAGCTTGAGCCGAATTCCATCGGAATTCCGTCGGGAAAACCATCAGAGCTTTTTCCAACAAGAATTTTGATCGTGTGTATGCGGCATCAGTGGTTCTAAAGGCTATTTTTTTTTTACCTTAGGCCATTCTATGCCTTAAGGTGAAAAACCTTCTGGTGCAGCTCCCCTTATACATACATGAGCCGCATCTCGATCCAGCAATGTGCATGAGACCAGCGGCTATCCCGGGTCTCTCTCTTCTTATTGGCTCACACAGCAGCGGGAGCAGCAGTGAGCCAATAAGTAGAGAATGGGGGTGGGGGAAAGCTGCACACTGTGTGAATGGATAGAGCCTTGCTACTGGGGGCACTTGGCAGGGGAGAGGGGCCAGGACCACCAGCGGGGGACCCAAAAAGAAGTGGATTGGGATTGCTCTGTGCAAAACCATTGCACAGACTAGGTAAGTATGTTTTTTTTTCTGTTGTTATTGTTGTTTTAATTCTTTCCTTTACAATCACTTTAAAGCAGTAGTAAAGTTTGCTTTATGATTTTTTTTACCTACAGGTAAGCCTATAATAAGGCTTGTCTGTAGGTAAATGAATAAATGAATATGTCCTAAACAGGCACCATTTAGGAGATATTCGCACTGGATGCAGCCGGTGATGTCACTGGCACATGCTCTCTGAATGTCTGGCATACTGCTGGACCTTCAGAGCACCGTACTGGACCTTCAGAGCACCCACGTCAAAACTGAGGGCGGGAGTCACATCATCGCGACTCTGGCCACTCATACAGCTGGAGCCCAAAAACCCAGAAGAAAGACGGAGGGAAGATGGAAGTCCTATCAGAGGTGACATTGCACTACTGGAGGGCTTTATTCTAAGATAAGTATGCAATGCGGTGTGGTGAAAACCTGCTGAAGCAAGGGTTAAGCTTCTTCATCTATTCTTATGCCACATACACATGATCGGAAATCTTGTTGGAAAAAGCTCTGATGGTTTTGGCGATGGAATTCCGATGGAATTCGGCTCAAGCTGTCTTGCCTACACACGCTCACACCAAATTCCGATCGTTTATAACGTGGTGACATACAACGCGTACGACGGGACTAGAAAAGGGAAGTTCAATAGCCAGTAGCCAATAGCTTCTGTCTCATAGTTGAATCTGAGAATGCGTGATTTTTGACGTGTCGGAATTACATACACATGATCTGAGTTTTCGATAGAAAGTTTTTCCGTCGGGAAAATTGAGAACATGCTATACATTTTTGGCTGGCGAAAATTTGGACAGCGAAATTCCCATGGAGCGTACACACGGTCGCATTTTCCGATGAAAAGCTCTCATCGGTCTTTTTCTGGCCGGAGTTCCGATCGTGTGTATGTGGCATTAGATGTAACGAGCAGTTATCCCTTGCAATACAGGGGGTGGGGCACTGCATGGGTTTTTCTTAGAAATGTCCCTGAGTTCAGATTTCAAATAAAAATAGGAGCTGTATATCACCCCTGTACCACACATGACCTTAGTTGAACATCATAGTCCTACCGACCAACAATGCAAGTCGCCCTTGTACACACGGTCGGACATTCCGATGGACCATGTCCGATAGGACCGTGTTGTCGGATAATCCGACTGTGTGTGGGCTCCATCGGACTGTTTCTGTCGGAGTATCCGACGGACCAAGTTTTCCAGCTGGGCTATAAAATTTTCCGACAACATGATCCGATCGGACTTTGTTTCCCGATCATGCGTAGAGAATTCCGATCGGACAAAGTGCCACGCATGCTCAGATCAAATTCCTAGACCAAAGCTATTGGCTACTAGCCTGAACATAGTCCCGTCCTAACGAAATAACGTCATCACGTTAAGTACGATAGGATTTTCTGACAAATTTGTCCGACCGTGTGTATGCAACAGTTTCGGACAAAATCAGTCAGACAAAATCCAACGGATTTGGTTGTCAGAATGTCCGACCATGTGTACAACAGGGCCAGATTAAGAGCATCATGGGCCTGGTGCTAAGGATTTTGGTGGGCCATGAAAATAAATAAAATGAAAATGCACACAAGGGGGAGGTGATACCGAGGTAGGGAGCTGAGAGGGAGGGGAAAAGAGAGAGGGGATGAGAAAAGGGGGAATAGAGAGAGGATGAGAGCATAGTACATTACATGGGGGGGATAGCACAGTACATTGCAGATACAGCACATTTAATGGTGTGCAAAGCACAGCAAATTACATGGTTGGCACTGCCCAATACAGCACATTACAAGGTAGGCACAGCACATAACATGGTTGGTACAACACAGCACATTGCACGGTGGGCACAGCACATGACATGGCGGGCACAGCACGACATGGTGGGCACTGCATGACACAGCACAGCACATTACACTGTGAGCACAGCACATTAAATGGTGGACACCGCATATGACATGGTGAGCCCTGCACAACACAGCACATGACATGGTGGGCACAGCTGAGCACATTACATAGTGAGCACTGCACATTACAAGTGGGCACTGCACAGCCCATTATATGGTGGGCACAGCATATTATATGTTGAGTACTGCACATGGCATAGTGGGCACTGTATGACATTGTGGGCACTGCACAGCACATTAAATGGTGGAAACCGCACATGACACGGTGAGCCCTGCACACCACATTCCATTGGGCACATTGGTGGGCACTGCATGACACAACACAGGCAATTACATTGTGAGCACAGCATATTAAATAGTGGACACCACACATGACATGGTGAGCCCTGCACAGCACATTCCATTGTGGGCACTGCACGACACATGCCATGGTGGACAATGTACAGCACATTACATGGTGAGTACAGCACTTTACATGGTAGCCACTGCATGGCGCAGCACATGACATGGTGGGCACTGCACAGCAATTTACATGGTGGGCACTGCATGGCATAGCACATTTCATGGTGGGCAATGCAACTGCACATTACATGTTAGGACTGGCATATTACATGGTGGGCACTGCTGAACAGCACATTACACAGTGGGCACAACACACTACATGCTGAGCACAACACATGGCAGGGTGGGCACAGAACAGCACATGACATGGTCGGAACTGCACATGACATGGTGGGTAGTGCATGGAGCAGCACATTACATGTTGGGCACCGTACATTACATGGTGGGATCACTGCATGGCACAGCACATGACATGGTGGACACAGCAAATTATATAGCGGGCATTGCAATGCACAGCATATGACATGGTGGGCACTGCACATTACCTGGTGGGTACTGCAAGGCACAGCACGAAATAGTGGACACTGCACATCGAATGAAGAGCAATGCAACACACAGCACATTACATGGAGGGCACTGCACATTACATAGTGAGCACTGCAATGCACAGCAAATGACATACTGGGCAGAGCATATTACATGGGGGCACTGCAATGCACATGACATGGTGGGCACAGCACGACTTCGTGGGCACTGCAATTCACAGCACATGACATGGTGGGCACTGGACACAAGAGAGCACACTACATGGGGGGCACTGGGTACAAGAGAGCACATTACAGGGGGAAGCAGAAGTGTGTTCCCTAGCACAATAATTACATAACACCTCCCTGACAAATTGACTAACCTTATATCAGCAGCATGGGAGATGTCCTTCCTCCCGGGCTTCTGCTGTGAGGAGAACATCAGCGCCCCTCCCCCAGACAGCTCCCAGACACAGAGGATCTGTGTGAGTGTAACAGATCCTGTGATAGGAGTCACACATCTGCAGAGACTAACACTTGTCTCCTCCATGTGTGCAGTGCACAGAGGGCTCCTCTTCCTTCAAGAAGGCTACAGATATTGATAAGCCACTGGCATGGGCCTAAATTGAGGGAGGGGCCTGGAGCTTCAGCTCCACAAGCCCCTATGTTAATCCGGCCCTGGTGTACAAGGGCTAATACTTGAATGGACCCTGCATTGGCGGTTGAAGTCCTGAAGTCCACCAAAATTCATATTACACACAAAATGTCTTCTATTGCTCTGGGACCCTACTGGTTAGATCTCTGTGCTGAGTTCCTTGCTGGACTTGGTGTTTTTAATATTATGTAGAATGTAACAGGAGGAGGTGGAATACGCAAAGGAAGGAGAGAACATCCAAAACTCCAAGGTGGTCAGGAAATATGGCAGGGAGATCTTGCTGTCAGAGCATCCAAGATATACCTAGCACCCCCCCCCCTCCAAAAAAAACCTCTGAAGGTAGCTAGGAACCCTCTATGGTTTGGAGGACTTCAATTTTACATAAGAGCTGGATCTATGACTTTTTGCTGAACAATGAACAATGGGCACCAGTGTATTTTGAAAGGTTGACAGTTTATTTAAACACATAAACCCAGGGAGAGGGGGATTAGGGCACAAGATACCCAACAAGGAACCATGTGATGACTCTGAATCCTACTTACATGCATACAGAAAATGACCTGTAGGCCAAACAAGCACTCTGTATACAGTATGCAGTTGCAATAGACAAGCCCTACACATTTTCTGCCATATCCTTTTCTTGCATATACAGTGCCTTGTGAAAGTATTCGGCCCCCTTGAACTTTTCAACCTTTTGCCACATTTCAGGCTTCAAACATAAAGATATAACAATTTTATTTTTTGTGAAGAATCACCAACAAGTGGGACACAATTGTGAAGTGGAACGAAATCTATTGGATTTTTGAAACTTTTTTAACTAATAAAAAAATGAAAAGTGGGGCGTGCAAAATTATTCGGCCCCCTTGCGTTAATACTTTGTAGAGCCACCTTTTGCTGCGATTACAGCTGCAAGTCGCTTGGGGTATGTCTCTATCCGTTTTGCACATCGAGAGATGTTGCCCATTCTTCCTTGCAAAACAGCTCGAGCTCAGTGAGGTTGGATGGAGAGCGTTTGTGAACAGCAGTTTTCAGCTCTTTCCACAGATTCTCGATTGGATTCAGGTCTGGACTTTGACTTGGCCATTCTAACACCTGGATACGTTTATTTGTGAACCATTCCTTTGTAGATTTTGCTGTATGTTTGGGATCATTGTCTTGTTGGAAGATAAATCTCTGTCCCAGTTTCAGGTCTTTTGCAGACTCCAACAGGTTTTCATCTAGAATGGTCCTGTATTTGGCTGCATCCATCTTCCCCTCAATTTGAACCATCTTCCCTGTCCCTGCTGAAGAAAAGCAGGCCCAAACCATGATGCTGCCACCACCATGTTTGACAGTGGGGATGGTGTGTTGAGGGTGATGAGCTGTGTTGCTTTTACGCCAAACATATCGTTTTGCATTGTGGGCAAAAAGTTGGATTTTGGTTTCATCTGACCAGAGCACCTTCTTCCACATGTTTGGTGTGTCTCCCAGGTGGCTTGTGGCAAACTTTAGACGAGACTTTTTATGGATATCTTTGAGAAATGGCTTTCTTCTTGCCACTCTTCCATAAAGGGCAGATTTGTGCAGTGTACGACTGATTGTTGTCCTATGGACAGACTCTCCAACCTCAGCTGTAGTTCTCTGCAGTTCATCCAGAGTGATCATGGGTCTCTTGGCTGCATCTCTGATCAGTCTTCTCCTTGTCTGAGCTGAAAGTTTAGAGGGACGACCAGGTCTTGGTAGATTTGCAGTGGTCTGATACTCCTTCCATTTCAAAATGATCGCTTGCACAGTGCTCCTTGGGATGTTTAAAGCTTGGGAAATCTTTTTGTATCCAAATCCGGCTTTAAACTTCTCCACAACAGTATTACGGACCTGCCTGGTGTGTTCCTTGGTCTTCATGATGCTCTCTGCGCTTTCAACAGAACCCTGAGACTATCACAGAGCAGGTGCATTTATACAGAGACTTGATTACACACAGGTGGATTCTATTTATCACCATCAGTCATTTAGGACAACAATGGATTATTCAGAGATCCTCGCTGAACTTCTGCACTGAAAGTAAAGGGGCCGAATAATTTTGCACGCACCACTTTTCAGTTTTTTATTTGCTAGAAAAGTTTAAATTATCCAATAGATTTCGTTCCACTTCACAATTGTGTCCCACTTGTTGGTGATTCTTCACAAAAAATTAAAATGTTATATCTTTATGTTTGAAGCCTGAAATGTGGCAAAAGGTTGAAAAGTTCAAGGGGGCCGAGTACTTTCGCAAGGCACTGTATCTCTTCTGTACTCTCTTCCAGCAGACAAAGTTGACCTCTGGTGCTTCAATCCAGATTCCAGCTTCTAGCCTCCAAAATATGTTCTCTGGCCAGGAAGTACAAGCTTTCACGCCCCAAACTCAGGGCTTCCTTGTCCAAGCACAAGATACCCAAAAAAATAACCACATGCTGACACCAAATCCTACTTATAGCCATAAAGAAAAGGACCTTAAAGCCAAACCAGCACTCTGTTAACTGCCTTGAAAAAGTCTTCATACCATTTCCACAGTTTGTCATGTTACAACCAAAACCCTACATGTATTTTATTGGGATTTTATGCGATAGACCACCACAAAGTAGCACATAATTGTGAAGTGGAAGGAAAATGATAAATGCTTTTCAAGTTTTTTTTTATAAATAAAAAAGTGTGGCATGCATTTGTATTCAGCCCCCCGGAGTCAATACTTTGTAGAACCGCCTTTCGCTACACTTACAGCTGCAAGTCTTTTTGGGGATGTCTCTACCAGCTTTGCACATCCAGAGAGTTTAATGTTTGCCCAGTCTTCTTTGCAAAATAGCTCAAACTCTGTCAGATTGAATGGAGAGCGTCTGTGAACTGCAATTTTCAAGTCTTGACACAGATTCTCAATTGGATTTAGGTCTGGACTTTGACTGGTCCATTCAAACACATGGATATGCTTTGATCTAAACCATTCCATTGTAGCACTGGCTGTATGTTTAGGGTCATTGTCCTGCTGGAAGGCGAACCTCTGCGTTAGTCTGGAGTCTTTTGTGGTTTTTCTTCTAAGATTGCACTGTATTTGGCTCCATCCATCTTCCCATCAACTCTGACCAGCTTCCCTGTCTCTGCTGAAGAAATGCATCCCCACATCATGCTGCAACCACCATGTTTCACAGTGGGGATGGTGTGTTCAGGGTGATGTTCAGTGTTTTTTTCGCTTTTAGGCCAAAAAGTTCAATTTTGGTCTCACCTGACTAGAGCACCTTCTTCCACATGTTTGCTGTGTCCCCCACATGGATTCTCGCAAACTGCAAATAGGACTTATAGCTTTCTTTCAACAATGACTATCTTCTTGCCACTCTTCCATAAAGGGCAGATTTGTGGAGAGCACGACTAATAGTTGTCCTGTGGACAGATTCTCCTACCTGAGCTGTGGATCTCTGCGGCTCCTCCAGAGTTATCATGGGCCTCTTGGCTGTTTCTCTGATGAATGCTCTCCTTGCCCAGCCGGTCAGTTTAGGTGGACGGCCATGTCTTGGAAGGTTTGCAGTTGTGCCATACTCTTTCCATTTTCGGATGATGGATTGAACAGTGCACCGTGAGATGTTTAACCACTTGCTTACTGGGCACTTAAACCCCCCTCAGTCCCAGACCAATTTTCAGCTTTCAGCGCTGATGCACTTTGAATGACAATTGCGCGGGCATACAACACTGTACCCAAATTAAATTTTTATCATTTTTTTCCCACAAATAGAGCTTTCTTTTGGTGGTATTTAATCACAGCTGGGAGTTTTATTTTTTGCTAAACAAACAAAAAAAGATGCAAAAAAAATAAAAAATCATGTTTAATAGTTTGTTATAAAATTTTGCAAACAGGTCATTTTTCTCCTTCATTGAAGTGCGCTGATGAGGCGGCACTGATAGGCTGCACTGGTGGGCACTGATAGGCTGCACTGGTGGGCACTGATAGGCTGCATTGGTGGGCACTGATAGGCTGCACTGGTGGGCACTGATAGGCATAGTTAAGGCGGCACTAATAGGCACAGATAAGGCGGCACCGATGGGCACAGATAAGGCGGCACTGATGGGCAAAGACGGGCACAGATAAGATGGCACGGATGGGTGGCACAGATGGGTGGCACGGATGGGTGGCACTAAGGGGCACTGATAGGTACCACTGATAGATGGGACTGCTGGGCACTGATAGGTGGCACTGATAGGTGGCTCTGATAGGTGGCACTGCAGGGCACTGCTGGGCGGCACTGCTGGGCACTGATGGGCGGCACTGCTGGGCACGGATATGTGGCACTGGGGTGCAGCACCTTTGTTTTTAGCAGACTGTGGGCACTGCTGGGTGGCACTGTGGGCACTGCTGGGTGGCACTGCTGGGTGGCACTGTGGGCACTGCTGGGTGGCACTATGGGCACTGCTGGGTGGCACTATGGGCACTGCTGGGTAGCACTGACAGGGGGGACACATTGTTTATTTAGGCAGGCAAAGCAGGGGGCAGGTGGGCACTGGCAGGGGGCAGGTGGGCACTGGCAGGGCTGGCCGTGATTGGGACTGATGTCCCGATCACGGCCGCCGGTGATCGGCTCTTTTTTTTTTCTCCTCGCGCTGTCAGCGCGAGGAGGAATAATAGCCGATTACCGGCTCCGTTATATCACATGATCAGCTGTCATTGGCTGACAGCTGATCACGTGATAAGGGGTCGGGATCGACCCCTTGCTCGGATCGTTGATCAGGCGAGTCTCGTAGACTCGCCATTCACAGAGCGCGCCGCGCGCGCCCCTCAGGGGGCGCGCAGGGCGCTCGTGCACGGGACTACGTCTATTGACGTCGTCCCGGAAAAGGAGATCCGCGCTGTAGCCGTCATTTGGCTATAGCGCAGATCTCAAGTGTTTAAAGGTTGGGATATTTTCTTATAACCTAACCCCGCTTTAACCACTTCAATACAGGGCACTTTTCCTCCCCTCCCTGTCCAGGCCAATTTTCAGCTTTCAGCGCTGTCGCTTTTTAAATGACAATTGCACAATCATGCAACACTGTACCCAAACAAAATTTGTATTGTTTTGCTCCCACAAATATAGCTTTCTTTTGGTGATATTTGATCACCACTGGGGTTTTTATTTGTTGCTAAACAAATAAAAAAAGGCAGATTAAAAAAAAAGTGTTTGTTAGAAAATTGTGTAAATAAGCAAGTTTTCACCTTCACTGACGGGCACTGATAAGGCAGCACTGATGGGCACTGATGAGGCTGCACTTAAGGGCACTGATAAGGCAGCACTGATGGGCACTGATGAGGTGGCACCAATGAGGGGGCACTGATGATGGGCACTAATATGCAGCACTGATGGGCACTGATAGGCGGCACTGATAAGTGGCACTGATATTCAACACTGATGGGCACTCATAGGTGGCAATGATGGGCACTGATAGGTGACACTGAAGGGCTGCACTGATGGGTACTTATGGGTGGCACTGATTGGCACCGATAGGCGGCACTGATGGGCATGGATGAGCACTGATAGGTGGCACTGATGGACATTGATGGGTGGCACTGATGGACACTGATAGATGGCACTGATGGGCATCACTGATAAGGAGACACTGGCAGGCATTACTAATGGGCACTGATTGGCATAATTTATGGGCACTGATTGGCATAGTTTATGGGCACTGAGTGGCATCCCTGGTGGTCATGGGTGGCATACCTGGTGTTCATCAGTGGTGGGCATCCCTGGTGCTCTTATTGGCATCCCTGGTGGTCCTGGGTGGGCATCCTCGGGGGGGGGGCTGTGCTGATAATCAGCACAGACCCCCCCGTCAGGAGAGCAGCAGATCAGCTCTCCTCTAGTTGCGTCTGTCTGTCTCCATCAGAGGCTTTTTACCTAGATCAGTCTTGCGGCTTGTTATCCCGACCGCCCGGCCGCCATTCTGCTATAAAGGGAAGTGGTTAAACTTCTCCACAACTTTATCCCTGACCTGTCTGCTGTGTTCCTTGGCCTTCATGATGCGGTTTGTTCATTAAGGTTCTCTAACAAACCTCTGAGGGCTTCACAGAACAGCTGTATTTATACTGAGATTAAAACGCACAGTGTGGACTCTATTTACTAATTAGGTGACTTCTGAAGGCAATTGGTCCCACTAGATTTTAGTTAGGGGTATCAGAGTAAAGGGGGCTGAATACAAATGCACGCCACACTTTTCACATATTTATTTTGAAAAAAAATTTGGGAAAGCCATTTATAACTTTCCTTCTACTTCACAATGATGTGCCACTTTGTGTTGGTCTATCACATAAAATCCCAATAAAATAAATTTACGCTTTTGGTTGTAACATGACGAAATGTGGAAAATCGCAAGGGGTGTGAATACTTTTTCAAGGCACTGTAAGAAGCCAGGGGAGGGGGGTGACAAACGAAACCCGCCAAGGCTCCGCCTATCACTTTTGTGCGGACTGCCCCTTTAACAGCGTATCCCAGAACGCTACTTGGGTAATCAACACATTCCTTTGAGCTTTCTGTCCATAATTACATTCATCTTTGACAGCCTTGCCCCAGACATTTATGTCAGGGGGCGCCCAAAAGAACGCTCTCCTTCAATCTACCGCGCGAACCTCACGCCTTTTTTTTTTTGCTGCCTCGAGCACTTTGGATTTGAAGGCGGTTAATAATTATTCTGCGTTGATATGCAGTATCTGGAGGAATCCTAGCAATGTGCGGAAGGGACTCGCAGCTTATGGCAGGTGGGCCGGCTGCGGATTTGACGGCCCGCAGGCGTCATTATTTCCAATAGTATTATATACAGAAGTGTAATCGAGCCTGTCTCAGCAAGCGCCAAGAAAAAAAATCTTATGACGGGATAACGAGTGACACCCAACCACCCCCCCCCCTCCCCCCTCCGCCCCTCCATAAGGGGTTAGCGCTGAGAGGGACAAAACAGTAAATGATGGGTAGATGGATCGTTATATAGTCCTCCGAGCGATCCTACTGCCGTGACCCGTGTCATTGTAAAATGAGATGTAAAGCTGGAGCCTTTTAAGCGTCGCCATGGCGATAGAACACAAGACCTGAACTAGAGACACATTTATTTTATTCTACTTATTCGTGAAGTGCTTTTCCATGACAGAGGAACTTAACCCCTTTATGACTGTATATATATCTTTTTTTTTTTTTTTTTATACCTTGGGGACTAGAAATTCTGTTTAGAAGGTTTTAAAATATACATTTTCTTTGTTAATTGCTTCACTTTGGTATATTATTTCAGACTCTCCGTCCTTTAACCGCTTGCGGACCACCCTGCACACATATACTGCGGCAGGGCGGCCGCTCTGCGCCACTCCTGGGTCTGGGGGTGGCGAGCGTGCGCTTGCCAGCGACCCGCTCTCGCTGTGTCATGAGGGCCACGTACCTGATATGAGACCGAAGTAGTGGGGAGGCCTCCCTTGCACCTCGGGTCCTTAAAGCTGCTGGAGATGGAGACAGAGACTTGACGGGGACACCGAGTTGCAGGGGT
Organism: Lithobates pipiens; assembly: GCF_037356315.1. Classification (NCBI taxonomy): domain Eukaryota; kingdom Metazoa; phylum Chordata; class Amphibia; order Anura; family Ranidae; genus Lithobates; species Lithobates pipiens. The sequence goes on from NW_027507785.1 coordinate 310,167,677, forward strand.
GCTAAGCGAGCGGAGCACCGTGCAAGCCTTAGTCCAAGATCCGAGCCGAGGTCAAGTCCAGTTGGGCAACGAAGCATAAAAGCGTTAATCGGAAGAAGAACGGTCAAGATCCAAGCCACGGTCAGTTCCAATCTGGCAGCTGAGTACAAAAGGGGCAAAGAAGTAGAATGGCTAAGGTACTAGCACAGTAATAACAGATAATCCAGCTATTTGGCAGTGTCTGGGCTGGGCTTATATAGGGAAATTTGAGGTCACTTCCTGTGCGCCTCCTGGGCATTTTCCCACCTTATTCCATCAGGTTGATGTCACTTCTTGTGCACCTCCTGGGTATTTTCCTGCCTTTTTCCATCAGGTTGAGGTCACTTCCTGTGCACGTCCTGGGCATTTTCCTGCCCTTTTCCATCAGGATGATGTCACTTCTTGTGCGCCTCCTGGGTATTTTCCTGCCTTTTTCCATCAGGTTGATTTCACTTCTTGTGCGCCTCCTGGGTATTTTCCTGCCTTTTTCCATCAGGTTGATTTCACTTCTTGTGCGCCTCCTGGGTATTTTCCTGCCTTTTTCCATCAGGTTGAGGTCACTTCCTGTGCGCGTCCCGGGCCTTTCCTGCCCTTTTCCATCAAGTCTTCTGCACAGTTGCGGGTTGGTGCCCTGAGGCATCTTTGGCACATGCTCAGTTGGCTCATGTATTTCCTCTTGTAGCAACATGCCATTGGTGCATGCGTAGTAAGCCGTGGACTCTTACACGCTATGATTGGACACACCGGCAGCCAATCAGAGTGTCCCTATCCCTGTACATTGTGTCTCATTAAGATGCTACTCTATTATATAAGGTACCCATATAGCGCTGTCAATTTACACAGCGCTCTAAACATACATCATATCAGTCCCTACCCTCAAGGAGCCCACAAGCCAAGGTCCCCAACTCACATTCATATACTAGGGCCAATTTTGGACAAAAGCCAATTAACTTAACAACATGTCTTTGGAGTGTAGAAGGAAACCGGAGTACCCAGAGGAAACCCACACAGGCACAGGGAGAACATGCAAACTCCAGGCAGGTTGTGTCATGTTTGGGATTCGAACTAGTGACCCTTTTATAACTGCTAGGTGAGAGTGCTACCCACTACAACACTGTGCATGCAAAGGTAGGTGTCCCAATACTTTTGGTAATATAGTTTAGAACAGATAGCACCACCCTTCAGGGCACTTTAGGCATGTTATTTTGACTTTTCCATAATAAATTGACTCTATCCATTTTTTGGTGTTGGCAAAATTGGAGTTGGCAAGTAAAATCTAAAAGGAAAAGGTAGATGCAGTTCTATAACTGTTGAATGTGGAACTTTTGTTTTTTTGTTTTTTTGGAGTTCTCTTTATTTCCATCAACTTTTCTCAAGGTCTTTATAACACCGTCCATACAACTGCAATGTGCCGAACAAGGAGCATTCCGTACCCACAGCTGTGTGTCCTTTCCACAACTCCTAATTAAATTCCTAAATCTCATGTATTAATACCTACGTACAGGTCGCTTTTTATTTTCCCTCGGCGATGGTTAAAATGTTTTTATTGATTTCGGCAGAAAGCTACGCACAAAACAAAGATTGTTTCAGAGGCTCACGCTGACGGGTCTGAGAGCCGGAATTTGAAATAAATGGGTCACAATGGGAAGGAAGAAGAAAGAGTGTGCGAGTTTTCATTCGGAAGGCGTCAGAACATCACGCTCCCAGAACCTCGCGCAGGATTTAATTGCGTGCTTGCACAGAAAGGCTGTGCATTGGGTATGATTTTGTGCCAAAACTTCCCACATACAGTAATAAATGTCACCCAGAACTCCTACCTGAGATGAAATGACTGAATGGATACGATGTGTCAGTTCATTGGAGTTTGTGAACGGTCTTCTCTTAGGAATCGGTTGCAATAGAATGACACTCCAGAGGCAGTGACTGTTATCGAACCGTTATAGTGCTCCGCACCTGCCTTAAAAAATCTTTTTTTTTTTTTGACAGTTAGTGGCTTCCATAATAGGTCATATGAGAAAAAGTGCCAACACAGCCTTTAAAGTGTATGAAAAGCCATTTTTTTAGTGTTGGATAGAAAGGAGCAGTTTTGAAACCACAGTCAGTTTTTTCTTGCTGTCTCCACATTTTTTTTTTCAGTTGTCAGGACAGGAATTTCGGGGAAATCTTCCAATGAAGACTTCTGTTTTGGTGAAACTGTCCAAGAGGTGATTTCTCCTCACTTTGGAAAGTTCTCACCTGAGATGGCATTAGATACACTACGGAGGATGCCAAATCTGACAATTTAAAATGCACACACAAAAGGTATAGCACAATGATAAGAACGTCTCTCTGTTCTTTCTTTGTTATAGTCACTTACCTGCCTCTCTTCATCATCGGTCCCTTCTCGGACCCCTGTGGCCATGGACACCTCTGGGTATTCCCAAGGGTCCTCTGGCCATGTCATGTGAAGCGGCTGGGCCACATTACCCAGAAGTCTGCTACCAGTTCAGTGACTGTGGTCCAGTGTGCTATCAGTCCAGGCTGCCGCAGTCTAGCCCACTGCCAGTCCAGTCCACCACCAATCCAGTCTGCTACAGTCCAGTCTGCTACCACTTCAGTCACTATGGTCCATTGCTCTAGCAGTTCAGTCTGCTACCAGTACGGTCTGCTACCAGTACGGTCTGCTATAGTCCAGTCTGCTACTAGTCCAGCCACTGTGGTCCAGTCCGCTACCAGTCCAGTCACTATGGTCCAGTCTGCAACAGTCCATTCTATTACAGTCCACTTCAAGAGGAAGTAAACCCTGATGGGTTTACTTCCTCTTTCATTCCCTGCAAAGGTAAAGCATAGTGGACTACTATGCATCGCATAGTAGTCCATTTTGTGCCACTTACCTGACACAGGAGCCAGCGAAGTCACCGCTGTCCCCTGTCCACCGCTGTCATTCGGCGAAGCCGCAATGACGGCACTCCCACGCATGCGCAGGGAGCCGACACGCGCAGCATCGCGTGGCATCTTCACCATTGACAATGCCGCGCTCAGTGCGCCTGCGCGCCGCTGTCTACGGCGCATGTGCCGTAGATAGCGGTGCCTGTCTTCGGGCAAATATCTCCTAAACCGCATAGGTTTAGGAGATATTTCTTGGACCTACAGTTAAGCCTTAATCTAGGCTTACCTGTAGGTCAAAGTGGTTTGTAAGGGTTTACAACCACTTTCATTGCCAGTCCAATCTCCTACCAATCCAGTCTACTACAGGCCAATCTGCTACATTCCAGCCACTACTTTCCAATCTGCTACAGTCGAGACTGCTACCAATCCAATCTGCTACAGTCAAGTTTTCAGCAAATTCTGTCCACTGCCAGTCCAGTCCACTGCCATTCCAGTCTGTGGTCAATCCAGTCTGCTACAGCCTACCCACTACTGTCTAGTCTGCTATTAGTCCAGTCCACTGCCAGTACAGTCTTGTCGCAATAACCTGTAATGCAGGTGGTCAGAAACAATAGCTAGCTTCTGTGTTCTTCACCTTTAGCAGCCCCCTTTTCCTTAAGGCAAGCAGGCCTACTGGTAATCGGTTGCCCCAAGACTTATACAAAGTGCTATAGCACCTGGCCACCACGCCAGGGCATGAGTGAAACAGGCAATTTTGGTTGGCAGACAGGCAGAGTGGTTCAATGACAGTCCAGGTACAAGGCAGGCAAGGTTCAGAATAGTTGTGGTCAATCCATAGTCAAAAGGCAGGCAGAGTTCAGAGAATAGTCGATATCCAATCCAAGGTCATCAATAAGGAAATCCAATCTAGCAGAGCAGGGCAGACAAACAAGAAGACTGGAACACATATTACACATGCTATCACAAGCATGAGACTGTAGGCTTGGCTAGCTTAAATCAGGTTTGGTCTCCACCCTGAGACTGGCCCAGGGCTGGACTGGGACAGAAATTTGGCCCTGGACTTCATCCAGACAGGCCCACTTACATTTTGAGTGTCCCATCAGCACCCCCTTACATCAGAGTGTCCCATCAGCACCCTCTTACATCAGAGTGTCCCATCAGCAGCCCCCTTACATCAGAGTGTCCCATCAGCACCCTCTTACATCAGAGTGTCCCATCAGCAGCCCCCTTACATCAGAGTGTCCCATCAGCACCCTCTTACATCAGAGTGTCCCATCAGCACCCTCTTACATCAGAGTGTCCCATCAGCAGCCCCCTTACATCAGAGTGTCCCATCAGTAGCCCCCTTACATCAGAGTGTCCCATCACCAGCCCCCTTACATCAGAGTGTCCCATCAGCACCCCCTTACATCAGAGTGTCCCATCAGCAGCCCCCTTACATCAGAGTGTCCCATCAGCAGCCACCTTACATCAGATTGTCCCATCAGCACCCCCTTACATCAGAGTGTCCCATCAGCACCCCGTACATCAGAGTGTCCCATCAGCACCCCCTTACATCAGAGTGTCCCATCAGCAGCCCCCTTACATCAGAGTGTCCCATCAGCACCCCCTTACATCAGAGTGTCCCATCAGCACCCCGTACATCAGAGTGGCCCACTGAGCCATCGGCCCACCGGGAAACTCCCTGTAGTCCCGATGGCCAGTACATGCCTGGACTGGCCACATCAATGACATTGCAGGGGACATACAGATAAGGAGAATGCAACAGCCAAAACCAGGATACTGGAATGAGGAGCAGGAGCTATAGACACTCCTGCCAAGTCCATTGCTGGTCCAGTCTGCTACCAGTTTCATCATTACCAATACAGTCTGCTATCATTCAGTCCTGCTACAGTTCTGTGTCCTGCACACTCCTACCAGTAAAGCTTGCTGCCAGTCCAGCTCCCAGTATGGTTCCGCTGCCAGTCTTACCACCAGCTTTACCTAGTCCCTACTCTACGTAGCTAAATTTTCAGCTCTCCAGGTACCAACCCAACTCTGCATCTGTAAATACTTGTTCGGTAACCTGGAGGGTAGCTTGCAGTTAAGTCCAGCTCCTGTGAGGAAGTCCCTGGTAGAACACCAGCCATCCCTTAGCCCCTGTACACACGGTCGGAGATTCTGCCAACCAAATCCGTCGGATTTTGCCCGTCGGATTTAGTCTGACGGATTGTGTCCGAAACTGTTGCATACACACGGTCGGGCCAAGTTGGCGAAAAATCCGATCTTTCAGAACGTGATGACGTAATTTCGTTACAATGGGACTACATTCAGGCTAGTAGCCAATAGCTTTGATGTAGGAATTTGATCTGAGCATGCGTGGCACTTGGTCCGATGAAAATGCTCTACACATGATCGGATTAGGTCCGTCCGGCCCAGTTGGTCGGGAAATATTTCCAACATGTTGGAAAATTGGGTCGGACGGAGATTCGGACAGAATCAGTCCGATGCATACCACACACAGTCGGATTATCCGACGACACGGTCCGATAGGACACATTCCGACGGATTCTCCGACCGTGTGTACAAGGCTTAAGAGTTCACCCTCGTGCAAAGCAATTATAACAAAGAATTGGGTCTACTTCTGTGCCATGTAACAGCTCAAGGTTAGGATCTACACTTACAGGTCATGACACTCTTTCTCATAATGCATTATATTGCCAAATGTTTGTGGACACCTAGCCATCACACCTACACTATATTGAAAAATCTTTGTGGACACAGCCCCCTCCCCCAGATAATACAATTAAGGTACTGCTAAAACCAAAGGGTATAAAGACATTTTAGACAACTGTGTGCTTCCAACTTTGTGGTAACATTTTGGGGAAGGTTCCAGCATTGTTTACAAAGCCAGCCCCACAAAGACATAGTAACATAGTTGGTAAGGTTGAATAAAGACACTGGTGTATCTGTGTGCATTTGGCTGATTTGGAAAAAATCCTACCAGACACACTCCAAAATAATGTGGAAAGCCTTCCTTGAAGAGTGGAGGTTGTTATAGCTGCAGAGAAGTGCAAGCGGCCAGCAAGGCAGGGGGTCAACTCCATGTTAACACCCACAGTTTTGGAGTGGGATGTCCAACAAGCTCATTTAGGTGCCATCAACATTGTTCGTATGGACCTTCATAAAAAAAAAACCTACAGCTCCAACTTATTGTTGAAGCTTCCAATGACAGAACAAAGCAGTGAGATGCATTTGCTGTGTAGTCATCGACAACCAATCAGACCCTTATCATTTCCAGCCTTCATTTTAAGAAAAGACAGCTGGGATCTAATTTGATTGTTTTTGATTTCCCAGGCCTACACCATTTTGAGTCTGCAAACAGCAATACTATGTCCAGAGGAGACAATTAGGTCCTAGTATCAAAGTCATCATGAAGAGATGATGAGCTCCCGCAGTTTGCACATTGCTCACTGTCTTATTGAAAAAGCTCCAGTGTCTTTGTCAGAGAAGTAAAGTTGTCCTGCTGATACATTTTAGCCTTATACGTGACAATGAGATTGTGAAAACATTGCTCTTGTTGCGACTCCCGGCTGTGTTTCCACACGTGGCACTCACTGTATTTCATTTCTTCCCCACATATTTCTCTCTTTTCATTTTCTCGAGTCCTGATCTAACCTTGACTGTGTTGTTCCTCGAGAAATATGAGAAATCAATAGACTTGTGTTGGCTTCATGATGATATCCAGAGAAGACAGACGCACAACAACCTGCATAAGTCATTTAACCTCGCCTCTGCTGGAGAAACTCACAGGAAATGCTGGGTCACGAGCTGATAAATGGCGCTATAATTAAGAGACAACCTTCCTGTGTTCAGGGCTAGTAAAATTAAAAGGTCCGTCCACCCGGAATTGAGTCTCTTACCGATTTCTCAAATCCATGGGGAAATATAAAACCCACTATATATATATATATATATATATATATATACTGTGAGGGGTTAGCTCGGTAGCGGGTGTGTGTGACCCCCTGGATGGGTTCACAACACAAAATCAGGCACAGCAGACAGCGGTGTAGGTTCAAAAAACAAAAGATCCGGTTTATTTCTGCTACATGCAGTGATACATAAACAGCCAAACAAAATAAAACAAGAAAATAAATCCTGGTCAGCTTGACCTCTAACTACACACGTAGACTCCCTGTCTAACAACTGGGTGCAGCCTTGTGCTGCCCCAGTCCCTGTCTCTATTGTAGGGGTTTGCCACACAGGCGTTAACTCACCGCACAGAACAGATCTCAGACTCCCCAGTCTATACACACAAAACTGGTTCCAGGATGGAGCATCTCCCTATGCATGCTGGGGTTTTTTGTAGAGGTCTTAATGAGCCCACTTACTACAGCTGGGCTCATTAACTCTTCCCCTCTAATTGTAAAAGTCTGCATACAGCCTGAATCTAGGACACACATATTTCCCATCCTGAATACAACCAGGTGATTTTACCTGCGTGCTGCCACAATATATATATATATATATATATATATATATATATATGGTCATACATATGGCAACTGTCAGTCAACGAATTTCTATCCACCAGGAATAGCATATACAATGGCAATTAATTGCCAGAAACAAAGCAATATACCACCCATGAGTTTAATTGACCACCATTATTTTGGTTGCTTATGAAGTAAAAGCAGGAAAAAACTATGACAATGTCTTTGAGAGCAATTTACATTTTTCCACTGGGTTTGGCGCAATTTTAATCCTATCTGCATGCCAAGAACCCACCATTTTGTGTCTTTGATTGCTTTGGTTGTTTCAGCAACAAAACAATGGATTCAAAAGTTTAAACATTTTATCAAATTTCGAGTTGTAAAGCTTGTTTCCAGCTTAAGCCACTCTATAATTTTATGACCATTTTTACCACCCCCTCACCTCATTGTAAAACCCACTTCTCTAACATTGTTATTCCAATTGCAGATATGCTTTAGGTCCATTTAAATTTGTGTGGTGTGTCAACATGTGTTATTTGTTGAAATAAATTGCCTGAGTATACATTCTAATGTGGATACGCACCATTTTCAGCAACACACAGCATTGCACTACCATGCATTGTGGTACGCTTCAAAGCAGATTCATTGCCGTAGTGCATTAGGGTACCATTCAAAATAAATGGCACTGCAATGCTTGTAACATCACTTGTTGTAGTAGTGTGTACCTTACCGCAATCCAGAAGTGTAAATGGGCCCTTGGCATTTTGGTAAACCTTTGCGTATCAGTACTGCTTGGGCCTAGAAGAAGTGGGTAGACACCAAAAAGCTAGTTCTGATCAGTCAGTCCAATTTAAAACAAAGTTTTATATAAAGTGCTCAGTTGTGCTGTTACACTTTGTTTTTACACTGGTACACGAAGTGCATTATTATGGCTACAGTCACCCTAAAGATACATTGTCAGCTTTCCCATGCAGAGTAAGGTGACAGTATTTCTAAAAAGGGCATCTCCCAGACCCCACACCCTCACCTCACCAGTGATCCCTTGTAGCTCCTAGCTCCACCACAGCTGATGAGAACACCTGGCCCTTCTGGGTATGAAGGACCACAGACACTGTGTATACTGTAAATGGAAGGTCAACTTTACTTAAAGTCCACCCAAACAACAATGCTTAAAAAAAAAAAGGAAAATACAGGCATACGCCACTTTTAAGTACACAATGGGGTTAATTTACTAAAGCTGGAAAGTGCAAAATCAGGCTCCCTTCTGCATAGAAACCAATGAGCTTCTAACCTTGGCTTGTTCAATTAAGCTTTGATAATACAACCTGGAAGCTCATTGGTTTCTATGCAGAAGTGAGCCCGATTTCTCACTTTCCAGCTTTAGTAAATAAACCCCATTGTGTACTTAAAAGTGGGGTATGCCTGTACTTAGCTCACCCCAGGTTCCAGAGTTTCCCAGTTGTGTGTAGGTTTCAGCTTTAGCTACTGGGGGTCCTTAAACAAACATTTTCAACAGGCTGTAAAGGCTGGTCACAAATATGTATATATATTGTTAAGGAAATTGTAAATTCTGTATAAAATTGTATTATTTTTTTGTATTGTTTTCCTATGTTTTGCACAATGCATTCATTGTGCACGCAACACTAATAATGTTTTCATTACATGTTTGCATTCTTTTGAGTCCTGATTAGAATTAGCCTGCCTATGTTACGCCCCTTGCTACCATACGAGTATAATTCTAATATTAATTTATTATGTAATCATGTGTATTAAAACCTTAAATTTAGTTGAATAAAACAGAACAGTTATTTTGGAAAGATGCTGAGTGTACCTTTCGTGTCTGTTCACTACTGCAGTAGTTATTATTAATTTGCAAACCACTAATCAATATGAGAATAAGAGTTGCTGCTCTATAAAATTTCTGGAACAAATATATACGTATATATATATATATATATATATATATATATATATATATATATATATATATATATATATATATCTAGACTATATACTATGTGTATGTATGTGTGTATATATATATATATATACACTGTATATATATTGTTACATTTACCTTACCTGGATGAAAAAGGGGAAATATAGAAAATAAAGGAAAAACTTTGCACAAAACCATTATACAATTCTTATAAGGTAGCAGAAGATCTAGAATGAGGAGATGTAATTTAAAGGGATTGTCGATTTTCTAGCAAATGTAAACACTGGCTTCCTTCAATAGGAGACTGTGAATCAGTACCTCCCGGCGAAGAGTTCCAATTATGCTGTTTTTCAGTGCTGTGATCTCCAACCTCTTTAACATTTGATAATTCCGGGAGTATTGAATGCTTGTGTCCCCTACAGGGTGTTGGTGTTCCACCCAAATTGAGACAGGAACCTTGTGTAGTGCTACCCTCAGAAGCCGCTTGGTTTGATGGTTCCTCTGTTTCTCTGTTAAGCTGTTCGGTCCCCACTGACACACCTGGTTAAAGATTGAAGGCCGCTCACACCTGTATAGTCTAAAGTGTTTCTTAAGCCTTAAAGCGGTTGTTAACTTTTTTTAATAAAAACAACAAACATGTTATATTTACCTGCGCTTTGCAATGGTTTTGCACAGAGCAGCCCTGATCCTCTTCTTCTGGGGTACCCCACCGGTGCTCCAGGCCCCTCCTATTCATTGTGTTCCCCCCCACACATGCGGCACACACGGCACATTAACACAGGCAGTGGGACTTGGCACAGCCCCCTGCTCCCGTGTCAGTTATTGATTGACAGCAGCAGGAGCCAATGACTCCCGCTGCTATCAATCTGTCCAATGAAGAGGGCGATAGCGGTTGAAGCTGCTGTGCTCGTGCACATCGCTGGATTGCATCGGGCTCAGGTAAGAAGAAGGGGGGGGGGGGGCGAGCTGCAGCACAGAAGGCTTTTCACCATAATGCATAGAATACATTAAGGTGAAAAATCTTAAGGCTTTACAACCACTTTAAGGTATTGGTTCCCTCAATGCTGAAAAATATAGGCAAATACTTATCCATTATGCCATACCATCAGGGAGTCCTGTGATTGGCCCCAAATTTATTCTGCAGTAGGACAATGACCCCAAAATTTACAGCCAATGTCACTAAGAACTATCTTCAGCATTAAGAAGAATAAGAAGTCCTGGAAGTGATGGTTTGGCCCCCACAGAGACCTGACCTCCACAACATGGAGTCTGCCTGGGGTTACATGAGGATACAGAAGGATTTGAGGCAACCGACATCAGCAGATGATCTGAGCAACCGACATGCTGAGTTCCTTCAAAAACTGTGTGCACAAGCTCTGCGTGTACCTAGAAGAAATTCTGGTTTGAAACCAATGGGTAGTCACACCAAATATCGATTTGATTTAGATTTTTCTTCTATTCATTTTCTTTCCAATTTATAAAAAGTAACTATTAAAACTTCTATTTCTGAAAGCCCTTAATTTGCAGAATTTTTCACATCACATCTGCCGAAAAATTTTGCACAGTACTGTATAATTCTACACCATATCAGCATTCAGGATATAGGCCAAAGACTGTTGGGGGTCGCATAAAGTAAGTATATTGTAATAAGGCAAGTCAAACACAAGGCATAATCAGAGGCGTACCTAGGGTCTCCAGCGCCCTTGGAATCTGTATCGGTGACCCCCCCCCCACTCCCCTGGCACCCCCCCCTTCATTAAAGAGTTAAGCCGCGTACACACGGGCGGATTGTATGGCCTACTTAGTCCGCCGAAACACATTTCAGCGGACAGTCCGCTCGTGTGTGGGCTTCAGCGGACTTTTTCAGCGTGCAGTCTGGCGTACTAAGTATTTCGGAATTTCCGTAATACTGTCCGTCATACTCGCATTTCGGCGGACAATCCGCCCATGTGTGTGCCAGTCCGCCGTACTTTTGAAATGAGCGGACTTTTCCCGCCCGGAGAAAAGTCCGCTCATTTCGAGCGGGTATCCAGGTAGGCGGGGCCCGCGAAGGAGACGTCGCTGGCCCCGCCGCCTGGTATGGACTTAAAGGGGAACCCCAACGCCGGAAAAAAACGGCGTGGGGGTCCCCCCCAAGTCCACAACAGACCCTTGTCCGAGCACGCTACCCGGCCGACCAGGAAAGGAGGGGCGAACGAGCGCCCCCCCCTCCTGAGCCGTACCAGGCCGCGTGCCCTCAACATGGGGGGTGCCTTGGGGAAGGGGGGGGCCGCGTGGCCCCCCCACCCCAAAGCACCTTGTCTCCATGTTGATGAGGACAAGGGCCTCTTCCCGACAACCCTGGCCGTTGGTTGTCGGGGTCTGCGGGCGGGGGGCTTATCGGAATCCGGGAGCCCCCTTTAATAAGGCGGCCCCCGGATACCGGCCCCCCACCCTATGTGAATGAGTATGGGGTACAATGTACCCCTACCCATTCACCTGTTAAATAAAAGTACAAAAAAAAAACACAACACACGAGATAAAATACTTTATTGCACAGCTCCGGGGGTCTTCCGTCTTCGGGGGTCTTCTCGCCGCTATCTCCTTGTAGCTCTTTTGCTAGCGGAGGAGTCCGGCTTTCTTCCTCGCCGCCGGCCTCTTCTCCCGACTTCGGGGGTCTTGTCCCCCTCTTCGGTTCTTCTGCCGGGCCACCGCGCCTTCTTATAGCTCTTTTACAGGCGGTGGCCCGGTCTTCTGTCACCGCCGCCTTCCGTTCTTCTTCTTCTTCTTCTTCTCCTTCTTCTCCTGGAGATGTTGACTCGACGCTCTCTCCGGCCACAATGCCAGGGCCGCGCTGCGCGGCCACTTATATAGGGACAAGGGGCGGTGTCACATGGCTTTATGTCACATGGGTTGGTCACATGGGTTGATGTCACATGGGGACTATGACATCGTAAGGGGGTGGGGTCACCATGTGACACCAACCCATGTGACATAAAGCCATGTGACACCGCCCCTTGTCCCTATATAAGTGGCCGCGCAGCGCGGCCCTGGCATTGTGGCCGGAGAGAGCGTTGAGTCAACATCTCCAGGAGAAGAAGAAGAAGAAGAAGAAGAACGGAAGGCGGCAGCGGCGGCGACAGAAGACCGGGCCACCGCCTGTAAAAGAGCTATAAGAAGGCGCGGTGGCCCGGCAGAAGAACCGAAGAGGGGGACAAGACCCCCGAAGTCGGGAGAAGAGGCCGGCGGCGAGGAAGAAAGCCGGACTCCTCCGCTAGCAAAAGAGCTACAAGAAGATAGCGGAGGAGTCCCGCGAGAAGACCCCCGAAGACGGAAGACCCCCGGAGCTGTGCAATAAAGTATTTTATCTCGTGTGTTGTGTTTTTTTTTTGTACTTTTATTTAACAGGTGAATGGGTAGGGGTACATTGTACCCCATACTCATTCACATAGGGTGGGGGGCCGGTATCCGGGGGCCCCCTTATTAAAGGGGGCTCCCAGATTCCGATAAGCCCCCCGCCCGCAGACCCCGACAACCAACGGCCAGGGTTGTCGGGAAGAGGCCCTTGTTCTCATCAACATGGGGACAAGGTGCTTTGGGGTGGGGGGGCCGCGCGCCCCCCCTTCCCCAAGGCACCCCCCATGTTGAGGGCACGCGGCCTGGTACGGCTCAGGAGGGGGGGTGCTCGCTCGCCCCTCCTTTTCTGGCCGGCCGGGTAGCGTGCTCGGACAAGGGTCTGTTGTGGACTTGGGGGGGACCCCCACGCCGATTTTTTTCGGCGTTGGGGTTCCCCTTTAAGTCCATACCAGGCGGCGGGGCCAGCGACGTCTCCTTCGCGGGCCCCGCCTACCTGGAGACGCGCTCGAAATGAGCGGACTTTCCTCCGCGTGTGTGGGCGAGTCCGTTCATTTCAAAAGTAGGGCGGATAGTACGGCGGACTTAGTACGCCGTATTAGTCCGCTCAAAAAGTGCCGTGTGTGGGCAAGTAGCACGTTCGGAAATTACGACGGACAGTCTGGCGTACTTTTCCGCCAGACTAAGTACGTCATACAGTCCGCCCGTGTGTACGCGGCATTAGAATTTCAGTTGTTCAATTTCCTTTCATTTTAATTGTCTGCATATCCATTATAGATAATGTTTAGGCTATACAGTCACTTTTCAATTGTTTTGACTTTTGAAAAAAGGTATAAACATAGGTAGTCAGATGCAGGACCCACCGTATTGCCATGAATGCAGCACCCACTATATTGCCATGAATGCAGCACCCATTCCATTGCCATGAATGCAGAACCCACCGTATTGCCATGAATGCAGCACCCACTATATTGCCATGAATACAGCACCCACTATATTGCCATGAATGCAGCACCCATTCCATTGCCATGAATGCAGCACCCACTATATTGCCATGAATGCAGCACCCATTCCATTGCCATGATTGCAGAACCCACCGTATTGCCATGAATGCAGCACCCACCGTATTGCCATGAATGCAGCACCCACAGACCCACTCTATCCCTCAGGGCATTCGACATGCCAAATACCTAGCAGCTGCAGGATTCATCATTTAACCCCTTACATGCTCTCCCTAACTGCTGCTGACCTGCAGCTTCTCCCATCTGAAATGGCTCTCACAGACTCACACACACTCACCTCTTTTTTTTTGTTCTCCAGTCCATCGATCACTCACTCACTGTATGCTGCCACACTGCCAACAGGGAATGATTCCAGATGAAGTCCCACTGCACTTCCAGATCCGGCGCGGTCAGGGGGTAGGGTGGAAGAGAAGATGGTGACGGCTTACAGAAGCACGGGCGGGACTCATGCATGCGCTGCCCGCGTTCAAGGACTGGCCAGCCCCGCCGCAACACATGACCACATTCGCCCAATCACAGGGCGCCAGCTGCCGCAACATGGCGGCTGGATCGCGGGGGACACACATGTATCAGCATTAGCCAACTCAAAAAAATTGGGTGCATTCTGTACATACACCCCTGGAGGTGGCTACAAAGCACCTGGCACCTAATTGTCAGTATTAGCTGGCTATCACGGGGGGGGGGGGGGGGGGGGGCATCTGTAAGGTGGTGCACATGAAGTTGTCCCTTTAAGATGTCCACAATAGAAGTCTGATGAGCTGTTAGGTAAGGATCAGTCTCTATTGGCATCAACTATGGGCAGCAAGGGGTTAATGTCAGTTGTTCTTCTCACCACTACTGCTCAGTTCTCACAATCAGGTCCTTATGATCAGGTCTTTCACAAGGCAGATCCCAATACCACCTCTTTAGGTTCTGTCAACCCACCAGGCTGCAGCTGCCCCTTCCACTAGCCCTCCAGGCCAACTCTCCACACCAGCCCACCCGACTGACTCTCAGGAGACCTCTAGGGAAAAGCCTGAAGACTTAAGCACACTGCTGTCTTCAGGGAAACTGGCTACATGTGGCAGTCTCCCCCCCTTTTAAGTCCCCAGCAGTGCTGATCTACTCACTCTGTCTTCTCTTGCTCCCATGCCTCCAGAAAGGGTTCCTTCCATGTGTTCAGGATCCTTCCAGCACCTGAGCCCCGGCCCAAGGCTGGACACCTCCTTCAGACTAGGGGGCACCCCTGAGGGGCACCAACAGCCTCCTCAGCACTGTATCTCCGTCTCCCACCAGATTTCCCCAGCTGGCATAGCCCATGTCTATTTATGGAGTGGTCTCAGCCCCCTGCAAGCCTACCTCTGAGGATTGGCTGAGGCACAATAAATATTTAAGGCAGCTCCTCCTAACCTCCACCCTCTAATTCTAAAAGATTCTCCAACCTTCTAGACCAGGGGGAGGCACCAGAGGGCTACCAGAATGAGTCATCCAGCCCTGAACTTCACTGAGCCCTGACTTAGATTCCATAACTCAGAATTGGCTCTAAACCACACTAGAATTTACCTACTCCAAACTCTAACACATCCTGCACTACTTCCTAGCACACGCTATTGGGTGCTACATGTTGAAGAGCGGGGAAGGATATTGTAGTCCTGTCTTAAGGTGACAATGCTGCTTTTCCATTCCTACAGTATGGCGAGAGAGTGTTGTCACCCTAGGGCAGGAAACAATAGCCCTTGTACACACGGTCAGAGATTCCGACGGAATGTGTCCGATCGGAACGTATTGTCGGATAATCCGACTGTGTGTGGTCTGCATCGGACTGTTTCCATCGGAATATCCGATGGACCAAGTTTTCCATCATACCTATAAAATTTTCCGACAACATGCTCCGATCGGACATACTCCGATCATGTGTAGCCTACTCCGACGGACAAAGTGCCACGCATGCTCAGATCAAATTCCTAGACCAAAACTATTGGCTACTAGCCTGAACGTAGTCCCATCGTAACGAAATAACGACATCACCTTATGTACAAACGGATTTTTCGACAACTTTGTCCGACCGTGTGTATGCAACAGTTTCGGACAAAATCCGTCGGACAACATCCAACGGATTTGGTTGTCAGAATGTCCGACCGTGTGTACAAGGGCTTACTGGTAGGATCATCTAAAGACTAGTAAGCTGCAATATATTACATTTTTGTTCCTGAGTATAGACCTACTTCAACCGCTTAAGGACCGCCTTACGTACATATACTGCGACAGGGCAGCCCCCAAATGCAAAATCACATACATGTACGTGTTTTTTTTGTTCCGGTCTGGGGCACACGCACACTGCTGGAAACTCGCTCTTGCTGTGATGGACACAATCAGTGGGTCTGGTAGACCCAACGTCTGCCAGGAACCCAGCGATTGTTCTGACAGAGGCAGAATGGCGGTCTGCCAATATAAACAAGACAGATCAACATTCTGCTAGTAAGGAAGACAGAGATCTTGCGTTTCTGCTAAGCAGGAAAACAGATCTCTGTCTTCCTACAGTTCCTACAGTTAAACCACCCCACCCCCCCCCCCCCCCACACACACACACACACACACACACACACACACAGTTGGGAAGCACTCCCAGGAAACATATTTAACCCTTTGATTGCCCCTGATGTTAACCCCTTCCTTGCCAATGTTATTGGCCCAGTGACAGTGCATTTTTTTAAGCACTGATCACTATATTGGTGGTCCCCAAAAAGTGTCAGATTTGTCTGCCGCTAAAAATCGCTGATCGCCACCATTAATAGTAAATAAATAAATGTAAAAATTCCGAAAAAATATCCCATAGTTTGTAGACGCTATAAATTTTGTGCAAACCAATCAATATATGCTTATTGGGATTTTTTTTTTTGTAGACGCTATAACTTTTGCGCAAACTAATCAATATACGCTTATTGGGATTTTTTTTTCATGTAACAGAATGCATATTGGCCTAAATTGATGGAGAAATTCGATTTTTTACATTTTTTTAGTGGATATGTTTTATAGCAGAAAGTAAAAAAAATATTGTTTTTTTTTTTTTGTTTTTTTTTGTTTTTTAATTGTCAGTCTTTTTTTGTTTATAGTGCAAAAAAAAAAAAAAAAGATAAAGATAAAATGGCACCAAAAGAAAGATCTATTTGTGGGGGAAAGAATACATAAGTTTTTTGGGTACAACGCCGCACGACCGTGCAACTGTCATTTAAAGCAATGCAGTGCCATGTTGCAAAAAATGGCCTGGTCATAAATGGGGGGGGGGAGGGTAACCTTCTAGAGCTGAAGTGGTTAAAGAAACCTTTCGCCCTCAAGACAACGCTGTGCTCACTGGTAGTGTCCATACAGGCTTTCCTTGGCAGGGTTCCTTAGTTCCATAGAACCCCAATCCTCTGTTGGGTTCTCTAAGCGCTGCCTTAGTGCATAGGGGACTTAACAGCTCAATTAAAGCACCCTGTCTTGCCTTACAAAAGAACATTGATTTAGTGATGTTATGACAATGGGAGAAAAGGCCCATTATCTATTGCCGGGGAAAAATGTTTGTCAAGACAGATGCTTAGATCGATATCGTAAACCAACATCACAGCCACCTATCACACTGACTATGAGGTCCTTGGAACATACAGCAGTTAGCAAAAACGACATAATGAGCGATTTTTTTTATTTTTTTAAAAAGCAGGCTGAAAGCTTAGGAGAACCTGTGGTTTACTGAAAATGAAACATTAACAAAGTGGACAGCAATTTTAACCACTTAAGCCCCGGACCAATTTGCAGCCAAAGGACCAGGCCCCTTTTTGCGATTCGGCACTGCGTCACTTTAACTGACAATTGCGCGGTCGTGCGACGTGGCTCCCAAACAAAATTGGCGTCCTTTTTTCCCCACAAATAGAGCTTTCTTTTGGTGGAATCTGATCACCTCTGCGGTTTTTATTTCTTGCGCTATAAACAAATATAGAGCGACAATCTTGAAAGAAATGCAATATTTTTTACTTTTTGCTATAATAAATATCCCCAAAAAATATATAAAAAAACATTTTTTTTCCTCAGTTTAGGCCGATACATATTCTTCTACACATCTGTGGTAAAAAAAATTGCAATTAGCGATTATTGATTGGTTTGCGCAAAAGTTATAGCGTTTACAAAATAGGGGATAGTTTTATAGCATTTTTATTAATATTTTTTTTTTTTACTAGTAATGGCGGCGATCAGCGATTTTTTTTGTGACTGCAACATTATGGCGGACACGTCGGACATTTTTGACACATTTTTGGGACCATTGTCATTTATACAGCAATCAGTGCTATTTAAATGCAGTGATTCCTGTGTAAATTACACTGGCAGTGAAGGAGTTAACCACTAGGGTGCAGTGTAGGGGTTATGTATGACGTGATGTGTTTTTTTTATTGTAGGGGGCGTGGCCTGGCATGTGATGTCACTGATCGTCCTTCCCTATAAAAGGGAACAGACGATCGGTGACAGCCACACAAGGAAGCACGGGGAGAGGTTTGTTTACACTTACTTCTCCTCGTTCTTCAGCTCTGTGACCAGATTGTGGCTCTGTGGTCCCACGGCCACAGTCACAGAGCACAGGACCGGGTACCCACGGCTGGGCACTTAAAGAATCACGTACCGGTACGTGATTGTGCCCAGCCGTGCCATTCTGCCAACGTATATCGTGTGAGGTGGTCCTTAAGTGATTAAAGTGCAATTAAGGTTTTACCCCCTTTCATGACCAGGCCATTTTTTGCAGTACTGCACTGTGTTATTTTAACTGACAATTGTACGGTTGCGCTGCGCCCAAATAAAATAAAAATTCTTTCCCCTCCCCACAAATAAAGCTTTCTTTTCTTCTGCGGTTTTATTTTTTGCGCTATAAAGAAAAGAAGACAGACAATTTTTACAAAAATAACAATATTTTTTGCTTTCTGCTATAAAAAATACCCAATAAAAAAATGTAAAAAACGAATTTCTTCATAAATTTAGGCCAATATGTATTCTGCTACATATTTTTGGTAAAAAAAATGCCAATAAGCGTATATTGATCGATTTGTGCGCAAATGTTGTAGCGTCTACAAACTATGGGATATTTTTATTCATTTGTTTTTTTAAAAAATATATTTTTTTACCTAGTATTCACTAGGATAAGCGACATATAGCGGGATTACGATATTGCGGCGGACAAATCGCCACCTAACTGACACTTTTTACACTAACAAAAGTTATAGTGTCTACAAACTTTTGGATATATATATAGATATATATATATATATATATATATATATATATATATATATATATATATATATATATATTTATATTTATTTATTTATTTTTTACTAGTAACGGCAGTGATCAGTGACTTATAGCGGGACTGCAATATTGTGGCGGATAAATCAGACGCTAACTGACACTTTTGATAATTTGTTGGTGGTCTGCCGGTCTGCCGGCACCTGCTGATCGTTAAGCAGAGAGCCAGAACTGCAATCACGCTATGTAAACAAGGCAGATCGCCGTTCTGACAGGAAGGGGGGGGGGGGTAAGGAATTTGTGTCCCTCCATAGCAGGGAATACATTTCACCTCTTCCCCTAGTAAAAGCACCTCCAATTGTTTACATAAACACCGGCTAAGCACACAGTTAACCCTTTGATAGCCCCTGATATTAACCCCCTCCCAGCCAGTGTCATTACTACAGTAACAGTGTATATTTTTAGCACTGATCACTGCATTAGTGTCACTGGTCCCCAAAAAGTGTCAGTTAGGTGTCTGATTTGTCCACCGCAAAATATCGCAGTCCCACTACAAGTCGCTGATCGTCACCATTACTAGTACAAAAGAAAATAAATAAAAATATTTTGTAGACGCTGTAAGTTTTGCACACACCAATCAATATACATGTATTGGGATGTATTGGGATTTTTTTTTTTTAACAAAAATATGTAGCAGAATACATTTTGGCTTAAATTGATGAAGAAATTAGATTTTTTAAATTTTTTTTATTGGGAATGTTTTATAGCAGAAAGTAAAGAATATTGTAAAGAATATTTTTTGCGCAAAAAATAAAAACCACAGAGGTGATAAAATACCACCAAAATAAAGCGCTATTTGTGGGGGGAAAAAAGGACATACTTTTTTTGGGGTACAGCATCCCACTCCCACACAATTGTCAGTTAAAGTAACGCAGTGCCCTATCGCAAAGAATGGTCCGGTCATGAAGGGGGGTAATTCTTCCTGAGCTGAAGTGGTTAAACCTGTGATACAATCTTACATATGTTTCCATCCATATACAAGTGTCCTATAATCACCAATGTTCCCACACATGGCCAGGTATTCAGATTTACCATTCTTTTAGTTAGCCAGATAATATGGTGGGAAAAGGATTATCGTTTGACGCTTTTCGCACAATGATGCTTCCTCAGGAGGTATGGGGTGACTATCAGATGTAATATTATAGAATAGATGTCTGAAAGAAGGAATGCTGCAGTCTGGTAAAAAAAATAAAATAAAAAAATAAAATCCGTGATGGAAGGATTATCTTTTAGCACATGACAGTGAATAGGTGTTCCTGGATTGCTATGATTACATATGATCTCCAGCTCCAGGGATGATTTATTTCCTTCTTCCAGACATCTATTCTATTACTTCTGATATTCATCCCGTATCTCTGAGGAAGCATAATTGTGATAAATGCGCCAGGAAGGTGTTTCTTTTTCCCATTGTATAATATGGATAATGGATAGCATAGTATATTTACTATCATTTTATAAGAGCGTTTGAATACCTGGCAAAGCATGGGAACGGCGTTCATAATAGGAGCCCGGAATGTGGGAACATGTGCAAGATTATATCACAAGTTTATTCTCTACACGGGCTAGTGCGTTTTAGTGGATGCATGTTATTTTTAATCTGTGTCAATAAAATATTTACTGTATATATGAGTTTAATATATGAGTGTAAAAATATTAAAGCGATATAAAGCCCAAAAACAAAAAAAAATGATATTGCAGCTTTTTAGACGTGGTGGCAGCATTCGTTTTTTTTTTTGTTAGCCTTTTATTTTACACCTGTTGATCAGTGGTGACTGGTGCTCCATTTTTTTTGGGGGGGGGGGGGCAAACAAACCTCCCCCCCACCGCTCGGTCAACCACCCGCCGACCCTGCACTTACACCATCCAGGTCACGGGTGGCTTCAGTGGCTTCCCCCAGCTTCTACTCCTGGCCAATATGGGCGCTTCTCCTCCCGTTCCCTCTCTGACCCACTTCCTGATTGGCCGGGAGGAGAAGCAGGAAGACTGTAGCGTATATTAATTCGCTAATATCACACAAGGGATTAGCCCCTTCCTTGGGTCACGCCTTCAAGAGCTGGCAGGGGCTGCATGACCTGAGGAAGCGGTTAACCCCCGAAACATGTAGTCCCTGCATTGTTGAAGCCCCGGCAATTTCTTCTGAATGTCTCTTCCCTTTGTCCCCGGATCACATGACTCATTGGAGTCTGCTGGAGCTCGTCTGTGCCGGTCAGGTGTTCACGGCCTCAGAGATCCGGAAGTAGAGCATCCGCATACTTCCCAACATTTTGAGATGGGAATGAGGGACACCTACTAGCAAACGTATGTAGGCATAGGACACGCCCCCCTGCCACACCCCCTTAACAAGTTGAGGTCCAGGCCATAGCCGAATCACGCCTACAGTACGGACCTCAATTTCTGCAGGGCGCTCAGGGAGTGCGCTGTGATCACCGAGTCACAGAGACTTGGCTGATCACCGATCTTAGTAAGGGGCTGATCCCCACCCCTTAGCATGTGATCAGCTGTCAGCTAATGACAACTGATCCCATGATGTAAACAAAAGCTTGGTGATTGTTTGTTTGTTTTTTATCCTCACGCTGTCAGAGAAAAAAAGCAGATCGCCGGCTTATGTTAAAGGGATACCAGTCCTGAAGAGGAAGGAGGTAAAGATGCCTCCTCTGTGCCATTCAGTACCCCCTGCCAGTGCCACCTGTCATTGTCACCTGCCAGTGCCCACAGTGCCCACCAGTGCCACCTATCAATGCCCATGTGTGCCACCTTTCAATGCTCACATGTGCCACCTATCAATGCCCACCAGTGATGCCAATCAGTGCCACCTAGCAGTGCTGCCTGTCAGTGTAAGCAATCAGTTCCCATCACTGCCACCCATCAGTGCCCATCACTGCCGCCTCATCAGCGTACATAAATGAAGGAGAAAAATTACCTGTTTACACAATTTTATAACAAAATATAAAAAAAAAATATATATATTTTTTTAAATTTGGTCTTTTTCAATTTTTTTAACAAAAAATAAAAACCGCAGAGGTGATCAAATACCACCAAATGAAAGCTGTATTTGTGGGGAAAAAAATTATAAAAATTTCATTTGGGTACAGTTTTGTATGACCGTGCAATTGTCATTCAAAGTGCGTGAGTGCCGAAGCTGAAAATTTGGTCTGGACAGGAGGGGGTTTAAGTGCCCTGCAAGTAAGTGGTTAAAGGAGAATTAACCCCAAAAAAAGGTTAATTAAATCCAGGAGGGCTTTTCTTTTACTACTATTATTCCTTTATATTGACTTTTAAAATTTACAAATGCAATCATTTAGAATTTGGATGAAAGGTTTAGCACTGGGAAACACTTTCTGAAAGATATTTTATATACAACTATATGAATCAGACCAAAATAAGGGACAAATAGGAGAAAAGAGGGACAGAGGGACATTGCTCCAAATCAGGGACAGTCCCTCGAAATGAGGCAAAGTTGGGAGCTATGGATCCACCGCTTCCCCTGTTCGTCTCCATCGGCTCCAGTGCAGCAGCAGCTCTCTCTCCCCCTGGATCCCCGGAGAAGGCAGCCGGCCCCATCTGTTTTTTCCCTGGGTGTCCCGTTGTTGTGGCTTTGGGTTGGTGGACAGTCCTTTGATTCTGGCATTTGGTTCTACTCTTTACGTCCCTGAACACCCACGGGTATTCCTGGATATCTGGCGCGCTCGTGCCAGCATTGGAGGTATGACAGTCCTCTTTTCCATCTCTCCTGGCTCCTGACTGTGATTTGCAACCACTGTGAGGTTTAAGATACAGGGCATTCTTCAACAACATTATCAAATTTTACTTTGGATATCTATGCAACCCCCGGCAGTTTTATATATATTTTTTTGGTTTACTTGCTAATAAATCATCTAATTTCTATATGGATTTTCCTTTATTGACTATCAACCATCCTTTGGACAGCGTTTCCCCATTGTTTTTATATATTACTTATTTTATACCTCAGCTGTCAACAGGGGAACCCCACTGACACCCCACTGACACTTGAATGGGTTATCCGTTGTTTAGGATGCGGCGGCCCCGCTCCTTGACAACCTATAATTACATAGTTACATAGTTAGGTTGAAAAAAGACACAAGTCCATCTAGTTCAACCACAAAAAAAATGTAAAAAATAAATAAAAAATAAATAAAATAAAAAATATCATGCAATCCCATATTAAAAAATAAATAAAAAATAAATATACCGCGCCACAAATGCTAAATAAAATGTTAAATAACATTGTTAAAAATGTTAAATAAATATCACATTTGAAAACTGATGCGACTTTGAAAAATCGCTCAAAAGTCCCATGCAGATAATTTACGCTGAGTGCTGCAAAGATTAAATAGATATCACATTTGAAACCTGGTGCATTTTTTTAAAAATCGCTAGAAAGCCCCATACATAAGATTTGTTGCAAACATCAGTAAGCTTGAAGCAATAAAAAGTTCCAAATCCCAATTGAAGTGCTCGTGCTCTACAAAGTGGATACGAAGCCATGGACAGGTGAAGGTGACTAGGATAAAGGTACATATTTATTGATCAAGTGAAATGCATAAAACATACCAGAACAGAAACCACATGAAGAAAGACGTTGTAATAAATATAATTTCATAAGCATTCACAAACATCTATGTGGGTATGCAATATGGGCATCAAGGGTACATCAAAAATATATCAGACTTGGCGCCACGTAGTTGTCTTATTTGATAGATTATACGTTCAAAAATTTCATATATGTACATATGACGATACAACAACACTTGTGGGGGGAATAGAAATATAAAAAAAAGAACAGTAAAACCATAATAGAAAAATGAAAGATGTTCTGAGTTGAGGATATCCCCGAGCATCTGCTCCGGTGAGTGTTTTCTACATGAAACGCGTTGGGAAAAAGGGGATACAGACATATGTTTATAGTACACCATCAACTCAGAGCATCTTTCATTTTTCTATTATGGTTTTACTGTTCTTTTTTTTTATACTTCTATTTCCTCTGCAAGTGCTGTTGTATTGCTATATGTACATATATTACATTTTTGAACGTATAATCTATCAAATTAGACCTCTACGTGGCGCCAAGTCTGATATATTTTTGATGTACCCTTGATGCCCATATTGCATACGCACATACTGTACATATGTGTTTGTGAATACTTATGAAATTATATTTATTACAACGTCTTTCTTCACGTGGTTTCTTTTCTGATATGTTTTACACATTTCACTTGATCAATAAATATGTACCTTTATCCTAGTCACCTTCCCCTGTCCATGGCCTCCTTTAAAGTCCAAGACTCGCCAGTATAATTTCCGAACCAGGGATGGAGGCACATTAACATGTGCCTCATCCAAAGTCCCAAAATCCCCCCTCTTCCTACAAAGTGGATATGAATCCGTGCTTAATAAGTGCTTGACATGTGCTCGCAGGACAGCGCCCCCACATGGATGTGAACTCACCTCTCCAAATGGACCAACTATTTCTAGTTTGGTCAAACACGCATGTGGGGCAGTCCCCGTGGATTTTCTGTGGACTGATGTGGCTTGAGATCGATACTTCCTCATATGACTGGATATGATAAAGAGAGCGTCATTCCTCTATATACTAGTGTTGTTTGGGGTAGATGTTCCTCATGCAAACGACAGAAAAAGCCTCATTTTCTTTAACCACTTCCTGACCGGCGCACGCCGATATACGGCGGCAGAATGACACGGACAGGCAAATGGGCGTACAGGTACGTCCCTTTAAATTTGCCGCTGTGCCATCGCATGCACGTCGCCGACAGCGCACGCCAGTCGGGACCTCCTTGAGTCCGATTGCTCATGGATACCCGTGAACGTCTCACGGGGAGGAAGAACGGGGAGATGCTAAAGTAAACAAGCATCTCCCCGTTCTGCCTAGCAACAGTGTCACTGATCTCTGCTCCCTGTGATTGGAGCAGAGATCAGTGATGTGTAAAACACAAATATGCCCCCCACAGTTAGCAACACGCCCCTAGGACACACTTAACCCCTACACTGCCACCTATTGGTTAACCCCTTCACTGCCAGTGTCATTTACACAGGAATCAGTGCATTTGTATAGCACTGATTGCTGTATAAATGACAATGGTCCCAAAAATGTGTCAAAAAATGTCCGACGTGTCCGCCATAATGTCGCAGGCACAATAAAAATCGCTGATCGCCACCATTACTAGTAAAAAAATACATTATTAATAAAAATGCCATAAAACTATCCCCTATTTTGTAAACACTATAACTTTTGCGCAAACCAATCAATAATCGCTTATTGCGATTTTTTTTTACCAAAAATATGTAGAAGAATAGGTATCGGCCTAAACTGAGGAAAAAAATGTTTTTTTTGTACATTTTTGGTGGATATTAATTATAGCAAAAAGTTAAAAATAATGCCTTTTTTTCAAAATTGTCGCTCTTTTTTTGTTTATAGCCCAAAAAATAAAAACCGCAGAGGTGATCAAATACCACCAAAAGAAAGCTCTATCTGTGGGAAAAAAGGGCATCAATTTTGTTTGGGAGCCACGTCGCACAACCATGCAATTGTCAGTTAAAGCGACGCAGTGCCAAATCGCAAAAAGTGGTCTGGTCTTTGGCCAGCAAAATGGTCCGGTCTGAAAGTGGTTAAAACATTTATTTCATATAAAAAACATAGTAATTAAACTCACATGTGAACAGCAGGTAAGTTCCCCGGAAATCTGCCCAAATGCAGTGGTATGCTCCCGCCGCGGTATATTGGTTAATTTCCGGGACCGGAAGTGTGTCACGATGACACGATGGTGCAGACCAACCATATACCCAATCCTATACCCACAGTTGATCCAGAGGAAGGCAAACCCAGAAAAGCATGATCCAGTTTGCTACAGTAGGGGAAAAAAATCCTTCCTGATCCCAGAGAGGTGATTGGATTTTCCCTGGATCAACTTTACCTATAAATGTCAGTACCCAGTTATATTATGTACATTTAGGAAAGTATCCAGGCCTTTCTTAACCACTTATGTACATTGGCCGGGTGGGAGCCGTCTACTTCTGATAGGACTTCAGGAATGTCCTTCAGAAGGAGAGGGATCGCACGCGCTCGTGCCCGCGCAGCAGCGCGATCCCGATGTGCTCGTGTCACCCGGACACGGCGCATCTCGGATTGGCAGGAGGGCTCTGTGATTGGCCCTCCTGATCACATTACGGCCGTGTCCAATCACGGTCGTCATGTGATGTAAACAAACAGCCGGTTGCTAGGCAATCGGCTCTCCTCTCCTCACACGGAAGTCGTCGCTGAGGAGAGGAGAGCAGATCGCTGCACCCGGCTGGTGATCAGTGAGTATGAGCTGTTTTTACAGCTTTTTACTCACTGATCACGTCTAGTGTAATACACACATGTCCCCACACGTGTCCCCAAAACACATGTCCCCACACATGTCCCCAAAACATACATGTCCCCAAATAATAAAAAGACATGTCCCCAAATAAAAAAACACATGTCCCCCACATATGTCCCACTAAAATCACATGTTCCAATAATAATCTGTACACATATGTACGTGATCACCTGCACACATATGTACATGATCATTTGCGTACATATGTCCGTGATCACACAAACCAATTATTATACACTTAACGGAATTTTTTTTACCAAAAACATGTAGCAGAATACATTTTGGCTTAAATTTATGACAAAATTTGATTTTATTGGATTTCTATAAAAATAGAAAAAAGAAAATATTGTTTTTTTTCCAAATTTGCGCTTTTTTTGCGCTTATATCACAAAAAATAAAAAACGGAGTCGTAAATAAATACCACCAAAATAAAGCTCTATTTGTGCGAACAAAATGCTAAAAATTTAATTTGGGTACAGTGTAGAATGACCGCGCAATTGTCATTCAAAGTGCGAGAGCGCTGAAAGCTGAAAATTGGGCTGGGAAGGAAGGTGTTTAAGTGCCCTGTATTGAAGTGGGTAAAGCAATCAACTGAGCTGGGCAGAACCACCTCTGGAGGGAGTCTATTCCACATTTTTACAGCTCTTACTGTGAAGAAACCTTTCCGTATTTGGAGATGAAATTTCTTTTTCCTGTAGATGTCTTTCTTGTTTTTTGTAACATTTCAGCTGTCAGTGGGGGAATCCCGCTGACATCTGAAAGAACCGTGCCTGAAAGTATGGGTTTCAGGTGTAGTGGCATCTCCTGAAGAGCATGCGCTACGTGCTTTTCAAAATTAAACTTTTCTTAAACTGCAGTTAGGTTTGGGATTATTTGTCTAAATTTGACTTCTGTGTCAGTCTGACTGGACTGTGAGATGTTCAGCCTGGCCACAGGGGGCACTGTCTCTTCTGGCAGGCATGGAACTATGGTCTGGTCAGGTGCTTAAGTTACTCTCTTTTGGAGCCAGGTCAGTGGGAGTGGCCCTCTCGCTGTGCCCTCTGGGAGAGGGTATTTAAGATGCGGATGTCACGTGGTTCGGAGTTCCGGTCCAGTATGATGTGCTGATTACATGGTCCTGGTCTTCCAGACCTGCCCCCAGGAAGGCTATGGCCTGGGGTGCAGATCCACCCGACTGTAATGCCTCGGGGCTGGCTAGCCCGGGGCAAGGAAACTAAAAGGAGGATTCTGAGGTGGTTGGGTGCCGTCTCCGGTTCGGGAGAGACCCATTGAACTTCGAGCATTCCAGGGGAGGACTCTTTAGAAGAACCCCACGTACGGGTTGGTTTTCTTAACAAGAGCCTGGAAGGGCTGAAGTTACCGAGAGAATCTGGTCTTGTGGATATTGCTAAGTAGGCTGAAAGATCTAGGTATTCTACAAGTGTTCTAAGGCTTAGTTTCCTACGTGTTCTGCAACAACGTCTGTGGCAGAGACTTGTTCCTGAGTAAGCACCATGTTGGCTGCTAGGCCTTTGTGAGAGAGGGACTGTCCAACCTGAGTGACCATCCAGCTGCGAATGGCTATTCTCTGGATGCAGTCAAAGTAAGCAAGTTCTTTAACGTTTATAGACTTTGACATTGAGAGTACCTGAATTCCTTCCCAATCCTCTGATCCCAAGTTGAAAGACTGTTCAATGGTTTGAGTTTTGCAAATAAAATCCATTCAAGTGGATCTGTTGTCAGTCTCAAGTTACTGGGTCATCTACCACGGGATATCCCCTAGACATGCCACAAGAAGAACAGAAGGTAACGGTAAGCCCAAAAAATAACCAGCAGCTCCTTCGGGGGTTAGTGCTACACAGGTATCAGCGCATTTGCAGGAGTACCAATACTCCTGCAAATGCTACTTTCACACTGAGGCGCTTTACACAAGCAATATAGCGCTAAAAATAGCGCCTGCAAATCGCCTCTCCTGTCATTCTGTGCGAAAGGTAGAGGGCTTTCACACTGGAGCGGTGCGCTGGCAGGATGTTAAAAAAAATCTTGCAAGCAGTATCTTTGCGGCGCTTTAGGAGCGGTGTATACACCTCCCCTAAAGCGCCCCTTCCCATAAAAATCAATGGGCAGCGCCACCGAAACGCCTGCAAAGCGCCTCAGCAGCAGCGCTTTGCAGACGCTTTTAATCCTTTTTTGTAGCTAGCAGGGGTTAAAAACGCCCCGCTAGCGGTCGAAAAGCATCGCTAAAACAATTATAAATAGCGGCGCCCACATCCCCAACGCCCCAATGTGAAAGTGCCCTTAGTGTCATCACCGATACAGGTACCGGTATTGGTATCGGTGCAAACCTACATCTAAGAACTGGTAAGCTGGAATATAATAAATGTTTGCTTTTGGGTTCAATACCGCTTTGAAATTCGGGCCAATTCTAAAGGGACGGATCTCTACATCCCAGACCAGACCTTGAAATCCAGAGACAGCCGGTGACTGCAATAATATTGACATTATCAGCACAGTGTCCGCCATTCTCCAACTCCATGCACAACATATGCTCGGGGACACATCAATCCAGGGCCGCTGTTTTGTTCTTTGTAGTACAACGAGAAAAAAATAATTTGAAGATTCTGATGCACAAAGGTTGCCAAGGAGTCTGTTTATGTGAGTTCAGGCCATAGTGAAACAATATATTTCCAGTAAATGTACGTAGAACATTAAATGTAGCAGAACACATTATGACCTCACAGTCACCCATCAGAACATCAAAAGATTAAACTTTCCATAAAAGATGGATTTTTTGTGCCATGCAATGTTTGCAATATTTACTGCCAGTAAGTTATCCCGTGTAATCGTGTACTTACCTTTCCTTCCCCCTTTTATTACTGTTCACTTTCCTGAGTTCTGTTCCCCTGTGCATGCTTTCAAATGTTCCTCATCATCAGGGATGATCTATATCAGGGCTCAACAAATCCTAGGCGTCAGGTCACCATGGTGACTAGAAATGTGCACTGCCGGAGGCACGTGATCACAGCGGGAGCCCAGCTGTGGGTACCGTGGACTTTATGTCCGCCAACACCCGCTAACCGCTCAGTACACAGGCAGAATGGCAATCTGCCTATGTAAACAAGGCAGATCACCTATCTGTCAGTAGAGAAGGCATGGATCCTGGGTTCCTGCAAAAAAAGGACATGGATCTATGTCTTCGCTTAGTAAAAGCACCTCCCCCACAGTACACAAACACTGGCTAGGAACATAGTTAATACCTTGATCGCCCCTGATGTTAACCCCTTCCCAGCCAGTGTCATTAGTATAGTGACAGTCATAGGCGTGCTGTCAGGGCTTGGCTCAGCCCTTCCTTCTCTGAGCTGGCTGCTCAGCTGTCGGCTAATTGCCAGCTCCAATCTCTCCACAGTTACTCACCTGTTGATAATATCCTGCTCGTCAGTCCTGCCTACTTAAGCTGTCCAGCCCAGAGGATCTCTGCCTTTGCCTTGGTCACATCACAGAAACTCCACATCACAGATCTCCTGCATTCCTTTTAAAGGTCTTGCTTAGCTGACATCCCTTCTGGCTCCAGATCCTGCTTGCTATTTTAATACACTTATCTTCGGCTCCCTGACATTTGGCTTGTCTGAATATCTGTTCCAGTTCCTGAACTCTGGCTATGTTTTGACTACATTTGTTCTATTTACTTTTATTATTAAACAAGTGTGATTTAACTGTACTTCTGTCTCGGTCTGATTTCATGGTTTCTGACACGTGTGCATAGGGTGTGCCAGGTGTGCCTGGGCACACCCTAAACATCCAGTGTAGCACAAATTCCCCCTTTTTGGATTGCTGATTGTAAAAAATGTAATAATTAAAAAAAAAAAAATACTGACACCATCCACTGCCCTACTGAGACCAATCTTTGTATGCATGTGTTTGAGCTTTGGGATTCACACCCTAATGCAATAGGCTGTGCACAGCTATGGTGACAGTGCATATTTTTTGGCACTGATCACTGTATTGGTGTCACTTGTGCCCAAAAAGTGTCAGTTTGTGTCCAATTGGTCCGCTGCAATATCCCAGTCCTGCTATAAGCCACTGATCTCCACCATTACTAGTAAACAATAAATATAAACATCCCATAATTTATAGATGATATAACTTTTGTGCAAATCAGTATACTCTTCTTGAGATTTTTAGTTTTTTTTAACAAAAATATGTAGCAGAATATATAAGAAATTTGATTTTTTCCAATTTTTTTACATTGGATGTGCTTTATAGCAGAAAGTAAAAGGATGCATTAAGGTGAAAAAACATGAGGGTTTACAACCCCTTACAACCCCTTTAGGAGACTGGAGCTCTACTTTTAAAGCTATTGTGTTGCAGAAATAGAGTTTTAACAGCAAATCTCTTTGTGAAAGGAGAGGAGAGATGTTTACTTTCTTAAAGAGCTACAGCTGCTAAAGTATGTCCAGCATCTGACGCATTTGTGGAGGGGCCGTATGCCATGTCCACCTCTGTTAAATCCACTGGCCAGAGAGTAACCACAGTCCACAGTAGTGAGATTGAATCCAGATAAAACCAGAGCACTCAGGAGGGACCATAGCATGTGTGTACCGCCCACATTTCTGACATGAGAAAAGAGGAAGTAAAGGCTAAAAATAGTTTTTTTTTAAAAACACACCCTGTAAGGCAAAGGCATAATGAGCTAGTATGCATAGCATTCTAGCTCATTATGAATAACTTACCTGAGAACGAAGCCCCCGA
Source organism: Lithobates pipiens (assembly GCF_037356315.1). Classification (NCBI taxonomy): domain Eukaryota; kingdom Metazoa; phylum Chordata; class Amphibia; order Anura; family Ranidae; genus Lithobates; species Lithobates pipiens. The sequence continues at coordinate 310,198,764 of NW_027507785.1, forward strand.
AGCGGTCCTCCTTCTTCCTCTTTGCCGCTGCCATGGATCCCGGAGCGACTTCCGGGTCTCGCTGCTCCGACGCTGTGATTCGCCGGAGCCGAGGTGAAGTCACTCCCGCGCATGCGCACGGGAGCCGACACTCGCGGCATATCCCCGCGATCTGCGGCCTGCCCAGTGCGCCTTGCGGTAGCTGTCTTTGGGTAAATATCTCCTAAACCGTATAGGTTTAGGAGATATTTCTTGGACCTACAGGTAAGCCTTAATCTAGGCTTACCTGTAGGTCAAAGTTGGTTGTAAGGGTTTACAACCACTTTAATTCAGCAGACCATTGAGAATATACTGTGTATGCCAAATATAATTGGTTTTACCCAGAACTGTTTTCTTCCTCCATTACTATTCCTTTATACAGGCTTTTCAAAATAGCAAATATGATAATTAATTAAGAGAAAGGATTAAGGTTTAGCGCAGATGGAGAATAACACTTTCTTTTCAAATAGTTATATTGGCAACAAATAAGTTGTATACAGAAACAGTGTGAGTTTAGCGTGTAATGACAATTAAAAACAGAACATGCTTTCGTACAGAAGCCATACACGGGTATATCAAAAACAAATTACTAACTAATAACAATTGACATGAGTACAATTTAAAGTTTCGCTTGCTTCCTCGGTACTGGCAATAATAGGCGAAGGCCCCAACTGCCGGTAATAGCAAAAGAGGGGCAATACCCCATGTAGTCGAGGAGATCAAGTTAGCTAAACCGTGTGTAGTGTTCACACATGCCACCAAAGAGTTTATTGGAAGCAGGAGAAGGTGGGAGAAAAAAAGGGGGGGGGGGCAGTTAGGGGAGAGAATAACACTTTCAATAGTTGAATAGTACATTTTCATAGATATTTATACATCAGATCATAAGAGGGACAACTGAGGGGGAAAAAGGACAAAGGGATTTGGTTCCAAATGAGGGACGGTTGGGAGGTATGTCATATGAGTGGGAGATGCGGAAGATACTTTGGCAGCTGTAGATTCTCAAGAAAACAAAGACTGGAGGTGCTCAGGAATAGTGATGGACGAACTTCCGACGGGACGTTTCGCGAACGCGAAATGCGAACGGACCCAAACGTTCGCGAAACCGAACGTTCGCCGCGGGCCCCATTGACTTCAATGGGAGGCGAACTTTGCAAACCTTCATGTCGAATTTGCGGCCACGTGGTAATTATTAGGGGGTAAAACGTAGTCCCACCATCTGGACAATGACATAATACATGTATGAGGTGAATTTGGGATCGATAACTACAAGCATTTTTATTTTATTTGGGAAATTGTTCTAACAATTCAGGACTATGGAGCTAATGAAGGCAATGGAGGAGAGGGAAGGTCAGGGACCAGGGTAGGCAAAGAAGAGGGTGCAGGAGATGATCACCAGCAGCGTGACATACCGGAATGACACATGCACCGTGATAGAGGCATCTGACAGCAGCACCGTAATACAGAGCACTGACAGCAGCACCGTGACATACAGCGCTGACAGCAGCACCGTGACATACAGCGCTGACAGCAGCACCGTGACATACAGCGCTGACAGCAGCACCGTGACATACAGCGCTGACAGCAGCACCGTGACATACAGCGCTGACAGCAGCACCGTGACATACAGCGCTGACAGCAGCACCGTGACATACAGCGCTGACAGCAGCACCGTGACATACAGCGCTGACAGCAGCACCGTGACATACAGCGCTGACAGCAGCACCGTGACATACAGCGCTGACAGCAGCACCGTGACATACAGCACTGACAGCAGCACCGTAAGCAGCCCCAGGAGGAAGTCAGCACAGCACAGGGATGGTGTGATCCCCTCATAATAAGAACCCCCAGGAGGAAGTCAGCACAGCACAGGGATAGTGTGATCCCTTCATAATAAGAACCCCCAGGAGGAAGTCAGCACAGCACAGGGATATCATAAGCAGCCCCAGTAGAAATATGACACCGCTCAACCTCTTCAAAGAGGAGGGTAGGGGCATATAGTACGGTGTGCTTTTTTGGGTCAAGGAAGTGAGCCAAATGAATTAAGAAGGTCTGTGTGCTTGATTAAAAAAATAGTTTATAGACATATACATGGTCTACTGGTCACATGTGTTGAATTCCTCCGAGATCCATGCCTCATTCATTTTTAGAAATGTGAGGTAGTTAACACTGTGGTGAGCTAGGCGAGTACGCTTATCGGTCACAATCCCCCCTGCTGCGCTGAACGTCCTTTCGGACAGGACACTGGATGAGGGGCAAGCCAACAGTTCGATTGCAAATTGGGCAAGCTCTGGCCAGAGGTCAAGCCTGCCCACCCAGTAGTCTAGGGGTTCATCACTCCTCAGAGCGTCCACATCGGCCGTTAACCCAATGTAGTCGGACACCTGACGGTCTAGGCGTTCCCTGATGCTGGATCCGGATGACACCTGTCGATGGGTCGGCTGAAAGAATGACCTCATATCCGAAGTCACCAACACATCTTCAAACCGGCCTCTTCTTGCAGGCGCTGTTGGATTGGTACCCGCAAATCCTTCTCTGGGAGTGGGAATTGCTCCTCTGCCAGCGCACGCAAAAGCAGAATGCAGCATTTCTCGAAGCAAGGCCTGGAAGTGCTGCATTCTGACAGCCCTCTGCGACGGCGGTAACATTTCCGCCATTTTGTGTTTGTACCGGGGGTCTAAGTACGTTGCCACCCAGTACTGGTCCTTGACCCTCATGCTTTTTATACGGGGGTCCCTATTAAAACACTGGAGCATGAAGGCCCCCATTTGCACTAAAGTGGAAGCGGTGTGGTGGCCTGGCTCCTGCTCATCATCCAGGATAATGTCGTCCTCTTCATTCTCCTCTCCCCATCCTCGCACAACAGGGATCCCAGAAAGGTTTAAAGCATGCTCTTCTTGCTCCTGCTCATCCGCCCCGGCACCATCCTCCTCTGACTCCTCATCAGACTCCTGTTGTTGACTTGTCTCAGATAGAGTAGCCCCCCCTGGGAATTCATCCAGCATTGCGACTTCCTCATCTTCCCGCTCCTGCTCCTCCACAGCCTGATCAATGACACGACGCAATGCACGCTCCAGAAAGAAGGCATAAGGTACCATGTCACTGATGGCGCCATGGCTGCGACTGACCAGTTTGGTGATCTCCTCAAATGGCCGCAGAAGTCTGCATGTGTCGCGCATGAGCAGCCACTGGCGCGGTGAAAAAAAACCCAGCTCCCCAGAACCGTTTCTTTCGCAGAGTTCATACAGGTAGACGTTAACTGCACGTTTCTGCTGGAGCAGCCTATCAAGCATATAGAAGGTTGAGTTCCATCGCGTCGGGCAATCGCAAATAAGACGTCTGACCGGCAGATGGTGTCGCCGCTGAATGTCAGCAAGGCGAGCCATGGCCGTGTAAGATCTTCTGAAATGGGCCGAGATTTTCCTTGCCTGCCGCAAGATGTCCTGGACCCCAGGGTATTTGACAAGGAATCGCTGCACGACCAAGTTTAAGACGTGTGCCATGCACGGCACGTGCGTGATTTTGCCCTGTTTCAATGCGCTAAGCAGATTGGCACCGTTGTCACACACCACTTTACCAACTGTCAAATTGAGCGGTGTTAGCCACTCATCTGCCTGTGAACGCAAAGCTGAAAGGAGTGCCGGGCCAGTGTGGCTCTTTGCTTCCAGGCACAACAGACGCAGCACGGCATGGCAACGTCTCACCTGGCATGTGGAATAGGTTCTGGGGAGCTTGGGCGGTGCAGTGGAAGAGACGCTAGCAGCGGAAAAGGAGGAGGCAGCTGAGGAGGAGAGGGAGGAGGATGGAGTAGGAGGAGGAGAAGAAGAGTCAGGCCTGCATGCAATCCGTGGCGGTAAAACCAAATCTACACGGGTGCCACGGGTTACATGCTTGACGGCCGTCAGAAGGTTCACCCAGTGGGCAGTAAAACTGATATACCTTCCCTGCCCGTGTTTGCTAGACCACGTGTCTGTGGTCAGATGTATCTTGGCACCGACACTGTGTGCCAGAGATACATTCACTTGCCGCTGAACATGGCCATATAGCTCTGGGATGCCCTTCTCTGAGAAATACTTCCTTCCTGGGACCTTCCATTGTGGTGTTCCAATGGCCACAAATTTGCGAAAGGCCTCCGAGTCCACCAGTTTATATGGCAGTAGTTGGCGGGCTATGAGTTCTGACAAGCCAGCCGCCAACCGTTGGGCAAGAGGGTTATCCGGCGTCATCATTTTTTTACGCTCAAACATTAGGCCCACGGAAGCCTGCCTTTTTGCAGAAAAATGTGAGCTTGGCGTGATGGAAGGTGGAGTGGAGGACAATTGTGAGGAGAGAGGAGAAGGAGAAGTAGAAGACGAGGCTGGACGGTGAGAGCCTGCAGTGTGGCTTTGTGTGTTCCGTTGCTCCCACTGGGCTCGGTGATGGCTGCTCATGTGCCTTCTTAAGGCGGTCGTCCCTAGGTGAGTATTGGGCTTACCGCGACTAACGCGTTGACTGCAAAGATTGCAGATGGCAACGCTATTGTCAGCAGCGGACACGTTAAAAAAAGCCCACACTGCGGAGCCATGTGCCGGTGTCCTGGGAGCGCCAGATGTGACCGTACATGGTCGATGACTCGCTCCTGATACATTTGCAGTCTGCTTTGTCCCTGCTGTGCAATGTAAGTCATTGCTGCTTCTCCTCCCTATCTGCTGGTCCATATCTCCCTCTGAACTCCCCTCCTCTTCCTCTCTTGTGGGCACCCACGTGACATCACTAGACACGTCATCATCAACGTCACCTTCCCCACCGCTATAAGTAGAGATCTCGGAGTAGGCAGCAACACCGGGGACCAACCTCCTCCTTGGGCTGATCTGGGTACTGGCGTCAGACTGCTGAGTAGCGCTTGTTGCTACCTCCTCTTCCTGATCCAATACCAAGAGTGGCTGCGCATCAGAAATGTCCTCTTGATATGGATCGGAAAATAATTCCAGTGACTCAAGCGGAAGGTATGTGGTGGTGGTGGTGGTGGTCGTGTTGTTGGTGGTAGTGTCTTTGGGGGTGCACATAGCAGAGAGTGAAGAAGAGGGTGCAGATCGAGAGGATGAGGAGGGTGCAGAAGAGTAAGGCTGAGCGAGCCACTCAACCAAGTCTGGTGCATCCTTTAAAGTAATTGAACGCACCTTCTGCAACTTCCCACTTTGGCTCAAGCCTGTTGCTCCTGCCCTACCCCTACCACCCCTGCGGAAGGGCCTGCCTCTTCCTCTGCCTGTCATTTTTTAAATGACCCTGTGACAAAACTCTTAGTCCCTATACCGATGAAGGACTGCTGCAGTATAGGGCAGCGGTCAGCAGTGGTGCACGTCAACCCTATCTATTGTGGACCGATAGCGGTCCTTACAGAACAGCAGACTGTACCGCACTCAAGCCTATGTACCGTAGCACCCTATACCAAGTTACCAGTCCTTATAAGAACTTTTGTGGACCAAGCAGGTTGTGTATTAGTGTTTAGCAGACTGTACGTCAGTCCCTATACCGCTGAAGGACTGCTGCAGTATAGGGCAGCGGTCAGCAGTGGTGCACGTCAACCCTATCTATTGTGGACCGATAGCGGTCCTTACAGAACAGCAGACTGTACCGCACTCAAGCCTATGTACCGTAGCACCCTATACCAAGTTACCAGTCCTTATAAGAACTTTTGTGGACCAAGCAGGTTGTGTATTAGTGTTTAGCAGACTGTACGTCAGTCCCTATACCGCTGAAGGACTGCTGCAGTATAGGGCAGCGGTCAGCAGTGGTGCACGTCAACCCTATCTATTGTGGACCGATAGCGGTCCTTACAGAACAGCAGACTGTACCGCACTCAAGCCTATGTACCGTAGCACCCTATACCAAGTTACCAGTCCTTATAAGAACTTTTGTGGACCAAGCAGGTTGTGTATTAGTGTTTAGCAGACTGTACGTCAGTCCCTATACCGCTGAAGGACTGCTGCAGTATAGGGCAGCGGTCAGCAGTGGTGCACGTCAACCCTATCTATTGTGGACCGATAGCGGTCCTTACAGAACAGCAGACTGTACCGCACTCAAGCCTATGTACCGTAGCACCCTATACCAAGTTACCAGTCCTTATAAGAACTTTTGTGGAACAAGCAGGTTGTGTGTTAGTGATTAGCAGACTGTACGTCAGTCCCTATACCGCTGAAGGACTGCTGCAGTATAGGTGAGCGGTCAGCAGTGGTGCACGTCAACCCTATCTATTGTGGACCGATAGCGGTCCTTACAGAACAGCAGACTGTACCGCACTCAAGCCTATGTACCGTAGCACCCTATACCAAGTTACCAGTCCTTATAAGAACTTTTGTGGAACAAGCAGGTTGTGTATTAGTGTTTAGCAGACTGTACGTCAGTCCCTATACCGCTGAAGGACTGCTGCAGTATAGGGCAGCGGTCAGCAGTGGTGCACGTCAACCCTATCTATTGTGGACCGATAGCGGTCCTTACAGAACAGCAGACTGTACCGCACTCAAGCCTATGTACCGTAGCACCCTATACCAAGTTACCAGTCCTTATAAGAACTTTTGTGGAACAAGCAGGTTGTGTGTTAGTGATTAGCAGACTGTACGTCAGTCCCTATACCGCTGAAGGACTGCTGCAGTATAGGTGAGCGGTCAGCAGTGGTGCACGTCAACCCTATCTATTGTGGACCTATAGCGGTCCTTACAGAACAGCAGACTGTACCGCACTCAAGCCTATGTACCGTAGCACCCTATACCAAGTTACCAGTCCTTATAAGAACTTTTGTGGAACAAGCAGGTTGTGTGTTAGTGATTAGCAGACTGTACGTCAGTCCCTATACCGCTGAAGGACTGCTGCAGTATAGGTGAGCGGTCAGCAGTGGTGCACGTCAACCCTATCTATTGTGGACCTATAGCGGTCCTTACAGAACAGCAGACTGTACCGCACTCAAGCCTATGTACCGTAGCACCCTATACCAAGTTACCAGTCCTTATAAGAACTTTTGTGGACCAAGCAGGTTGTGTATTAGTGTTTAGCAGACTGTACGTCAGTCCCTATACCGCTGAAGGACTGCTGCAGTATAGGGCAGCGGTCAGCAGTGGTGCACGTCAACCCTATCTATTGTGGACCGATAGCGGTCCTTACAGAACAGCAGACTGTACCGCACTCAAGCCTATGTACCGTAGCACCCTATACCAAGTTACCAGTCCTTATAAGAACTTTTGTGGAACAAGCAGGTTGTGTGTTAGTGATTAGCAGACTGTACGTCAGTCCCTATACCGCTGAAGGACTGCTGCAGTATAGGGCAGCGGTCAGCAGTGGTGCACGTCAACCCTATCTATTGTGGACCGATAGCGGTCCTTACAGAACAGCAGACTGTACCGCACTCAAGCCTATGTACCGTAGCACCCTATACCAAGTTACCAGTCCTTATAAGAACTTTTGTGGAACAAGTGAGTTGTGAATGTTTAGCAGACTGCAGCAGAAGGGCAGCAGTCAAGTATAATATCCTTTCTATATTTGGAAGAAAGAATATTATACATGTACAAGCCTATTACTGTACCACTGATACCAGTCCTGAAAAGAACCTTTGTGGAACTAATAATAACAGCAAGTCTTTAAAATTACCCTCACTGCCTGACAACACTGCTTCCTTCCTGTCCCTATACAAATTGGCAAAAAAAGAGAACGATTAGTGGTTACTGGAACAGCTCTTTTGTGGACCTTGATAGTAACAGCTAATGATGATGATGATGATGATGATGATGAAAGACTAATCTGGCTGTCCCTGTAGCATACACCGTCCTTTCCCTTTCTCTAAACTAACAAAAGACACTCAGGCTGCTGCAAGAATCAGCAGCACAGCAAACCTATCAACACCTAACACCTATACCAGTCCTGAAAAGAACTTTTGTGTACCAAATAGCTAGTGGTTTATCTCTCCCTACTCCACACAGGAACCTGTCCCTATCGTAACAGAAGAAAGAATGTAAAATGGCCACCGGATCGGGTGTATTTATAGGTTAGGGGGAATGTACAAGTGTCCATGTGCTGTCATGTCTCAATTGGCTGTCCTGTATCACATGATAAACGTGTCACCAAAGGTTAAAGTTCTTGTATACATTAAACACGTAAGTCCGCCGCGGCGAACGACGGAAAAAGGCGTTCGAACGTGCGGACCGCGAATGTCGGAAATTCGCCGCGAAACGACCGCCGGGCGAAACGTTCGTCCATCACTACTCAGGAACTCATTGGTTTCTTATATTTCTTTGGGACTCCAGCAGTGAGATCTCTTCTCTACAGTTCATTGGTGTGTTACAACTCTTCTTGCAACATTATCAATGATAAAAGTAAATAAAGTCCAACTCTAAGTTTATAAAACAAATTAAATAGTTAATGCCCGGCTTCATTCATCCCACTTCCTGTGAGTCAAGGTGCCAGGGACCCACTGCTGCATGGCATGATTCACCTAACTTCCTGTGAGCCCAGACATCAAAGACCCACCAACTGCCTAGCATCATTCAACCAAATTCCTGTGAGCCCAGACAGCATGGACCCAGCCCCTTCTTAGCATCATTCAGCCCTCGTCCTGTGAGACCAGACATCAAGAACCTAGCCCTTGCCTACCATTACTCAGCCAACATCCTGTGAGACTAGTCATCAGGGACTCAGACCTTACTTATTATAACTCAACCCCTATGAGCTCAGGCATCAAAGATCCACCACCTGCCTAGCATCATTCAACCAACTTCCTGTGAGCCCAGACATCAAGAACCCAGCCCTTGCCTAGCATTACTCAGCCAACATCCTGTGAGACTAGGCATCAGGGACTCAGCCCTTACCTATTATAACTCAACCCATATTAGCTCAGGCATCAAAGATCCACCACCTGCCTAGCATCATTCAACCAACTTCCTGTGAGCCCAGACAGCAAGGACCCAGCCCCTTCCTAGCATTATTTAGTCCACTTTCTGTGAGACCAGACATCAAGGACCCAGCCCTTGCCTAGCATCATTCAGTCAGCTTCCAGTGAGACCAGACATCAAGGACCCAGCCCTTAACTAGCATCATTCAGCCAACTTCCTGTGAGACTAGTCATCAGGGACCCAGCCCTTGCCTATTATAACTCAACCCACTTATTTTGAGTGCAGGTATCAAAGATCCACCACCTGCCTAGCATCATTCAACCCACTTCTTGTGAGTCCAAACATCAAGGATCCAACCCCTGCATAGCATCATTCAACCAACTTCTTGTGAGAACAGATTTCAAGGACCCAGCCCTTGCCTAGCACCATTCAACCAACTTCCTGTGAGCCCAGACATTAAAGACCCAGCAACTGCATTGTACCATTCAACCAACTTCATGTGAGCTCAAACATCAAGGACCCAGCCCCTGATTAGCATCATTCATCAACTCATTTTCTGTGAGACCAGATGTCAAGGACTAAGCCCTTGCATAGCCTCTTTCAACCAACTTCCTGCAAGACCAAAGATCAAGGACCCAGCCAATGCTTGGTATCCTTCTGCCAACTTCCTACGAACCCAGATGTCATGGATTTTGCCTGCAGGAGCTTGCCTTGAAGCCTCAATGGGCATCGCCTCCATTTTTTCACTCTTGCAGCACTCCCTTTTCTTCAGGCAGCACCAACATTTTAAAATGATTTCAAGGAACACTTGGCTTTTGAAAGAATTTATCAATGTGTGTCACATAGGGTACTGTTTCAGAGGGCCACATATCACAACATTATGACATTGGAATATAGATTTTTTTTTTGTTGGCACTTCAATGTTACTGATCAATAAACATTAACTTAAAGTCAAGGCGAACTTGTATTTCATCTGCAGCAATCCTTACCCCTAATCAATGTGCTGTAACTTTTGCATTATTGATTTCCCGCTTAAATTATGATTATATCCAGCAAATCATTGGTAACAGGCCTTGGACTGCAATGGTTCTGTCCATTCCAGCTCCACTACAATGCAGAGCGTGTATTAAAGATGGAGCACCCCATTGACATTAGCGCCTCTACTTTCTTCCAGGAAGGCTGATGGAAGCACAATACCATCATGTGCGAAGCCTACTGAATATTTTGGAGAGCAAATCTCCTTCCAGCCTTCATCAAGTTTTCTGAAAGAGCCCCCATCCCCCTGTGCTCACGCGCAAAAGGTGAATGCATGTGTTAGGTGCCGCACACAAATGCAAACAGCGATCGTCCCACACATGTGAGACACATATGTGAGATATCACTGCAAAGGTTAGTTCAGCGGCAGTCATTCTAGCAGTAAACTTTCTCTGTAAATCTGAAATGGTAACCTGTAAATGCCTGTAAAGCATTGCCTATGGATAGTAAAATTTACGTTATTTGTCGCCTTTGCACGGGCGTGCACAATTTTAAATCATGACATGTTTGGTATCTATATACTCAGTGAAAAAAACATCTTTTATATTTTACAAAAAAATGTGGTTATGAATTGTGGGGTTTTTTTTGCATTAAAATTTCAAAAAAGTGTATTGTTTACAAAAAAATTGCATTTGAAAAACGAGGTGCAAATGTCGTTTGACATAAAAAAAATTGCAAAACCCACCAATTTATTCTTAAGCGCAGTGATGACGGACATTGGCACTCCAGATGTTTTGGAACTACATTCCCCATGATTCTCATGCACTCTGCTTTGTTGTTGAGCATCATGGGAAATGTAGTTCCAAAACATCTGGAGTGTCAAGGTTCGCCATCACTGATCTAGGGCCTCTGCTTTAAAAAAATATATAATGTTTGGGAGTTCTGAGTAATTTTCTAGCAAAAAATACTGATTGTTAAAAAGTGCCATAAAAGGCCTGGATCTCTTTAAGTTTGACCTCATATTATTTGGTAAATCTAATGCCAAGTACACATGACCGGACTTTCCAGCAGACTAGGTCCGACGGTCTTCCCGACGGACTTTCGGCGGAGTTCCGACGGACTTTCCGAATGAACGGACTCGGCCACACACAATCACACCTAAGTCCGAAGGATTCGAACGTGGTGACGTACGACCGGACTAGAATAAGGACATTCATAGCCAGTAGCCAATAGCTGCCCTAGTGTTGGTTTTCGTCTGTTGGACTAGCATACAGACGAGCGGATTTCTCCATAGGAACTGGTGGAAAAATTTGAAACATGTTTTATTTCTAAAGTCCGTCAGATTTTTGGACAGCAAAAGTCCGATGGAGCCCACACACTATCCAGATTCGTTCCGTCTGACCTTTGCTGTCGAAAAGTCCGATCGTGTGTACGCGGTATAAAGGAAAACTGTACAAGGAAAATTGTATAATGTGTGGTCAGCTTTACAGTACTATCAAAGGTCCTTTGTAGTATTGTTAATTCATATTGTACCTGATCGCTTCACTTTAAAACCTCCTCTCAATATGATGCAAAGGGATTTTTCATGTACTGTCAACTCGTCTTGAATGTACATATTTAAACGTTACTACCAGATAATAAATTCAATTAATTTTTCTTCCGTTCTCTAAATGATAATAATGCATCCATCTAGAAAGTTGTTTACATGCATCCGGAGCCCTGTTTGCAAATGGCACTCTGAGCGATTAAATGTGACACATAAAATCCCATTTAACTCTTTGAATTAAATAAAATTACATTTACTGCTAAATACCAAAATGAGATTCCATATTCCCGAGTCTCATTTTACAGCACATTAAGTGGGATCAATTAAAGGAATCAATAAACATAATCGATAGGCCTTGTGAAAATGTGTGTAGGGGCGTGATTGATCCCAATAACAACCATCGAATATCAGAATTAACGAGAAATATGATAGAGATGTAAACACTTTTACTGGGAATAGTTCAATATTCTGAGATGAGGGAGGGGTAAGTTTAAAGGGAGCTCCAACATGTTTTACTGAACTTTACAAGGTGCAAATCCATTATAAATCCACACAAAATTGATGAATTGCTAATCAAGTGAATATGTACAGTATACACTTTTTATTATTATTTTTATTATACAGGATTTATATAGCACCAACAGTTTATGCAGGACTTAACAAAATGAAGGCAGACATTACAGTTACATCACAATTTGGTACAAGAGGAATCAGAGGGCCCTGCTCGTTAGAGTTTACAATCTAAAAAGGAAGGGTCAATTGATACAAAAGGTAATAGCTGTGGGGGGATGAGCTGATGGAGAAAGTAAAACAGTGTTTTAGTTAGAAGCAGGATAGGCTTCTTTAAAGGGAAGGGTTTTCAGGGATTGTCTAAAGATGGTAGATTAGGGGACAGTCAGACAGATTGGGGTAGGGAGTTTCAAAGGATGGGAGAAGTTCTGGAGAGATCCTGGAGGTGAGCATGGGAGGAGGTGAGCATGGGAGGAGGTGATCATGCAAGCTAGAGAGCAGGAGGTCTTGGGAGGACTGAAGAGAATGGTTTGGTTGGTATTTTGAGACTAGGTTAGTCATGTAGTTGGGGGCAAAGTTATGGATGGCTTTGTAAAGGATTGTTACTTACTTTGAATTGTATTCGTTGGGTGTGTGGAAGCCAGTGGAGGGATTGGCAGAGAGGGGTGGAGGACACTGAGCAGTTGGTAAGGTGGATGAGTCTTGCAGCCGCATTCATTATGGACTGAAATCTATGCCAGTGATTCTCAACCAGGGTTCAGTGGAACCCTAGGGTTCCTCCAGAGGTTGCTAGGGGTTCCTTCAGCATTGGGCAATTTCTGCCTCTCAGATAAGTTCCCACTCACACCACTGATCTTTTTAGCTATCTGTAAGGAGGTTATTCTTCCCAATGACCACAAGTGTGAGGACCATTCTTCCCACTGACCATCACACTAATGTATCATGAATTGTAGATTTCTAAATTTTAACAGGGGTTCCCTGAGACCAGGGAACTATTTCAAGGGTTCCTCTGTGTTGGAAAGGTTGAGAAAGGCTGGCCTATGTAAAGGTAATCCAATGAGGAGGGAGTTGCAGTAGTCGAGGCAAGAGATGACCAGGAAGTGAATTAGAACGTTGGTGATGTCATTCGTTAAAAAGGGGCATATTCTGGAAATGTTGCGGAGGTTGAGGCGACATGATTTGGACAGGGTTTGTATGTGGGCATGAAAGGATAGTTCAGAGTCTAAGGTTACCCCTAGCACCCTGGCATGTGGGGACGGACTGATAGATGTGCCATTGATCTTGACAGATAAGTCAGGGAAAGGGACAAGTGGTGGAGGAAATATTATCGGTTTTAGAATGATTGAGCTTGAGGAAGTGTTGTGACATCCAGGCTGATATGTCTGTTAGTAAATCAGTAATGCGTGAGGAGACTGATGGGGTGAGCTGAGGGGTAGAGAGATAGATTAATACGTAACACTTATGATGTCTTCCCGACTGACTTCCGGTGGAGTTCCGACGGACTTTCCGAACAAATGGACTTGACCACACACAAACTCGGACTAGGTCCGTTCGAAAGTCTGTTCGTTTTGAACTTGATGACGTAAACGGGACTAAACAAGGAAGTTCAATAGCCAGTAGCCAATAGCTTCCCTTGCGTTGTATTTGGTCCATCAGACCAGCACACAGATGAACAGTTTTTCCAATTTTAGTCCGTGGGAATTGAGTCCGTCAGATAGATTTGAAACATGTTCTATTTCTGGGTCCGTCTGATTTTTTTTTTTTTTTATGTTCGGACTAGCCCACTTATGATTGGATTGTCCGACGGACTAATCCCTTCGGACCTAGTCTGCTGGAAAGTCCGATGTGTGTACATGGCATTAAAGATGAATGGACATTGATCTCTGAACTGCATTGGATGCGGCCCATTACTGGCCTTTACCTGGCCACTATTCCTCCTACTGACACCAATGATGGGGAACTATTCTCCCCACTGATGTCAAAATTGGGGCACTATTTCTCCCACTGACACCAATGATGGAGCACTGTTCCTTTTACTGCCACCAATGATGAGGCACTATTTTTTCTACTGACACTAAAAATGGGACACTATTCCTGCCACTGACACTATGGGGCAGGAATAGTGTAATGCTGCGTACACACGGTCTGACTTTCCGGCGGGAAATGGTCGATGTTAGCTTGTTGTCGGAAAGTCCGAATGTGTGTGTGCTCCATCGAACATCTACTGTCGGAATTTCCGCACACAAATGTTTGAGAGCAGGTTCTCAAATTTTCTGCCAACTTCACTCGTTGTCGGAAAGCCCGATCGTGTGTACGCAAGTCCGTTGCACAAAAGCTCACGCATGCTCGGAATCAAGCAGAAAGAGCTGCACTGGCTATTAAACTTCCTTTTTCTCTGCTCGTCGTACATGTTGTACGTCACCGCGTTCTCACGTTCGGAATGTCCGACAACATTTGTGTGAACGTGTATGCAAATCAAGTTTGAGCCAACATCCTTTGGAAAAAAATCCACAGTTTTGTTGTCGGAAATTCCGATCGTGTGTATGCGGCATAAGACTAGAAATGGAGGATTATTCCTCCAACTGACACCAATGATGGGGTACTATACCTTTCGTTGGTATTAATGATGAGGCACTATACCTACCACTTCACCAATAATGGGTACACTAATAGCAACATTGGTGGCCCTATTTCTCCAGCAGACCCCAATGATGGGGCACTATTCCTCCAAATGATACCAAACTAAATCCCACTAACCACAGATGCTAGACCATTTTTACTCCCACTGCTTACAACCCCGTGGCATTTTCTACTCTAATTTACAACATATTTGCATAGATCAACAGTGCTGATTATAGGCTGTTTTAGGAAGACATATATACATGTTCTTGCGTGAGGGCATGTGTCCATGAGAGCATTGGAAATGCTATCATGTGCTCAAGAATGTATGTTTGTGCGGAGTGTGAACTTTCTATAAACAGCCAATCAGAGTGAAGGCAATAGGGCTTAGTAATTACTCTCACAGGAAATGAAATAAAGCTGAAGACACTAAATAACGCAGTTCTGTATTCAAAAATGAATCATTAAAGTGATACTATAGGTTTGATTTAGATTTTTTTTAAATAACAAACATGTCATACTTACCTCCACTGTACAGCTTGTTTTGCAAAGAGTGGCCCCGAATGGCATTTTCTGGGGTCCCCTGGCGGCTTTCCTAGCTCCACCCCGTCTCAGATAACCCCCTCTGGGAAGTGCTCTCCCGGTGGGTTACCTTGCAGGCATGCTCCCGAGTCCTGCATTCGGCGTCCATAGCCGCCGAGTGCAGGACTCGGGCCCGCCCCCCACGTCATTGGACTCGAGTGACAGCAGCGCGAGTCAATGGCTGCGCTGCTATCAATCTATCCAATGAAGAGCCGAGAACTCCAGGCAAAGATCCAGCGTGTTCCCGACGCAGGACTTTCCAGGGCTCAGGTAAGTAATACGGGGGGGTGGGGGGCCGGTAATCATCAGATGTTTTTTCCCCTTAAAGCATAGGATGTATTAAAGCGGGAGTCCACCGGGAGTCCGCCGTTTTTTTTTTTTTTAAAAAGCCAGCAGCTACAAATACTGCAGATGCTGACTTTTAAAATAATGACACTTCCCCGCCCAGCGTGCCCGCGATGTCGGCACCCGAAGCCGATCTCTCGATCGTCTCTCGGGTGCTGCCGCCGCCATCTTGGGTATGGGAATCAGGAAGTGGAGCCTTTCGGCTTCATTTCCCGGTTCCCTACTGCGCATGCGCGAATCGCGCTGCGCAATAAGGATGGTCCCCGCTGTCTCTGAAGGGTGGACCTCCGCTTTAAGTACATGCAAAAAAATATAATTAATCATTAAAATCAATTGGAAATTATCAGCAATTATCCTCAGAACACCTCTGCTTTTTCAAGGTTCACTCTCCTTAAATGCTGGACAAAAGAGCAGCACTGTCAGTGATAAACCGACAAAGCACTGCTTTAAAGGGTTGTAAAGGTTCCTGTTTTTTCACCTTAAAGCGGAGGTCCACCCTAAAGTGGACCTTCCGCTCATTGGAACCCTCCCCCCCTCCGGCGCCACAATTGGCACCTTTCAGGGGGGTGGGGGTACCTGTACAGTACAGGTATCTGCACCCACTTCCGGCGTAGATTCTGCAGAAGGTACGCCTCTTTCCGCAGAATCTACGCCCCTTTCCGAAGGTCCCCCGCTGCCTGCTGGGAAACACACGGATCCCAGAGACAGCGGGGACCGTCCTTATTGCGCAGCGCGACTTGCGCATGCGCAGTAGGGAACCGGGAAATGAAGCCGAAAGGCTCCACTTCCTGATTCCCATACCCAAGATGGCGGCAGCAGCACCCGAGAGACGATCAAGAGATCGGTTTCGGGTGCCGACATCGCGGGCGCGCTGGGCGGGTAAGTGTCACTATTTAAAAAAAAAAAAACGGCGAACTCCCGGCGGACTCCTGCTTTAACTAGCATGGACTTTTCCTATTTATATGATGGAACGCTTAGGTGATGATCACTGTTATTGGACAGTGATCAACTGACAAAGCATTATTGTAAAAGCTCTGCTTTGTCATCCAGAACTTATTGACAAAATATAGACGGACTGTTAGTTTGAAAAGGAATCACTTAAAGTAAACCTGTCACTATTGTAATAGCATTAAATGGGCTCCCAAATTACCATGTTGGCACCAAATGGTACCTACACATATATTTACATGCTTTCTTGCTTTCTTGCTTTCTTGCTTCCTTGGATGCCCCATATGCAGGAGTGGTAAAACAGGCAAGTAATTACTTTTTCTACTAGTGTCAATACTCTCTTTCCCATCCTATTGGTCCATCATTTTGATAGGCTGCACTACCGGCCAGTGAAAACAAGTGGGAGAAGATGAGCCAGAATGTCATAGAAATATAGAAAAGGGATGGCAGAAAAAAGACCAAGTGGTACATTGAATCTGCCATTTTTTTATATATATACATTTTTTTTGTTTTTTTTGTCTTGTTTTTTTTTGTTTGTATGTTTTTTTTGTTGATTTTTTTTTTGTCTGAGTATAGATTTCACAACACATGTTGATGCTTGTGTGGGGCACTTGCCACTTTAAAGAAGAGTTCCATCCAGAAATGGAACTTCTGCTTATCCTTTCAGGTTGAGCAGATACCTGTTTAATAGAAGCATTTGCTCCCACTTCCGGGGAAAGATCGCCAAATATCTGTGGCGATCTATGCCCCTCCTTCCCCCCCGCTGTCTTCTGGGAGACACACAGGTCTCAGAAGACAGACGTCACCAGTCAGAACATGCAGTGCGACACGCGCATGTGCAGCCGTAGCCTTCACTTCCTGATTCCCTTACTTTAGATGCCGGCGCCTCCACCCAGAGCTGAGGGACGAGTCGGCTTTGGGTGAGGACATCGTGGGCACCCTGGACAGGTGATGCCGCATACACATGACCGGACTTTTCAACGGACTAGGTCCGACAGTCTTCCCGACGGACTTTCGGCGGAGGTCCGACTGACTTTGTGAACGAAACGGACTTGGCCACACACGACCAGACTAAGTCCGTTCGAAAAGTCAGTTCGTTTTGAACGTAAACAGGACTAAACAAGGAAGTTCAATAGCCAGTCGCCAATAGCTGCCCTTGCGTCGTATTCGGTCCGTCGGACCAGCACACAGATGAACGGTTTCCCTGATTTTTAGTCCGTCGCATAGATTTGAAACATGTTTTATTTCTAGGTCCGTCTGACTTTTAGGGGGAAAAAAGTCCACTGGAGCCCACACACGATCGAATTGTCCGGCGGATTCCGGTCCGCCAGAGCAAGTCTGCCGGAAAGTCCGATTGTGTGTACGCGGCATCAGTGTCCTTATTTTAAAAGTCAGCAGCTGCAGTATTTGTAGCTGCTGACTTTTATTTATTTATTTTTTTGCAGGTGGAACTCCACTTTAAGATTACATTTTAGCCTAAGATTTCTTATTTTGATATATCTTCAATTAACGTGAGATTTCATGGCAGAACCCCGGTCTTCTCTACTTCCTTCCTTAAGTCATGCTCCCCAAGGCTTCCACGCAATTAAATTTTACTATTACTGAGTTTAGTCTGCTGAGTCACAGTGTGGAAATTCAAGACGCGTGGCTCTGTAAAACCCATCAAATTTGCATTTGCAGCGGTCATTATTTTATATCTTTCCTAGCAGAAAAAAAAACACATGCTCAACCCATGGAGAGGTGAAATAAATATTTCTGCAAGGCAGCGACTGTCATGCAAGAGGAATTCAACAAAGCAATTTTTTATTTTTTTTTCCTTTAAAGCAAACATGTCATGAACAACAACATTAGATGACAAAAATGCATATGCAGATTTTTTTTTTTTATTGTTTTATACAAAACAAAGGTACTTTATTGGAATTTTACAGGGTAAAATCCAGGATACAAATTGACATAATGCAATGCTCAATGTATCTTACAGAAGGTAAATCAGACAAAAATATACAAGTATACAGGGAAAGCGTATTTTGGCACTTAAAATACTAATGATAGTGGAACATGTAGACTAGTGTCACCATTAATGAATCCATTTCAGAGGAGCAGGGAAGGTGAGGCTGCAAAAAATGAGAAGAAACAGGAAAGAGAGGTGGGTGGGGGGGAGGGCGACATTAAAAGAGCGAGAAGGGGGGAAAGTAAAGATATATATCCAACTTATTGTGCTAGATAAAATATATAGTGTAATATAGTGTACATCAGATTATATGCTCAGCCAGAGGTCTTAGGAGCCCTCATCTTATCATATTTCCACTGACACCATCTATTCATGTATGCGATTTTGTACACATCTATCAGTGCTTCCCAGTAGGAGAGAGCCGGGGGGGGGGGGGGGTGGCAAGGTCTATTTCATAAGAATTGGCATAAGTCAAGAGATACGAAGTCAGTAATTTAGAGTGGTGGGAGCATTGGGCATCCTCATAGACCCCCAACAAGCCAGGTCTGGCAATACCGGCAGGGACACAATTGCAACCTAAGATTATTCTCCGCAAATATTTTTGTTCTGTAGGTTGAAATGATGGGGCAATCCCAAAACATATATAAAGGAAACAACAAGCAATTCTCCCTCAGTTTTTTGCCTTCACTCACCTAATGTGACCCCAATGCTGAT
The DNA here is from genome assembly GCF_037356315.1 of Lithobates pipiens. Lineage (NCBI taxonomy): Eukaryota > Metazoa > Chordata > Amphibia > Anura > Ranidae > Lithobates > Lithobates pipiens. The sequence goes on from NW_027507785.1 coordinate 310,217,827, forward strand.
GGAGAGGGGCAAACAGGCAGGCCCCCAATGTCCTCCTTATATAACTATTAACTAATAGTGTCATTGGTTGTTTAGGGCACTGGTGGCTGGAAGGTTGTAATGGTGCATGGAAACCTGTGGCTTTGTGTAACTAACCACTTGCTAATTTATGTACCTTCTTGGGCAATTTTTAGGTATTTTGTCAAGGCACCCCTAAAAAAACCTGAAGGTGCCCCAGGGTAGCACCTTGGCAAAATGCCTAAAATTGCCCCAAATTGTAAACAAACTAGCAGGGAGTTAATTACATGAAGCCACAGGTTTTCATTGTGGTTTAAAGCGGTAGTAAAGGGCAGTTGTTGAAAAAAAAAAGATTCTGCATACTAGCACATTATGCAAGACTTACCTTAGAAGGAAGCCCTCCAGCACCACACTGTCACCACTGAGAGGGCTGACATCTCCCCCCCCCCCGTCTTCCTTCCTTCGGAGCGAATGTGCCGGTAACGTCACCGGCTGCATGCGCTTTGAAAATCTCCTAAGCTGTGCAGGTATTGGAGATATTCACAGTACTTACAGGTAGACCTTACCATAGGCTCGCCTGTAGGTACAAGTGGTATAACTGAGTTTACTACCGCTTTAACCTATAGATTTCCCAGTGTGGGCCAAACAGAGCCCACTTTTCTGCTACCAGGATCCTCGTAAATTATTCCTTGAGTACATAAGTAAAATCTAAAGTTTACCAGATATGGTGCTCAGACTTACAGAAAGTGGAGTATCAGTTGGAGGGGTTTCAACACCTTAAAGAGGAAGTAAACCCTGATGAGTTTACTTCCTCTTTCATTCCCTGCAAAGGCAAAGCATAATGGACTACTATGCATCGCATAGTAGCCCATTATGTGTCACTTACCTGACACAGGAGCCAGCGAAGTCACCGCTGTCCCCTGTAGTCCGGCGCATCCATCTTCTCAGGGGGGTCTCGCAGCTCCGCCGCTGTCATTCGGCGAAGCCGCAATGACGTCACTCCCACGCATGCGCACGGGAGCTGCCACGCGCGGCAGCTACGTTGTTGAAAATGCTCAGTGCGCCTGCGCGCCGCTGTCTACGGCACATGCGCCGTAGACAGCGGTGCCTGTCTGCAGACAAATATCTCCTAAACCGTATAGGTTTAGGCAGGGCCAGATTAAGAACATCATGGGCCTGGTGCTGAGGATTTTGGTGGGGCCTTTTATAAACAATAAATAAATAAAAATGCTAACAATTTTTTGTTATAACAAATTAAATTAAAGAGAGAGAGAGGGAGGATGAGAGAGAGAGAAAGGGGATGAAAGAGGTGTGAGTGGTAAGGGAGGGAGGATGAGAGAGAAAGGGGGGGATGAGAGAAAGAGGATGCACAGGAGCATGTGTGGGAATGACATCAACGCAGCCTGGCCAAGGCAAGTGACTGAAGGCACAGAACCCAGAAGGAAGTCCGGGTGAAGATGGAAGTGCCCGGGCCCCGCCAGACTGATCACAGCACAGCACTGGAGAGCTCAGTCTGACAATTTAAGTGTACCCTAATGTGCTAATAGAGAAATATTTGGGCTCAGATGGCGCAAAAAATCAGTCACTGTATAGTCTCTATTTGAGTATGTGTATTTTAAAATGTCAATAACAATAGCATTTGTAATAATACAGTGGGAGCACCGTTGGCAGCAACAGTCTTGAGAGGAGAAGCAGGGCATGTGCTAATATGCTGTGCATACTTGTACATTATGGCATAACCTAGCTTCTAAAAATTAGTAATATTAGAAAAGTTTACTACCGCTTTAATATCACAGGAGCCTCTCATGGGGCCCCCTACTGACCCCGTGGCCCTTCGGCAGTGCCTAAGTGCATAGTTGTCAACATTTCAAAAATATTTTCAGGGACTTTTTTTTTACAAGTGCTATATTTAGAGTAGCTGACATCCCCCGTGTTCCTCTATACATCACAATAGTAATTACAAAATGAAATAAGTACTAATAATGGGGCAGAACAAATATGAGGACTGTGAGATTTCCTTTAGTTGGACTGACAAAAGTGTCCATTCTAGAGCTGGTAACATTGAGGATATTCAGTATAATTTTAAAGAACAGTTTTTGTGGGTAAGAGGCATAGGGGAGGAGTATGGATGGTATACAAGTGGGAAATATGTGCAGGTGAGGGAGAGGAATGTGGAGGGTCTAACAGTGGGCACTATGTACACGAGAGGAGTGCAGAGGGTATGGCAGAAGGCACTATGTACAGCAGAGGAGTGTGAAGGGTATGACATTGGGCACTATGTATAAGAGAAGAGTGTGGAGGGTATGACAGTGAGCAATATGTACAGGAGTGTGGAGGGTATGACGGTGGGCACTATGTATAGGAGAGGAGTATGGAGGGTAGGACAGTGAGTAGTATGTACAGGAGAGGAGTTTTGAGGGTATGACGGTGGGCACTATGTATAGGAGAGGAGTGTGGAGGGTACGACAGTGGGCAATATGTACAGGAGAGAAGTGTATGACAGCGGGCACTATGTACAAGAGAGGAGGAGTGTGAAGGGTATGACAGTGGGCAGTATGCACAGCAGAGGAGTGTGGAGGGTATGACAGTTAGCAGTATGTACAGGAGAGAAGTGTGGAGAGTATGACAGTGGGCACTATGTAAAGGAGAGAAGTGTGGAGAGTATGACAGTGGGCACTATGTATAGGAGAGAAGTTCGGAGAGTATGACAGTGGGCACTATGTATAGGAGAGGAGGATGAAGTAATCTGGGAAGGAAAAATGTAAAGGTTTGTGGAAGGATGTTTAGGGACTGCGTAGTGGTTAAGCGGGCCATACATGGATTGAAATTACACCAATTAAGCAGAGACCAGCCATAGTCGATCTATGTATGGGCTAGCTGGTTTTACACAGGTCAACCTATTAAGTGACTTGAGTACAACCAGCCTGTCAGGTTTTCCCCAAAACAATCAGTGCTGCCAGCTATAGTTAGCAACACTAATCATTGTATTGTATTCACTGGCAGAACACAATAACACTGCGGGAGTGATCGCCCCATTCACAGGTCAGCAGGTGAGAGGGTGTGTGGGGACAGGCTGGGGAGAGATACTAGTCAGTCCCTGGGTAGGCACTGGTTAGTATCAGAGCCAGATACACACAGGTTACATAAGCCACGATCGTTAGAGCGAGAGCAATAATTCTAGCACTAGACGTCTGTAACTCTAAACATGTAACCTGTAAAAAAAATTTAAAGCATCGCTTAGTACACAACAAAAAATCGTGCTAACTTTAATGTTTTTTTTATGAATGAAACAGTTTCTTTCCAAAAAAAAGTTTGAAAAATTGCTGCGCAAATATCGTGTAACATAAAAAGTTGCAAAGGCCACCATTTTATTCCATAGGGTGTCTGCTAAAACAATATATAATGCTTGAGGGTTCTGAGTAATTTTCTAGCATAAAAAAAATGATGACTTTTACATGTAGCAGAGAAGTCTCAGAATGGGCCTGGGTGGCAAGGGGTTAATTATCATAAGTAATATACAAATAATTATTATAAGCTATGTGAGTTCATCCTCTCAGTCTGCTACAATGTTCCAGCTTGTATTTAAACTGGCCGCTCTGTATGTAGCTTCTGACAGGCTGCGCAAGGAGCCCCGTATCTCCGGAACCATAGATGATAGCTGCCCCATATTTTAACCAGTGCTGGAGTGGGTCTTTAGCTACCTACTCCCCAAACGTGGGGTATCTGTGACTCCTGATTGCCGAGCTACAATCCTCAAAGTCGATCTTCTTTTTTTTTTTTTTTTTTTACTTTTTTTTCTGCAGCTCCAATAGCCCCTATGTTAATCCGGCCCTGGGTTTAGGAGATATTTCTTGGACCTACAGGTAAGCCTTAATCTAGGCTTACCTGTAGGTCAAAGTGTGTTGTAAGAGTTTACAACCACTTTAAGTTGCTTATTTCTCTGACTTTCAGGCATCAATTCCTATAGAAATAATGTAAAAAGAAAAAAATCCATTTGCATCAAGCAAAGTATGCATGAAAATATCTTAACTTTCATTAAATCAATAGACAAATAAAATATTCAGTAATGGCAATACTTCTTTAGAACAATAGACTTAGGAGGCAGTTTAAACTGAATTACAGGTGGCTAGCCCTCTGTTTATTCCCTGGAACAGCAGAAGAGAATACTGTATATATTTCACTGTCATCATTGTCCAAATGTATTATCTTTTATTTATAGCTTTTTCTATTTGATTTTAAACCTCAGTGTTTGGCACACCTGAGTATCTGTGGAATATGAGCTTAGAAGTTCAAAGAGATTACAAGCATAAAATATGCACATTTCACATGTCCACTGAAAATACTAATATAAACTGTGCAGCTACCTGAATAACCAAATTTGTCAGAACCATAGTAATGGAAAAGCTTGTGTTACTAGTAGTATCCAGTAAAGTTTTAGCTTTAGAAAACTTTTATAAAAGAAGATTTTCCTTTAGGAAATTATTTATTTTAAGTTTTTTTTTTATTATTATTATGTGTTAATGCTGAACTCTAGGCAAACAGCTATAAACAGTTAAAATACGTGTAGCACTGACCCCCGAAGGAGCGGCTGGTTTGATTGGGCTTACCGTTACCTTCTTGACCTCGTGTACGTCTAGGGGTTTCCCGAGGTAGATGGCCCAAAGAATTGCAGAAACTGACACTGGATCCACTTTTGGTATTTTTATTTGACAACAAGTAGACAAAACAGTCTCTCAAAGAAGGGTAGAAGGCTGGGTGGGAAGTTCAGGTACTTTTGGACCTGCAAAGATAGGAAGTCTCTAACTATAGAAATCCAGAGAATTATCGCTCACAACTGGATTCTCACAGCTACCGGATTGACCTCCTCCCACTAGGCATAGCAGCTGATAGAGTGTTTAAGCAAAACAAAGTCTCTGCCACAGACTTGGATGTAGAACACTTGCGAACAAAGTCTCTGCCACAGACTTGGATGTAGAACACTTGAATAAAGTCTCTGCCACAGACTTGAATGTAACTGAGGGACATAGATAAATTTAGAGAGCTATCATACTGTACCAGTATCTCACAGCTGGTCCGGCGATACCGTATGAGTGTAGATTCACTTGGTGTCCTTCAACTGAGCCTCCAGGCTCCTTCCGAGAAGCCAGCCTTATGCGTGGCCTTCTCCCGAAGAGTCCCCCCCTGGTTGCTTCTCCAGTTGCTGGGACTCTCCACAGATGAGACGGCACCGGACCACCTTTGTGTCATGGTTATGCAGTGATCTCCTTCTGTTTCCTTACCTCCCCTCATGTGTTCAGACTAAGAGACCAGCCACTTCCACCTGGTGGTTTTTATAACCTTTCCTCTAAGCGTGGCTCCACCCCAGGCCCTATCAGGGAACCCTATATTAACCTGTGCATTGCAAGCCAGCAGGGCTGATCAACCATTGTGTATCCATTGTGTATTCGGCTTCCTGTTTCCTGCTTGCTATGTGCTCTGTTTGTCTCTGTTACCAACCTTGGCGTGTTTTCAATGATTCCTGTCTGCTTGTGACCCTGACCTTTTGGCATGTCCCCAACCATCCTTGTCTGCCTGTGACCCTGAACCTTTGGCGTGTACTCTGTTGTTCCTGTCTGCTAGTTGCCCTGACCTCTGCCGTATCCCCTTACTATCCTTGTCCCTCCAGCCTGCTGCTTCCTTCTCCTGTAGTCTACTGTGAGTGTGAGCTGTGAGACCCTAGGGGCCGCGACCTGGAGCCAGACTGCAGCGAAGTCCATCCTCACCACTGGAGGCTCTGGCGAACACCCACTGGCTCTTAGACTCTGCGCCCTGGTGAATCTATGCTCCAGCTCCCATTGGGATCTGTGTTAGTGATCCTGTAGACCTGTGTCCTGAATCTCCCTGGGTACAATCCGCAGCAGTCAGTCCTAAGGTCCACTACCTAGCGGTGCACTTCCGACTCCTACGGAGTGCATCTGTCACCTGGTGTCAGGTGACCTGACACTTTGAATCCTCCTCCCAGTTATTTTGCCTCGGGCTAGCCAGTCCTGTGACTTGAAATTGAATGGATCCACATCCTAGGCCATGCGGGCCATGGGGGCTGGTCAGGAGGACCAGGACCAAGCACACAGAAAGATCTTCTGCACCGGAAACCCAGAAGCACGTGATGTCAGTACCTTAAGTACCCTCTCCCAGGGTACTGGTTCTGAGAAAGAATGACACTCAATACGCCTAGCTAAACTGCGTTCTCACACTTGCCAGTGGCGATAGCGACACCTGTGGCCAAGCAGAACCCAGTGCAATCCAGCTAGACTGGTACTGAAACCATAATTTGGTATAATTAACCCTAAAACCCAACTGTGGCTTTAGGAATTTTAAATAGAAAAAAACACATAGCGCATGCTCTTCAGGAGCCGGCGCTACATACATATAGAGTATGTGAACTGTTTTGCCTGCCAAAGCAATTGTAATTCTGTGCAGCCAGTTTTGTTATCTCCACCCCCTCCACACCGTCTTTGACATCTCCATAAGCAGCTTGATCAAGAACACACCCACAGTCTGGTGACTGAACAAAAAAAGGAGAAACAGCACAGTGATGAGGTCAGCCCTGTGCTCGTTCTGCTTACTCCTCCTAGTGATATGTTCCCTACAACAGATTCCGATTGACTATTGCCCTTCTCTCTCTTTGTATGATTGGTGCCGTAAATTAAGTTATTTCCTGACCCATAGGCCAACTGTCTTGTTCTGCCCCCTCTTATCCCATTCTGGTGACAATTTTGGCGAAATAATACCATTTTGCATTGAATGGCTAAGGCAAAATGAAGGTGGTTTTTAAGGATGCAATGCCTATAGAGAATGCTAGAGACTGGTGACATCACTGAGAATGCAACCTATCAATTTACTAGAGACTGATGACATCACTGAGAATGCAGCCTATCCATTCACTAGAGACCCGTGACATCACTGAGAGTGCAGCCTATCCATTCACTAGAGACTGGTGACATCACTAAGAATGCAGCCTATCCCCTCACTAGAGACAGGTGACATCATTGAAAATACAGCCTATCCATTCACTAGAGACCAGTGACATCACTGAGAATGCAGCCTATCCATTCACTAGAGACCGATGACATCATTGAAAATACAGCCTATCCATTCACTAGAGACCCGTGACATCACTGAGAATGCAGCATATCCATTCACAAGAGACCAGTGACATCATTGAAAATACAGCCTATCCATTCACCAGAGACCAGTGACATCACTGAGAATGTAGCCTATCCATTCACTAGAGACCAGTGACATCACTGAGAATGTAGCCTATCCATTCACTAGAGACCAGTGACATCACTGAGAATGCAGCCTATCCATTCACCAGAGACCAGTGACATCAATGAGAATGCAGCCAATCTTATGCCGCGTACACACGAGCGGACTGTATGGCGTACTTAGTCCGTCATACAATCCGACGGACAGTCCGTCATACTTTCCACTGAACGGACTTGACCACACACGGATGCACAAACAGTCCGTCGAAAGCTTGCGCGATGACGTGTACAGCACGTACGACGGGACTAGAAATAGGAAGTCCAATACACAGCAAAGCACCCTTCCGCCGTGTAAATCCTTTCTGGGCATGCGCCATTCTTAGTCCGTCGAACTAGCATACTGACGAGCGGATTGTCCGCTGAAACCAAAGTACGACGGACAGAATTTCGAAAAATCCGAAATTCTTAGTACGCCAGACTGCACGCTGAAAAAGTCCGCTGAAGCCCTCACACGAGCGGACTATCCGCTGAAATGTGTTTCAACGGACTAAGTACGCCATACAGTCCGCCCGTGTGTACGAGGCATTAGCCTATCATGTAAATTGGAAAGCATTACTGATAGAAACAACATGATCCCTGACAAACTCAAGGCCAGAACCTACATATATGGCCAAAATTTAGCCATCAATATGGAGTTTTCCCTGACCCCTACCCCCATCATTTTAGAGCTATAACAGCTTCGACTTTCTTTGGAAGCCATTCCACAAGAATTTGGAATGTTCCTGTGGGATTTCAGCCAAAAACGTATTTGTTTGGTTAACGACCGGGCCCACAATCAGTGTTCCAATTCATTTCAAAGGTGTTTAGTAGGGTTGAGGTCAGGTCTCTGGGCAGGCCACCTCCATGCCAACCTCATAAAACCATATCTTTATGAAGCTGGCTTTGTGCAAAGGGGCACTGTCGTTGAGAACTGAAAAAGAGTCTTAAAACTGTTGCCCCATGGTTGGTAGCTCCAATTGTCTAAAATGTCTTTATATGTTGTGGCCTTAAAAGAAACTTTCACTGGAGACATCTGAACTTAATCAAGGGGGTGAATGCCCATGCAGTATATGATTTCTATGGAGGAATCAAGCTCAGCCACCTCCATGTACTCTCTCATTTTCTGCTTTGATAAAAGTGAAGAATGTGATTGAGAAGGTACTAATTCATTTAGGAAATTCAAAACTCTCAAACCTTCTTAGCTTTAGCTTTGCATCATGTGTTAGAATTCCTCCTGACGGGTGCTCATTAATCCACCAGCACAAAGGTTACCAGAAGGCTGCATATAAAGAACTATCAAACCTTCATTTTACTTCCGGACAGAAAATGGAAATTTTTTCCTGTAACCCGAGTGCCCTGTTCTTCTGCCAAGTCTACATAGCTAACGGCACATTCGTGCTGTCACATTCAATGAGGAGTCCAATATAATATAATCATCCACATTGTATGGCTTCTGCTATACAGAGAAAATCTATGATTTGCAACCTTTTCACATCAGTCCTGCTAGTTACTGTAAGGTTTATATGGGAAATTTAGCTAGTGGTTTTCAGTGAGTAACCTTTCTTAAAAATAAATTCTTGATAAGACCAGTTTTTTTTTTTTTTTACTTGTTTGATGCATACCACAAACTACAATGAGAGAAGCTTTCACAGTGTTATGGGGCCCTCGGGTAGGTGATGTGGGCTCATTGAGCTATGAGTAAGCGCTGGTTTTAGCGTGAAACGCGTCAGCAATTTTGTTCTATTTTTTTCCCTTTGCTGTGATGTTTCGTGTGATATGGAGTTTTTTCACTTGAAGAAATAAAGGCATTTTCATTTTTTACTTAATCTGGAGTGCGGCTGTCCAGAGTTTTGTTCGTTTTCTGTATACTTGTGATGTGGGCTCAACCGAGGTGCGGAGTCAAAGTGACAGCTGGTGTTCACCAGAGCTCCTGATGGTCGATATGGACCAGAAAACCTTAGTGGTCCTGGTTTTCTTCACTGCATGTTGTCACTAGGTTGCGGCCAAAGGGGTAGCAGGAACAGATGGCTACAGTGTGGATTCTATACACAAAACACTAGGTAAAACCGTGATCAGGTCCAGAAAGAGACCGTGGACAGGCAGCAAGCAATAGAGTAGTCAGGTCCATGCAGAGGTCATGAGTGGGCAGCAACAAAGAAAGTACTTAGGTCCAATATAGGTCATGGGCAGGCAGCGGGCCAAAGAGAAGTCAGGTTCAGGCAGAGGTATGGGCAGGAAGAAGGCAAGAGAGTACTCAGGTCCAAGGAGAGGTCATGCGTAGGCAGCAGCAAAGAGAATAATTATGTCCAGGAAGAGGTCATAGGCAAGAGACAAGAGAGTAGTCAGGATCAGGCAGAGATCGTAGACAGACGACAGGCAAGACTGTATACCGCTAGAATAGAAAGGAGAGGAACTCCATTGTAAAAAACATAGTAGAAATGTATTGATCCATCGGTGCACTGATATATCCACCTGCATCTCCAGCCTCCAACGTGTTTCACTTAGAAAGGGCCTAATAGACTTTATAATTAAGCTCTATGTTGGGTGAAACATGTTAGAGGGTGGAGGTGCAGGTGGATATATCAGTGCACTGAATGGATCAATACATTTATACTAAGGCTTTTACAATAGAGACCAGCTACCTTCTTTCTCTTCACTCTAGTGGTATACTCTTTTGCCTGCCAACTGCCCATGACCTCTGCCTGTACCTGGCTACTAGGGATGAGCCGAACACCCCCCCGGTTCGGTTCGCACCAGAACTTGCGAACGACCCCCGCGTTCGGTACGAACGTTAGAACCCCATTGAAGTCTATGGGACTCGAACGTTCGAATTGGAAAGTGCTAATTTTAACGGCTAATATGCAAGATAGTGTCCTAAAAAGGGTTTGGCGACCTGCCTCCTGCCTCAGGGGACATGGGTCACTGCAAAAAAAAGTTTTAAAAACTACCGTTTTGGCGGGAGCACTGATTTTAATGACGATTAAAGTGAAAAAAAAAAAGTGAAATATTCCTTTAAATATGGTGCCTGGTGGGTGTCTGTAGTATGCCTGTGAAGTGCCACGTGTTTCCCGTGTTTAGAACAGTCCCTGCACAAAATGACATTAAGCGGAAATAACACCATTTAAAACTGCTTGCGGTTTTAATGTTATATCTGGTTCCTGCAATATGGTTGAAAATCATTCAGAAAAATGGCATGGGTAGCCCTCCCTGCCCATTACCAGCCTATTTGGGTCTTGTACGCATATTAAGGGGAACCCTGTACCCATATTAAAAAAAGGAAATGCGTGTGGCCCCCAGGCCCTATATACTCAGAACAGAAGTATACAGGCGGTGCAAACAAGACAGGGACTGTGTAGGTTTGTTGTGTTAAGTTGAATCTGTTTGTAATTTTCAACTGGTACATTTTTAAAGTGTAGCTCCAGTCAAAAAAAATATTTTTAAGCTTTTTGGAAAACATAGGGAAGGGTTATCACCCCTGTATAATTTGTTTTGTCGTCCATCTTTTTTCATCTCACTTGCTGTTGTCTCCTTCCGTTTGCAAGTAGGAGATGTTTGTAAATTGGATGTTTGAAAGTAGGGGCCTGCCCTATATGCTCTGCAGAAATGGCAGAACAAGGTGTTGGTTTTGCAACAACATTGTAAGCCCTCAAAGTGACTCTTGGTGGGCGCTGGAGCGCCCTGCTGTGAACGATTATATCAAGAATTGTAATTACATGCCATTGTTGAACAGTGGTAGAAAAATTGACCTTTGGTGGTTGTGGTGCTGGTGCCACAACACTATAAGTCCTCACAGTTACTCTGGGTGGGCACAGGAAGGGGCCCTCCTGTGAAATATTATATCAAGAATTGTAATTACATGTCCCTGTTAAACAGGGGCAGAAAAATTGGGCCTTAGGCACTGGTGCCATCACACTGCAACCTCTGCCATACACTCTAGTTTTATTGCAGGAATTAGCCCTGCTGCAAAGCATTGCATCAAAAATTGTACTTAAACGCCCCTGTTAAACAGGGGCAGAAAAATTGGGCCTTAGGCACTGGTGCCATCACACTGCAACCTCTGCCATATACTCTAGTTTTATTGCAGGAATTAGCCCTGCTGCAAAGCATTGCATCAAAAATTGTACTTAAACGCCCCTGTTAAACAGGGGCAGAAAAATTGGGCCTTAGGCACTGGTGCCATCACACTGCAACCTCTGCCATACACTCTAGTTTTATTGCAGGAATTAGCCCTGCTGCAAAGCATTGCATCAAAAATTGTACTTAAACGCCTCTGTTAAACAGGGGCAGAAAAATTGGGCCTTAGGCACTGGTGCCATCACACTGCAACCTCTGCCATATACTCTAGTTTTATTGCAGGAATTAGCCCTGCTGCAAAGCATTGCATCAAAAATTGTACTTAAACGCCCCTGTTAAACAGGGGCAGAAAAATTGGGCCTTAGGCACTGGTGCCATCACACTGCAACCTCTGCCATATACTCTAGTTTTATTGCAGGAATTAGCCCTGCTGCAAAGCATTGCATCAAAAATTGTACTTAAACGCCCCTGTTAAACAGGGGCAGAAAAATTGGGCCTTAGGCACTGGTGCCATCACACTGCAACCTCTGCCATATACTCTAGTTTTATTGCAGGAATTAGCCCTGCTGCAAAGCATTGCATCAAAAATTGTACTTAAACGCCCCTGTTAAACAGGGGCAGAAAAATTGGGCTGCTGGCATCACCCAGAACCAAAAATGTTCTTCCAACATATCAGCGGAGGAGGAAGAGGATAGACAATCAACATAACAGGACAGTCACTCAGCATCAGCATAGGCAGTCTTGAAGGGATGTGGTATTTCAAAAAAAATTATTCGGTTACATCAGCTTCAGGTGCTTGGTAGCTGTGGGTGATCCAAGACTGATTCATCTTGATGAAGGTCAGTCGATCAACTGATTCGGTGGACAGGCGCACCCTGTGATCGGTAACGAAGCCACCAGCAGCACTGAAGGGGCGTTCCGAAAGAACGCTGGATGCAGGACAGGCCAGTAGCTCAATTGCATACTGTGCAAGCTCTGGCCAGTGATCCATCCTCAAGACCCAGTAAGCCAGAGGATTTTCAGTGGGAAAGGTGTCCAAGTCTGACCTTGCCCCTAGGTATTCCTGCACCATGTAAATTAGACGCTGGCGATGGGTGCTGGAACCAATCATACCTTGGGGCTGCGGACTAAAAAATTGTCTGAAAGCATCAGTCAGACGGCCACCTTCTCCACCGCTCCTTCTGACTGATGCCTCAGCAACACGTTGTCCAGGACCAGGAGTTTGTGACCTCCCAGTCTCTGGGAACGCGTTGCACAGAGCTTTCTGCAAGGCCTCCCGGAGATGTCTCATCCTCTGCTCCCTCTGCGATGGCAAGATAAGGTCGGCAACCTTACCCTTGTACCGTGGATCAAGGAGAGTGGCCAGCCAGTAATGGTCCCTCTCCTTGATCCGAAGAATACGAGGATCCTTCCGCAGGCTTTGCAGGATCAGGGAGGCCATGCAGCGTAGGTTAGCTGAGGCATTCGGTCCGGAGTCCTCTGGGTCACTAAGGACAACATGATCCGCAGCTACCTCCTCCCAGCCACGTACAAGTCCACGTGTTTCTTGGGACTGTAAATCATCCCTATAAGACTGCTGCTGCTGATGCTGAGTGCCAGCCTCCACCTCCATGCTGACACAATCATCCTCCTCCTCCTCTTCCTCCTCCTCACCCTCTTCCTGTGTGATGGGTGGCACAGCAGGAACACTGTCTGGATAAAGGGGGCCTTGAGAGGCAAGGAAGTCCTCCTCTTCCTGCCTCTGTTCTGCCTCAAGTGCCCTGTCCATTATTCCACGCAGCGTATGCTCCAAGAGGTGGACAAGAGGTATAGTGTCACTGATGCATGCACTGTCACTGCTCACCATCCTTGTGGCCTCCTCAAACGGTGACAGGACAGTGCATGCATCCCTGATCATGCCCCACTGGCGTGGTGAGAAAAAACCAAGCTCCCCTGACCCTGTCCTGGTGCCGTAGTCGCACAGGTACTCATTGATGGCCCTCTGCTGCGTGTGCAGCCGCTGCAGCATGGCCAATGTTGAGTTCCATCTGGTGGGCATGTCACATATAAGGCGGTTCTTGGGCAGGTTCAACTCCTTTTGGAGCTCAGCCAGCCGAGCACAGGCATTAAATGATCGGCGGAAATGCACACAGACTCTCCTGGCCTGTTTCAGGACATCCTGTAAGCCGGGGTACCTGCCCAAGAACCGCTGCACCACCAGGTTAAGGACGTGAGCTACACAGGGCACATGGGTCAGTTGTCCCTGTCGGAGGGCGGAGAGGAGGTTGGTGCCATTGTCGCAAACCACCATTCCTGGCTTAAGCTGGCGTGGCATCAACCACCTCTCGGCCTGCCCCTGCAGAGCTGACAAAACATCCGCCCCAGTGTGGCTCCTGTCCCCCAAACAAACCAGCGCAAGCACGGCATGGCATCGTTTTGCCTGCGTACTTGCGTAGCCCCTGCAACGCCTACGGAGCACCGCTGGTTCTGAGGACAGAGCACTGGAAGAGGCCATGGAGGAAGAAGAAGAGGAGGGGGTGGAGGAGAGAGGTGTGTCACAACCAATAGTAGCATTTTGGAGGCGTGGTGGCGGAACAACCTCCAACACTACTGCACCTTGTCCTGCATCCTTCCCAGCAGCCAGGAGAGTGACCCAATGGGCCGTGAAAGACAGGTAACGTCCCTGTCCATGCCTGCTGGACCATGAGTCAGCGGTAATATGCACCTTACCGCTGACCGCCCTGTCCAGCGAGGCAAGGACATTGCCTTCCACATGCCGGTAGAGAGCCGGAATCGCCTTCCGTGAGAAAAAGTGGTGTTTGGGGACCTGCCACTGAGGAACCGCACATTGTACAAACTCACGGAAGGGGGCCGAGTCTACCAACTGAAAAGGCAGCAGTTGAAGTGCTAGCAATTTAGCCAAGCTAGCATTCAACCGCTGGGCATGTGGATGGCTGGGAGTAAATTTCTTCCGCCGGTCCAGCAGCTGGGGCAGGGACATTTGTCTGCTATAATCGGACGTGGATGTACCACTAGCAGAGTTCCCGGAAGCACTTGGCTGTGACACACCTAATTCTACACCTTCATTCCTCTCAGAGCAGGTTTCAGAGAGGACTGAAGGTCTAGTGGGGTTGGAGATGCCAGCTGATGAGGAGCAAGGAGAGGTCCGCTTTGTTCTTTGGTGTGGGTCTTTGAGGTATGCTTGCCAACGAGCTGCATGGCAGGTCAACATATGTCTGGTCAAGCATGTGGTGCCCAAGCGGCTGATGTTTTGGCCACGTGAGATACGCTTGAGACATATGTTGCAAATAGCAGTGGTGCGATCTGATGCACTCGTCTCAAAAAAGGCCCACACCAAAGAACTTTTAGAATAACGCGCAGAGGAAGCGCTCTGCGCAGAGGAAGCGCTCTGCGCAGGCGGAGCTCTGCGGTGTGATTCAGTCGGTGTGCTGCCCCTAAGCTGGCCCCCGGAGGGCATCCTGCCTCGTTGGACATGTGCCTCCTCCTCCTCCCTCCTTCCAGGCACCCACGTGGAGTCAGTGCCCTCATCATCCCCTCCCTCTTCATCGCTGTAGCAAACCTGGCAGTATGCTGCAGCTTGTGGAACATGACTGCCAGATTGCTGTCCTTCTTGAGCATCCCCTCTCTCTGTGCTCACGCTACTGCCTTCCTCTAGCTGAGTGTCATCATCAGAGCCCACCAAACACTGGGCATCCTCCTGGAGCATGTACCCAACACTGTGCTCAAAGAGTTCAGGAGACTCCTCAGGAGGACGTGGTGGGTCTAGGGAAGGAGTCACTGATGATGACATTGAGAGGAGGGACGACGATGTGTTGCCAGCTGCTTTTCTACTACCCTGAGACTGGGTGAGAGAGGATGAGGAGGATGAAGAGGGCTTGGTCATCCACTCTACCAAGTCGTTGGCATGTTGCGGTTCAACATGTCCAGCTGCAGAAAAGAAGGACAAGCATGTCCCATGGCCACGTGCTGATGACAATGCACCGCGTCCACGACCAGCACTGTTGTCTCTAGACACAGAGCCTGCTTGCCCTCTTTTATCGGCTCGCGCCTGTCTGCCTCTCCTTGCTGGCCTTCCAGACATGGTAATGGCCTGAAGGGAGTTGGGTAAAACAGTAGTTGGGTAGTTTATATTGTGCTGGAGGCACACAACACCCACTAACTCCTGCAGATGCCTTTTTTATAGAACAGCAGAGTTAAAGGGGTATATACAGATGTATACTGTGCTGTGCTGGAGGCACACACAACTTCCAATAACTCCCGCAGATGCCAATCGGGCCCAAATAGAGAACAGCTATGTAGGTGGATAATAGCGGTATGTACTGGGTACAGAGCAGGCACACAGCACGCACTATCTCCTGAGTGACACTACTGACTGCAAGCTCTATTGTTAAAGATGGACCACTAGCTATATAGGTGAGGTGAATATCACGGTGTATACTGCGGTCAGGGCACGCAGACAATAACAAGAAAACAGCAGAGTTAAAGGGGTATATACAGATGTATACTGTGCTGTGCTGGAGGCACACACAACTTCCAATAACTCCAGCAAATGACAATCGGGCTCAAATAGAGAACAGCTATGTAGGTGTATATAGTGGTATGTACTGGGTACAGAGCACGCAGACAGCACGCACTAACACTACTGACTGCAAGCTCTATTATTAAAGCTAGATCACTAGCTATATAGGTGAGGTGAATATAGTGGTGTATACTGCGGTCAGGGCACAGACAGTAACCACTACACAAGAGCAAAATAGTAAATCAGCCAAAAACGATTGGTGTGTAACTGTGTTGAAGGTACACAGAACACCCACTGCTTCAGATGCTAACAAACACTACACGAGGCCGCCTGAAAGGCAGCTTTATATAGTGTGGGGCGTGCACTACACAGCCTGAGCTATGATTGGCCACAGGCAGGATGCCTGTGGCCAACCATTGCTCTCCTCGCTACTGGCGCTGCGATTGGCCAAGCATGCGGGGTCACAGTGCATGCTTGGCCAATCGTGAGACAGCAATGCATTGCGCCATCGCAATGCATTGTGGGCCACACGAATTTTGCCGCGAACGGCCCAAACGTTCGGAATTCGGCGAACGCACGAACGACCGATGTTCGAGTCGAACATGCGTTCGACTCGAACACGAAGCTCATCCCTACTGGCTACTCTCTTGCCTGCTGCCCGCCCAAAACCTCTCCCAGGCCCTGAATACTCTGTCTCTTTCTCTGTGGCTACCTTCTTTTCTTTATAGTGATCTATTTATGATGTGGACAGCGGACCACCAGAGAGCTTCCACTATTTTTTTAGAAGTGCTGGAGCATGGTACCTTATAGTGGAGCAATTCATTATTTTTTCCCATTGAGGAAAAAGAGTAGTCAGGTCCAGGCAGAGGTCATCATCAGGCGGCAGTCAAGAAATTAAGTGAATCTGGATCAGCAACAAGGAAGACCATCACAAGTATAACAGCTAATTTGGACAAAGGATAGATGTTGATAGAACACAATATCCGACCACTACAAAGGCTGGTGCTTAAAACCTAAACGTCCTTTAGTTTGCGGCAGAGAAGAACCCTTGCTCTTTATGTGGAAGCAGTGATCGCTCTATAGAAGTCTGAAGCCAGCCCCATTTAGTCAGACATATTGATCTGCAATGATCAAAGCTTATGCTCCCTGCCCTGCCTCCAGCAGAATAATCATTAAGTTGTTTGCATTCAATATCAGATTTGACCACAAGATGGAGCTAGTGGTAAATTTACTGTTTTTGCAGAAACTAGAAACTGTTCACCTTTAACAAAAGTTCCCACCATTCTTCAGTCTAAGGAAGAGAAAGAAGGAACCAGCTATCAGAGCACATGCTGGACTAAAATTTGCATCTGCTTGCATTCCCTAAACGCAGCATCGCTGGTGAGAATTACTTATAGCTATCTACTGCCTAGCTTATCCATTGTATTTTTGTACATTTTATATACTGATTATATGTACCTGTATTTGTTTTTTACCCTGTTTTGTTATCCCCTTCATGCTGACCTACGCAAATATGCAGTTTCGGCTTGAAGGGGTTGTACCGGGGTGATGCATGTAGCTGCACACATCACCCCATTACCATTTTTTTTAGAGCAAATGGTTGGCTTTCTTGGGATAACTACCTATGGGGCTAGCAGTCATTCGGCTGTTATCCCAAGGAGCGAAAGGGGACATCCCCCCCACCCCGCTGCCTAATCCAGCTGACCCTGGCCCTCCTGTCCAACCAAGGAGGCCCAAGCAACCAACCAGCACGGCTGGCCATAGACCTGAACGAAGCTGGAATCGGCTTTGATCCACCCAGTCTGGCTTATTGCAGAATAGGAGGGTTTCGCTGCATCTCGAGTTACACACAGGAAAACGAAACGTGCAGTGAGGACAGAACACTCGCTGGTAATTGGAGGGTTCAAGTTGTGAGTCAGCGGGGGACCTGCTGGACCCCTGCAGAGAGGCCACTGTTTCCATATAGAAAGCAGGGGTCCTTCTCTGTTGCATGTGGCTTTTCTACTCAGGCTGTGGCTGCTTCCAAAGAAAATAAACTTTGCGCATCATTGGCAATTCCAAGCTGAGGTTTCCAAAGGGGGCAAACTCCTTTCTTGTATTAATAGAGGTATGGACTCCAGAGAGAGAGATATCATTTTGCCCCTGTACAAATCATTAGTAAGACCTCATCTGGAATATGCAGTTCAGTTTTTGGCACCGGTTCTTAAAAGGATATCAGGGAACTGGAGAAAGTGCAGAGAAGAGCAACCAAACTGATAAGAGGCATGGAGGAGCTCAGCTATGAGGAAAGATTAGAGGAAATGAATCTATTCCCTCTTGAGAAGAGGAGACTAAGGAGGGATATGATCAACATGTACAAATACACGTGGTCCATATCGTAAACTTGTTGTTGAGTTATTCACTTTAAGGTCATCACAGAGGACAAGGGGGCACTCTATACGTCTAGAGGAAAAAAAAATGTCATCTGCAAATAAGGAAAGGTTTCTTCACAGTAAGAGCTGTGAAAATGTGGAATAGACTCCCTCCAGAGATGGTCCTGGCCAACTCAGTGGATTGCTTTAAGAAAGGCCTGGATTATTTCCTAAATTTACATAATATAACTGGGTACTAACATTCATAGGTAAAGTTAATCCAGAGAAAATCCAATTGCCTCTTGAGGATCAGGAAGGAATTTTATTCCCGTGCTGTAGCAAATTGGATCATGCTTTGCTGGGTTTTTTTTTTTGCCTTCCTCTGGATCACCTGTGGGTATAGGATTGTGTACATACCCCACTTTTAAGTACACAATGAGGTTTATTTACTAAAGCTGGAAAGTGCGAAATCAGGCTCACTTCTGCATAGAAACCAATGAGCCTGATTTTGCACTTTCCAGCTTTAGTGTACTTAAAAGTGGGGTAAGCCTGTATATGGGATTGTATTTTTTTTATTTTTTTTTTAACTTGATGGACTTGTGTTTTTTTTTCAACCTAATTATGTACCGTATTTATCGGCGTATAACACGCACTTTTTTCCCCCTAAAATCAGAGGGGAAGTGGGGGTGCGTGTTATACGCCGATCCCCCACAATTTGTAACCCTTTCTGCCGCTCTCTGTGGCTTCAGGGGTATTTTCGCCGCACTCGGCCGTTCCCGGCTATCTTCGGCCGTTCCCGGCTATCTTCGGCCGTTCTCGCCTATTTTCGGCCATTCTCGGCTATTTTCGGCTGCACTTGGCCACACCCGGCCGCTCTCGGCGGCTTTCGGGAAGCTGAAAGCCACCGAGAACGGCCGACTGTGGCTGAAAATAGGCGAGAACGGGCGAAAATAGCCGAGTGCAGCCGAAAATAGCCGAAAGCCGCCGAGAGCGGCTGAAAACTACCGAGCGCCGCCGAGATACACAGTACATCCGCTCTGTATCTCGGCGGCGCCATTTTTAAATGACAAAGCCACAGAAAAGACTGCAAATGACTGACGAGACTAAATGCAAGGCTGTAAATGACTGACAAGGCTGCAATGGAAGGCTGCAAATGACACTGACAAGGCTGCATTGATGAGCATTTAAATGTAAGTTTTTTTCCTTAAACTTCCCTCCTAAAAGTTTTTTCCTTTTAAATTCCCCCTTAACTTGGGGTGCGTGTTATACGCCGGTGCGTGTTATACAGCGATAAATACGGTAATTCGTTTTGATGCATTTGGAATTTATTTAGCTGATCATTAGACCCCTTTCACACCACACCGCCCATGGTGTCAGAGGTAAAACGCCGCTATTTTTAGCGGCATTTTACCACCGGATTTGCTGTGCATTTTGGCCGCTAGCGGGGCGCTTTTACCCGCCGCTAGCGACCGAGAAAGGGTTAAAACCACCAGCAATACATCGCAATAGCGGCGTTTTGCCGGCAGTATTACAGCGCTGCCCCATTGATTTCAATGGGTGTAAACACACCGCTCCTTCATCGCTCCAAAGAAGCTGCTGGCAGGACTTTTCCCTGACGTCCTGCCAGCGCACCGATGTAGTGTGAAAGCCCTCGGGGCTTTCACACTACAGACAATAGTGCAGCTTTTTTTAGGGCGGATTGCAGGCGCTATTTCTAACGCTATAGCGCCTGCAAAACGCCCTGGTGTGAAAGGGGTCTAACTGAAAGTTCAATTGGGCTTCAAAAAAATACAGTTATGGTAACTACCAGTTTGACCTCCGACTATCAGCGACTACACACAAACACACACACACACACACACACACACACACACACACACACACACACACACACACACACTGCAGGCCATAAAAATGATGTATTTCAATAAAGTACAAAATTCCCATTATGCCTGGAGGCGATATAAGGACACAGCAATAGGTCTTCTTAATTATTCTTCTCTTATCACTGGAATTTACATTACAGAACGTGAAGAATGAACCCGATTTGTTACATGGAATCGGTGTTTATGTGAGATAGTGAAAATTGACTGGAGAGATCCAGCAGTCCAAGGTGGAGAGGCGTCATGCTAAACAGCACAGATCCCGAGATACACCAGACATGTGAGCAGAATGCAATGCTGGGTGATTTGCAGGCATGGACTGTAACAAGTCGAGATGCCCTCTCCTGGATTTCAAAGTCATTCTGATATTAGAAAGATTTTTTATTTATTTTTTTCACAGCCGAGCGGTAATATCCTTTTAAGTTATAAATTGACAACATTTCCTGTTTATGTTAATATTTGAGTGTATCTCTGTGCTTTAAAGCAGAACTTTTAAATTGCATTGTGCCTTTTGTCATTAACAAATCCCTAACCAGGTAAGTGATAAGGACATTCATGGTGGAGAAGAATGAAAGAAATAGGGATTGATTTGCTAAAAGCAGATAGGCTGTTCCCGGTGCGGGGGGATTTTTTATTTTGTATTTGAAATTTTCCCTTACCTTGAATGAGGTGAAGCTCTCCTGGCTTCTGTCATCCAATCACGTGAGAGAAAAAACACTCTATTTTTATTTTCCTTATATGTGGTTGGGTTTTTTTGCAAAGTTTTTATTTTTTTTATTTTTTTTTAAGATATATTTATTGAATTTATTCCATTTATTGTACAAAATAAAAATAAATAATGCAATTTTTAAATAGGACAGATTCCCCCACAGTGGGGTTTTTAGGCAGCAAGAAATAAATGTAAAGGCGTATTGTATAAAAAAAATTCAATGTTTATTAATGGCACATTAATATATGGCACATTGGTTAAAACATGAGCTCCGCTGAACAAATAATAAAAATAATAAAAAAATAAAAAATAAGCAGCACTTACCGACCTTTTTGGTAGTGTTTTTCCGTTGCTAAATAATACAATTTTTTTACTAAATTCACTAAGCTAAGGGAAATTCCCTTTCAAAATGAAAAGATTTGCTAAAGACACATAGGCAAAAAATTCCCTAGCAAAGCATATTTGCCTGGGTTTTTTTGCAAAGTTTTTTTTTTTTAAGATATATTTATTGAATTTATTCCAATTATTGTACAAAATAAAAATAAATAATAAAACATTTTTATTACATTCACTAAGCTAAAGGAAATTCCCTTTCAAAATGAAACGATTTGCTAAAGGTAAATAGGCTTTGCAGGGGACTTTTCAATTTGCATTGGAAATTTTTCCCTTACTTTAGAGAATGAGGTGAAGCTCTTCTGGCTTCTGTCATCCAGTCATGTGCGAGCAAAAACACTGTATTTTTAATTTCCTTGTATTATGTGGTTGGGGGGTTTTTTTGCAAAGTTTTTTTTTTAACAGATATATTTATTGAATTTTTCCAATTATTTTACAATATAAAAATAAATAATAAAACATTTTTACTACATTCACTAAGCTAAGGGAAATTCCTAGGGATGCACCGAATGGGTTTTTTGGTGCCGAAACCGATACCGAAAATGAAAAATACACTAGGCCGAAAACCGAAACCGATACCGAAACAGCACCAAAAACGGTACCGAAAATGACTGTTTTTAAAAAATATTTTTATGCAGGGGGTGGTCAGAGACTGGGGACATGGTACAGGAGGTGGTCAGTAGGGATGAGCCGAACACCCCCCTGTTCGGTTCGCACCAGAACTTTCGAACGGACCCCAAATTCGAACGAACTTTAGAACCCCATTGAAGTCTATGGGACTCGAACGTTTGAAATTAAAAGTGTTAATTTTAACGGCTAATATGCAAGATACTGTCCTAAAAAGGGTTTGGGGACCTGGCTCCTGCCCCAGGGGACATGGGTCAATGCAAAAAAAACTTTTAAAAACGGCCGTTTTGGCGGGAGCACTGATTTTAATGATGATTAAAATGAAAAAAAAAAGTGAAATATTCCTTTAAATATGGTGCCTGGGGGGTGTCTGTAGTATGCCTGTGAAGTGCCACGTGTTTCCCGTGTTTAGAACAGTCCCTGCACAAAATGACATTAAACGGAAATAACACCATTTAAAACTGCTTGCGGTTTTAATGTTATATCTGGTTCCTGCAATATGGTTGAAAATCATTGAGAAAAATGGCATGGGTAGCCCTCCCTGCCCATTACCAGCCCCTTTGGGTCTTGTACGCATATTAAGGGGAACCCCGTACCCATATTAAAAAAAGGAAATGCGTGTGGCCCCCAGGCCCTATATACTCAGAACAGCAGTATACAGGCGGTGCAAACAAGACAGGGACTGTGTAGGTTTGTTGTGTTAAGTTGAATCTGTTTGTAATTTTCAACTGGTACATTTTTAAAGTGTAGCTCCAGTCAAAAAAACTATTTTTAAGCTTTTTGGAAAACATAGGGAAGGGTTATCACCCCTGTATAATTTGTTTTGCCGTCCGTCTTTTTCAGAGCACGCAGACAGCACGCACAATCTCCTAACACTGACTGAAAGCTCTATTTAAAACAAGCAAGATATTTAGCTATATAGGTGGATATAGCAGTGTATACTGCGTTCAGAGCACGCAGACAGCATGCACAATCTCCTAGCACTGACTGAGAGCTCTATTTAAAACGAGATAAAGTGGGGGGGGGGGGGGGGAATAGGCTTGGCGCTATACCGTTTAGAATTTAAAATTCAGATAAGCAATAAGCAAGAATTTTCCAGCGTGCTGGATAATAAAATGAAATAAAATTAAAATTAAAAATAAATAAATGTGTGTTACCAACTGGTATAAATGTGCTTGTCAATGGATGTCAACAAACGATTATTATATCTTAGAGACCATAAATGTCATAGGAATCATAAATTAATGAGCCATAAATCAATTAAAGCAACATGCAGTTACTAAATGCCAATATTAAAGTGCAAAGTGCCAGTGAACAAATAGTGTTAGTGTGAAAATACAATCACTAGTAATGTAAAAAGGGACTGTAAAGGTAAAGGGTGAAAACCAATAGTATGAAGATTGGAATATAAAATATTTAATATATATAGTCCGATTATCTATTCCACATATCGGATCCTCACATGGTGCAACTGTGATTAAAGGTGCGTGCAAAAGTAATTACATAGGATAAAAAATGCATAAAAATACAAAAGGTGAAAAAAGTGTGATAAAATTTAAATTTTTTTTAAAAAAATATAAAAATAAAAATAACACTAAAACTGAAAAGTAAAAATAGAAAATGAGATAGAATTGATGGTAAATAATGTCCCAAAAAATGGTGTCCTAAAAAATGAAAAATGGTGGTAAAATAGTGGGGTATCCTCTATGAGTGGAGGTGAAGGGAAGAGGGAAGGTGACTTCAACTGTTGCTCCCGGTGCTCTGTGACCACTTATGCAATTGCTCTCACCAGAGTTATGACCCCGTCCGGGGTGGATCAGCCTTCACAGTATCAGCCACTGTGTTGCTCTCTGGCTTGCCTCTATTGTGGTTCTGGGAGTCCCTCGTTCCTCCGTTCGTATGCCGTGCTCGATTATATGTAATGAGTAAGAGGCATATCCATGGTGTAGTATGTTTTTTTAAAAATCCATATTTATTAAATAGACAAAATTACTCACAAACATTCGTTCGTATATGCTTCAAAAGGAAAGGAAGGAAAGATCCCATAGCGCGACCTAAACCCCCTCGCTCCTATTTAAAACGAGCAAGATATTTAGCTATATAGGTGGATATAGCGGTGTATACTGCGTTCAGAGCACGCAGACAGCACGCACAATCTCCTAACACTGACTGACAGCTCTATTATAAAAGATAGATATATCGCTAGATATATAGGTGAATATAGCGGTGTATACTGCGGTCAGGGCACGCAGACAACAACTACTACAGAAGAGCAAGAACGAAAAATCGGCTGATAACGATCGGTGTGTACTGTGTTGAAGGTACACAGAACACCCATTAACTGCTACAGATGCCAACACACTACACAAGGCCGCCGCACTGGCGGCCTTATATAGTGTGGGGCATGTACTACACAGCCTGAGCTATGATTGGCCACAGGCATCCTGTCTGTGGCCAATCATGGCTCTCCTCGCTGCCGGCGCTGTGATTGGCCAAGCATGCGGGGTCACAGTGCATGCTTGGCCAATCATGAGCCAGCAATGCACTGCGCCATCGCAGTGCATTGTGGGCCGTGAGCGCCACATGAATTTGGTGCGAACGGCCCATAACGTTCGGAATTCGCCGAACGGGCGAACAGCCGATGTTCGAGTCAAACGTATGTTCGACTCGAACACGAAGCTCATCCCTAGTGGTCAGAGACTGAGGAAATGGTACAGGAGGTGGTCAGAGACTGGCGACATGGTACAGGAGGTGGTCAGAGACTGGCGACATGGTACAGGAGGTGGTCAGAGACTGGCGACATGGTACAGGAGGTGGTCAGAGACTGGCGGCATGGTACAGGAGGTGGTCAGAGACTGGCGGCATGGTACAGGAGGTGGTCAGAGACTGGCGGCATGGTACAGGAGGTGGACAGAGACTGGCGGCATGGTACAGGAGGTGGTCAGAGACTGGCGGCATGGTACAGGAGGTGGTGAGAGACTGGCGGCATGGTACAGGAGGTGGTCAGAGACTGGCGGCATGGTTCAGGAGGTGGTCAAAGACTGGCGGCATGGTTCAGGAGGTGGTCAGAGACTGGCGGCATGGTACAGGAGGTGGTCAGAGACTGCATGCATGGTTCAGGAGGTGGTCAGAGACTGGGGACATGGTACAGGAGGTGGTCAGAGACTGGCGGCATGGTACAGGAGGTGGTCAGAGACTGGCGGCATGGTACAGGAGGTGGTCAGAGACTGGCGGCATGGTTCAGGAGGTGGTCAGAGACTGGCGGCATATTTCAGTAGGTGGTCAGAGACTGCATGCATGGTTCAGGAGGTGGTCAGAGACTGCATGCATGGTTCAGGAGGTGGTCAGAGACTGGGGACATGGTACAGGAGGTGGTCAGAGACTGCTGGCATGGTTCAGGAGGTGGTCAGAGACTGGCGACATGGTACAGGAGGTGGTCAGAGACTGCATGCATGGTACAGGAGGTGGTCAGAGACTGCATGCATGGTACAGGAGGTGGTCAGAGACTGGGGACATGGTACAGGAGATGGTCAGAGACAGGGGACATGGTACAGGAGATGGTCAGACTGGGGACACAGTATAGGAGATGGTCAGAGACTGGGGACGTGGTACAGGAGATGGTCAGAGACAGAGGACGTGGTACAGGAGATGGTCAGAGACTGGGGACATGGTACAGAAGATGGTGAGACTGGGGACATGGTACAGGAGATGGTCAGAGACAGAGGACGTGGTACAGGAGGCGTCCCCCATTGCAGGCCAGTGTCCCCCATTGCAGCCAGTGTGCCTGTGCCCCATTGCAGCCAGTGTGCCCCATTGCAGCCAGTGTGCCCCATTGCAGCCAGTTTGCCCCATTGCAGCCAGTGTGCCCCATTGCAGCCAGTGTGTCTCATTGCAGCCAGTGTGCCCCATTGCAGCCAGTGTGTCTCATTGCAGCCAGTGTGTCTCATTGCAGCCAGTGCGTCTCATTGCAGCCAGTGTGCCTGTGTCCCATTTTACAGCCAACCTGTGCAGGGAAGAGAGCCGCCTCCGTCGCCTGTTTGATCACAGCACCGGGAACATCACAGCTTTCATTTCAATAGCTGTGTGTTCCCGGCCGCGCGCCGTCACACACAGCCCCTCCCCCTTGTCCGGGCACTTTGATAGACAGATCATCCGTCCAATCCTGCGGGTGATCTGTCTATCTAAGTGCCCGGACAAGGGGGAGGGGCTGTGTGTGACGGCGCGCGGCCGGTAACACACAACTATTGAAATGAAAGCTGTGATGTTCCCAGCGCTGTGATCAAACAGGCGGCGGAGGCGGCTCTCCTGCGCTATACACCCCCCATGATGGGCGTCACCAGGGGCGGGGGGGGGGTGCCCCCACACAGGCCACACCCCATTTTCGGCTCCATTATCGGACGTTTTTCTCTTTTGGCAAATTGCCGAAAAGGGCATTTTCGGCCGATATGTTTTGGCGGCCGAAATTTCGGTGCATCCTTAGAAATTCCCTTTCAAAATGAAATGATTTGCTAAAGGCAAATAGGCTTTGCAGGGGAATTTTCATTTTGCATTGGAAATTTTCCCTTACATTAGAGAATGAGGTGAAGCTCTTCTGGCTTCTGTCATCCAGTCACGTGCAAACAAAAACACTGTACAGGTATACCCCACTTTTAAGTACACAGTGGGGTTTATTTACTAAAGCTGGAAAGTGCAAAATCAGGCTCACTTCTGCATAGAAACCAATAAGCTTCCAACCCCCGCTTGTTCAATTAAGCTTTGGTAATAAAACCTGGAAGCTGATTGGTTTCTATGCAGAAGTGAGCCTGATTTTGCACTTTCCAGCTTTAGCAAATAAACCCCATTGTGTACCTAAAAATGGGGTATGCCTGTATTTTTATTTTCCTTGTATGTGGTTAGTTTTTTTTGCAATGTTTTTTTTTTTTTTTAAAGATATATTTATTGAATTTTTCCAATTATTGTACAAAATAAAAAATTTTCTTAGTTAATTTTTACTACATTCACTAAGTTAAGGGAAAATCCCTTTCAAAATGATAATTCCTTAGCAAAGTGAACAGCCTATTTTCCTTTTGGCAAATTAAACCCTTAAAATGATCACTATCCAGGTATAAAACCTGCTTCATGTATTAATCATACAGTAATTAAGGGGTTCAAAGCTAAGTACTGAGAAAAAAATGTACCAAGTAATAACAAATATAAGAGGAATAACAAAATAATAAAAATAGTACATTAACAAAAAATAAAAAATAAATAGGAAAATAAATAAATATGAAAAATAAAAAAAATAACAAGTAATAACAAAACCTTACCAAGTAATTGGTAGAGAAGAATGAGAGAAGTAGGGATTGATTTCATAAAGGCAAATAGGCTTTGCAGGGGAATTTTCAATTTGCATTGGAAAATTTCCCTTACCTTAGAGAATGGGGTGAAGCTCTTCTGGCTTCTGTCATCCAATCATGTGCGAGCAAAAACGCTGTATTTTTATTTCCCTTGTATGTGAGATGAAAATTCCCTTTCAAAATGATAATTCCTTTGCAAAGTGGACAGCCTAATTGCCTTTTAGTAAATCAAACCCTTAAAATGATCAGTATCCAGATATAAAACCTTCATAATTAAGGGGTTCAAAAGTAAGTACTGAGAAACAAAAAAAACTTACCAAGTAATAACAAATATAAGAGTAATAACAAAATAATTATTTATTAGTTTTGTTGCCCTTCTTTGTACTCGCTCCATGTCCAGTACATCCCTCCTGAGGACTGGTGCCCAGAACTGGACAGCATACTCCAGGTGCGGCCGGACCAGAGTCTTGTAGAGCGGGAGAATTATCGTTTTATCTCTGGAGTTGATCCCCTTTTTAATACATGCCAATATTCTGTTTGCTTTGTTAGCAGAAGCTTGGCATTGCATGTCATTGCTGAGCCTGTCATCTACTAGGACCCCCAGGCCCTTTTCCATCCTAGATTCCCCCAAAGGTTCTCCCCCCAGTGTATAGATTGCATTCATATTTTTGCCACCCAAATGCATTATTTTATATTTTTCTACATTGAACCTCATTTGCCATGTAGTTGCCCACCCCATTTATTTGTTCAGATCTTCTTGCAAGGTTTCCACATTCTGCGGAGAAGTTATTTCCCTGCTTACCTTAGTGTCGTCCACAAATACAGAGATTGAACTGTTTACTCCATCCCCATCCTCCAGGTCGTTTATGGACAAATTAAATACATACGTAGCCTCCCTTGCGGTATTCCCGAGTCTGGTTCGGGGTAAGATTTCATTACCATAAGCGGTATTCCCGAGCCAGGATCCATGGAGGGGGTTACTTACCTTGTCCCCTGGATCCAGCGATGTCCCCCCCGATGTGATCAGTGAGCTGCTGTGTCACGCTCAATCTATCACAGTGCCGAGCTCCGTTCCCTGCAAGCGTTGCGATGCACAAGGATGGAGTTCGGCGCCAAATTCAAAAAGTAAAAAACACAGTATAGATACAGTATACTGTAATCTTACAGATTACAGTACTGTATGAAATAATTACACATCCACCTTGTCCCTAGTGGTTTGTCCAGTGTCCTGCATACAGTTTTATATTATAAATACTGTTCTTTATGCCTGGAAACTGGAGATTGTCCATAGCAACCAAAAAATGTCAGTTTACATCAAAAGTGGTTATAGACCAGCTAGAAAACAGCGATAATGAATTAAAATCACTCGCAGGAATTGAGCAATAGTAATTTGTGGGGAAATTCATCATCAAACACTGAAAAGTAATGAAAGTGACAATTCTGCAACTCAGCACATTTCAGTGTTTTTGATTTGATTACATTACTGAATAATTTTTATTATTATTATATTATTATTTGTTATAATTATGTATAGTTATTTATTTTATATATATATATATATATATATATATATATATATATATATATATATATATATATATATATATGTGTTATATTATAATTTATGATTTCATATTTCAAATTTTATCATACCCAGGATGTCTATTAGACTCTTGTTTGGATTTAAGTAAATTATTTCTAAAGCCTCATACACACAGTCGGACTTTGTACAAACTTTTCCGTGGACTTTTGTACAAAGGGCATGGTCCACAAGTTTGTATTGCATACACACGGTCGGACTTTTTGACAACAAACACGAACGTAGTGACATCACAACGTACTGACGCCGCTTCAAAAGAGGACGTTCAATGACTCCAGCGCCACCTTTGGTGAACTTCTGTATTGTAGTCTGATCTTTTGCATTGGTTCTGAGCATGCGTGCTTGTACCTTGTACAAAAGTCCGATGCTTTTGCGTACACACGGTCGGACTTTGCTCCATCGGACTTTTGTTGCCAGAAAGTTTGTCCGTTCGCACAGCCAACAAAAGTCCGATGAAAACAGAAAAAGTTTGTCCGATGGAGCGTACACACAGTCGGATGTTGCTCCAAAACAGCTATTTTGCATGTTTGTTGTCAAAAAGTCTGATCGTGTGTATGGGCCTTAAGAATTACAGGCCTACAATATAAAACGCCAAATTTCCATGCAAAATAATAGTACCGCTTTCAGCACCTAAAATCTGAAATAATCATACCGCCAGGGAGGTTAACAAAGACAACACAAGATCACAACAATAGACTGAACAAGATGCAAAAACACAACAAAATTACCAATAACAGCCATTAACACCAAATAACAAAATTAAAACTACACTACAAATAAAGCATCCATACCATTAAAATACAACATAGAATAAATAACAGATTAAAATAACAGGAAAACTACCAAAAAGGGGGTAAATCCTTCCGGGCTGAAGAGGTTGAATGATGACATAATAGAAGGACAAGGTTGAGGTCTACAGTTTGGAGGGGCAATGGGTTCAGGTCCATGTCACAGCTGCATTTCTTTTACAAGGAAAGGAGGTCAAAGTGTTAATTGGCGGTTAATCATCTCAACAGATCTCCATTTATAAACAATGTCTGGCTTTTATTCAGATGGCAGTTCATTAATTGATGCGTAGTGTTAATACGAGATATATCTGCAATAACGAGCTCCGCTATCTGGCTACATAATCAAATCACGACGCGGCGTCTAGTCGTAATGATGATGAACGCAGGAAATGACAAATTCGTATTTCTCTTCTAAGAGCTGACATGTGGGAAAAACTGCTTTATCATCCGGCAGACAACATTCCCGGAGATCAATATTGCTCCACTTGACATGAAGCAATAAACAAGTTTGCATTCTAGGAACGACTCGTGGGAACAAAAACACCATAGGGAGAGAAGCAGCCGAGCGTTTAAATGGAACCTGCTATGACTTGGGTGGCCTTGCTGACCTCCTTCTCAGAAACTCGCTTGGCTGTCATGCTGGTCCTATGTCTTCAGATCAGAAGAAACTGCAGTCAGATAAGTCAGAATTCCCAATCGCCATGCTTGTTCCAGGTCAGTGACTCAAAAAACACTGAAGTCCCAGGATCAGCATGACACACAGCAATTTTCAACGTAAAACCCACACGCGATCGGATTCTCCGATGGGAAACGTTGGATGTCAGGCTGTTGGTGGAAAATCCAACCGTGTGTACGCTCCATCGGACAATTGTTTTCACACTTACCGCCAACAAATGTTGGCTAGCATGTCTTCAAATTTTCCACCAACAAATGTGTGTTGTTGGATTTTCCGAGCGTGGGTACACAAGTCCATCGGACAAAAGTACAAACACACATGCTCGGAAGTAAGGACGAGCCGGAGTCTGTCTTGTAAACTAGCGTTCGTAATGGAGAATTAACATTCGTAACGCGGCAAATACAATTCTCTTCTTCTTTAATGGGATAATAATGAAGCTGCTTTGCTGGTGATACTGATGGAGTTATTGCAAACTAATTTTCAAAGGCTTTTTTTTTTCTAGTGATATCAAAAATAATATTTTATGTTTTATGTTATTTTTATTTTATTTTTTTTATTTACCACAACACCATTATCCCATAATTTATAAGATCAAAGATACAACTATGTTGGTGTCCCTTGTTAATTGTACGTTGTATTATTTTTTGAAATTTAACTGCCTATTTCCAAACTTTACTTGAAGTAAAACACATAGCCAAGTATTATTCTAGACTATTTTTTTTATTGTGCATTAAAAAAAAATACAAAAATTAGACATGCTATCTGCCAATAGAACTTAACCAAAAAGAGCATTCTATACATCCAAAAATATTGAAAATTTACAAAATCAAATCATTATTCAACCAAAAAACTGAAAAGCACAAATCAACACTCACCAAACTTCTACTAACACAAAATTAGCAGAAGAAGCCCAAAGGGTGGCGCTAAAGAGCTGAAAAACCACGTAGTACGTCTAGTACATCACTACGTTTGTAATTGTTGGCCAACATTTGTGTGACCGTGTGTATTCAAGACAAGTTTGAGCCAACATCCTTCAGACAAAATTCCATGTTTTTTCAGAAAGTCCGATCGTGTGTATGAGGCTTAATACTTTTTTTTTTTCAGGACACACAAGGCTTTTTTGATGCAAAAAATATGTTTCAAATGCAAACTATAGACAAAAATATGTAAAAAAAAAAAAAAAAAGCTTTAGAAACAATCAAATAAGTAATTAAATGGCCGATTCTATCAATGGTCCAATACACGTTTTTTTCCTTGGAGCACATTCCGCGTAAAAGCTCCAGATCAGACCTACAAGAATAAAGATTTTAACCACTTGCCTACTGGGCACTTAAACCCCCCTCCTGCCCAGACCAATTTTCAGCTTTCGGTGCTCTCACACTTTGAATGACAATTACTGTCATGTAACGCTGTACCCAAATTAATTTTTTGGCCTTTTTTTAATACAAATAGAGCTTTCTTTTGGTGGTATTTGATCACCTCTGGGTTTTCTATTTTTTGTGCTATAAATGAAAAAAGACCGAAAATTTTGGAAAAAAACGCATTTTCTTTGTTTCTGTGATAAAATTTTGCAAATTATAAATTTTTCTTCATGAATTTTGGCCACAATTTATATTGCTACATATCTTTGGTAAAAATAACACGGATTTGTGGATATTATTTGGATATTTGTAAAAGTTAGAGAGTCTACAAGCTGTGGTGCGAATCATAAAAAAAAATTATCCCACCTGATGTACTGGTGGCCTACCTCATTTCTTGGGACCCGAACAAGCCAGGAAAGTACAAATACCCCCCCAAATGACCCTTTTTTGTAAAGTAGACATTCCAAGGTATTTAGTAAGAGGCATAGTGAGGTTTTTGGTGTTGTCATTTGTTCCCACAATTCTTTGAAAAATTAAGATATTTTTTTTCCCACAAAATTGTCATTGTAAGAGGTTATTTCTCTCACATGGCATGTGTATACCACGAATAATGCCCCAAAATACATTTTGCTACTCCTCCTGAGTATTACGATACCACATGTGTGGGACTTTTTCACAGCCCGGCCACATAGAGAGACCAAACATACAGGGAGCGCTATCAGGTGTTCTAGGAGCAAAAATGACACATCTAACTCGTTGACTACCTATTACTTTTGAAGGCCCTGGAGCACCAGGACAATGACACGTCACAGTGACGTGGCACTAATGGCAGATGGCACTGATACGTGGCACTGATGGCACGTGACATTGATGTGACACTGATGACAGATGGCACTAATATGTGGCACTGATGACACATGACACTGATGTGGCACTGATGACAGATGGCACTAATCCTTGGCACTGATGACAGGGATTTTACAGTATGTGATAGACCTACACAAAGTGGCACATAATTGTGAAGTGGAAGGAAAATAATAAATCGTTTTCACAGTTTTTTACTTTCTGGGGATGTCTCTGCCAGCTTTGCACATCTAGAGAGTGACATTTTTGCCACTCATTCTTCTTCTTTGGAAAATATCTCAAGTTCTGTCAGATTGGATGGAGAGCGTCTGTGATCAGCAATTTTCAAGTCTTGTCACAGATTCTCAATTGGATTTAGGTCTGGACTGTGACTGTGCCATTCTAACACATGAATATGCTTTGATTTAAACCATCCCATTGTAGCTCTGGCTGTATGTTTAGGGTCAGTCTCAAGTCTTTTGTAGACTCTAACAGGTTTTCTTCTAAGATTGTCCTGTATTTGGCTCCATCCATCTTCCCATCAACTCTGACCAGCTTCCCTGTCCCTGCTGAAGA